>NC_141696.1:396126035-396726035 GCF_964263255.1 Lissotriton vulgaris | reverse complement strand
CAGTCACTTTCCCGATTCTAACATCTTGTAGAATATTCTTGTAATCTTCATCCTTCGCCTGACGCATATTTTCACGAAGCTCAGCATAACTGAAGTTTAACCATATGTTAACGTTGCCAATGCTCCCTAGGCACTTCCTGGTATCTTCATGCGTACGCAGTTTAAACACTGGTTGTCCTTTCACTGGTGTCAGCTGCAGAAGATCACCGAAAACAATGATGTGTTTGCCACCAAATAACACATCATACTCTGTTTTAAGAACTTCCTGCATTCTCAAATGCACAAAGGCAAGCATGACATTGGACACCATGCTTACTTCGTCAATGATAAGAAGTTTCATCTTCTTCAGGACTCTAGATACTTCACAACAAGCATCTCCCGATAACTTGTGATATTGTAATTTGTTATCATGCTCCACTGGCAGCATCAGTAGCCGATGCAAAGTAATACCTTTAATGTTATGTGCTGCCAGACCAGTTGGAGCGGTGACAACACAAGACAGCGAGGACTCAGTCCTTTTCTGCAAATAACATGAAATTGCTTTAATGAGGAAACTTTTTCCAGTTCCTGCTTCTCCACTCACGTACAATCGGATAGGCTTCAACGACGTACATGAGCACTGTTTCTTCTCATGACTTAATCCATGATCAATTTGGTTGGTAACTTTGTCATATATTTTCCTCTGCTCAACATTAAGTTGTCTTTCTAAATCTTCTAAGTTAACCGCATCCTCCTGAGCATGTGCCATGGCTCTTTCCACTTCAATCATGGCAGTGGCAGCTTCATTTTCAATAACTGGTCCTCCTAGTGGATCCTGACTCAATGAAACAGAACTCTGACTGTCCTGAGAACTGTCTCCAGCAATCTCGGCTGCTATTGTTGCTTCCTGCTCGATTTCTGAATTCAACATTTCTAGATATTTTTGGAAAACAGGACATTCTATGGACTCCTTGGCTGCATTGAAAGAGTCTTCGTAACAGAGGAAATCTCCAAGCAGTTCCTCTTCTGCACGCCAAGGCTTGAAAAGTTGCAAAAGAGCTAAATAGAAAAACTCTTTTCTTTCTGGAGATTCGCAATCCAATTTTCGATGATTTACCAATAGACATTTTTTTTGCTTGACCAGACATCCCTCACTTCCAATTACAGCATACACTCCTTAATCAATATCTTCTTTGATGTTCCTCTTGAAAATGTAATTTTGTAGAACCTCATACAGACAAACATTCTCCAAGTGACTGATTCTATTTGGATAATATGTATCCAACATGTTGGTCTTCAAAATATCTGTACTGCTTGGCTCCTTCTCCGCCAAATACTCAATTTCCCGTACAGGTTTGAGAACTCGATTACGCGTTGCAGCAAGACCAAGACTTGCCCAAATGATTCTCCTAGATTTGGCATAGAGACTTGCTGAAGATAACTGGTCAGAACATTCATAAGCTCCGATTTGGACTCTTTGTTTCTCTTCAAATTGTATGTATTTTTGAGTGATTTCCTTGTCACATTATGTCGCAGCGAAGACATCAAATTGTTCACTCTTCCTTTAGATATCACCAATCGTGGACATCCAAAACGACATTTTGTGTAGTACTTGTTCTTGTTTCTGAATTTACGACGACAGTACTTTCCACAACGATGGCTTTGAAATCGTAAAACTTGTTCTCTTAGACTTTTGTCTTCCTTTGTCTTTGGAACAGCACATGTAGAATACTGTTCTATGAAATTCATCACTAGGTCATCCGGATCTGTTCCAAATTTGGGTGCATCTTTGATCCATAGCAGCATATGTATATGAGGAGCACCTCGTGCTTGATACTCCTTTCTCCAGAAGAAATCCAACACCTCTCCAAGAGGTGGATTTTTCTTGTTCGTGATGAAAGACATCATAGCTTCAAATCTATGATTGAATTACCTGCATACATTCACTGGATCCAAAGAGCACAGTTCTCCGGGTGTCTTGAATTCAATATTTTCAATGTTTCCATTTGCCTCTCGTAGAAATTCAAGTAAGTCTTCCCAGCCATACTCAGCACAGCTGAGAGTGAGGAACCATGTGGGAGTTCCTAAGTTCCTCAGCATACATTTTAAGTCACCATGACGACGGTACCAATACTCATTAGTACCACGCTGACATGCCATCAGATTAATCAGGTGAGAATCCAAAATACTGTCTTGCAGATTGACTTTATCCATAAAGTCCCTTGCTGAGATATTTCGCAGTTGTAAACCACTTTTCAGGATGTGGTTCACTGCATAAGACAGTCCAGACAGATCACTTTCAAACAGTAGATGAAACAAATAGGGAATGCATTGACGAAACCTAGGATCTTCTGCATACAATCGTAAAGTCCGGTATTCAGAAGCAGGAATTTGATCAGGTCGCTCATCATATCGTCCTCCTCGACCTGTGTGAAATAACTGTGGAAAACACCGAGCTTCCAAACTTTCCTCCCAAACACTAATGGCACTCCCTTTGGCTTGTTTCATTTGAAACAACTCAATAGCATTCCCCATTACTTCCTTGGAATGCAAAGGATGAACACTATAATGTTCATATATTTCTTCATTTTTAGAGGCTTCTACTTTCTCAATTTGTCCAGCACACAATTCGCTGTCTTCTTCTTCACTTACTTCCTCTTCTGCTACACATACATTCTTGTAGTACTCATTGTTTTTTATCAAATACAATGTTGCCTTTTTAACTTTCCTAACATCCACTAAATCTTGCCAGATTTTCTTACTCTTTGTCGGAACACCATTAACTAGGATAACCAGAGGTTCCTCTTCCACTTTCTCTACTCCAATTGTATTAATGTTTTTCTTCAAATCTAAAGGCAAATAAACAACTCTTCCCTTTAATCCTCTCTGTAAATCTGATGGAGGCAATTTCCCTGTCTTTGGCTCCATTCGTACAATAGCCTGAAAGGGATGCACACTTTGAATCAAAATAGATTCATAAGTATTTAAATCCTTCAATTCAGAAGGAATGTCAACCAATTCAAGATTATTATGAACCGCTCTAGCAGGCATCCGGTTTTGGTTTAATTTGTTAAAACAATAAGTACACATACGTTGGTCCGATCCCAAATCAAAACAATTTTCTACCATCAAGTATGTAGCAAAATCCTTCCATTCACTATTATTTTCCATTTCACTTTTTGCATATAAATCCACTAACTTAGTCTGATTCTTATAATAAGTCCGTCAACAACACACACAAGTGAAATTAGGCCTCTCACTTGATTTCACCTATAAGATGGAAATTTCTTTGTGAAACTTATCTATATTAGAAATCTGTACACTGTCTTCCACATTACCTTCTTCTACTCGGTCAATTTCAACATTATTCTCTTTACTAGCAAAGTAACAGAACTCAACTTCTTCTCAAATATTTTTCACATGTTGTTCTGAACCATGCAAAAGAGCACTGCTCAATTGTTTAAGCATAATTGCTGGACTCTTAGCATAATACAACATTCTCACTAATTTCCTCACTTTATTATGATGCACTGCTAGCATCCTGAAATGATGAAAAACACTCTGGCATACTCTTCTGGAAAGACAAGCCAGGGAATGCCCATGCAAACCTGTTACTTCTCTCACTCTGCAAGGATCTAATTCTTGCAACAACTTCATTTTCTGTTTTAAACTTTTCTTATTAAATGTACGTACAAAATCACAAAACAAATTGATAGAATCCTGTCGCACACTACAAATGCTACTACATTTCCAGGTGTAGACTGGTCCCGTAGGACGTCTTCCTAAAATCTCATCACCTAACACATCTTCTGGAAAGGGGCGACCACTCGGTCCCCCCGAACGTATGGCAGAGTACCACGATCCCCCCGGGAAGCCATCTTGGGCGGGAGGCGAGTCTCGGCTGGTATGCCCGAAGCGGCGTAGCCTGGGCGCGCCTTTTCCCGCCCTAGAGTGGGTTGGCCTAGACACTGACGTGGCTGGCCACGCCCTTGGGGCAGGCAGGGGCGGGTTTACGCCCGCCCTGAAGACGGATAAAAGGAGAAGCAAGATCAGAAGGCATCCTCTTGTTCCTGTGCTCTGAAGCTGCACCTCCTCGCTGCATGTGAGCTCGAGACGGAACGAAGAGCCAATTTTGAGCGTTGTAATCATTCTTGTTTGTTTTCCAGATACTCTGTTGGAGAATGCCGAAGAAGGCGGGAAAGCGCATGACTACTGACCAGATGCTGCGCGTTCTCATGAAAGAGATGACCGAATTAAAGAGGCGAATGGATGAAAACGAGGAAGGGGGACCGAAACGTCCTTTGGCGGGAGCAGCTCCGGGAGGGAAAAACAAGAGGCCCAGGAGAGGAAGAGCTGGGGAAGACATCCCGGGTCCCAGTACCCCGCTAGAGGCACCCACTCCCGTGCCGGAGGAAGGGAATCCGATTCCCGTTGTGGTCACCCCCGTGTCCGGGGAAGATATGCCGCCCGAGCTGGCAGCACAATTAGCAGCGTGGTTGAGTAACGGTAGCGAGGGCGCCACGGCTGTCGACGCACAGGTGCTGATGAAGCAACTGCGGGAGTCACGGGAAGCAGCGAAGGTGTCCACGCCGGCTGCAGCTGTAGAGAAGCCACAGGGGACGGGTTCAGTAGCAGAGACAGCGTCCGGTTCAGGTAAGCGGCCATTGCCGATTGCGAGGGATGAGTCAGCACCCTCTCGTAGGGAAAAGTTGGGTCAGCATGTTCCTTTGGCTATTAAAGAGAAGATATGGGCAGGGGAGTACGTAAACATCTTCTCGTTGCTTACTGATCACTATGAGATGGAGCATGTTAAGGGCCAGAAGGATCTCATGCATCCGAGTGTTTGGCGCGCAAAAATGGCCGCCTTTAAGGTAAATGAAAACATTGGCAATTGGGGCAAAGCGTGGGGGGTTTTTACATCGATCTTGGGGGAACGAAGGCCCGATCTGTTACCCGAATTGCCGATTTATCAGTCGCGAATCATGGGGTACTCGGTATCACACAAGGGTAATCATTGGTTTTGCTATGATAACCTGTTTAGGAAGGCTAAAGAACATGATAAAAACTTAACGTGGGATTGTTATGATTCTGTGTCATGGTCCAAAATGGAGGATACTGGTATGTTAAAATTGCCATTAGTAGGGAGTAACGTTGGCGAATCCTCCCGCCAGTATGCGGGGACGCCCTTTCGATCAGGTGCGGGTATCGACAATTACTCGAGGCCTGCCGGCAATACAGGAAAAAGGGGGGTTTGTTGGAACTTCAACAGGGGTAAATGTACTAGGCCCCAGGGATCGTGCAAATTTAGACACGAATGTAGTGGGTGTGGGCAATCATCCCATCCTGAGTCCACGTGCAGAGCCAAAACGGGTGATAACGGGGGTAGAGGAGGCGCCAAACAGGTCTAACATAGTCCGAGGGGCGCCTTTACCTACCCCGATTGATACCTTGGCAATGATTCCTTGGCTCAGTGAATACCCGGATCGTACTTCTGCTGGGGTGTTGCGGAACGGGTTTTCTTATGGTTTCCGCATCCCAGTGGGGGACTTTCAGGGTGTAGAGAAATGTAAAAATCAGCTATCGGTCTTCCAGCATACGACCGTGGTACAGGATAAGATCAGGAAGGAGGTTACTCGAGGTCGAGTCGCCGGTCCGTTTAGTGTACCACCGGTTCTTAACTTTGTTTGTTCCCCTTTAGGTGTGGTCCCAAAGAAGGACCCGGGTGAGTTTCGGCTGATACATAATTTATCAGCCCCACGTGGTCTTTCCGTAAACGAAGCGATAGACCCGGAAGTGTGTTCAGTGCGGTACGCATCCTTCGATGAGGCCGTAGCCATTTTGAATCGCCTGGGGCCCGGGGCGCTGATGGCAAAATCTGATATCGAGTCAGCGTTCCGGTTGCTCCCGGTACATCCAGACGATCAGCGTCTCCTAGGTTTCATGTTTCAGGGTCATTATTACATGGATAGGTGTATGCCGATGGGGTGCTCTGTATCTTGTGCCTATTTCGAGAAATTCAGTAGTTTTCTACAATGGGTCTTCACAAGGAAGACGGGTTTCCAACATGTGATGCATTACCTTGATGATTTTTTGTTCCTGGGGGCAGCCGGGGATCCGGAATGTGGGCAGGCTTTGGCGCAGTTTTGTGTCTTGATGAATCAGTTTGGCGTGCCATTGGCACCAGGTAAGACTGTGGGGCCTTCCACTTGCCTCGAGTTTCTGGGGATCGAGTTAGACTCCGGAGAAGGTTGTTTTCGTTTAACAGCTGACAAAGTGTCAAAGTTCAGGACATCCCTGCAAATGTGTATAAATGGACCTAAGGTTAAGCTGCATCAATTACAGCAGTTAGTTGGCCAGTTGAATTTTGCCCTGAGGGTTATACCAATGGCCCGCCCCTTTTCCAGTTCGATTGCTCAAGCCATGGTCGGCCTAAAGGAGGGCCATCATCGCACAAGGCTCTCGGGAGAGGTCCGCCAGGACATGCGCATTTGGTTGGCATTTCTGGCGGATTTCAATGGTCGAGTCGTCTGGAATAAACCGGCCGTGTCTTCTGAGGAGCTGGGGCTGTGGACAGATTCGGCAGGGAGCATAGGTTTCGGTGCCATCTTCGGCACAAGATGGTCTGCACAAAAGTGGCCGACATGGTGGCATGACAGGGGACTGACAAGTAACATTGCTTTCCTGGAACTTTTCCCCATTTTAGTGGCCCTGAGAACTTGGCCCGAGGGGTTCAAGGATCACTCTGTGGTATTTTGGTCTGACAATATGACCGTGGTCGAGTGTATCAATAGTCAGGCAGCACGATGCATATGGATTTTGAGACTGCTCAAGGAAATCGTTTTACTGTGTATGCAATTGAATGTGATATTCAGAGCAAGACATGTCCCAGGGGTAATGAACCAGGCGGCTGATGCACTGTCTCGTTTTCGTATGCAGGCTTTCTGGGGTTTTCTTCCCACAGCGGACCCGGAGCCAGCACCCTTTCCCGAAGCTCTCTGGTCTCTCGGTGCCCCGAACTTCGTAACCTCGTGGGAGAGAGCTTAGCACCCAGGACGAGGAAGGCATATGAAGGGGCGTTCCGGTCCTATTTAGCCTTTTTGGGGACTGATAGAGAGGAGCTTTGGGGCCAGGAGGAGTGGGTGGTGAATTTTCTGATGTCCTTACATTTGGTCGGGAAATCGGTGGCCACGGCTCAGAGGCATCGGGCTGCCATTTCCTTTGTTGCTAGGGCTCATGGTATCCATGACCCGACAGCGTCTTTCGTTGTGCAGAAAGCGCTACGGGGTGGCAACGCCTTGAGGGTCGCAGAGTAGACGAGAGGCGCCCGATAGGTTTGGATAGGCTGGCCCAGTTATTATCCAGACTCCCTGCTACGTGTTCATCTCAGTTTGAGACAGTGTTATTCCGAGCCGCTTTTACGCTGGCATTCCATGGGGCTATGCGGGTAAGCGAACTAGTGGCGAGGAACAAGCAGGATGTGACAGGAGGATTGTGCCAGGAGCACGTCCAGATCAGAGGGGAGACAATGACGGTCTCATTTGTCAGGTCCAAGAACGATCAAAGTGGGATGGGTGACTGCGTGATCATACGCAGGATTCCCGGGTCCTCCACGTGCCCAGTAAAGTGTTTAGAAGATTATTTAGCACGAAGGGTGGCATCATGGGGGGGGACCTTGTTGAGACACGCTGACGCCACCCCACTGACAAAGTTTCAGTTTCAGCGGGTGCTTGCGATGTCGATTGCCGCTGCGGGCTTGAACCCGGGCGAATTTGGGACCCATTCCTTTCGGATAGGGGCTGCTACAGAAGCTACAGCCAGGGGTCTGAATGTGGAACAAGTTAAACGGGTGGGGCGTTGGTCCTCCAATTGTTATAAAAGGTATGTGCGGTTGCACATGTTGTGAAGCTGTAACAATGTACTCACGCTTCTTGTTTTTGTTTGGTTTTCAGTTGCGCAAGCCTACGAGGCGGGCGGACTTTGCAGTCGACCCAACACCGGGCCAGCGGTCAGACATCACCGGCTGTGAAAAAGGAGGTGTGGGTCGTGGGCCACTCATACGTGAGACGTGCCGCAGACGTATTCAAGGCAGGTGACATGATTCACGTAGCTGGGGAATACGGGTACAGTGTGTCCTTCTACGGAAGAGGCGGTCTCTGTATTGACCAGTTTCAATCATTTTTTGAGGGTTTGCTAGGGCGGACGAGGTCACCGCCGTCTGTAGTCATAGTACATCTTGGGGGTAATGATTTGGTCACCACTGGTAGACGACTTCTTCTTGAGGCGATGCTTTCCACTGTAAGTTGGTTAGCGAGGAGAGTTCCAGGGTGCACAATTGCGTGGTCCCATATGATCCCACGAAAAGTGTGGCGGGGGCTATTTCGGTTCCTGCTTTAAATCATTCTGTTAGAAAGCTTAATAACAAAGTGAGTAGGTTGTTCCGTTCCAAGACACTGCATTCAATTTCGCATGGGTGTATTCATGATGACAGTATGTATTTGGGGGATGGAGTGCATTTGTCTCGGGTGGGGAATGAGTTACTCATAGGAGACTTCTTAGCATGGCTAAAAACGTTATACCATGACCTTTAGGTAGGAGTGTTGTGGGGGGTCCGGATAGCCGGTCAACTATCCGGCCTGTGGCGGTAAGGTCATGATCGGTGAGCACTAATTGGAAGATCCCTATGAGTGGGCGTCACCCAGCACGGATGGGAGCGCTCGGGGGAGGTGGCCATTGGCCCCTCAACGGGGAGGCGGTCCCTTCTAAGGATGGGTCGCCGAAAGAAAAGGAAAGGCGGTCAAGGCCCCTTCCTGGGTAGGAGGGGTTACAGCCCCCTCCTGGGGAATTTCCCGGGGCCAGGACGTCTGCGACGGCAGATGTGGTAAGTTGTGTGGGGTTTGGGGGGGGTCTACGCTACCTTCTAGATACCTCACACGAGTCCTCGTACGACCTCTAAGTGGCGTCGAGTTTTATTGGGGCCCCCGTCAAGTCAAGGGAAATTGGTAATTGCACTTGAGGTACGCCTCTGGGCCGCCCCTCACAAGTGAGGGCGATATTTCTGGGTTAGGGATCTTGACACCGGTTACGACCTTGCCGTTGGCCCTTAAACGTTAGGATGTACAATTTCAAAATTTCAAGTAAATGTTTTGTAGGATGTTAGTTCGGCTAGGAGAACCTTTGTATTAGAGAATCTGTTAAGGTTAGCCAAACATCGCAATGTGGTAATGAAATTGTACGGATCACTGAAATAATATCGAGGGACAAAATATCGACTTGCCAAAATATCGTGGACAAAATATCGACAGTCAAAATATCGAGTTTGTATCTACAAACAGGTAAGTACAAAAATATCGAGTACAAAATATCGTTAACAATAATATAGATGTAAAAAATATCGACTTTATTAAAAACAGTGTTAAATTAAATTAATATTAAATTTTAATTACTAAAATATACTTAAAAATACTTAAATTAAATTATAATAATTAAATAATAAATGAAAATAATAAAAATAATTTTTTACAATCTTATTTTTTGACCCTGAACCCTAAAATATACCCCTTTACCCAAAAACCCAAAACTGACCCTGAACCCTAAAAATACCCCTTTACCCAAAAACTAAAAACTGACCCTGAACCCTAAAAAGGCCCCTTTACCCAAAAACTGAAAACTGACCCTGAACCCTAAAAATGCCCCTTTACCCAAAAACTGAAAACTGACCTTGAACCCTAAAAATGCCCCTTTACCCAAAAACTGAAAACTGACCCTGAACCCTAAAAATGCCCCTTTACCCAAAAACTAAAAACTGACCCTGAACCCTAAAAATGCCCCTTTACCCAAAAACTGAAAACTGACCCTGAACCCTAAAAATGCCCCTTTACCCAAAAACTAAAAACTGACCCTAAACCCTAAAAATACCCCTTTACCCTAAAAGTTAAAACTGACCCAAAACCCTAAAAATGCCCCTTTACCCAAAAACTGAAAACTGACCCTGAACCCTAAAAATACTCCTTTACCCAAAATTTATCAATATTATTTAATTACCAAATAATTATTAATTAACAATAACAATAAAGTAAATATATTAGCACATTAGCTGTAATTATTTTAATAATTAATATTATTTTTTCCCAATTAATTACTTAACAATAACACAAAATAATATATATTAAAATGTACTCTAATTAATGTAATTAACTAATTACAATTAATTAATTACCAATTAATTACTAATACAAAATATGTACAAAATTATATTAATTAATTAACTAATTACTATTAATTAATTATCAATTAATTATTAATAATAAATATTTACAAACATATATTAATTAATTAATTATTATGAAATTACTTCCCACCCTATTCCCCTATAAACCCACAACCCGCTACAGAATTACATT
The DNA here is from genome assembly GCF_964263255.1 of Lissotriton vulgaris. Lineage (NCBI taxonomy): Eukaryota > Metazoa > Chordata > Amphibia > Caudata > Salamandridae > Lissotriton > Lissotriton vulgaris. The sequence continues at coordinate 396,715,656 of NC_141696.1, read as the reverse complement.
ACACAATTATTAAAAAAACAAAATTCATTTAATAAAATATTTTATAACATTAATACACACTTTTCACACATATTATTACATAAAAATACACTATAAAATATTATATATTATTAAAAATTCGATATTTTTGCTATCTATATTTTATACAGTCGATATTACTTCACTTACCTGAAAAACGATATTTTTGTAGTCGATATTATGTCCAGTCGATATTTTGTCCAGTCTATATTTAAAACTCGATATTATGTCCAGTCGATATTTTGGAGTCGATATTTTGTCTGTGCACCAAATTGTACATAATATGAAACTGTTTATTTAATGTTTTAATTTTGTTTCATATTTTAATAAATACGGCCGGGAGGGTTACTCCCTCCCGTCTTCCAAAAACTTCAGAACTGTTTCCGGTTTCCCATCCTTGGGGATTGTGTTGAGAGGGGGTGGCGGGTATCTCAGCCATATGCATCTGCAGACACAAGTTTTTCTTTTTCAACCGGACAACCATCTTTTACCTCATATGCTCGACCACTGGTGCCAACTGCATGCACCAAATCATTGTCTTGAAAGTAACTCTCCTCATTGAAAAATGCCTCACAACTTGAACTATGCATCCATTCTCCTGAGAATACTTCACAAAAATTACTATGATTAACTACTCTCTTCCATCTACTATTTGATTTGAAATCAGAAATTACCTTGTTTAGTTTCCTAATTCTATTGTTTACCAAAATAAATAACTTTCGCTTAATTTCGAAAGCCTGATCAATAATTTTCTCTACATTTTTCTTTTTCTTATAAAATGTCACTTTCTGTTGGCCTTTCTTAAAAAAATTTTAACAAATTGACAATTATCCTGTTGCGGAACATTCGCCTACGAATGTCCCTGAATTGATTTTCCCTTCTACTGCCATGCACAGACTTATCTCCTGCTCTAGCAGAAACTTTTTATACGGGCCTTTCCTTTTCCTTTAAATTGTCTCTCTTCTTATGCACTAAAACATGTTCAATACTGGTATTTTTTTGTCTGCAAGTTGTTTTTAAAAATGATTTTATTTTCTTACCCGGAGCTTTTTTGGCAACTTGATACGATTTCATATTACAGGACTGTTCCAAATCTTTACCAAGATGGAGTGTAAGTCGCTTTGCTTCTTTTAGTTTTCGCTGCCTTGAGGGCATTTTTAAAGTTTTCTAAAGATCTTCAGTTAAATCTGTGGAAAAATATTTAAAAAATTGATATTAACCACTATTACCAAACAGTAAACCAATAACAGAAGGCAAACAATTAACACACTAGATGTCAATTCCATCTACAGTAATTTAACAACATAGACAAAGGGGGCATATTTACAAGGCACTTGCACCATGGGGGAAATGAGTTAAAATTCCAAGAACACATAGGGTCGTATTTACAAGGACCTTGCACCAGGGGAAAGTGACTTAAAATTGCCAAGCAGACATGAGGGCGTATTTACCACACCCATGCACCTGAGGGAAGTTAATTAAAATTGCCAAGCACACATGAGAGCGTATTTAAAAGTCCATTGCACCAGAAAGAAGTGACTTGAAATGGCCAAGCACACATGTGGGCGTATTTACAACACCCTTGCACCAGGAGGAAATGACTTAAAATTACCAAGCAGACATGAGGGCATATTTACCACACCCATGCACCAGGAGGAAGTGAGTTAAAATTGCCAAGCACACATGAGGGCGTATTTAAAAGGCCCTTGCACCAGCAGAAAGTGACTTAAAATTGCCAAGCAGACATGACGGCGTATTTACCACACCCATGCACCAGGGAGAAGTGACTTAAAATTTCCAAGCAGACATGAGGGCGTATTTACCACACCCATGCACCAGGGGGAAGTGAGTTAAAATTGCCAAGCACACATGAGGACATATTTACAAGGCCCTTGCACCAGAAAGAAGTGACTTGAAATGGCCAAGCACACATGAGGGTGTATTTACAAGACCCTTGCATCAGGGGGAAGTGACTTAAAATTACCAAGCACACATGAGGGCGTATTTACAAGGCCTTTGCACCACCATAATGTGTGGCCTATGCAGAAGTATGCTGGATTGTCTGTCTGCCATGGTAAAACCAAGAAATATCTAGGAACAAAAAGGCAGGTCTGGCAGTCACAAAAGTTTGTTTGAGGTGAGGCCTACTCAGCGTTGCAGATGAAATTTTGGCTTATTGAAGAGTACAGAAGACATAATACATGTGCAGGCCAACAGATGAAGTGAGTCATGTCCACTGCACACTTCAACAAAGACCAGACCTCCTCTGTCTCCCTGGACAGGCCTAAACCTCATCAGCACAATGTGATTAGTAATGTTAGGAAACACAGGTGATGTAATTGAAAAACGTGCAAATATTTTTGCTCATTTCACAATCACATCACCTGTGTTTCCTCAGCTTAGGTATCTCATTGAGCAGATATAGTCTAGCATATCCAAGAGTATGCAGAAGGTGAGGACTGTATGCAGCAGTGCAATGTACATAATTCTCCTCCAATGACAATTACAGAAGCCTTAGCATATCCATGCCCCCTAAACAGTCCTAAATGTATATCATAATTATCATAGTGACTATGAAACTCTACCAGTACATATTGTGAAACCTAAATGACTTCAAGAAACGACTTTTTAAACCATCAAACAAGCAAATTATTCTCCCATATTCATGTTGAGAAATAAAATATTTATTTAAAAAAGCAAACCCCTTGTTGTCCTTCTCAAAAATGTGAAAAGTATTTATTTTTTTAAAAAACGATTTTCTGGTCATAATTTCAAAACACAAAACAGCTCCTATGTACAAGCACACCCTAGCTGGCTTCCTTATTTTCTCCAATAAGCATACTAATCTCCTTCTAAATTAAAGGAATCTTTTCTCACCTTAGCACGATTTTTAAACACATCATGTAAGGAAATGAGTCTCCCAGATTCCTGGGAAAAGTACCTTAAAATTGTCTAGCACACATAGGGGCGCATTTACAAGGCACATGCACCAGGGGAAAATGACTTAAATTTGCAAAGCACTCATGAGGGTGTATTTACAAGAACCTTGCACCACCTTTAAAGTCACTTTTAAAATGGGGAAAGTGACGTGAATGTGTCTCATAAGCCTTGTAAATATGCCCCCATGTTGACTATGTAACTCTTGCAAAACATATTGTGAAACCTAAATGACTTCAAGAAACGAGTTTTTAAACCAAGAAACAAGCGAATAATTCTCCCATATTCATGTTGGGAAGTGAAATATTTATTTAAAAAAGCACACCCCATGTTATCGTTCTCATAAATGTAAAAAGCATGTCTTTTTATTAAAAAACGATTTTCTGGTCATAATTTGAAAACACAGCACACCTCCTATGTACAAGCACACCCTGTCAGTACAAATACTTCACATTATCTATAATTATAATTTGTCAAAGAAGCAAAATCTTTTTGGAAAAAATAATGAAAACACTTGACACAAAACAACATTTTAAATGTACAGCTAACTTCCTTATTTTCTCAATATACTATACTACTCTCTATCTAAATTAAATGATTTTTTTCTTACCTTAGCAAATGCTTTTTGAATTTCAAAACAGTCTCAGAAACACACCAATTTTTCTTTAGCAGAGCAAAAGGTATGCACTCCAGAGGCTGCAACCAACAAAGGCACTGAAATGCTGAAATTCATCACACATATCTCTCATGTGACCCAATCAAAACTCGTCCCTCACTTTTTTCAAATCAACACCCTTTCCCCCTCTGCCCTTTCTGGCCTTTTTCCATAGCAACTACCTCCTGCCAGACCTCTCATGTTTACAAGTTCACACGACAATGTTTGAAATGAACTCTGAACTCTCAGTACACCTGCTAATCCACTGCAATGTTTCTTAAAATCATGTTTTCTTAACCATTCAAATTACATGTTTCAAAGAACACATCCATGCACCCTAACTTTCTGTTTTCAGCAATGGAAATCCACCAATCACTGCTACTGAATCATTAGCACACAAACTCCACATTTTTTTTTCTTTACAAACTCCTACTGTTTCAACTGCCATTTCATTCCCACACTTCATATGACTGCAGCAGAACCTCCTCTCACTATGTTTTCTGTCTGGATTGTTGGACATAGTTACATTCACTAGGCTCACAGGTATGCTGAAAACAGAAATTTACACAACCTCAATTTACAAAATGTGGAAATCAAATGGATTGGCCAAAGAGGATTGAGATGTCACCAATTGGTACCATTGGTGAAAACCTTTTTACATTTGCCAAACCCTGACCTCATAATAGTGCACTGTGGAGGAAATGATTTGTGCACTTTGACTGGGGTAGGTCTGGAAATGCTCTTAAAGGACACCTTTGAGCAATTAATGGCACTTTTCCCCTCAAACTGCCTTGGTATATTCCAATATATGCCAAAGACAGAAATGGAGGTGGTCCAATCAAATTTGTCCACAAATTGAGAAAGCGAGGAAGCATGTAAATACGTCTGTTTCAGCTTATATGAGAGGCCATGGAATGGGTGCCATCTGCAACAATACCTTGCGTTATTACATGCAAGATATCTACAGAGGAGATGGTGTGCACTTCTCAGATGAGGGAAAAAGAGTTTTCATACAAAATTTAAGACTGTGTATTGGTACCTACTTATAAGTACCTAGAACTTACACAGAACCCAAAAGCTCTTTTCAGAGCTACCTTAACTATAATTACTTTTTTAAAATTTCAAATGTACCTTTTTTCACTAATTTTCACTTATGTTCGCTTCCCGGTTCGCTACCCGGTTCGCGTACCGGCAGCTAACCGCGCGAAAAAATCATTTTTTTTCCCGACATATATGAGCCTTCTCAGCTACCCTCAGAAAACCTAGGGGGTCAGGATACGTCTCCCGTGCCCCCTTATACCCATTTCCCACATTGTTATTCCTCCATCTTGTGATAAAATGTGTCCAAAACACAAAATGGCGAACTCCTGTTACGCTACCGGTAAGCTACCCGGTTCGCGTACCGGGACGCGCCTCTACGGTTTTTTTTGTTTTGCCCCGCGGGGCACTTTAATATCCCCCTCATCAATCCTAGGGGGTCAGGGGGGTCTACCTTGACCCCTTGACCCCTTTCATTAAATTCCCCCTTCGTTTTTCTCCACCTCTTGTCTCTCGATCCTACCGAGAGACAAGATGGTGGCCGTTCCGGACTGTTTAGAATGTTGACAGACACCGGAGAGCCAATCAGCTTCGTTACGCGTCAGGTACGCGAACCAGAGCGCTAACCGGAGCGCTCTTACAGATATATCTGTTTTTTAAAATGTTAATTTCTCAAAATCCACTGGAGCACATATAATGAGACATAGCAAAGGCACGTCGGGCAAACCATATCTACAATTTTGCCAAGTTTCGTGTAAATCCATTCAGCCGTTCGAGCTAAAAGTGATTCCAACCGCCCTATGGAAAAATGAATGGGAAAAACGCGTTTTGGGACCCCCCTTTTTTCTCGGCCCCCCCTAGACGAAACCCCCCCAAATTTTCAGGGGCTGCTCAGAAACAAAATGTGCCATTTTCCTGAAAATTTCAGCCAATTCCGTCCAAGAACGCCAAAGTTATTCGACATAGAATTTTCAGAAATCCCATAGGAAAAAAATCCTAACTATATATACCTACTGGTAGCACAATCCTCGAACCTCCACGCCGACAGCGCAGCGCGGCGAAAGAAGAGGGCAGACCCCCCAATATATATATATATATATTCACTTAAAAAACCATAGGTTTCAGGCCTTATATAGTTAGGAATTAGCATTTTAAAAAACCATTGAAATAACTCCTATATAGTTAGTTGTACTAACTATATTTCGCGCACCCGCAATCCACTGCTGATGATGTCACATATTACATCAATCATGACATGGTCAGTGACATCACTGATGACATCACTGATGACATCTCATTTGCTAGACATCAATTTGGTTACAGCCAAGGGCTATGTAATAGCCATGCAAGACATTGCTGCAGACATCGGTTGAATGTCAGTAATGACGATTGGATAGGGCAGAGGTACTGGGGAGTCTCCAGCAATCGGTAGCCACAATGAGAATTCCATTCTGAGGGAATTTGGTTCATCAACTCTGCAGAAAACAAATTGACAGCAACGTAGTACAGTATTATGAGGCAGACTGCTGACAGCAATAATGTGATTCAGATATCTCAGCCAATTTTGCAATTATCCTGAAACACTACTAACAGGTATATTGCTGCATTGCATTGTTCTATCTGTAGGACAACCAATTCACACAATCCACCACACCCTGTACCCTACAGTACTAACAATGTACATCAAGTGGGAGTTTGTGGTCTGCTAAAGGGCCTGGCTGGTTCATCACACCTCCTAAGGACCTCATATAAAATGGGTAAAATGTATTCAACTTAATCATAGCTTTTTATATGCTGGTTTATCATGTTTAGTGAAAATGGTATATGCTGGGTTATCATGTTTATGTAGAGGTAGGGAAATAGTTATTGTTTGGTGATTGAGTTGTGGTTAGGGGAAGTGCAGTCGCCACCAGATTCCACCATTGTTTTGTGTAGTTAGGTTTGCACCGAAGTGTAACTTCAAAAGACAATTAAAATGTATACCACACATATTCAGAAAGAGATAAGATATTGGGTGGGCAAAGCATTCACTACGTATGTGGCAGTTTAAAAGTCATTAGCACATTCGATCACCTTGATTTACAATTTGGACTTGTAAATCAATTTAATTACATCTAATATTACACCAGATCGGTATAGGTATTTAGGGGCTTATTTACAAGCCCCTTGCGCCACCCTTACGTCACTTTTACCATGTTAAAAATTATGCAAGAGTGGCGCAAGGAGCTTGTAAATCTGCGCCATAGTTTGTGTGCATATATCTGATGGAAGGGAAAGGTATATGGAGCCGCTAGTCAGTGAGTTTATAGTTATTCTCAATTATTTCCAGCTCATTGCATCACTGAAATAGACGCAAACCCCAACAAAAGCTGTGGGGGTAAAAGAAGGACTGTCTCCATAAAAGACATTGGGCCTTATTTACTAGCTGCTTGCTCCACTTTTGCATCATTTTTAAATTGGGAAAAGTGACGTATGGGTGCCGCAAGGGGCTTGTAAATAAGCCCCATTGTTTTCAGCATTGTATGACGAACGTGCGCAATACTGTTCACAGACAATTTCTCATGCACTTCTATTACAAGCATTAATGTGGATCTAGATTCATTCAAGCTGGGATCTTCCTTTACCTTACAGTTGGGAACACAAACGACCATGTACATTCTTTGGTTACTCTCATAAGAACTGCTTACATCGGAACCCGAGAAATAACATTAAACGAAAACATGAAAAACAGGTAGGCTGGCAAAAACACTTGCTGATGTGTACAGAGGACTCTGAGAGCGTGCATGATAAGTTCTTGGCTGACAGTTCTGTGACATTCAAAAGTTCACCCTTTCCTTCTGTATCTCATTTGTTTTATTTACATAGTGGAGAAAGTGCTTCATCAATATACATTACACATTTTATTGCAAAAAAAAGAGCAAACATTTAGGGCCTCATTTATGAGAAATGACGCATCGCTGCATGAAAGCAGCGATGCGTCACTTCTCAGTGCGCACTCCTTGCGACATGATTGATGCGTCATATTTATAATATGACACATCATGGTGCAAGGAGTTACAGATACGTCAGTATTTCTGACGTATTTGTATGGCGCAAAAGTGACGTAGTGCTAGAGTGTGTCACAAAAGTGACGCAACTCCAGCAATGTGTCCTTTCACATGGGGAAAGCCCCATGTGAAAGGGCCTGCGTCAGTCTTACGCCTGCTGTGAGGCAGGCGTAAGAAATTGCCGCATTTGTGTGCTAGAAGTGGCACAGTGAAATCTTATAGATTTCACTGCGTCACTTCTATGACCCTTTCTTGCGTCAGAACGCCTCCCCTGCATACATTATACCTGGCGTAGGTATAATGTAGCGCAGGGGTTTACAAAGTGACGCATTTACCTATATGCCTCACTTTAAAATATGGTGCAACAAGGCACATTTTTTACGCTGTTGGTGCGTCACAATAAGTGACGCACTGGCGGCGTAAAGGTGACGCACGGCCTCATAAATGAGGCCCTCAGTATATTTCTAATATCGTGGCCTGTAGATGCCTTTGGTTTTTAATCACCTGATGGTAAATATGACTACAACTGCTAAATTAACTCTAAAATCAACAATGCCTATTAGTTTATTTACTTTTTCTATTACAGAGGGTCTTATCGTTTAAGTTCAGCACATAGTTCACATATCTATCATAAGTATTTTAAATTGGTTGATGACGTCAACAAATAATAAAATATACATTTTAGATGGGTAATATTTTACAGAAATAATGCTTCAATTAACAATAAAGGACATTTAACTAAAACTTGCGAATGTCTCATACCCTCAATATTAATATTTCGGCGCTGGAATAAAATGTGTTCTTAGCAACCGAATGCTGCACTATTAAAAAAGTAAAACCCACCACAGATAAGGCTGTAATCTCTGACATACAGCAGTGCATGAAATATGACTAATGAAATTCGCAGTATTAAATGCCACAGTAACTCTAACCTATTCTTCAATTAGAACAGCAGGAAACACAAAGCCATTTTGAATTCCAGACCACTATGGTAATACCTGCTACGTTATAGATATCTTCAGCCGTGCGGATTAACATAAAAACGTATGTGAGTACATTTACTCAATTTACACCATTTTAGCCTGCTTGGGAAAGATATACGAGCAGCAAAATGAATGTAGGGTGAACTCTGAGTTTCTGTTTTTTACTTTATATATGTAAATGCATTCTACCCAGTGGCATAACGCAAAATGATAGGGTCCCCTGCAGAATGTGTAGAATGGTCCCCTCTGAAGGACTGTGGCCCCTGAGAGCTCGTGGGCCTCTTGTTCTGCAGGGGCTGCAGGGGTCTGTGTTACACCTCTGCTTATACTAGTAAAGTGGGGCAGAACATTTCAAGACGCAGCCATCACACAAGTAGGCCAAAAATGTGTTTATAATGTCCTTGTCCACATCGATTTCGTGTAAATCAGCAAATGAGTAATATCTGGATGGCAATCAGGTTACACATGGTTTTCTGACCATATCTGCTTGCTTATTATGTCTAGGGCACTGCCTGTTGGCAAGACTGAGTATCTCCAATGTATCTCAAATCCGGCTGCAAATCCGGCTGCAAAAAGCTGGAGATAGCTTGGCGCCTTGATTTCCGGCCAGAACTGAAGAGCAAACTGCAGAGGGCCCAGAAGGCGTACTATGCGGAGATTAAGGTTGCTAAAAGCAGATATTTCGCAGGGAGGATTGAGAAGGCGGACAACAATGGCAGAGAAATCTTTGCCATTGTCCAGATCTTCCTCTCCCCTTGTGCTGCTCTACCAGCTCTCCCGGAATCTGATCTTTGGTGTGAGGAACTGTCCTGTTTTTTTGACAATAAGATTGCCAAAATTCAAGAGGAGCTTCAAAACTCCTGCGGTCTCCTACAGCCCCTACCGGCCGCCACTGGTTCTGGGTCGACTCCACCTGCTATTCAATTCTCTAACTTTGAGCCAGCTCAGCAAGCGGATGTGTTGGCTGTCCTCGAAGCTATAAAGTCTGGATCTCCCCTGACCCGTGTCCTGCAAGGGTCTTAGGGGGAGTGGCGAGTCTAGTCTATCAGGAGGTTACCCAGATTGTGAATCTGTCTCTGGCTTCTGCCTCTGTGCCCATTTGCTGGAAACAGGCGAAACTTCTCCCCCTGCTAAAGAAGCCTGGCTTGGATCCTCTGGCCACTTCCAGCTATCGTCCGATCTCGCTGCTCCTGGCCCTTGCGAAAGTATGCGAAAAGGTCGTATTCAGGCAACTGAACAACTTCATTGAGTCCTCCCAGGCCCTGCACCCGGCACAATCGGGGTTCAGGGCTGCCTTTAGCACCGAGACGGCACTGGTTGAGGTATCGGAGGCCATCAGGGAGTGTCTGGATGGGGGCGGCAGGGTGGTCCTGGTTCTTTTGGACCTCTCTGCCGCCTTCGATACGGTGCCCCATACTCAGCTGCTGACGAGGCTGGCAGAGGTAGGCCTGTCGGGTGCGGTCCTTGCCTGGATCTCGTCATTCTTGTCTGATCGGACGCAGCAGGTATGGATGCCACCACATGCCTCGCTACCCAAGAAGCTCACCACTGGGGTGCCGCAGGGCTCTACATTGAGTCCTTTGCTGTTTAACGTTTATATGACCCCGCTAATCTATCTGGCTGAGCAGTGGGGAGCAAAAATAATGGCGTATGCTGACGACACGCAGCTGTTGTTCAGCTGGCCAAAGGACTGTCTGGATGCCTTAGTGGTCCGTACTTGTCTGTCCCATGTCTTTCGCTGGCTTGCCTTAGCTCAGCTCAAATGTAACGAGGACAAATCTGAGATTTTATTCTACGGTAACTTCCCGGCCAATTTCAGAGATCTCATCTGGCCGACTGATCTTCCGTGTCCCAGTTCTTTCGGAGGCCCTGCAAAAAACCTGGGGGTATGGTTCGGACAGGACCTCAAGTTTGAAGTCCACCTAAAAAAACTTACAGGGACCTGTTTCGCCACCCTCAAGTCACTCAAGAGGTTCTTTCCGCTTCTCCCTAGGGAGGCGAAAGAGACTGTTCGGCGGGCCCTGATTTTGGCAAGGCTTGACTATGCCAATGCACTGTTTAGTGGTCTCCCCGCATACCTCATAAAACGGTTGCAGATTATTCAGAACTCGGCTGTGCGACTCCTGTTTCATCTCCCGAGAAGAACCAATGTGCGTGCCCATCTCCGAGACCTTCATTGGCTCCCAGTGGCCCATCAGATTTCGTTCAAATCGCTGGTCCTGGCCTATCGCGCCTTGCACCAACTTGGTCCACAATATCTGCATAAAAGGTTCATTTTTTACACCCCTCGCCGCGCTCTCCGATCGGCTAATCTGCATTTGATGACAATGCCCAAAGTCAGATACGCAAGATTGGGCGGTCAATCCATTTCTGTTCAAACAGCTCGATCATGGAATTCTCTGCCGCTTTCTTTGAGAGCATCACCCACACTAGCGGGGTTCAAAAAAGGGCTCAAAACCCACTTATTCAATCTCAGCATCTAATCTCCCGCCTTGACTGATGTCTCTGGTCAATCTCACATATCGTGCCAGGATACTTTGCAGTAGCAGAGCGCGCTACAAAACATTTTATAACATAACATAACATAACATGTGTGTTCAATACATTACATGTACTGTGTTTGCTGTTGATCTGTTGCAAAACATATTGGAGAATTGATCCATGGAGTATTTTAATAAATGAATCCTTTTTAGAACTATATAGACTAGACATTACTATTCCTGATTGAAATCTAATTTTGTGATCAATGATGAGCTTTTAAGCCCTCCACAAACATATTACCTAAATTATACTTACAGTGTACGTTTTGGGTGAGCCCCTTGGTCATGTCTGAGAGGCTTTGTTGTCTATCTCACTTCCATGCTGCTGATTCGAAGCCTTTTCTCCATACTCCTATATGTGGCCCACCCAGAAGCATTTCTGCTTCACAGTGGTTTCATTAGATAATGCGTCCTTCCACTGCTGATGTCAAATCTTGTTTTACGTTTGCTTTGAGGAACTATTATCTCCCTCTGCTTCCCCACTCTCCTTTCTTCACGTCTTTCGATCTCCACACAACGACCATTTGCTTCCACGGGCCTCTTGTTTACTTTTTAAATCCTTTCATTCACATTTTGCTGCCACTCATGCTATTGACAGGCGGCAATCTTAACATTTTGTTTTACCATTTCAAGATGGAAGCCCAAAAGAGTACGTACAATTACAAGAGCGTTAAGCACCAAAATATAGGTTTGTTTTATTTGAATAGATTCCATTTATTAAAATGAACCAAAATGCATTCAAAGATGGATACCACAGATGTGCATGCATCCATCTGGGGCACCTTTGAATGCCATTTGAAAAAAAAAATTAATTAACTAAACGTTGGTGATTCTGGATAGGAGCACTATGGCGGCCATCTTTTAATGCATTTATAATGTCTTATGTCCAGTCCAAGATAGCTTCAGTGGATGCATGTTAATAGTGTCAGCTATCAAAGTTGGAAAAAGCATTGGCAAAGCTTATAGGTTTTACCGTTGAAACCTAATAGCTTTACCAATGCTTGTTGATGTTACACTTGATTCAAGCCCACACCCCTATTCATTTAATTTTGACTATGGAAAAAGACTTGACACTCCTAGGTGTTGCTACTTCCTATTGCAGAGACTGGTGGTACTGTCCAAATTATATTTATATACTATACATTTATTATAATTATAAGAGGTACCACTGCTGAATCAGGGGCAAGGTGATAGTTTAGATTGGTGTGAGGGATTCGGCTTGGGTCGCTGTGTGAGTTAGGGTTAGGTTAGAGAGAGTGCCATGGTTAGATTGAGGAACAGTGGGGCATATTTGCAAGCCCCTATCGCCACAGGAACATCACTTTTAACACCTTTGCTGCTACTTGAATTTTCCCCCTGTGCTGGACATTCCAGAACAGGGTGTGGTCGTGACGGAACCAGTCCGTCATCAGCACAGCTCAGCCGGGACTGATGACGGAATGGTTCCGTCACAAGCATCGAAGGGGTTAAGTACGTTCCTGTGGTGATACAGGTTTTGCCTCATTTACAAGGCATTGTTAAGCCACTTAACATGGCTTAATGCTGCCTTGTAAATAGGGCAACCTTCCATGCTATACTTAGCGTGAAAGGGGTGGGCAATGGGTGTTGGGGGGGCATTTTGCCACAAAACTAATTGATTTTGATGCTGTCCCATATTTACAAGTAAGGCGTAAATATGGGGCCGTGCCACAATTAAGAAAAAAAAAACCCTAGTCTTAACGAGGAGCAATGAGGACAAACGCTTTATTTCTCTTTGTTTTCGCTGTTTCTATTTGTGCTGTATTATGCAGCATAGATAAAAACAGCAAAATGCCATGCATGATTTTTTTTGTGCCAGTATCCCTTCCTGCACATAAACAATCATTAAAAAAATGACAAGTTGCAACTTCTATGTGTGCTGCACAAAGCAGCACACACAGAAGTTACAAATCGTTAATTAAGATTGTTTATGTGCAGGAAGGGAGAAGTTTATGTGCAGGAAGGGAGACCTTCCTACACATAAACAATCATTCCCAAAATGCAGACACCCTTGCACTATGGTGCCAGGGTCCCTGCGTTGGAGGTAGGATGCTGTATTTAGCGCCAGCACAGGGGGAAATGCAGGGCTGCATCATATTCTTGTAAATATGGTGCAGCCCTGCGTTTCCAATGTGGTGGATTGCAGCACAAAGCCAATAAGGCTAGCGCCGTGCTCCGCGACTTCCCTTGTAAATATACCCCAGTGTGTTTTGGGATCATGGAGAAAGTTAGAGTAAGGTTTAAGTTAAGATTTAAGCTTACATGTAGGATTACAGTTTGGGTTGCAGTGTTGTTTAGAGGTGTAGATAAAGTTAGTGTTATGGTAATGGTGGGCCGCATGAGTAGGATTAGACTGAGGATTAAGATAAAGATAAAGATTCACTTTCAGGCATGAGTTACAGATATGCTGATGGTTAGGGAGATGAAAGGAAAACATGAGATGAATGTTTTTTCAAACATATAGATCAAATTAATGTTCATTTCCTGAAAGATATGTGTTTCATACCATTTGCAAATTAACCCGTCTATTTAAAATATATGTTTTTCCTGTAATTACACTCATCAGTTTAAATGTAATGACATCAGAAATAGGTAAAGTCTCATTAGGCTAAAATGGCACACCCCATCACCTTAACAGGAGCAGTTTATTAGTTTGGAAAGAATGCTAGATAATGAGAAGAGTTTACAGTGGGGCGTGGCTTAGCGCCCGGCGGAGATGGTGGCGTTCATGTGAGCGCTCCGTGGTCGCTGGGGTGAACGAGCGGTTCACAAACTTGTTTTTTACCGGAGACGGCGGAAAGAGCCTTCGGAGGGGTCCAGGAATGCTCCGACGCCCACTTTGCCGCTTCTGGTGACTCTCTTGTCTATTTCTGCTGAAATTCCTTCAGGCACGGAGTCATGACGGCCGCAACTGTCATTTTGTGGCTCTGAGGCACGTTTCCCGAGCGGCGCTCTCCTCAAGGCAGCGATTATAACTGCATGCCTTTTCCATCCACAAACAAGGTTGGCCCTCATTTCTTCATGCAATGCCTTCATTGACTATTATGCTTTTACCATTTCCACAACATTCTGTTTTATGGTGTTTTTCACTTCAACAGCCATTTTGAACTGTATGTTACTTAATGAAGATTCAATATTTTGGAGCAGGTTTTTGTGACAGTGATGTGAAAAAGTGAAGTTAAAATTGTCAGAAGCTGTACCAGAATTTTTTTTTTTTATTCAGCGGTCAGTCTTGACAAGGTTAAAATATGTGTCGGGAAATGTGTCAATTAATGTATTGGTTATTTCCACTCAAGGTGGAGTCGACATGTTTCAGCCCTTATGTGTATAGTTACTGGGCTTTCTTCAGGACCATGTATTTTGTGTACCTCGGTGGTGTGGGCGCGCTAAGGTCCACCCTACCAGAGGACGTGAAAGTTAAAATACAAATGTGTAAAAATAGTGTGAAAAAAGTGTACAAACCATCAAGTAATGGGGATTACCTCTGTTTGCGAGTAACCTGTATAGACCTTGAGTCCGGTAGCAGGAGACGCTAGGTGCCGAGCAGGTGCAGGGCGTTCGGGCGGTGTGCCATTTTCGCCCCACCCACCTCCCGATACCTATGGGGCGTGGATCCTACACTGTACAAACTATACAGGTTACTCTCAAACAGAGGTAATCCCCATTACTTGATGCTTTGTACACTTTTTTCGCACTATTTTTACACATTTGTATTTTAACTTTCACGTCCTCTGGTAGGGTGGACCTTAGCGCGCCCACACCGCCGAGGTAAAACAAAACACATGGTCCTGAAGAAAGCCCAGTAACTATACACATAAGGGCTGAAACATGTCGACCCCACCTTGAGTGGAAATAACCGATACATTAATTGGCACATTTCCCGACACATATTTTAACCTTGTCGAGACTGACCGTTGAATAAACATTTTTTTTCTGGTACAGCTTCTGACAATTTTAACTTCCCTTTTTCACATCACTGTCACAAAAACCTGCTGCGCAGTAACCTGGCGTTGTAGCACACCAGGGAAGCATTCGGCTTCTCCTGGTGGGCCCGATGATGAAGCATGTCACCACCCAGGGTGGTGAGTGAGGGCTTCTAAAAATCATCTGCAAGACTTCCAATGCGAATCTTATATGAATATCTTCATCTCTGAACCTGTGCTAATCTTGTGTGATTTTTGACACTCTCTTGTTGTTTACCTACATATGCCTGGGGGACTGAGGGTGTCCCTTTTTCCCTCTCTCTCTTGTTGTTACTACTGATTCAATATTTTGACCAGCTGAACTTGATGCCGAGCCTTCCTTTCTTCATATAAAGCTGGCTATCGCTTCCTTTTCATATTTTTTCTGTGATTATCGCCTTACGTCCTCATGATACAGCCAGGTTTGCCTCTTTCAATTTTGGGTGACCACTATATTTTTTTTCTAACGTTCCTCTACATGTTTTTTTTTCCTTGCGTACTCCTGCAGCCCTCACTGACCTCTCTTGTTATTTGCTGCTGCCCCCATGGTTTCAGAGGTCCAAGTGCTAATTTTTCTCTCCTGTGGGGGTCTTTAACTTATGGATAGAGGCGCAACGGGTCATGCTAACAAGACTCCACGGCGCACCTTTATTAAGAACTCAAAAGTGTTTTCTGAACTGGCTCATTTGGAAGCCTCTCAGGCATCTGTTGTCCACATGTCGCAGTCCAGCGCGGAACATCCTGTGCAGCCCTCAGGAAAAGTCACCACGAAAAGGCTTAAAAAGGATCCTCCTTCACCGTCTAATTCCTCTTCAACCATATCTATGGAATTATTATTGGAGGAGATATGAGCCCTTCGTCCTTTTATGGAAGAAACCAACGCTAAGCTGCAAGTTCTACCTGATAACTGGTCGCAGATGGACGCACGAGTTAGGTTGGTGGAACGCAGTGTCTCTTCCCTCCAGGAATCATCCTCCAAGGTCACCCATATGCACTCGCAGATCTCTCCTCTCCAGAAACAGGTTGAGGAGCTTGAAAACCGGAATAGGCGTAATAATCTACGTATCTACGGCCTGGCGGAGGGTTTTGAGGGGAGTGATCCTATTGCCTTCTTCAACTCCTTTCTTCCTAAACTCCTGCATCTACCAGAGGACACTTTGCTCAACATACAACAAGCCCATAGGCTTGGACGCGCTCCTTCACCTGCTTCCACCTCTTCAAGACCAAGAGGCGTCATCATGTATTTCTTGAAATATACCGACCTTCCTAAAGTCCTCTCAGCGGCCAGAGCTTCCCCCCGCCTTACATGGTCGGGATCCGCCTTGTTTTTTGCGCAGGATTACGCTAAATTGGTCGCCGCAAAGCTTTTTTGGATATGAGGCCAGAGCTGCGTTCCATCGGCGCTAGATATGGTCTCTTCCACCCTTGTTTCTTCAGAGTTACTCACAATAATAAGGCAACGACCTATGAGGATCCTGTGTGACTTCGGAGCTTCCTGAATTCCTGCACTGCAGCCGACATGGACACCTCTGGTTCCTCCTCCGCTTTTCCTCAATGACTTTCTTGAGTTGCTGTTATTTTCTTCTAGTTCAGATTGGTTCATGCTAGTGTTGTCATACTAGTTCTGTTTTTCTGCAATTCCCCTTGTTCATCCCTCCCTTGTATTCGTATATGATGTTTATTCATGTACCATCCTTATTATGTACCATTCTTTACTGTTTCGTTTCCTGATGTTTTCCTCATGTCTCCACAGAATTCGCTTTTTGTTCCGTGACGCTCCCCGGGCTTTGACGGCCCGCTGACAATAGACGTCCTGTCTTCTCCAGTTGGCTCTACCCCCCTCAACCTTTCGTTCGTTCTTCCTTTTGATTGTCATCCTCGCTTCCTTCCCTTGTAAGTACACTCTCCTTCTTTGCCTAACATGTTTGCCTTTCCCTTTCTCTCCCTCTCCATGTTCTTCTCCCTACTTAACTTTGGTTCACAGGTGTCACCTTTCTTCTATTCGCTTCAACATCTCTACTACTCATTCTCTTCAAATATTTCTTTACTCTTTGATTGGGTTTTCCTTCTTTGTTTATCTATTTGGATACACTTCATTATAATGTTCCTCACCTTTGTCTTTTGCCTTTGCTCATATTCTTCTTTTTTCTCATTCCCCCTTTTTTTCTTTTTTCTTCTGCTCATTGTTCTATATTTTCCTTTTTTTCTTCTCCTCTCGTTCATAAATTTGATTTCTCATTACCCAAAATATCCCAGCACATACCTATTACCTCTTCTCCTTTCCTTCCTTACTTCCTTCTTCTCACTTTCTTCCTTATACTTCTCTCTCTTCTCCTATTCTTTTTCTCCTCCATTTACGGCATTTATGATCATTTCTTTCTCTTTCACTCATCTTTTTTCATGAGCTTTCATTTTGAATCTACTTCTTGTTATCATTGTATTCTATTTTGTATATTATATCATTGAAAATCATTACATGGAATGTTATGGGCATTATTTCTCCAATCAAACGACAAAGAATCTTATCTCATCTAGCTAGATTAAATGTTGATATTGCATTTTTACAAGAAACACATTTGTCTGATGCAGAATCCGTTAAACTTAAAAGAGGTTGGGTGGGTGAGGTTTACTATTCCCAGGGTGATGGCAAACGAAATGGAGTAGCTATTTTATGTCAGAAAACTCTCTCCCATTCCCTGATTACTCAGGAATCGGATGCTGAAGGCCCGTGGATACATGTTAAACTGTCTCTTAAAGGTGTTCCAATTTCTCTTCTGAATGTCCATGCCCCTACAGGTGGTGATCCGGCTTTTTGGCATGACCTTTCTCACCATATCACCAGATTTGTTGATGATAATTTCATCTTAGCAGGTGATTGTAACCAACATCTTGATCCCTTCCTTGACAGAAATTCCAAAACTCCCTACATCCCAAATAAGTCCCATAAACTCATTGCTCAAGACATCTCCCAGCACAAGCTCATTGACACCTGGCGCTTGTGCAATCCGTTGACAAGAGAATTTACTTTTTATTCCCCATGCCATCATTCTCAATCTTGGATTGATTATATTTTTGTTACTCACAATATTGCCCAGACTCTTACTAATGCCGAAATTGGTCCAATTTTACTCTCGGATCATGCCCCTACTTTAGTGCATCTTGATGTACTTCCTAAGCCTGTTGGCCCTAAGAGGTGGCGTTTTAATAATACCCTTTTGTTGGATCCCAAATTCACTGTTTCCTTTACTAAATTTTTTGACGATTTATTTTTGTTTAATGACAATCCTTCCATTTCCAAACACACCATATGAGATGCTTTTAAAGCTGCGGCCAGAGATTTTATAATTGGATATGTGGCAAAGAAACGGAAAACTGCCCTCAAATTTACTATAGTCTTCTTCGAGAGATTAAGAAATTGGAACACGCTTATTTTACTTCCCACTCACAAGACAGTTTAACAGCCCTGGTCAAGGCCAAAATGGAATTCAACACAAAATCCACAGAGGATGCTTCCTTATATTTATTGAAATCTAGTGCAAAGTTTTATGGAGGTAGAAATAAAGCCGGGAAAATCTTAGCCAATTATTTGACAGTCAAGCACAACAAATTGAACATTGAATCCATCTACGATACTCAGTCTACTCTTAAACACAGAGACGCAGATATTCTCACTGAATTCTCCATTTTCAATAAAACCTTATACTCCTCTGAAACCCAACCCTATTCCCAATCTCTTGATCATTTCTTTTCAACCATACACAAACCAGACCATTTCCCTCTCGATCTTTCTCACTTAGAACTAGACATTTCCCAACAAGAATTACTTACAGCGCTCCAAACTCTCAAAAAAGATAAAGCTCCTGGACCAGACGGTCTTACTGTTGAATTTTACCTTCATTTCTCAAAGCTCCTCATCCCAAAATTACATTCTCTTATAGACACATTTGTTACCTTGGGTGCTTCCTCAGGTTCTTTTTCTGACGCCCACATCTGCCGTCTACCCAAGGAAGGAAAGGATGCTCACTACTGTAAAAATGACAGACCCATTTCTTTGGTCAATATTGACTACAAGATATTTGCTAAATCACTTGCAACACGTCTTGACCTTTTACTCCCAGATCTCTTAGGACAGGAACAATCAGGCTTCGTCAAGGGTCGATTTATCACTGATAACACTAGACTCTTGTTTAATGTATTATCAAAATCCCATAATTTATCCCACTCCCTCACAGCAATTGCTCTAGATGCTGAGAAAGCATTTGATAGGGTTAAGTGGACTTATCTTTTTCATACCCTTAAATGGTTCAGTTTTGGTCCCAAATGTATTTCTTTGATTTCTTTACTGTATTCTAATCCCCGTGCGGCAGTTTGCGCCAATGGCCTAGTCTCTTCCTTTTTTGACTTGGAGAGAGGCGTGTGTCAGGGCTGTCCTTTGTCCCCTTTTCTTTTCAACCTGGCTTTAGAACCTTTTATATCCAAACTTCGCCAAAACCCCAATATTCATGGCTTTCATGCTTTCAAGCTTTGGATTCTCAAGTTAAGCATATGCTGACTATATTTTACTTTTTATCTCCAACCCCGTTGAATCTATCCCTGCCTTCCTTGCCGAAGTAAAAGATTATTCCCAGATATATGGCTACAGGCTCAACAATGATAAATGTGAGATCCTACCCTTGACGAAGTACACCTTTAAACCTGATTTTAGCACTTCCAATTTTACATGGAGCTCTTCACACATTAAATACCTTGGCCTACACAATACCCCCTCTATTTCAGGCACAGTCTTCCTTTGTTTAAATAAATGCATTAAAAAATCTTCGGATTTAACATCTAGATGGCATCCTCTCTATTTATCATGGTGGGGCCGCCTAGATACAAACAAAATGATGTTATCTCCCATAGTCCTTTATACTACTTCTAACATCCCTGTCTCTATTCCTTC
Source organism: Lissotriton vulgaris (assembly GCF_964263255.1). Classification (NCBI taxonomy): domain Eukaryota; kingdom Metazoa; phylum Chordata; class Amphibia; order Caudata; family Salamandridae; genus Lissotriton; species Lissotriton vulgaris. The sequence goes on along the minus strand of NC_141696.1, from coordinate 396,695,516 downwards.
TATATTTTTAAAGAAGATCAACTCAATTCTTATATCCTTTCTTTGGAGCAATAAAAAACCTAGAATGTCTTTAGCTAGGCTTATACGCCCTAAATCAGAAGGCAGAGTTAATTTCCCGGATTTCCCAGCCTACCACAAGGCGTTTCTGTTGCTACAGGCTTCCTTTTGGTTGCAAGACCCGATCTCTCCTTGCCCCTTATGGGCTAAGCTTGAAAGCCTTTTTCTTTCCCCCTTTTCCCTTGCTGAATATCTTTCATTCTCACGTAAACCCTCTTCTATTCGCACTCCCATTCACAAATTCACCATTAAATTACTTCTATCTTCTTCTCCTGCTCCCCCTTCGACCGTTGCTGATTTCCTCACCTCTACCTTATGGCACAACACCTCCCTCTTGATTCGCGACAAACTCTTTTACTGGAAGTCGTGGCGGCAAAAAGGATTAATATGGGTTTCCCAATTATTCTCACACTTCTTTCATTCCCTTCCCTATACTTTGTACCGACTATGGTTTGCCTGCTTTTTTTGCCCACAAATGCCTTCTTCTTAAAGAGACAGTAGTGGCCACTTACAACCGTCTCCTGCTAACTCCTCTCCCCACTCCTCCTTCACTCATTCCCACTACACTACTTCATTCCTTTTTGCATACTATTCCTAAAGCCTCCTCTATTTACAAGCACCTTCACACCAATTATACCATTAGACCCAAATCTAAAGTGGAAGAATGCTGGGAACACGATCTTGCCCCATCTTGGCCTGTTACTTTTTGGGATAAGATCTGGAATAAGATTCGCAAATCCTCTAGAGCAGCGACTTTGACACAATTCTTGTTCTTCGTTTACAACAGAGTTCTTTTCACGCCATTTGACCTCCATAAGCGCTTTCCAGCCACTCCACACATCTGCTGGTCATGTTCCTCCCCGCAAGCAACTTTATTCCATATGCTATTCCTGTGTAAATTTGTTCACAACTTTTGGTTGCAAGTTTGGGCCCAAATTAATGTAATCTTACACACATGTATTCCTTTTTCATACACTAACATTTTCTTGGGTAGTCTTTCTCCTTGTTGGGAAGATATTGATCTTAATAGTAGGATTATTGATTTATTGTTAGCTGTTGCGTTTCAGCAGATTACAGTCAACTGGAAGTACTTCTCTAATATTTCCTTTAAAGCATGGTGGTATAATGTTTGCCATATACATAGACCGGACACTGCTTTTGTTTTTCCTGCTCACATGGCAGCAAAACGTATGGATTTATGGCTTCCTATTACCTTTATCCTAATGTATGTGCTGAACGCTCATTTCACCCGCGTCCCTCACAGCAAGAAGTCTTAAAACTTCCTTAAATGCCCTCCTCATTCCATTTTTTCTTCAATATCAACTATGTGTATTTCCTTTTGCATAATCGTATTACTGCAATTATTGTCTCCACTTTATTTAGTTTTTGATGCTCATGATTAGATTTTATTATTGTTTACAATATTATTAGGCTCACTGCTTACTGATGTACTTATATTTTATATTCTTTTTGAATTATATATTGACACCTTGTTCTTTTCTCCTTTTACCAAATAAAATTCTTTTTGAACTTAAAAAAGAAGAGTTTATAATACCTTGAAACATGAATAAAGGTTGTTTAATTTAATACAGGTATGAAATACATTTCGAGGCTCATACAAATACTACGGTGGCCCAGAATTTAAATGCAATATTGTAAATTTATTCCAAAGCACAAACAGGGCCCTATTCACAAAGGTAAATGTATACTTATAAATGTACTCATTCAAATGTACAATTAAACTATCACACTTACTTATTACTTTTGACTAATCATCATTTCCAAGTGCACAGTTTCTTTAAAGTGTACACTTACATGTCCCTATCCACTGAAACCCCAGTATGGAATCAAATTTACAAGTATAAAACTACTACTAGTAACTTTTCACCACAGATGGAGGTCTCCACCATTGAGGTGGAGATCTCTCTATGTTAAAGTACAGGGAAAAGTAAATATTTAGTACACATGTTTTAATGGTAAATATTCATGCAAAATAAATGTATTTCTTTTAAAACTTAGAGGAAATATAAAATTAGGTTACAACACTATTATCTTAAAAGTGTATTAAAATTGATGAATTTATATATGTAACTAAGGAATAATGACTTATTTAAAGATGTACTGGAATATCCCACCTACTGTAAATGTTTATTTTATTTAAGTATTAAAAATTACTTACATTGTATGTATTTAAGCAATCCACATTATTTTCATGAAAAAATATTAGTTACATTTACATTTTGATATATGCTTAATAAAACATTTTTTAAATTATAGATAATTTATTTAACATCAATACAAACAGCCAAAAGAAGAAATGATTTTAACATTTTTTTATTTTAAGTCCATGTTTTCATTATTTTCTATTGAAGGGTATTGTAGTTTCAGTGCTTGGCCATGTGTGATGAGCGACTTACTCAAGGTCTGAGTTGCAGTACATTTACAATTGTTTTGGGACTTTTGTCTATGTAGTAACATTAGAAGTGGAGTTTTGTTATGCAAATTTGTAAAGCGCACAATCACCCAGGAGGGTATCCTAGTGTTGCGGAGATCTGAGTCTAGGCACACATAAGGACGAGTAGGACTATTTGAATACCCAGGTCGTCAGCTTTTTGCAGAACCCAAGAAGTGCGGAGGAGCTCCAATGTGTAGATAGCTTTATTAGCAATGTAGTAGAAGGTTTGACTGCCAGATCTGGTTTTCTGTATGCGTGGCATTTGAGCACCAGCAGCGGTGTTCTGAAGGTTTGGGAAAGATGACGCAAGTGTTGAAGTATCCTTGGCCAGTGTTAATTAGTGCCTTGAAAGTGTGGGTGTGGAGATTGAAATGTGCTAGTTTGTGAAAGGAAATCCGTAGAACTCCTTCAGGTATAGGGTGATGTGAGTGCGACATGGGAGGTTGAGAGTGATTCTGGCCACAGAGTTCCGAATGGTCGGCAGCCTTCTGATGAGTTTTTGGTTGATCTCAGCACAGCAATGGTCTTACGCCTTTGTGAGTGGTTTTTTATCATTTCCTCAACTCCTCCTTATCCCTCCATTAACCCCTCCTTGCCTCCCATATTCATCCCATTTTGCCTTGTGTCTTCTGCATTTTTCAGACACTCCAGCTGTCTCTCCCACATTTAATACAAAAACCTATGCGCATATGTGAGGAGATTCCCACAATGGGGAAGGAGATCTTCACATAGAAAATGTGGGATATATGGAGGCAGAGGTCTCTTTACATAAGTTGGTTAATAGGTTTTTGTAGTATCTGAGTATTACTATTGTAGCACTCCTAACTGAGCAATAAAGATGGATTCTGGCTTAAGCACAAACAGAAAGGTCTCCTGTCTTTGTTCATTTGTTACTAAAATTAGGCTTGTTTGGTCTGATTCACAAAACATTTTGAGTGGTATTAAATGTGTTTGTTGGCAGGCTGCGCAGCATTAGCTCAAACACTGCCGAGCTGTATCCAGATCAACATTTTTCTGGGCCATATTAATGTGTGAACAGTTGCAGATGTAGGAGGTTGGTTAGAAATTTAAACAGACCATCTTTTTACCACCTTTGGGGCAAAAATCTAAGTTGTCAAAGGCAAGCAAGTGAGCCACTGAAGTCACTGACCTATTAATGTGCCACTGTGTGCAAAATCCGCAATTGTCACAAACGTATTTGTTACTTAAAGATATGCTTCTAGAAAGAGGACTGACAAATATTTTGGCACAGTTAAATACTCATGTAGTGCCTTGATTTTGAAAATGGTGGTACAATCTTCAATTTCTTCACAACTCCAGTAAACCTGAACTTTTCTTTCATTCAGTTATTAAAATATTCCTTTTAGAAGTGCTAAAGGAAATGGAATACTTCATGTGATCAATCAATAAATGTATTTAGAATATCTTGTTTTTAACTAGTATCTAATTATAGAATTTCTGTTTGTCAACTTGGTAAGCGGCGTTATGAGTGTTATTCTGATCCAGTCCTGGTTCTTTAGCCAAGATTACTTTTCATTCAGGGATTTTTTTTAGTATACACATACAATATAAAAATTTAAATGATATGCCTCAGAATGCAACATGTGGCTTGCTGAAATACCAGGACTGCACAGTTGCATGATGCATTTAATTATGCATGCTAAATATTTACCTTTGTAAGAAGTATGTAGAGTAATTGTAGTTCCTGCAGTTCCTATGGATGCATGTATATATATTGTATTTATATGGCACAACCATACCCGAAAGTTGCAGAAAGCTGTACAGGGCTAAAACTAAAGCCACATTCAGAAAATGAATATGGTAAGGTTGCTGGGTTGCTTAGAGGGGAGGAACCCCATTTACTGCATCACAATGTGGTGATCTTCAAAGAGTGAGTCTTGAGCTCTTGGATAATAAATTGAAGAAGGGCAGTCTTTATACATACAAGGATGCTTTTCTAGATGTTGGGTGCATAGTTGAGGCAAGCCTGTAACCTAGTTTTATTAACATCTACGTTTTCATCTCCATTTAAATGGCATCCTGGCTCTGGGTATGCTTAGCTACACAAATGCCAATAGCTGGGGCAGTTTGACTTGAAGTTGACCCAGGAATTTGAGCCGGTGGTGCACAATTTGGGTGGGTATGAATTTGGTCCTTGATTAGAGCATCTAGGATGCCCTTGAAGCAGACCAGTGGGGACTTAAATGGAAGCTCTGAGGTTGCATTCTGGAAGGAATATCCTGATTTTCTCTATCAAGGAGAGCAATTACCAGGCCATCCTATTTTTCTTAATGATGTGTTCCTTGAGGGTGAGGTTGGTGTTGAGGATAAATCCATCTAGTTCATGCCATTGAGCCATATCATGAGACAAGTTATGGATTGTTGTTGGTTAATGGGAGAAATTTGGTTGTCGTAGAGATCAGTTCGAGTTACTTGCTGAAAATATGTTTCCTGATTAGGGTCAGACAGTGCTTGAGATTGTGGATGTCTTATGTGGAGGAGGATCACTTCTTGGGGTAATGCCACGGGCATATTAATAGATGTCAAAGCTGTTATCAGTTAGTAGTGATCCAATGTTGAGTTTGAAGATGATGGGAGGCAAGATGGATCTTTGGAGTGCTCCGCAGATGAATAGGAGCATCTGGGATCTGGTGGAGAATGTGTGAATCAGCAGGCGGTGGTTGAGTAGATGAGCAGAACCAGGAAAGGGCATTGTGAGAAGTTAGCCTGTCATATGCTGTTCACTATTCTAGTGGGCACCTTGCACCAGTCCAAACGACCCTTATTGATGGTAGGTTTAAATACAACCTGTATAGAAAGCTATCCTAGTGGTAGATGTTGAGAGCAGCCTTCAGGCTAAGTCTTGAAGGAATGTAAAGCAGCTTATTTTACCAGTCTATAATCTCATGACTGACCAAATGAAAGGAGAACAACACCAGGTATATATATAAAATATATGTATTTATTCTAAACACATCCCTCTAGTCTCTTTATGAGGCTAGACGCAAAAGTACATTCAGTAAAATTAATTAGCACACAGTAAATTAGCACAATATATGTTGAGCACAAGGGGCGTACAAAACCATAGATTAAGAAAGTGGTATAAGAACCATGACCAACATAGATACAAGGCCTAGCGCCTTTAGAACCACTGGGGTCACCAGGAACCACCCAAGGTAGTGACACAGGGGACCCAGGGGGACGAGTGCAGTGTCTAAACACAGCCGCAAATCACCATTAACTTCTACTGGAAAAGTCGCAGTTGGAAATTTAAAGATTAAAGACACTTAGAAGAGGACTTAGAGCAAACCCCTTTAGAACTAGGATGTTCTAGAGTCAACATCCACAGGAGCACCAGAGTACTCAAGTTACCTCACCCAGGGGAGCCGGGTGCATAGGTGTCTTTTCGTGTCAGGTTTCATCGTCGATTTCAATTGCGAAGTGCTGCTGGCGACCAAGTGGAAAGTGTCCGGGGGGATCCAAGGTTGGATCGGAGATGAGAAGAACCTCAAAGCAGAGGGGAAAGAGCCTGGGTCACTTGCTAGTGACCAGGAAGGCGATGAGTGGATGCCCACTGTTGTTGGGTGATTTCAGGTGAAGAAGGTAAAGCTTGACTCTTCTGCCACGAGGACCAGGAGGTGTTAACAACAACCAGGTGCTGGATTCGAGCTGTCTCACAAAAGATGTTGAGTGCTGCAGTGTCGGTTTGTGGATTGGACCCAACAAGCCTTGGCAACAGCAACCCTCGCAGAAAGCACAGATTGGTTTTGGTGCAGACCAGCAAGGTCTGATGGACTCACCCTTTGTGGGGGATCAGGGAAATACTGGAGAAACCAGGGAAGCCCAAGGAAATGAAGAGTTACCTTTGTGGGGACCCACCAGTCGACAGACCAGGGATCGTAAAGGGGCCTCAAGCATAAATGCTAGAAGTGGGCTCATGGAACACTCGTGGAGTGCAGGCCCACAATCTTTGGTGCAGATGGTGCTCGAGGCTTGCACTCAAGTAGCCCAATGCACAACTTTGGAAAATTTCCGGAAGTGGATGCACTAGCAAATGTGGACGGTGTCCAGGAGTTCCGGTCCCACGCCACTCGTGAGGGCTGCGGGTCTCAGTTTTGCTGGGATCTTGTGTCAGCCTCTGAGAAGTCTGGGAGTTCATGTCCTGAGTCACAAATACTTTGGGGTCCGGCAGGAGTCTCAGAAATGCAGACCGACAAGATGCTTCTTTGGTGCCTGTTTGAACAGGGGAGTCACTCCTTGACCCCAAGGGAGATTCTTCCATCTTCTAGCTGAGAAGAATTTTGAAGTTCCAGGATATATGTTGCAGAGTTTCATCCAGCTGTAATCTGAAGTCCTAAGGACTGGGGTCCCATACTTATACTAAGTTAGGGTTTTGGACATACTCTGCGGACCCACTTATGGGAGGATCCAGGGGGGGTAGCTACACCCCTTTCCCTTTGTCCAGTTTTGTGCCAGAGCAGGGGCTGAGTGCCCCTGCAACTGGTTTGAACTGGGATATGCACAAGGACAAAAGTGTGCCCCCAGCACTGTCTGAAAAGCATTCTCTGAATTCAACCACCCAGCCCCAATACACTAAAGCCTGTCTGTAAGGTGGTTACACCTCCCTGTGACAGGAAACCTATTGTCCAGGCCTCCCCTGCTGGGGTTTCATCCAGCAGCAGGAGGTCAGACCCGTCTCTGTGGCCCCTGGTGGGGGGGTAGGATTCCAAAGTGTTTGACACCAAACACAACATGTTTCCATGCAGCCATTCCAAAGTTAGCATTTAGCACGAGGTTATAATGCACCTAAGAGTATATGGTCTGACTGCATCACAGAACAGCCATTCCAATAAATCTTATGGAAGCCACTATCATTCCTAGCAGCCTCAGCAGCAGCTTGCTGTCTGAGGGGTTCAAGAGAAGGGCAGCTCAGCTGTTCCTGACTCATATCTGCCCTGGAAGGGCCCCCTGTCCCCAAGAACTCAACCTGATTAGGCTCAAGCTCCTTTGGGCCAGTTCCTTCTTCAGAGTACAATCATCTCCCTCAAGAGACCGATCATCACTCTGAGTCAGGGGAGAAGGCACTGCCTTAACCTTACTGCTCTTTTTCTTGGATGGCACCTGCTCCATTATTCCAGAATCCAGGGCCTGTTCAATTTAAGACATTTGGGTCCGTGACCTAGTCACAGCAAACACATGTGCAGAGATTCCTAACATTTCTGCATGGGTCCTTAACTCCACTTCAGACCAGGTTGAAGTCTCTAAATCATTGCCAAGCAAGTATTCAACAGGGAGGCCTGCACTTACCACAACTTAAGGCCAGTTACCCCTCCCCAGGAGAAAATAACAACTGCCAGGGCATGGTTGGTCCTGACACTGCTAGCATTGGTCACTTGATAAAGTTCACCAAGTATGATTTGCCCAGGGTCCACAAGGTCTTGTGTCACCATAGTGACACTTGCCCCTATCTCCCTGTAGGCCAAAGCCTCTTTTCTATTGATCAAAGGCTGCTGTCTGTGTTTGCCCAAGTTACTGGGACTCACACAGGAAGACATATCCATGCCTCCATCAAAGATCAGAACAGCCTGAGTTGGTACTCTGACTAGGCCAGAGGTTAACCCTTCTTCACCCTTCTTCTGAGTACCACCACTTGGAGCTGAACTAGGGGGAACAGTTGCCTTAGGGGCAATTGTGTCTGGAGTTGAGTTTTTATTTTTAGTTCAATCACTAGTCCAATGGCTGTTCTGCGTACAGATTTTGCACCATGGTTTCTTTTGCCCTTTTTTTTTAGAAGATTGGGAATCCCCACCATTAGAAGCTTTTTGGGGGCATTGTGAAGACTTCTGGTCTTTACTCTTCTTGCCACCCTTATTAGGATCTTGCTTCTTCTATTCACCACCTTGGTTTTGTACCTTCTGCTTCGGCCTGGTTCTGACCCATTTGTCAGCATTCTTTACCAATTCTTGGGGAGAGGTCAGATCAGAGTCTACCAGGTGCTGATGCAACAGCTGATTCTGATAGTTTTTTTTTTTGTTGTGAAAACCTTTATTGAGGCAGTTGTCAGGTACACAGCTGTAAACGCCTACATCCTGCTGGCGCAGGCCGGCAGCAATCCCAGAGTCTAGCATGCAGTGTAAATGAAGAGGATAACTTCTGACACAGCAAGCCGCCTACAACCCCTCAGGGCCGGCCGCGTTTAAAACTAGAAGGAGCTGTGTGTGGCAGCATTCAAGAAGAACGGAGATGTAAACAGATAAGAGACAGTGAATGCCTGAGGTTTTCTTTTTCGTTGGTTTATCTCCCCGCCTCCCCCAAACAACAACAGTCAATAACAGCGCAATTGTGTGGTTCTACGATCTGGTGTGGCCAATGAAGCCAGTCTTAGCCTTCGTCTCCCGCCGCCCCCCACCCCGCCAGGAATTGTTGGAAAGAGGCAAAGAGATGAACATCCAGCTCCCCACGGCCCGTCTGTACAGTACTAATGGTCCCCCTAACGCGCCATCCAAGGTCCAAGGAGGGGGTTGTATGATACTAGGGGGGGGGGAACGGGGGGCAGGCAGTACCAAAGGAGAGAGGGTCAACAAGTGAAGTAAGGTCATGAAGTTCTCAGCAGGCCAACATTAAGAAAGTGGGGGAGTGGGTGGCGGAGCTTGCAACCTTAACCACCCTAGGAACCCAGAGTGTGGTGTGGCGGTGAAAGATTAGGTGTGAGGCCCAAGTTGGGGCAGCCCAGAAGCCTCCCCACTGCCTGGAGTGTCAGAGACCCTGGTCGTGAGAGCCTGGAGTCGCAGAAGGTACGCAGTAAGTGGGCCCCATATGTCTTTAGGCCTTGACTTGAGGGGTAGTAGTTCGGCGTAATTATGCTGTTGGTCTTGCCAGGTAGTCATCGTCGCGAGCCATTCCTTGAATTTGTGCGCGAGACCACGCCCCCAGCGGCATGCCACATGACGTTTCGCTATGAGGAAGCCCAGAGCAAAGAATTTACGATGGGCTTGCAAAGGGAGGTCAGTCTGCCCCAACAATGCTATCCTAGGGCAGTGAGACACAGATACGCCAATCATGTCCAATACGGCCGCGAATATCTCCTCCCAGTAGGCAGTCACCCTGTGACATGACCATGCGAGATGGAAAAAATCTGCACCCTCCGCCCCACAACGGGCGCATCTGTCATCCTCTCGGAGCCGGTAACGATGTAGTTTAACTGGGGTATAGTAGAGTCTGTGTAAAAATTTGTAGTGTATAAGGCGGAGACGAGCATTGCCTGGTACGGCTACAGCATGGGCGCAGCTCTCCGTCCATTGGTCATCCGTCATTCGGGTCTGCAGATCAGCGTCCCAATCATGTCTAGCTCGTAATGCAGGTGGGGAACCGGCTGCCTGAGCGTGTTTATATAATAACGAGACAACATGCTTTGGAGAGTCGGTTTGGAGGAGGGTATGAAGGGGCTGTACCATCTCTGGTTCATCCGGGAAGTTTGGGGTGACCGCCTTCACATTCTGACGTAAGCGTACATACAGGAAGGTATCGGACGGGGAAACATCCCCAAAGAACTGTGCTGACGTTCTGAAGATACCCTGAAGGTACAGGTCCCCCCATGTGTGCAGCGCCAAGCGCATGAGCATCTTGCGTCCTATTTCCTCGCAGGCGATACGAAGTCTAGGGTCATGAGAAAGTGGCAACAGAGGCGAGTATAGAAAGGGTGTGCCTAATGCTGCAGCCAGGCGTCTCCAGGCAAGGACAGTGCAGTCCACCGTACTGGGGTCACGCTCCGAGATTTTGGTCTCAGTATACAGATAGCCCGACAGTGGAGTCGGCCTCATGTAGCCGTCTTCGACTGCCAAATGGGCCATAAATGGAGGGGGGTGGAGCCAGTATGCAACAAAGTGAGCCTGTGCACAGTCGTAATATCTACGAAAATTCGGTACATCGAAGCCCCCCTGGTTGTAAGGAAGCATTAGTGTGCGCATGCTAATTCGAGGCTGCTTACCACCCCAGATCAGCCTGGACATTTGGGAAGTGAGGGAGCGAAAGAAGTGGGGGCCGGGATTACATGGGATGTTGGTGAACAAGTATAATAATTTGGGCAGCACGACCATTTTGATCAACGAGATACGGCCAGCCATTGATAGCGGAAGGTGAATCCACCTGGTGACCTTATCAGTCAACGCGTCCAGGGCCGTACCATAGTTGGCTCTGATAGTAGTGTCGCGATCCCTCGTCACATTTATACCCAAATATTTGATTTCATCCGCCTCCCAGACTATGGGGTAATCCAGGGGGAACTGTGTTGTTATGTCAGTTAGTGGAAATAGAGCTGACTTCGACCAATTAATTTGAATGCCCGAGAAGCCACCGAATTTAGTGATTTCACGGAGAAGGGGATTAAGGTTTTCCTTGGGTTTATGGACATAGAGGGTCAGGTCATCAGCATAGAGGGCAATGAGCAATTGCCTATCCGGGTATATAAGGGAACGGTGATTGTGGTGCTGTCGCAGTTTGGCCGCTAAGGGTTCTATAGCGAGCGCAAACAGAATCGGGGATAGTGGACACCCCTGTCTCGTGCCATGGTGGATTTCGAAGGGATCAGACCGGGATCCGTTCAACAGCACCGAGGCCATCGGTTGGCGGTAAAGCAGTCGTATCCAATCAAGGAAGCTAAAAGGGAACCCCATTCGCTCCAACAGAGCCAATAGATAGTCCCATTCCAAGGAATCAAACTCCTTGGTGGCGTCTAAGAACACGACTGCAGCCTCGCACTTGGGGGTGATGTCTTGGATGACAGCCTGGAGGGTGCGCAGGTTGTGGGAGGTGGCGCGATTGGGGACAAAACCTGCCTGGTCAGGTAAAACCAGCCGCTCCATCAACAAGTTAAGACGGGATGCAAGCACTTTCGCTAGAATTTTCACGTCCGAATTCAGGAGGGATAGGGGTCTATACGAGTCACAGGACTCGAGCGGCTTGCCCGGCTTTAGCAAGGACGCTATAAGAGCTTCCCGCATGGAAGTCGGCAGGATACCCTCCTCCAGCGCTGCATAGTAAACCTGTTGTAGGATTGGAGCAAGAATATGTATGAAGGCCTTATAAAAATCAATCGGCAACCCGTCCGAGCCTGGCGATTTTCCGGACTTCATAGACATGATCGCATCCGTGATCTCTTCCAGTTCGAGTATGTGATGAAAGAATTGTTGTTGGGATGGACCCAGCCATGCTAGTGCAGTGTCGTCCAGGTAGGTGTTCAGGGGGGTGGGGTTGGACCGCTGGGAAGTGTAGAGTTTGGAGTAGTGGTGAGAAAGGACACGAAGTTGTTCCGGAAGCGATCGCTGGGGCACATTGTGTTCATCCAGCAGGGTCGTTATATAGTTTTGGTATCGGGGGGGATTTACCGCGAAGGCCAGCGCCTTACCAGGTCTGTCACCTTCACCAAAGATGTGCGCCACATATGGCTTACCCAGGAATTTGCATTCCTTGTCAGCCAGATCTGCGTATTCATTCAATTTTTCACGTAGTGTCGCTCTAGTTGTGTAATTGGTTGGGTCACCTTCCACCACCCCCTCTAGTTGCTTCAGCTCACGTTCAAGTTTCCGCAACTCGTCTCTAAGGGACCTAAGGACCCCTCCACCCTTGGCAATACACCATCCCCTGACTGTGACTTTAAAAGCTTCCCAAACCGTGGTGATGCTTGAAACTGAGTTAATGTTACGGTCAAAGAAGTCCTGAATATCTTGCTCGAGCTCTGCCTTGAAGGCGAAGTCGGTGAGATGCGCCGGATTAAAACGCCAATTCAGATAGGGAGACGCATCTTGCGGGATACGCAATGAAACATAAACCGGGGCGTGATCAGAGAGGGTACGAACAAGGTGGGATGCTGAAACTATCCAAGAGGAGAGCCCTGCAGAGCAAAAGATGTAGTCTAGGCGCGCCCAGGTGGAGTGTCATGCAGAGTAATGTGTGCCTTGCAGCTGTGTGGGGTGTAGGTGCCTCCAGATGTCAAGCAGGCGGCATTCCTCAACTATATTCAACAGAGCGCGCTGGGAATGCGTGTAATGCAGGGACTGAGGGTGGGATCTGTCAACATTAGGGTGAAGCGCCGTTTTAAAGTCCCCACCCAGGATTATGTGTGGAATCCCCATAGATTGGATCTTACCCCACAGCGTGAGGAGGGAGGACGGGTCATCCACATTGGGTCCGTAATAACAGGCGAAGAGAACCTTATGTGAGTATAGCCTACACCATGCCATGCAGAATCTGCCGTTGAGTCAGCCTCAGAACCCTCCAGAACAAAACGCACCCCACGTTTCACCAAAATTGTCACCCCTCTAGCATAATTGGAGTATGAGGAAAACACTCTGTTGGAGGCCCATCGGGCCGCGAATAGAGGAGACGTTCCTGACATTAAGTGTGTTTCCTGCAGCATTGCGACAGAGACATCATGCCTTGCCAGATATCCCAATACCAATCTCTTCTTCCGTGGGTCGTTAAGCCCTCGGATATTCCATGACATCAATTTAACTTGCTGAATGAGTTGTGTCCCCTCTATCTCACCCATGACAAGAGACATAAATAGGCGTTCCTATATCGCGAAGGCTCAGATCCTGTGCAAAATGCCACGCCATGTAAACAGATAGTAAGCATCAACCCCACACAGATCAACCCAACCAGAATGCGCGTCAAGTAACAGTGAGTACGACTGTAAGAAATCAAATCCCGACCCGCCCACACCGTCCACCCCAACTCGCCGGGCATAGAACACCTCCCACCCCTCCCAACAACCCAAAGAAACAAAGCATGATATACCAACAGTTCAAAGTCACTCTTTCCCCTGAAGGGAGTAGGTAAGTTCGGGGATCACCCATTGGGGAAGCTGTGCCAGGGGCGCCCGACCAGCCCCCTACCTCACAAGTCACACCCAAAAGGCGCCAGCCGACAGCCGGATCGCCTATCTTGGGATGGAGGTAGGTTGTCGAACCAAGTCTAGGATTCAAACCGGCATTAAGAAAGTTAGTAAAGAGTACCTCACCGGGAATGAAGGACCTGGAGCCGCACCTAGGGAGTATATGCGGCCTGCATATTACTGGTCATCTCAGGACATAGTCAATCCTGCTGCTCCAGCGGCGAGCGTGAGCGCGATCTGCTTCCCTCTGTGTTTCGCCCAGCTCGGTCGCGGCTTTGCTGCTTCAGAAAATCTTCGGCCTGTTGCGGAGTTGTAAAGACGTGCTGCTTGCCATGGTAGGAGATCTTCAGTTTAGCAGGGTAGAGCATGGCATAGGAGATGTCCTGGGATTGCAATTTCTGCTTGATCGGTGCGAATTTCCGCCGGGCTTCTTGCACAGCTTGAGTAAAGTCCGGAAAGAAGGACAATGTGGTGTTGCCATAGGCCACGGTGCCGATTTCCCGGGCACGGCGGAGAAATGTATCGCGATCCCTGTAATTAAGGAATCGGGCAATGATGGGCCTGGGGGTAGCACCCGGGGGTGGCTTGGCCGCTAAGGACCTTTGGTCCCATTCCACTATTAGATGTGGGGAAAAGGAGTCCTTCCCAAACAGTTCCACCACTAAGGCCTCCACAAAGGGCTCCATTTTACCAGTATTGGTGGCCAGGCCTCGGATGCGGACGTTGTTCCTTCGGGACCTGGCTTCCAAGTCCTCATTCTTTTCAGCTATAACTTTGAGGAGTCTGTACATCTGGGACACCTGGCGGCGTGTGGCGGCGGCTCCATCTTCCAGCCCAGAGACTCTGTCCTCCGCCTCCTTAAAATGCGCATCGTCTTGGTCTAGTTTCATCACAACGCCATCAATGCGGGAGTTCATGCTATCGATTTTGGCATCAATACTGGTTAGGCTGTGCCTCATGCCCAGGAGCAGGGACTTCCAGTGCTCGTCAGGCGGCGTGTTGGCAGTAGGGCTGCCGCCCGGCCCGGGTGTCATCTTGTTCGCCTTCCGAGTTTCGAATGGGATCTTTGACTGTTTGGCATCGCCACGGCCCATGTCGCGCCCTTGAGACCCTGATGCCGCTATCGCTAGACCGTTGGGGGCTAGGGTGACCAGCAGTGCCTGTACAGTGGGGAGATGGCAAATGGTATTGCAGAGGCAGGGTATGCGATGGTGCACGAGCCTGGGCCCACCAAGATGGCGGCTGTTGGGCAAGGGAGCGGAGCCCCCACTCAGACTTCACCTGCAGGGACCCCCATGGCAGTAGTGCGGTTGGGGAGGGGCCCTCAAAGCGTCTCAGGAGGCAGTGTGGGTCTCCCCAGGGTTCCCGATGTCCCAGCTGTTGCACAGAGTTGGGCCGTTGAGGGAGCAGCTGTCAGGGCGCCCTTCACGCCAAAAGGAGAGAAAAGGAGAGTGGAACTCGCTCCCGCGGCAAGCCGTGTCTGAGGCCAATGCTGGGGTGTCTCCCGGCACCGACAGGCAGTGGCGACCGGGTCCTGCAGGGTGAGCAGCCGAGCTTGCGAAGGGCAGGAGAGGGCCGCGGCCGCAAGCGGGAAGGCGCGCTCGGCCTCGTCTCTGCGCAGGGAGATGCGGCTGATGCAGGAGCGGTGCACGGGAGGGTTACTCCACGGGGGGGATGGTCTCTTACCGCTGTGTGGGCCCTCACAGTCGAGCCTTCAGGTCCGCCCGCCCCCGGACCTCCGATGGTGCACCGGCCGCCGGGCCCAGAGTCCCCGGAGTGGCGTAGTCTCCCGCCGCGGGAGAGCAGGCACACAAATGAGCGCGGAGAGTCGCTTGCCAATTCCGCTGCAGTCAGCTCCCGTCTCGGAGGTCTCCCATAGGATTTCCTGGTGTCAGAGCGTTCAGCCCGAGATGGAGAAGATGCTCCCGGTGTTGTAATAGCAGTTAGAGCCGGTTAGGATAAGTTGTCGGATTGAAAGTGGCTCAACAAGGCGAGAGCCCCACTACAGTGCGGCCATATTGGTCCAGCGCCACCTAGCGCCCCCTGATTCTGATAGTTATTAATGATCTGCTCCCTCCTGATCAAATTATACAATCTTGTACAATCACACACGTTACCTCCCAACAACCAGCCCTCCAGAACCTTAGTAGCACAATCTACAAAGTCAATCCAGTCCTGAGTCTGTGTCTTTTGGGTATCTCTGAACTGTAATCTATACTGCTCAGTGGTTAGGCAAAACCCATCTATTAGAGCACTCTTCAGGACTTTGTAATCATCAGCATCCTCTTATCTTACAGTGAGGAGCTTCTCTCTACCTTGGTATGCAAAGGAGAGCCACACAATTGCTGCCCACTGCTCCTGGAGGACCTTCTGTACTTTGCAGGCCCTTTCCAGTGCAGTTATCCATTTGTGGATGTCATCCCCACTCTGGTAGGGAGGGACAATCTTGCTCAAGTTGTTATTGTCATAAGACCTATCCCAGCCATTAGGGATGTTGCTGCCACCAAGGGACTCTAGTCCCATAATTTATCTTGCTATTTCAAGCTCTAGGGGCTCCCTTTCTAAAGCTACTCTTTGATTCCTTACTTCCGGTTGGGCTTCTTCAAACCTCAGCTGGTTCTCTCTCTTCTCCTGGGAGGTGTCACTCCTAAGAAAAGAGACAGAGGTCCCTACTGATGTGTCAGAATGGTTAGATTCCACTGAAGGGGATCTTGGCCTTCTAGGCACACCCCAACTCTTCCTGGTGGGACAATCATAGGGTCACCTTGGCCTTCTTCATCTCCAGTTGGAACTGGTAGGTCCAGGTCTATGTCCTTGTCAACTTCCTGGTCAACATCAGGGTCTGAGTCCTGGTGGTTTGTACCACTGGCCACTTCTCCTTCTGTTGCTTTCACCCTATTGCCAAACCTTTCAGGCTATGTAGCCTTCCTATGGTCATCCAGCAATAACACTTCTCTGAGGTGTTGGGGGTGGCATTTTTGCCTGTCTTCAGTTTCCTCATAATACACAGAGCCCTTAATTCTAAAAAAGGGGATGTGTCATACTTGGATGCCTGTAATATACGGACATCTGGCAGGGACCCACTGGTTCCTGGCCCTGAAGACATAACTAGTGAGGTGTGGTGTATGCACTACCTACTCTAGTTGTTTACCTATTAAACTCTCGTGAGTTGTAGAAAGGGTGTGCTTAAGCCCTTAACACACAACTCTAAGTTCAGTTGAACTTACTGTATTTACATTTGTATTATATCTACCTCTGTTACCTTAAGTGTTTTACAAATGATCAATCACTTGAGATTATCTGGTAAAACAATAGCAAGCTGGAATCCCACCGCTGCCACCAATGTGAGAATGTGGCCTGGCATATGCTGTCCACTATTCTAGTGGGCACCTTGCACCAGTCCAAATGACCCTTATTGATGCTAGGTTTAAAGACAACCTATATAGAAAGTTATCCTAGTGGTAGCTGTGGAGAGCAGCCATCAAACTAAGTCTTGAAGGAATGTAAAGCAGCTTGTTATAATCTCATGACTGACCAAATAAAAGGAGAACCACACCAGATATATATATAAATTAGCACAATATACGTTGAGGCCAAGGGGAGTATCAAACCATATATTAAGAAAGTGGTATAAGAACCACGACTGACATAGATACAAGACCTAGAGCCTTTAGAACTTCTGTGGTCACCAGGAACCACCCAAGGTAGTGACACAAGAGACCCACTGGGGACGCGTGCAGTGTCTAAACACAGCCACATATCACCATTAACTTCTATTGGGAAAGTCACGGTTGGAAACTTAAAGATTAAGGACACTTAGAAGAGGACTTGTAGCAAACCCCTGTAGAACTAGGATGTTCTAGAGTCAACACCCACAGGAGCACCAGAGTACTTGAGTTACATAACCCAGAGAAGCCGGGTGCATAGGTGTCTTTTCGTGTCGGATTTTGTCGTCGATTTCAATGGCGAGCTGCTGCAAAGTGCTGCTGGCGACCAAGTAGAAAGTGTCTTGGGGGATCCAAGGGTGGATCGGAAATGAGAAGAACCTGAAAGCAGAGGTGACAGAGTCTGGATCACTTGCCAGTGACCAGGAAGGCGATGAGCGGATGCCCACCGATGTTGGGTGATTTCAGATGAAGAAGGTGAAGCTTGACTCTTCAGCCACGAGTACCAAGAGGTGTTGATGACAACTAGGCACTGGGTTCAAGCTGTCCCACAAAGGATGTTGATTGCTGCGGTGTTTGGACCCAACAAGCCTTGGCAACAGCAACCCACGCAGAAAGCAAAGATTGGCTTCGGTGCAGACCAGCAAGGTCTGATGGACTCACCCCATTGGGGGGGAGTCAGGGCTCTTCTGGAGCAATCAGGGAAGCCAAAGGAAAAGAAGAATTACCTGTGTGGGGACCCACCAGCCGACGGACCTTCGATCGCAAAGGGGCCTCAAGCAGAAATGCTAGAAACAGGCTCACGGAACACTCGTGGAGTGTAGGCCCACAATCTTCGATGCAGATGGTGCTCGGGGCTTGGACTACAAGTAGCCCAATGCATAACTTCGGGAAATCTCGGGAAGTGGATGCACTAGTAAATGTGCACGGTGTCCAGGAGTTCCGGTCCCACGTCACTTGTGAGGGCTGCGGGTCTAAGCTTTGCTGGGATCTCGTGTCAGCCTCTGAGATGTCTGGGATTCAATGTCCTGAGTCACAAATACTTCGGGGTCCAGTGAGAGCCTCAGAAATGCAGACCAGCAAGATGCTTCTTTGGTGCCTGTTTGAACAGGGGAGTCACTCCTTGACCCCAAGGGAGATTCTTCCGTCCTCTAGTCGTGTAGAATGTCGAAGTTCCAGGATATATGTTGCAGAGTTTCATAAAGTTGTAATCTGAAGTCCTAAGGAATGGGGTCCCATACTTATACTAAGTTAGGGGGTTGGACATACTCTGGGGACCCACCTATGGAAGGATCCAGGAAGTGGGGGGCTACACCCCTTTCCCTTTGTCCAGTTTCAAGCCAGAGCAGGGGATGAGTGCCCCTTCAACCGGTTTGAACTGGGATATGCACAGGGACCCCAAGTGTGCCCCCTGCACTGTCTGAAAAGCATTCTCAGAATGCACCACCCAGCCCCAATACACTAAAACCTGTCTGGGAGGTGGTTACACCTCCTGGTGACAGGAAATCTATTGTCCAGGCCTCCCCTGCTGGAGTTTTGTCACCCGCAGGAGCTCAGACCTGTGTTTGTGGCTGCAGCACCCATTTTGTGATGCTGGGACTCTTTTAAACTATTACCGTTCAGGTCAGTGTGTACATGTCTATCCCTCTAGATAGGATAGGATAGATAGGATAGGATTCCAAAGTGTTTTGTGCCAAACACAACATGCTCCCATGCAGCCATTCCTAAGTTACCATTTACCATAAGGTTATAATGCACTTAAAAGTATATGGTCTGGCTGCATCACAGAACAGCCTCAGAGAATAGATTACGAAAGCTGCAGAGGGGTTCTGCTCATGCATGAGCACCTTCTCACACAAAACCAAGCACTCTGCCTTCAGGATTGATAAGGCCTGCCATAGGAATGACTTATAGGTTTATATGTGTCATTGATTAAAGGTAGATAGGGGTAACCTATATCTTAGTAAGGGGTGCATGCACCACCTTACCCAGGCTGCAGTAGCATACCTGTAGTGCCATTTTGGAAGGCTCCCCAGGGGTGGCATAATCCATACTTCGAGCCCCTGGTAGGCCTCTGGGGTACCTATGCCCTTTTTACCTAAGGTACCGTATACTAGGGACTCACAAGGGTAACCCAGTAACCAATCTGGAGTGTACCTAATGTACATGCCACCATTTTACAGAGGAAGCAGCTAGGCTGGAGTCCTGGTTAGCAGGTTAGCAGGGCCCCAGCCAGACTAAAGTCGAAAAACAGTGAAACACCAGCAAAAAGTGGGGGTAACCATAGTAAGCAGATTCTTACTCTCCTACAGGCATCACCAATAAAATCTATTTGAGCCTTTGGGAACTGGATGAGAATGATGTGGTATATGGTGCCAAAGGAGCTCTTTCCCTGCAGTGGCATGTTCTAAGTGAGGGGCTGGATTTGTAGTCAAAAATCACTGTGGTCTTGATGTGATGTTGAAATTCTGTGTGCACAACATTTTCTATAATCTTGCTTTTGAAGCCTAGGAAAGTAATGGGTCTGTTTCTGGGAATGTCAGAAAGTTCTAATGTGGATTTCTTCTACATATAGAGGATTTGATGTGTCTAGTGTGGCCCTGAGAATGAGGGAGGTATTCACAATGTTGAGTATAGGAGACATATCTTGTGCTGAGAGAGTTAAATGAAGAATGATGTCAAAGGCATTGTCTTCCTAGGGGGTAACTTTGAGTCAGATGGGGATGTTGGCGAGGGTCTCAAATGACAGTTCTTTCAAGCATGACAATTGCGGGATAAAGCATGGATGGGCAGATGAAAGCTGTGATGCAGGCTTATTGATGTGAATGTGCTGTCAGGCATCCTGTATTCTTCACTGAAAAGAGGTTAATGGTATTATACTTGTGTGTGGAGTGTGGTTTTGGAAGATCAGATGGGTGGACTGCAATGTTTAATGGTTTTGAAGTGCATTTGCCTGTATTGAAAACTTCATTTATTGAATTAGTAGAGAATTTGGTTTTGGCTGTGATGACATATCTGCACATTGCTCCATTGAACAGCAATGGTTCATGGTGTTTTAGGGTTTTGCTTTTCATCTAGTTTCCTTCCTGTATGCACATGGAATGTTTGTACTTGTATTCCATGATTCTGTGAAATGTGTCAGAGAGGTGATGCTTGTACCTATGTCTCTTATTTGGAGTATGGATAGTCACAAGGTTCTCCTGAAATGAGTTGGAGTTATTATGAACGGAGTTGATGTTGGACCTTGAGTGAAGGTGGCTAGGTGAGAGATCAGATGTGCTTTTAGTTTGTCAGTGGAGAATTCCTTAAGAATCTGAAGGTTTGCTGTTCTCTTTTGGGTTGAAGTTAATGTGTTGGTTGGAAACTGAACAGATGGATTGAAATGGCAAGATGTTTAATTCTTGAGGCATTGGTGGTTTGCATTGACTGGTTGGTGATGTTGAAGAGACAAGGTTATGCATGTAATACATTTGTGGCATGCCATACCATGTTAAGCATGCTGATGAGGTTGAGTAGGGTGGCATTGTCTAAGAGGTTGAACTTGGTGAAAATGGTGTGTGTTATCATGCCAGAATAACAAGTTTGATATACGTTTTGAGAATGTGCCTGCATTCGGTATATGAGGTCAAAGTTGGTGGGCTGTATTGCAGAGAATGGGCCATGGTTTGCAACGAACATGATGGAACTGAGCTAAGCCTATATACCCGAGGATACAAAAACAAAAAGGAAGGTGCACTCCAATGAAGTCAATAGAGCGAAAGATGATTTTAAAAGTCTCTTCTTTATTCGGAAATCATAATTTTCAATCAGCAAAGGCACAGCCAACGCGTTTGGTTCCCCTTGTGCCACGGGAACTTAATCAGGGCAAAAATATGTGTTGCAAAATCGATCGTCAAGATTACAGGAAAAGGATCTGTCCTGGTAATAGACGTCCCAATAGAATAGTGCTTTAAAAAGATCCTGAGGGTACCGAGTTAGAGTTCCTCACGAGATCAACCATCAGAGGTTCGTTGTACAATCCAATTTGTAGCAGATAAGCCAAGATTTCTCGCTAATCTGATGGAAAATGCTTGAAATGGTCGAAATAATGACCAAAAAGGTATAGATTCACACCTAACGAAAAATAGGGAGTTATATTTCCTCCACAGAGTGAATACCACTCCCTATTTTTCCCTAGGTGTGAATCTATAACTTTTTGGTCATTATTTCGACCATTTCAAGCATTTTCCATCAGATTAGCGAGAAACCTTGGCGCTTAACTGCAACCAATTTGATTGTACAACGGTTGATCTTGTGAGGAACTCTAACTCGGTACCCTCAGGATCTTTTTAAAGCACTATTCTATTGGGAAGTCTATTACCAGGACAGATCCTTTTCCTGTAATCTTGACGATCGATTTTGCAACACATATTTTTGGCCTGACGAAGTTCCCGTGGCACAAGGGGATTGAAACGCGTTGGCTGTGCCTTTGCTGATTGAAAATTATGATTTCCGGATAAAGAAGAGACTTTTTAAAATCATCTTTCGCTCTATTGACTTCATTGGAGTGCACCTTCCTTTTTGTTTTTGTATACTAGTTCTATTTAATCATCCTTAAACAGCGGATGTTGGAAGTGGTTGCACCACCTGATTTTGTGAACACACAGAACTAATGTGCTTGACCTTGGTCTGATTTTATGCTCTTTAGTGTTGACTATTTACCCGAGGAATTGAACTTTAGGACATATGGATGATGGTAAAGTCTCTTACATTTTTATTAGTTTGATCCACTTAAAACATTTGGTGTAGTTTATGGATAAAAGGAAGCATAGTAGGAGGGTTTCTGTGATGAAGAGTGTGTTGAGATTTGACAAGTGGCCTTGTAGTTATTGGTAATTGTGGGGATGCGTGTTGGTGATAGCTAGGCTAAGTATATGAAGAAGCTTTACTTTACGAAGGTGTTAGCTGTGGTTGTATTGGTGCTAGGATTCTGGTGCAAGGGCTTTCCGGTCACTAAGTGGGCCAAACAGAAAACACTTTTGTTTGTGTCTGCACTTAGAAGATTATGCCCAGGCAGTGGGATGCTGCAAGGAGGTAACTAAAGTAGGAAAAAGGCAAGACATTCCAGGATGGAAACCCCTGATAAACTTCTGGCTGAGATATATGGTGGAGTATATGGTGATGCTACTTCCCATAGAGATTGATACTGGAAAATGCTGTAACAATAACCGGGCAAGGAGGGAGCTATACACATGCAAATCATAACCACTTTGCTAATTAGCAGCTATTGTCAGCCTTATGTCAATGCTGTAACATTTTGTAAAGGAGTAGAGGAAAAGAATGTAGCACCTCCATTAACTTTCGAAAAACACCACACGAGAGTGAGATTGCATGGGGGAAAAAGCATTTTTGGAAGAAGATTTCAATGAAAGTTTTGGAGGAAAGAAGAGTTTAAAATAGAACTTTAGTAAAAAAAGAAAAACACCTTCAAAGACATTAAGAGACCTATGTGAGAATTGGTTTGCAACCCTCTTGCACCAACGTTGAGCAACAAAAACACCAACCGTATGTCAGATTTTTGAAGCCACGCAAGGTCACTTTGCGTGGTGCTGAGAGGCTCCATAAATCTTGAGTAATTCAATGCAGCACTAATCGCTGTGTTGCCTTACTCTGCCCTGGGAAGGCATTCCGTGGATGGAGCATGGGTTTTCCTATGCAACTGATGCATTCCTAGTTTTAACAGAATGGTAAACCTGGGAATGTGCCAAACAGATAGTCTTTCCAGCAGAGGTGTAATGAGGAGAAATATCTTTATCACTCCTTGTTACTTCCTCTTTCTATGTGTGCTGTGTTCTGCTGCACACATAGAAAGAAGAATATGTCTCACAGGATTATTTTGATTAGGAAGATGTCCCTTACTGCAAAAAGCAATCCTGCATGCAATGCAGGCACCCTGGGTGACTGCATTGGCGCTAGGCAACCGAAAGGGCACCAAGGCACCGATGCAGAGGAAAAGTCAGGAATGCGCCGTAATCCCTTAAATACAGCGCATTCCTTCCCTTTCCCTGTCATTCAGTGTAGCACAGACACTTGCTGTGTAAATTTTTCAGAAATAGGCCCCTAACTTTCCGTAACTGTAGAACTATAACTTAAAATGGACATTCAGTGGTCTATTCACAAACGTACATTTATACATGAGTACATTTGCATGTATAAATTTCAGAAATCTTCACAGTTTTGGAGGAGATCCCTTCACAGAAAAGATAGAAGTGGTGGTGGCTTAGACTTCTGCATGTAGGTTAGTGAATAACCTTTTGTAGCATTTGAGTAGTATTACTGTACAAAAAATAGATGAATTGTGAATAGGCCCCTAAATATCCAAAATAGTAGCACAGCCCATGTTGACATTTCCATGCTTATATTATGTGACCCATCAAACTATGGAGAGCAAGACTTTATTGAAGTATAGAAAGAATCTCATTAGGATCTTAGTGGCATACGTTAGGCGATATAAATTTAATTTGATCATTGTGTGCAATAGGTTTCAGCTTATACTTTCTCATGGGTGAATTTTAATTTCTTCTACTTTATTCTGTAAAACAAGGAAACTGAATACTCACATAGTGATCAGGACTCTGTGGTGTGATCAGCATCTGCATAACAAAGCTTTACCTTCCTTTAATGTTCAAGCAGGTTTTTAAGGTCTATAGTTTTGGGATTACAATAAATGTGAGTTTATAGTGCAGGAGAATAAATGGGTTTGTATACTGGAAAAAATTAGCAACTACACAGAATTGCACCCCTTTTACACGTTTCTCACATGGCTAGATTTGGAACCCTGGGTGGGTAACTCCTCTCTGCCAGCAGAGTTTGCAGAGATTTGCCCACTCCGTGCTTCATTGCGAACATGGAGGTAGGCAAAACTCCACCTCCGTTACGGAGTGGAGTAAGTCGCTCCCCCCCCCTCCCAAATTCTTTATGTAATTCAAAAAGAAGCCATTTAACTGTGTGTGTTCCGCCTCCCCTGCCTGGCTGCTCTCCTTCCTGCTCCTCGCATCCTTCTGTAATTAAAAAAACACTATGGTGTACGTCTTGCATAGCTTAACATATTTCCACAGAGTTTTTTTCAAACAGTGGAAATAGGCATAGAGGCCAGGGTTATAGATTTGATGACGAATAAACAAAGTAAATTATTGTTAAAAAAAACAGGTTCCCTGAATATGGATTGGTATGTCTAAATGGCAGGAGTTCCTTCCTGAACAGCCATTGTCTAAAGCTTCTTTTAGTACACACTTAGGGCTGATTACGATGTTGGTCGGTAAGCCTCCAACTGCTCGTCTGAGGCTTACTAAGCAACATCCTAGGTTTAAACTCCAACCACCGTTTTTTACAAAGAAGGCGGTTGGAGTTTAAACCGGAATGTCAAGCCGACTGGCTTCCGACGGGCTCACGGAGACTGTCAGCCAGGCGGAAACTGATCACAGAACAGACGGAAACAGACTGTGTTTCCACCATCGGGATTATGATGTTGTTTTCCGACAGGCTTTCAATGTTGAAAAACATGTCAGAAAGCGACTTTGGGTGCCCTGCTAGAGATCTTTCTGCGGCCTCCGATTGTGGG
Organism: Lissotriton vulgaris; assembly: GCF_964263255.1. Lineage (NCBI taxonomy): Eukaryota > Metazoa > Chordata > Amphibia > Caudata > Salamandridae > Lissotriton > Lissotriton vulgaris. The sequence goes on along the minus strand of NC_141696.1, from coordinate 396,670,848 downwards.
CTGGAATCCCTGCACCATGTTGCATGCACCATGAAGCGCCTGCCACACGGTCCAGGGATTTTCCTTAACTTCCATTTCTCTATGGGAGCTTGTGCTGTGCCTGGTTCAGTGTCACATCGTAATTACGGTTTTGGTTGGTTGATTTTTAAATTGCAGAGATTTGGGTCGGAGGCAACTCTAACCAACATCCTAATCACCCCCTAAGTGGTGACATATTGGATTTCCTAATGGTGTATATATTGAAAAACAAAATTTTTTCAAGGAAATAGTTTTAAAACTTGACAGCAAAGCCAAAATATCCTTTGGGTTTTTTTTTAGAAACTACGCAACATGGTTATTGACAGCCTGCTGGATCTAAGCTTCAATTAGTTTGCGCAAGATGTTCAACTGTCCCTGAGGAATTGGTAAGATGCTCAGAGGCTGCTGTTGGATAGGTGACACTAGAAAGGTACTTCACAGCACCTGGATGCACAGAATAAGAAGGCGGAAATGTAAATACTCACTAAAAATGTGTTGCTGACAACTTAATTGTGCCTCTTTGCAGCACAAAGGAAAGAGCATCAGGAGCAGGACTAGGCTAGCCACTTTGCCGGTCTTGTGATGTGGGCCGATTTAAATATTTTTGCAAGGTGCTCTTCTTGGCTCCCAATCAGACCTCGATCATGAGGGTCCCGTGGATTGAAAATGTATCAGGGCCCATTACATGTGTACTGCCATCACCAATCCACCATCCCCAGCTGACATTCTATGCATGTCCTTTTTTTTATTATTTGAAATCCTAAAACACGTAAATCAGTCCGTACTAAATGGCAAATATGTGTTTTATTAGTTGGCGTATGAGTCTTTTACAGTTGTTGTGGACTGGGAGTATTTAGAGGCAGAGATGTTTTGAACCATGGACAAAGTGGGCACTTGCCTAGGCCCCTCACCTTCCAAGGGCCCCTAAACATTTGCTCTTTCATATCTATTTTTCTATATCAGCCTTTAAGATCTAATTCAATATTAATTGGCAACAGGGAGCTTTGATTGGCAGAAAATGGGTTAGAATTTTTTTCATATATATTTGTTGCCCAGCACTGTAAAATCCTTCCGATGACACTGTATAAATGGCATGAGGGAATAGTAATTTCTCACTATGGAAGCTGGCATGGCAGCTCAGTGCTTGAGGATGAAATATGATGTCACTTGCTAAGTCTGATTTTTTATCCTGGCAAGGTCAGATCAGCCATTCAAATTTCTGAACATTAAAATTGGTGCCTTGAAATTGGATACAGTAACATTGTTATTTACTCTACTTAAAAAAGAGATCAGTCATATGAAGGACTACAGAAAAATAAAATATGATATGATAAAGGGGAAAAATAAAGCACGTTCCAGTGATACTAGAGAGTGTGCCCTGTCAGCTAACATGGTGGTTGCAATGACTGGATTTTGCGGTATGCTGCTTTCTATATGAACATGCATTGTGGGAAAACACTAAAAGTGCTTCAGTACAGAGGCATTCCCTCTAAACATTCTGGATGACAAGCTCTGACTTGTGCATGATGGCAGGTTCTGCTTGCTACTTTACTACTTCTTTTAAAGTCTTTTGTGCTTTAGAACATCAAATTGATTCAAAATATAAAGTGAAGGTAAAATGATTCTACGGCCAAGAGATGAAACATAATGTCTGGGCGCCTGCTTAGAGGTTGTTATGTGAAGGTGAATAGCTCATAATTTAATCACAAACGCTTCCACATCTTCAGGCAGAGTAATAGCTCCTCATCGTGGACTCGAGCTGTCATGGGCTTTGCCAGGATGCTTGTAGCTGCAAAGAGCCCTTTGGAATAACAGCCTAGACCTGGTTTCTTCATAATGAATGGTGAGTACAAACGTATTGTGACATAAACACAGCATGGAAAAAATATTTAGAACTCCAATGGTGCTTTTTTACATCTTAACCACAAACTACAAAAATAACAACAACAACTCAATAGACAGAAAAAAATAGAAAAACCTATGCACAATATCAATCAAAGAAACACAACCAAAACATCAAGGAGAAAAATATCACCAGTAATATTATTGCTAAAATATAATGTTATATATGTTCCTTCTGACCTGGTATTGGCATCACTCATAACATGGTAAATGACATAATTGATGACATCACTGATGACATCTTAAACAACATAATTGATTACGTCACTGATAACACAATTGGCATATGCAGCACACATGACAGTATATAACATTATACTGCAACGTAACTTTTAAAATAGGCGTAGATTCGGCTTAAAGTTTTCTAAGACTGCTTGGTTAACCTTAAAAAATATTTTTGTGTCAATACTTTCATTTTTTGTTCTTCATCAATGTATGTTACAATAATGCAGAAAAGAGAAATGCTTGTTCAATAATTGTCAAAATGCATATCCCAATGGCTTTATAAACTCAAACACATATTTATATTTATATATCAAATTAAACCAGTCAATTCAATCTCAAATAAAATTAATACTTCCGAGAGGAGAGCAGGCGGATTGCAATATTTCCCCCTCCATATTTTCGACTTAGACAACAACAGAGCATCTTTGGTTTTGTAGTTTTTAACATGCTAAGATGTGGTCGGTGCACTAGTTTGACTGGAAAGGTGAAACAGACGAGGGGCAATAGGTTTTTAAACCGTCATCTCTTTCAGCTGCTAGAGGAGTATAATTTTTTGCCTGCAATACAACCCTGCTTACCAGCCCAGCAGGAGGAAGAGAATGGGGGGGGGGGGGTGGAGACTGACATCATGCATAAAGGACTCTTAGGCACCCTTCAGCACAGGGCTTTCTTTTAGCTGCCAGGGAGCATGGCTCATTTGCCCACAATCCACCTCAGCTTACCACCCCAGCAAAAGGAGGAGAAGGCAGCGCAAGGCTGACATTGCACATAAAGCACTCATCAGCATTACGCAGTGGAGGTCGTGCACAGGAATGTCTGTGTTAAGACCAGGCCAACTGTGCCAGTCACCATAAGACAGAGGCCAGGCCACCCGTCTTTCTCCAGTCATTGAAAATCTGTTCTTTTGTCATGGACAAACGCAAAGTGGGGGGTAATAGAATGTAATGATGGGAAGGGAATGTGGGGGGAGTTTGTGAAAGAGAGCTGTGGAAGAAGGTTGTGTTCTGGCTTCATGCAGTTTTGATTTCTTCACTGAAATAAATCTTAGACAACCGTTTGTGTTTGCTATGCATCTTAGAGTGCTGGTTCATGTAAGACAAGTATGACAACTGATAATTTCCATCAGAGGACTGCTGAGGCAGTTACAGAGGACATAGAATTAACAGAGAGGAGGTTGTTTTTGGAAGGCGGACCCCAATTCAATTGTCTATAGCCAGCCCAGGCGTTGAGGGTGACATTACCTTAGGTCGAGTGATTTGCCCATTGTCCATAAAATATTTGAGTTGCTCAATGTTTTTCAAACCCACCACTCTGGCCACCATCTTCTCCTGGTGTTGAACATGAGGTAAATCAAAAGAAAAGGGGCTAAAGCAGTACTTGGCAACCTGCCAGTAAGAGCATGCCAAGTTTGGAACAATCCCAGTTGATCTTTCCTGATTTTCTGCTTCTTCGATTGTGTTCAAAAGTGCATGAAGCTATGTAGGACTTGTTGTGTCCAGACTCAGTTAAGCTTGAACACCTGATTGAAATTGCGATAATTAAAACGGCAACTTCTACACTTTTAAAAACAATTAGCCAAACGGCTATCTCTTCTACCACACATTTATCCCAGTCTTTAGCAAACTGCTCCATAAATGTAAATTATACCGGCTACATGCTTACTCAGCCATGATTGTTAGGTCATCCCATATGTGAAGCATAACACATAAGAGGTTTTTACAAAAAGGAAATCTGATTCCTGTTTGGGGAAATTACCTACCACTGTTGCTCCATCAATTTTCACTCCACAAAATGTGCCTTGCTCACTCAATTTGCCACCATCAGCATGCGCATACGTAATAATTTTAGCAAATGTGCCAATGCTAAAAGTTGTGGAAATTAAGAGCCATGACAAAATCTTGCATAAAACAATTAACTGGTTTTATATATATAGGTGCTTTCCAAAAAGATCCAAATAATATCTGTGAGGAGATAATATCTGTGAGGACTGGGGTTTTGTAGACCACACACCTGAGTCTCTGGTTGAAAATTGCATTGATAAAAACTGTGGCAATCCATGTGCACATGGAATTTGTTGAAATATATTTAGAAAGATACAACATACTAACACTTTTTCCACACCTTAGGCTATTTTTATAAACCACGGTGCCCAGATTATCATAAGGATCCAATATATCCGAAATTATACATACACGCCCAGACTAACCCAATTATTAATCCTGCCTTAACAGGTCTTAATATCTCCTCACAGAACATATTTTGCTACTGCTTCATTAGATTTGCTTTGATTCTGGAATTTGTATAGCGCACGATAGCCCGGGAGCGTCTAGGCACTTTGCAGAGGAGATTGCCGGAGATGGTATATTAATTTGAAAAGAGCCATGTCTTTAGTAGTTTTCTGAAACCGAGCAACGTTGGGCAGCTTTTGATATTTAACGGCTAACCCTGTCAGACCTGGATTGACCCGCCCTAAAATAACTGTTTTTCAGCAATCAAAAATCCGTGAGCATGGAGTTTGTGACACTATGCTATACTTTAACTTTTTAAATTAATATTATTAGTTGGAACATCACAGGCCTAAAGTCTAAATGAAATCAACCTGGTGGGTTATAACTAATGCACAATTTTAATACAATTCTCTTGCAAGATAAATTGGGTCCCTCTAAGTTGACATGTGATAGTTTTTCATGATGTTCTAATAGTAAACTCCCTTCAAACTCAGGCACAGTAGTAGGGGAACTTACAACTTGAATTATATTTTCTTTAATTATAAATATCTTAACCATTAAAATTAATTGTAAATTTCTGAGGTCTTTCTCTGTAAGTGATTTTTTACATTTGTCAGAGATTTGCTGGTTTCTAGGAATTTTCCTAGCCTGTAAGATGCAGGTTTTTTTTGTTGATAAACAAATGTTTATTGGGTTTTAACTGCCACAGTGTAGCTAACAAGAACAAAGCACATGTGCATCAAAAGAGTATCATATGGACATGCTACATCCCGATGACCTTAGAGTTATTCAAAAGAGATTTTGAAATTGTGAGTTTTTGAGTCCTGGTCACATTGCAGTTAAGGCAACCCCAATCAGAGGTGCAGCCATTTACCCCTTACTCAATCATCTTTTTGTGGGCAACCCTGTGCCTCAAACACCACCTTCTTATGTTAGGCACACCAATCGACCCTACGACTCTACATTGTAATGGTTGAGGGCATTGCTACAATGTCGCGCTTCACCACCAGAAGGGCCGTGCCCAGGAAAGCCTTCTCTGTCCTGGTACCACTGGTCCCCTCTGTGATTCCCAGAAGGATCAGGCTTGGGGAAAGGGGATCCACGGATCCCATTACCTCTGCCAGCTCGCCTGCCACTGTGTCCAGGTACCTTTGCAGGACCAAGTCATTTGGAAGACGTCTGCGGGCAGTTGTGCATCTGGGGAAGGTAGTGTCTGTCTATAGCCCCAATTCTGGTCTTCTAATGGACCTATCCAGCCCTCCCATTCAGTCCGAAAGTGGTGGAGTGAGCCGAGGGAGATTGTTATAAGGGTGCAATCAATTTAGGCCCCAGGTTGCCATCAGAGGTATTTGTAAAATTGGAGTGCGCACAAAGGCGAAAATCTTCTGAAGATTCGCAAAAGAGTGTATGTGGGTTTCAACCTCGCGTCTCCCAAATTGGGATATCACTATATTGTCCAATGATTTAAAGCCCTTGAGTGCCGCCACTTCCCCAGCCCGGTGGCATGCCAGAGAGGAGTTTGTTGTGTGAGCTTACCATCTCATTGTATGTGGCGCAGGGTGGCGCAGCATGCCAGGGGCACTACTCGTGTGACCCTGGGCATTTGGGTGGAGATCAGGGCACCATATAGAGAGACCTGTAAGTAAGCATAGGGTGAAAATTTGTTCTGCTCGCGGAATTTGCGGATTTTCCGCGATTTTGCAATCCGCGCATCTCGCGAAATCGCGGTAAAATCCGCGGGAACACATTTTCCGCCAAGCACTTACAGGGTTACAGCAGCAGGTGCAAAACTTGAAGCTAATTTTTTGTAACCTTTTACAAAAGGGGTACAAAGAAATTAACTTCAACTTGGGCACCTGCTGCTGTAAGCCTGTAAGTGCTTCCTGGCGCCTCGTTGCCTACAACTATTCTCTGACCCTGCTCTGACCCTTGAAGCAGGGTCAGAGAATAGTTACAAGTAGGCAATGAGGCGCCTGTCATGAAAATTAAATCTCAACAGGAAGCACTGACAGACCTAAAAGCAAGCATTTGCAATGCAAGAGGTCTCGCATTAGGAATGTTTGAGCTATTGGTCTTGTAAATGACAATTTTTTTTATTTATGTGTTGGTTTTGAAAATAGCTAAATTAATAGCTTTGTCATTTATAATGCCAATAGTTATAACTTTCACAAATGTGACACCTACAGCATTTTAATGCAACATGTTTTGTATTTACGTTTTAATTTTTTTAAATAATTAATACTTAAATAAAAGTGATTTTAATTTATAATGGCAATAGCTTAAACTTTTGTAAATAACTTTTGTGAAGATTATGTTCAGTGTATTTAATTTTGACGAAAATCCAAGAACAGAAATGAAATATTAACATCTTTTTGTGACATTTATAATAAAGCTTGAAACATTGAGAGAACATATTTGAACCAGTTGTTGTTGAATGGTTGCGCAGATTGATGCTGGGGTGGCGCTGAGTGGTGCTGTGGTGGCGCTGAGTGGTGCTGTGGTGGTGCTGAGTGGTGCTGTGGTGATGCTGAGTGGTGCTGTGGTTTGTGCTGAGTGATACGGGGATGGTGCTGAGTGATGCTGGGGTGGTGCTGAGTAATGCTGTGGTGGTGCTGAGTGATAATGTGGTGGCGCTGAGTGATGCTGTGGTGGTGCTGAGTGATGCTGTGGTGGTGCTGAGTGATGCTGTGGTGGTGCTGAGTGGTGCTGTGGTGGTGCTGAGTGATAATGTGGTGGTGCTGAGTGATGCTTTGGTGGTGCTAAGTGATGCTGTGGTGACGCTAAGCGGTGCTGTGGTGGTGCTGATTGGTGCTGTGGTGGTGCTGAGTGATGCTGTGGTGGTGCTGAATGATGCTGTGTTTGTGCTGAGTGGTGCTGTGGTGGTGCTGAGTGATAATGTGGTGGCGCTGAGTGATGCTGTGGTGGCGCTGAGTGATGCTGTGGTGGCGCTGAGTCGTGCTGTGTTGGTGCTGAATGGTGCTGTGGTGGTGCTGAGTGATGCTGTGGTGGTACTGAGTGGTGCTGTGGTGGTGCTGAGTGATGCTGTGGTGGTGCTGAGTGATGCTGGGGTAGCGCTGAGTGATGATGTGGTGATGCAGAGGGCAGAAAGGCACAAAAAGCAGTCTAACAAAGGGCAGAAAAACAAGGGAAAAACAAGTCTAACAGAGGGCAGAAGGGCACAAAAACACCAGTCTAACAAAGGACAGAAGGGCAGAAAAACAAGGGAAAAACGAGTCTAACTGAAGGCAGAAGGGCACAAAAAACGAGTCTAACGGGGCAGAAAGGCACAAAATCAAGTCTAACAGAGGGCAGAAGGGCACAAAAAACGAGTCTAACAGAGGGTAGAAGGGCACAAAAAGAAGGGAATAACAGAGGGCAGAAGGGAACAAAAAACAGTCTAACAGAGGACAGAAGGGTAGAAAAACAAGGAAGAAATGAGTCTAACAGAGGGCAGAAGGGCACAAAAAACCAGTCTAACAGGGGGCAGAAGGGCAGAAAAACAAGGGAAAAACGAGTCTTACAGAGGGCAGAAGGGCACAAAAACAAGGGAAAAACGAGTCTAACAGAGGGCAGAAGGGCACAAAAAACAAGTCTAACAGGGGCAGAATGAATCCCGCCCTGCATGTTTGTCCACGAAGATGTCACCTTTTTGTGCAATACCTGTACTCAACTGGAGTAGTTTCTACTGTCTAATCAGTGCTCCCTCGTTGGCTAAATGTATAGGGGCAGATTTACAATAACTGGCGCATCCCCAGGGATGCACCAGTTATTTGCGCCGCAGCTCCACCACCCATAGTGCGCTGCATTTACAATGCAGCGCACCATGTGGCAAAAACGGCACAGATGCATCACGCATCTGTGCCGTGAAATCAGCTCATTGCTGGAGCTGCGTCGCAAGTGTGACGCAGCTCCAGCAATGCTCTGGGGGGGCCCTATCTCCCCAATGCTGCGTCAAGCAATGCTCCTGCTTCAAGCAGGCGCAGGGTTTTGCCGCAGCATTGGCCTAAAAGTGACTGAGTGAAATCTTGTAGATTTCACTCAGCCACTTTTAGGAGGCGTTTCTGCGCAGGAACGCTCTCCCCTGCGCCAGAACGCCTCCTGATGGCGCAGGGCTTTACAACGTGACGCATCTCTCAAATGCGTCACGATGTTAATACCCAGCAACATGGCGCATCTTTTATACTGCCGCTGCGTCACAAAAGTGACGCAACTGCAGCGCAAAAGAGGCGCAAGCGGCTTGTAAATCAGCCCCATAGTGCTTTTACTACACTGTAGCTGCGTAAAGGGCCAGAAGATGTGTCTCCAGTGACCATGTGTGCCTGTGCCTGTGTTACAGGCACACATGGTCACTGGAGACACATCTTCTGGCCCTTTACGCAGCTGCAGTGTAGTAAAATCACTACACATTTACCCAATGAGGGAGCACTTAATGGATTAGCCAGTAGTAAGTGCTCCAGGGCAAATCCCCAAAAAATCTGCGAATCCGCGGGAACATTCGCAAATTTGCGGATATTTTTGCTGAGTGGTGCTGTGGTGGTGCTGAGTGATAATGTAGTGTTGCTGAGTGATACTGTGGTGGTGCTGAGTGGTGCTGTGGTGGTGCTGATTGGTGCTGTGGTGGTGCTGAGTGATGCTGTGGTGGTGCTGAGTGATGCTGTGATGGTGCAGAGTGGTGCTGTGGTGGTGCTGAGTGATAATGTGGTGGCGCTGAGTGATGCTGTGGTGGCGCTGAGTGATGCTGTGGTGATACCGAGGGCAGAAAGGCACAAAAAGCAGTCCAACAAAGGGCAGAAGGGCAGAAAAACAAGGGAAAAACGAGTCTAACAGAGGGCAGAAGGGCACAAAAAAACAGTCTAACAGAGGACAGAAGGGCAGAAAAACAAGGGAAAAACTAGTCTAACTTAGGGCAGAAGGGCACAAAAAAACGAGTCTAACAGGGGGCAGAAAGGCTCAAAAACGAGTCTAACAGAGGGCCGAAGGGCACAAAAAACGAGTCCAACAAAGGGCAGAAGGGTAGAAAAACAAGGGAAACATGTGTCTAACAGAGGGCAGAAGAGCACATAAAAGGAGTCTAACAGGGGGCAGAAGGGCACAAATACAAAGGGAAAAACGAATCTAACAGAGGGCAGAAGGGCACAAAAAACGAGTCTAACAGGGGGCAAAATGAATCCCGCCCTGCGTGTTTGTCCACGAAGATGCCACCTTTTTGTGCAATACCTCTACTCAACTGGATTACTTTCTACTGTCTAATCAGTAAGTGCTCCCTCGTTGGCTAAATGTATAGGGGCAGATTTACAATAACTGGTGCATCCCCAGGGATGCGCCAGTTATTGTGCGCCGCAGCTCCGCCACCCATGGTGCGCCGCATTTACAATGCGGCACACCATGTGGCAAAAACGGCACAGATTCGTCACGCATCTGTGCCGTAAAATCAGCGCATTGCTGGAGCTGTGTCGCAAGCGCAACGCAGCTCCAGCAATGCTCTGGGGGCCCTATCTCCCCAATGCTGCGTCAAGCCTTGCGCCTGCTTCAAGTAGGCGCAGGGTTTTGACACAGCATTGGCCTAAAAGTGACTAGGTGAAATCTTGCAGATTTCACTCAGCCACTTTTAGGAGGCGTTCCTGCGCAGGAACGCTCTCCTCTGTGCCGTAACGCCTCCTGATGGCGCAGGGCTTTACAACGTGACGCATCTCTCAGATGCATCACGTCGTTAATACCCAGCACCATGGCGCATCTTTTGTGCTGCCGCTACGTCACAAAAGTGACGCAACTGCGGCACAAAAGACGCGCAAGCGGCTTGTAAATCTGCCCCATAGTGCTTTTACTACACTGTAGCTGCGTAAAGGGCCAGAAGATGTGTCTCCAGTGACCATGTGTGCCTGTGCCTGTGTTACAGACACACATGGTCACTGGAGACACATCTTCTGGCCCTTTACCCAGCTGCAGTGTAGTAAAAGCACTATACATTTACCCAATGAGGTATCACTTACTGGATTAGCCAGTAGAAAGTACTCCAGGGCAAATCCCAAAAAAATCTGCAAATTCGCTGGAAAATTCGCGAATTCGCTGACTTTTTTGCGATTTTGCGGGAAAATCCGCAAATTCGGGGAACACAAATTCGCAAATTTTGCTCATGCTTACCTGTAAGGTGGGAAAACTGAGTTGTGAGAGTTCTAGTCTATAGGCTTGGCCTAACCACCCCATTGAACCAGTTGTGGGCAATGAGGATGTGGGAGGCGAGATGGTTGCGATACAGGCTGGACTTGCCCAGTCCACCATCATAGGGGCCTCATAGAGAGTGGGAGAGCGCCACTCATGACCGTGGGCCTCGCCACAGGAAGTTTTGGACATCTCCTACCAGCTTTCATAACCAGGACTGTAGAATCAGGAGAGGAAAGTTAAGGAGGACATAGAGGAAGCGGGGTAGTGTTGTCATCTTATATAGGGCTATACTGCCTCTAACATTGAGGGGAAGGTTTTGACACTTGGTCAGGTTGGCTTTAGTCTGCCGGAGCAACGGTTGTAAGTACAGGGCCCATGTGATCTCTGGGTGTAGTGCCAACCACCCTCCCAAATTTTTAAAGCTTAGCTTCCGCAGAGGGATGGTCCTTTGCCAGTCAAAACAGTCTTGTGCGGGGGCCATGGGAACCAGCACGATTTAGCTGGGTTTACTCTCAGCCCTGAGGCCAATCAAAGGCATCGGGGGCCACTCCTCACTGGGTCCACCAAGTATAAGAGGACATCGTTTGCATATAAAGCAATGCGGTTTTCATGGCTGACTTCCCAACTCCATCCCTTATATAGTAGATCCCCCCTAACGAGTTGGTGCTAGAGGCTCCATTACCAAGGAGAAGAGGAGCGGGAGACAGGGGACAACCTTGCCTGGTACGTGCTTAATGGGGAACAGTCTGAAAGGATATCATTTATCCAGACCCGGGCTGAGGGGTGAGAGTAGAGCGCATCGACCATGGCTCTGAAGCGGGGCTGAAGCCAGCGCAGGTCAGCACTTTACGGTGGTATTCCCAGTCCACTGTGTCAAATGCCTTTTAGAAGTCAACAAGCAGCAGGGTGAGGTCGTGTGATAAGGATTGCCGTCGGCTAGGGCTAAGTGAAGCCTCTGAATACAGTGTAGTGTGCTCCTTTGGGGCTTGAAGCCGCATTGATCGGGGTGGTCAAGGGTGGGTAGTACTCCTTTCAGTGTACTAGCTAGTATGAGGGCAAAGATTTTAATTTTCAATTGAGCAGGGAGATGGGTCGGTAATGGTCACAGCAGGTAGAGGGGTATTGTGTTTTGGGGATTACCACTATTGTTGCAGTGTTGAGCTCTTCAGGGAAGGAGCCTAGGTGGCATGCCTCTTCAAACAGAGTGAAGAGGTGAGGGAGAATTAAGTCTCGTTTTTTCATCAGGAACTTCATGGGGAACCCGTCTGGGCCAGGGGTCTTCCCTGGGCTCTGCTCTGAGAGTGCATCCCCAATTTCTTCCGTCGTGATAGGTTTGTCTAGTGGTAGATCATCTGCCTCTTGGAGTGATGGGAGGGTGACCTCATGGAGAAGATGGTCTTCGGTTTCGTCGCCCCTTCCTGCCAGTGCGGAATATAATTCCTTGTAGGCCAGAGAGAAGGTCCGTGCAATATAGGGCAGGGTTCGATGCGTATGGCCTGCAGCATCATTAATCTCTGGAGCTATTCTGTTGGCCTGATGATGGGAGGCTAACCAGTACAATATTTTCCCATTTTTATCACCCCTACCATAGATATTGGTTGTTGTTGCTCACCAGAGAAGCTTGGCCGCCTGTTAGGAATGTAGACTTATGTCATTCTGAATGAAGTGCAATTGACAGAAATGGTTTCTCGCAGGTCAATGAGGAGGCATTGCTCCAGATGGGAGGCTTGGGTTTTCAGTTGCATGATAAGGGAGAGGTGCTCATGTTCCCATTGTCTAATCAAGTATTTTGCAAAGCCCCCAATTGTGGCCTTACTGGCTGACCATAGCTTGCTCATTTGGGCTACCGTTCCGGAATTGTGATTGAAGTAAGATTGGAGCTCTGTCTGAAGAGGTGCAGCCAGGGTGTCTGACGCTGGAATCTGGGGATCACGGTTCGATCGCCGGCGGCAGATTAGCCAGCACCATGTGACTCTGGGCAATAGTTTTCTTAATCTTCCTGACGGCCCGTGTGCCTGGAGACCCTTACGGGTGATTGTTTGCGCTTTACAAATGTGGAATATGCCTTTAGCGCCCCAACAAAGTTTTGTTCTTTAATACACCACGCGTTGATTCGCCACATGGTTCTAGATGATGAGGGGGAGCATCCCAGGGTGAGAAGGATGGGCAAGTGTTCTGAAATCCCTCTGGAGAGTATGTCAATGTGGTTCAGCAATTGGCAGTCTGGGGTCTGTGAGAGGATGAGGTCAATGTGGGCATGTGAGTAGTGGGATGTCGAGGTGTGTGAATATTGTGTGGAGTGTCAGGTGCCAGACCCGCCAGGCATCATAGATGCCCCAGGATGCCATCCAGTCCCCAAGAAGTTTGATCCCAGGGTTCCTGGAGGCAGCAGGCTGGTAGAATCGAGAGTTGGTGTAGGGACTGCATTGAAGTCACCACCAAGTACAGTGAGTTCATGCGAGAGTCGGGAGAGAAGTGATGATAGGTCAGAAAAGCAACCCCTTAGGGTGGCCGGGGGATGTAGATAGAGAGCAACACAATCACCTGCCCCTCCAGGGTGCCCTCTATTGCTATATAATGCCCTTGAGAGTCACAGGAGACTTGGAAGACCGTGAGGGGAAAGGAGCGGTGCAGGAGGATGGCGACCCCCCATACCCCTGCATATACTCCACATGAAAGACCCTGTCATAGCCATTGTGGGCCAGGAAAGGACTCTGCTTGCCCTGTAGGTGGATTTCTTGCACTGGGAGGACCTCTGGTGTGTTGGGGCGGGCAAAGGCAAAGACCACAGAGCTTTACTCCGGTCTAGCAGACCATTTACATTCCATGATAGTACCTTGAATGTCCTTAAACGGGCTTTAGTGTGCTCCTAGGGCAAAGCGAGTGTTTGGTGGGGACCACCGAGGGGGGCTGATGCAGCAGTAATGTGAGTGATCTGGAGACTCTGGTAAGGAATTGATCTGCTGGGTCGCGGTTGCAGGGGAGCTTAGTAAGTATGCTGGTACCTAAAAGGGAGATGAAATAATGAACAAACAACAAATACGCATAGCAAGAACCCCAACCCCCAACTCACAACCCACCCCATTCTTCTACCCTAGAAGCATCTGTCGTCCAAGGAATCAAAAACATTGAACTCAGCATAGTAGTTTCTTGATGAGTCTGTTCGAAAGTTTAGGGCAAACCAATACCGGCGACAGGATTAAGAAATACCAGCCTCTACTCAAAGGTGGACTTGATTCAATTTGAGATGGCCAGGCACAAAATCTGCAGTGTTGCAGCACCTAGCAGAGGACCATGGCTGCACTCTCAAGTAGTAAGTTCCTTTTCCAAGGTCGGACAGAGCACAGGGCTCTTAGAAAGGTTAGAGTTAGGATGGAGGACAGCAGAGCTTTCCATGGAGTGTGGTGGAGGAGCGCGTCACCATCCAGGGCTTTTCTCTTGGTCGCTGCTAGCCCAGTGGCCAGGGCCCCACCGACTCGAGGCGGCGAAGTGGGTGAGCCCCATGGGGAGGTCGAGTGAGTCCCACCCAGGTGCCGCCGGGAGCAGTTGCATTGACCCTTAGGGTGAATCTGGGGTGCGCAATAGGACTGACGGTCGGGCCCCGAACACCGGCGAAGGAGGAGGCTTGCTCTGGCAGTGGTGTTTCCTCCGTCAGCTATCGCCAAGCATTGTCGATTGTGTAAAAGAAGATCAATTTATTCTGGAAAATTGCTTAGAGCTTAGCAGGGAAGAGGAGGAGATATTTATAGTTTGTAGTTTTTGTTTGAAATCCTGATAGGATCACCTGCATTGCTGGACTTCTCTGGTATAGCCTGGGAATATCAGGGCCTTGGAGCCACTGTGTTGGAGATTGGGTTGGGTGCGTGCTTCAGCCATGACTGTGTCATGGTCCCAAAAGTTCAGGATGCAGGTGATGAATGGCTGTGGGGTGGCCTGGGGAAGGCCTCAGGCCAGGGAGCGGTGAGATTGCTCGACCGCGAACCAGGGGGACATGCACCCCTCAGGCATGCAGGACCTGCGACTTGTCTCCACTAGGTCTGCCATTCGCCTGGCGGCCTCCCCTCCCACCGCCTCAGTCACACCCACAATACGGACATTATTACATTGCAAGTGGTTTTCAGCATCGTCCGCACGGGCGTGCAGCTCCGAAGTACAGGCCAGGAGTGCTGAAACTTGAGATTTAGGGGCTGTGACTATGGCGAACTGGGACTCCTTCTCTGCAATCCAGGTTATGGCATTGCAAAGGTCTTGTCGGAGCAGTGCGATGTCCATTTTGAACTCACCAACCCTGGCTTCCACTGCTGCCTGAGAGGTTTGGATTTCTTGTAAGATGACTGAAAGGTCATTAGGTGGGAGCCCCATCTTGTATGGGTCTGCGGATCTCGGGGCACCGACGCAGGCCTGCTAGATTCGGTGGCATAATGTTCTATTGGTATTTTTATGGACGTGGCGCAAGGATTCTTGTCTTTCCCCATGGCAGAAATGTCACAAAGGCACCACCAATCAGCAGATGGATGCCAATCCAGGCAGAGTGAAGGGACAGTTCAGTCATGGGGTGGTATCTGCAATAGATATCGGGTGCCAGGATGGACTGCAACCCACCACAGGCAAATCTGCTGGCAAAGGGGGGGCTCCCACCGCCCAGTCAGTCTCACCTTGAGCACCATGGGACCCACCCCAAGCACCAGCTGGTGGTCATTTCCAGATCACCCTCAGCTTATCAGGTCACAACCATCCAGTCCATGACCCCAACAGCCTCAAGCACTGCCTCTGCACTGAACTGTGCAGCAAGTCTGGGGCAGCTGGACGTACGAGGGGCCCTCAGGCATAAGGAGAAGGGGTGCCATGGTTACAATTCCACCAGGCCTCCACCCCCGCAGTTCTGGCCCTAGCAGTGCAGCACAGTTTATAGCAGGTGGGAGCCACTCCTTGCTGTGGTCCTGCGGGAGTGGGATGGTGAGCTCAGCTAGGCTTGGACTGTCGCGGGGCTTCAGTTCCCCAAATCCAGCTCTGCACCAGTCGTGCAGCAATGCTCAGTTTAGTGATGCCCGCAAGGGGGCCTCCAGGCACCAGGGGGAGGAAGGTGTCAGGCAGGGAGTCAACAGGCCCCCAGCGGGAGGCAGGGACCATGCAACTGACACATTCCGGGCAACCCGGGACTGTACACCATCACGCCCATCAGTCGGAGGGCACCTCCCTGCACGGCCAGGGCTCAGGGGGGCGTCGCCTCTCCCAAACTCATGATGGCTCCGGTCCGGCCTATAGCGTCAGTGGCTTCCCCCGCTTGAACGAGGCATGCTACAACCTTGGCGGCTCCACCACACCTCTTGATTCATGCTCAGCACTGCAGGCATGAGACGGCAGCCCGCTGTACTGGAGTCATCGGGGTCCACCTCAGGCTGGATGTGGGGCTTGGCCCCATGGAGCAGGAGCTGGTGCCTTGGAGAAATACAGGATTCAAAGGTCCACTGCAGGGCTAATGGCTCAGGCAACCAGCATGTTGGCCCTCTTGGCCATTCCCCAAATGCAGAGTTTTTAATGCTAAAATTAGTATATATAGTTTTGACTTCCTCATCCATGCACCTAATATTTGTTCAGGCTTCAAGGGAGAAATGATGGGTAATTTAATCTTTAACTATGATTTAGTTAATGTGCATGAAATTAACTCTAGTTCAGTAAATCTGGCACCTACATTTATCCGATGTGGTTTTTGAGCCGGGTCTGGTGGCTCAGTGGACTAAAGCAGCCACTGCAGGGGCCTGTGTTTGACCTCATGGTGACAGGTTCAAATCCTGGCGGGTCCACTCAGCCTTTCATCCATCTGAGGTCGATAAAATGAGTACCATCGAGTTGGGTAACAATAAACATCTGTTATTCAGCGCCAGGATGCCTACGGGTAATCGTGCACTTTACAAATACACATGTTATGTTATGTTAATATTGACTACATTTTTGTGTCTTGTAGTGTTTTGACCAATTTTTCAGACAGTAACAACCTGGAATCAAATTTGGGGATCACAATCCATTTGTTGATTCACTATTGCTCCCCCCAGACTCTTGTTAGCAGACATGCATTTGTGAATATCATATCACTAGAAAAAAGAATGGCTCAAGACTAGCATGACATTTAGTTGAGGCAGCTCTCATCCTGGAAATAAAATCGAATTTATCCATTTTATGAGTAGGTTAGCAGTTAAATCTAATAATTCATAAGTTCTGGAGCCCTTTAATAACTTATCTGGTTATTTTTATAATACTTTGTTAAGACCCAGATCTAAAACGACTGCACCTTTCAAAAAATGGTTTAATGGCTCCTTTTCTTTTGCCAATAGATGCATGCATGATCCGTTAACCAGGATATCAACAAATGCTGAAGAGTTATTAGCATGCAGAAAATTCTTTGAGGATACATTAAAAACACGGACACATAAAATGTAAACAAAAGACTAGGAACAGCTTGCTGTGGCATATCTCAATCACAACCCAAAACTTCTCTGGGGTTCACATTTCCATTCCATTTATAGTTACAATGTGAACTCGATTTGTGTTAAGGATATTTCCAAAATGCCAGCCATGGATCACATAGTCAAATTTAACATTGTCGAAATAGCACTATCTATACACCAGAGTTCATCAGGCAAATTCCAAGGTCCAGGTAGGGTCTCCTGGATCTCTTTAAATGTAATCTAGATACATGGGTCCCCCTGTTGACCAATATTTTTAACCACTATGGCCCTTTTCCTACTTCCGTGTCAACCACAATGTAACAAAAGTAAGCAGAGGTAAGCTTTGAAGTTATAGGCCCATTTTGATAATGGATTCTGCAGGCAAACTTTTAGGCAGAGTCATTTTCAACAGAATTAGGCACTCTAGAACAATGTTTGAAATAAAATGTTTTAAAAGGTACGTATACTACACCGTAACTAAACATTTTACATCTAGAATTTATGGACCTATAAAGTGCTTTTGATAGAGTTAATAGCTCAAAACTCTGGCAGTTTCTGTTATATATAGGTGTGGATCACTGGTCTCTTTTCTTGGTAATTTGCACATTAATCTGATGGCGAGGCGAGGTATGGGCCAAATGATGAATTATCAGAAACTTTTAAACTACATCGGAGCAGAGTTTGTCAAAGATGTTTTTTAGCTTCATTTCTATTTATTTTGTATTCAAATTAAATAAATGCATTTTTATACTTTTTTTTATAGATGTCCCAATGATTAAAGGTACCTTAGTTCCAGTGTTGCTATAACCTGATCATGAAGTGCTATAAGCTCGCAACTCTAGGGCTCTTCACCATTTGGTTGCTTCTTTTACAGATTTAATTTCTTTTTTTTATTCAACACCAACGTTGATCATATATATATATAGTTAAAGAGGAATTCCCACAAGTCGGAGCAATACATACCATACAATATTACATGCTGATATAAGAAATTGATAAAACCACAATTTCAAAGCAGCATTTTGTTCCCAAATCACATCATTCTTCCTTCCACCTAAACATTGGTGCCCAGGTACCCTTGCCAAGTATTCTCGCTTCCATCCCTTTTTCTCATAGACCCCCTTTCCTAGATTAAAAATGGCCAGAAGCCTTCCTAACCATTGCTGAAATGTTGGTGCCAGTGGATCCAGCCATGCAGCGGTTATGCCGATTCTGGCAACTGCCATGGCCACACATCAAAAGTATTGATATACCCTGGGTGTATCATTGTGACCAACACCTAATACCATTAATCCTGATGTTAAAATTACTTTTATATTCAGGGAATGATCTAAAAAAATCCTATTTCAGTTTTCAAAGTATCTAAATGGGGGCAAGTTGAAAACATGTGTACTTGGTACGCTCCTGTGCTGCCACATTGAGGACAGCTAATCCCTTCTTGCCCCCCCCATTGTGCTATTGTAGCAGGTGTATGATACAGTGAAATAGTATATTAGTCCTGTGCTTGTAATCCAGATGAGCACAGTATAGTCCTTCCTCCTTCTAAGGTGTCTAAAAAGTTAACACTGTCTATATCAAGCTTATGTTCCCATGTTGCAGTTTGTTTCTAGAGATTGTCCCGTTTCAGCCGGGACAGCTCAGCATAAATGGGCCTAATAGTACAGCCTTCATTGTCCCTGACCAACTCCATAATACGATTCTTGCTAAAACACTTTGAACCCCTTTTTAAAAGAAAAGAAAACTCAGAATTTGTAAATATTAAGAAAATTCTCTCCTAAAAACCCCAAATTCATTTGAACATCATTAATGATTGAATTCCATTCGAGTCCATGAGATCCCCAATCATTCGGATTCCCAAACCTTTTAATCTTGCCATGATGTTATCTTGAAAAATTCCTGGGAGTGTCAGATTTCTGAGGAGGTGACTGTAAAAATTAATTCTGCCCAACCCAATTTTCCTTTTAAAAGCTGCCAAAATCTGGTATGCCACTGATAGGGTTTCAAATGTAACTTTTTATAATAGCTGGGTTTGCAGTGTTCCAGCAAGAAATTCTAAGACGCCAAGTAATAATTCATGGACATCAGGTGTACCTAGTTTGACCCAGCGGTCTACTGCGTTCCCTCCAATTAAACCCCACATGTAATGTAGGGCTGCTGCCCAATGATACAATTTTAGTATTAAATCTTTTTATTGAAAGATTGCAGCACATAGGAAAACAGTATCATCAATTGCAGTCATCACATCACATCCAATGTAACAAAGGAAAAAAAAGGGGCAAAAGGAGTCGTAAAAGCCAACCGTGCCAGTGTGGTCTGAGCTGCATCAAAGGAAGCTGTGCCTACATCAAAATTTTAACAGTGAAAAGGAAAAGAAAGAAACCCAACCAAAAAAAAACCTCAGTCCTCCTCCCCACCCCCACCCGTGTTCCAAGTCCACCATCCATAACATTCATACTAGTGCAACTTTCAGTCCGCCTTCGGAGGGTCTGTATCAGAGAGGTGAAGTAGTCGGAGGTACTGAGGACATGTGACCTCATGGAATTCCGAGGCCAGAAGAGACAAGAAAGGCTGCCATAACTCTGCGTACTTGGATCCCTCCCCGGCCATGGTCAAGGAAAGCTTTTCCATCCCAAGTACATGCCACAGTCGGTGAAGCCAGCCATTAAATGCAGGAATGTGTGTAGTGCGCCAGAGTGCAAGGATATTTTGCATGGCAGAACCAAGTGCAATAGCAATTATGTTAAGGGGTTCGGGAGTCTCAGAAGCACATATGAGGGGAAGCGCGGGATCTCGGTCTCAAAATGCGCATCTACTGCATCCAGCACATGCTTCCAGTAGGCTTGGAGGTGCACACAATCCCACAAGATGTGGACCAACGTACCCACCTGCCCGCAACCTCGCCAGCAAGTCATCTCTTGGGTATGATCCATCGCATGTCGACGCTCCGGGGTGTAGTACCAGTAGGTTGCAATTTTAGTGAGAGTGTCTGTAAGCTATATGTGTGCTCTGTAAAATATACCCTCTCACTCCTTATGGATAAGTGTCCGACCTAACTCCCTTTCCCAGCGCGCCTTGCCAGCACTGTAAGTGTGGGTATACCTAGCCAGTAGCATTTTGTACAAATCGGAGATTAATTTCTTGTCTGTCGTGCACGTGATCAGCCAGCGCTCATAGGGCAGGAGGTGCCTGTCGGCTACTGGATGCACCTGTTCACTAAGTGCCCAGTGTCGCACCTGGAGGAAGCGCAACCTCTCAGTCTCCGGCATCCCGTGCGCTTGTCAAAACATCCCAAGTCCCCCGCCCTCCGGTGAGAGCATTGCAAATCTCAGTTTTAGTCGCGGTTTACGCCCGTTCCAGATGAATTGTGCCAATTCTGCTTGCGTTTGCTGTATCGAACCTGGCGATGGTCGGAGAGGGATCGTGCGGAATAGATATAAAATCTGGGGAAGAACAGTCATTTTAATCGCAGCTATCTTACCCAGCCATGACAGTGGATAGTGCTTCCACTGCCCCAATTCCCGCCAAATTTTCTGTTATAATATAGTTGATAGTGACTGTATCAGAAAGCGAGGGGGCCAGACGAATCCCCAGATATGGGATGGCCCCTGTTGCCCAGTGAATAGGAAATGAGCGTTGCAAGTGTTCGCGGGGGACGCGTCTAAAGAGAGATCAAGGGCCTCTGACTTGCCCATCTTGATTCTAAACCCGGAGCATTGTGCAAAGAGGTCCAGATCCTCAAGACAGGCAGGCAAGGAGACCCATGAGTTAGACAATGGACACAGGACATCATCAGCATAAAGACTGATTGTATGCACATAGCCCCCAAATTTGATCCCCGCCACCTGTGGGTCAAGCCGCAGTTTCTGCGCTAAGGGCTCCATATACAGTGTGAAAAGGAGGGGCGACAAAGGGCACCCCTGCCGAGTGCCCCTCTCGAAGGAGAATAGAAGGGACGTGTGTCCATTAACTCGAACCACCGCCATCAGAAACCTGTAGCAGTTTGGCACATAAGTGCGGAACTTTTCACCTATACCCACCTTCTCCAAGACTCTCTCCAGGTAGGGCCAATGCACCCTTTCGAATGCCTTTTCAGCGTCAATAGCCAACATTAAAAATTCTCCGCTCGTACGAGTTGCCTTCTCAATCAGGTGCAGAGCCCACTTGGTGTTGTCTGAAGTTTGCCGTTCCGGGATAAATTCCGTCTGGTCAAGATCGACCAAGCCACACATATTAGGCGCCAGCCGGGCTGCCAGTATCCCTGTATATAATTTGAGATCAACATTAAGGAGCGAGATGGGGCGGTAGGCACCAAATTGCGACTTATCCTTTCCCGGCTTAGGAATTACAGCTATGGATGCCTGTAGTAGGTCTCCCGGTATCGCCACAGGCTCTGAAAAGGTGTTGAAAAGACGCGTGAGAAGAGGGGTGACTTGTGGACAGAAGGTCTTAAAGAATATTGCTAGGAACCCACCCGGACCCGGTGCCTTGGAAACTTTAAGGCGCGATATAGCAGAAATAACCTCCTCCGGTCGGATGTCACGTTCAAGATGCTCAGCCTGCTCCGCCGTAAGGGCAGGCAATGGGATGGAGGCAAGAAAGGCCTCTGCATCCGAGTCTCTCAAAGGGGAGCTAGCGTATAGGTCAGTATAAAAATCACTAAAAACAGTTGCAATGTCAGGATCATCAGACACGCAATTGCCGTCCGGCCGGAGTATTTCCCGGACCATAAGTTGCTGGCGAGCCTCACGCAGTTTGTGAGCCAACAGTCTCCCACATCTATCTCCACCCGTATAATAGGCATGTCGGAGTCTGAGCGCCGCAAATTCCGCCCTATCCTGATCAATAGCTGTCAACTGCTGCCTCACTGCCTTAAGCTGCCTCCAGATGCGTGGAGCCCCTGTGCGCTGGTACATTTGCTCCAATTCCCTCGTGCACTGGCTGAGTTCCTCCCGCTTGTGACTACGCTCGGTATTATCTGCCGCTGAAATTGCAATGAATTCCCCTCGCAAAACTGCTTTCAATGCTGCCCACTGTGTGGCGAGTGTGGTGTCTGCGTCCGCTATGACGCGTTGTATTTTTGTGACTACCTCCGCGCGGTGTAGTAGCATCTCTCTAAGTCTCCATGTTCGCTACGCTCGGTTAATTGGGGGAAGGCCAACACTACGGTCACAGGGGAATGATCAGAGAGGGAGGCAACCCCAATCTCCACCTCTGTTGCCATTGCCTGCAGGGACGTCAACGCTAGCAGATAATCCAGACGGGCGTATGTTTTATAGGCATTGGAGTAGTAGGAGTAGGAACGACCTTGGGGGTCGAAGCTGCGCCATAGGAACAGGAATCTCAAAAACCACCTGGTCAAGGGCAAACTACCTGAGAAAGTGCCTTGCATCCAAAGTTCCTTAACAGGACCGAATCAGGTGATGGGCAACCACCAAATTGGATCTTGCCAAGCTTGCTCCAATGCCATCATAGGTCCCAGTATTGATATTCCTCCACGCACTATTGGGCTCACCAAAATGACTAACTGTCGGTCCTCCAACTTGGTATATATCATCTTATGCCCATGCAATCTCCCCTATATCGGAAAGACAGGTAGGGAAATCCGACTTCGCATCGGGGAACACAAGTCCAATATTCGAACTGGAAGGAAGGGTGCCCCCCTGGTGGAACACTGGATCTCCAAAATCATCTGGAAAAAGATCTTAGGTGGTCCATTCTAGAGAAAATACGAGCTGACCCCGGAATCAATCCTACCACTCTAAGGAAAAAGAAAGAGGTTTTCTGGATTGTCTATCTTGACAGTGTTACGAAGGGACTTAATGAGGAATGTCCCTGGACCAATGCCCTTATCGAGACTACCTATCCTGGCCCCAGTGGGCTTCGATATTTACTTGCCTTCCATCTGCTGGATCTCTCTGTTTCTTTATACTCTTAAGGGTTTCGAGACCCTTAGCAACATATCCAGCCCCTGTGAACCCCCCTTTTTTTATTTGACTGGCCCCCCTCCTGAGGAGCAAAAACCTCCATCATAGATGAGCTGGTTAGAGTTTAGGGAGATTCTGAACTCTTGTGATTAACCACCAGCACGCGTTAGTTGCATCTATTGTATTCGTTTTTTTACATATACTTTGAAACTCTTTATATACATATTTCTGTGCACTTCCATTCTTTTCTTTTTATATTCTATTATTGTCCACCCTAAATTAGAATGGATTTAGATGTAAACTCTCATAATAATAAAACTCTTCCCCCGTGCTCAGCTTTATCCCCCACACTCCAATATGGCGGCGTTATTATCCTTCTCGCTCGATATCTGCCCTGTATTGGCTGTTAACTTCCTACTCTGACTCTCTGAAGGCTCGCGGGATTTTGTCCAGGTTCAGGTCCTTGCGACCGTACTAATAGATCCCCTAAGCCTTCCCCCATTCCCTGATCTGGCCCCCAGTAAGCGGTCGACTCGACTCCCGGAGAAACGCTTTTCCACCTAATAAACAGGTAAGATGCCCCATTCTCTATCTCGGCGTCCTGTTATCGGTCCTTTTGAGCACTGCCCTACCAGCGCCTGACTCCGTGAGAGTCTGCCCTAGACCTTACAATCATCCCATTTGTTTCCCCAATGTAGGAGACGTTGCTCCCGCCACTAACTCTCTCCTTCGGGAGCCCATGAGAGGAACGGGCATCCTTCCCTTTTACCCCCCGTGACATCGCCGCCACGGATCTAGAGATGGCGTCAATCTTCTAAAATGCAGTTGGAACCTTACCGAATAAGCAGGTAAGATGCCCTATTATCTATCTTTTAAGCACCGCTCCACTGACGTTCGAACCTGTGAGAGCCAGCCCCAGACTCCATAGTCATCTTGTTTGTCTCTCCTATTTAGGAGACACTGCCTTCAGCACTAATTCTCTCCTCCGGGAACCTTTGAGAGGAACAAGCATTCTTCCCCCTCCTGCTACTTCCTCCTCCAACCTAGGAAGTGTCCTTGCCCTACAAAGTACACCTTTAGTCTAACACAAGAAGAGGTAAGTGTCGGAACCCTCCCTACCCGTTTAAACCTCTCCCTTCCCCCCGTCATCCTCCTTTCCTCTATGTCCGTATAATATGAGCGTTGAGCGCATTTTTTACCCATTCGATTAAATTCCTTGGTATGCGGGCCATCATCCTGCCCCCCGGGCCGTACAGCGTGTTCAATTTATCGCTCTATAGCTCTCTATGGAATTATAGTATATCCAGCACTTATCTGTTCCCCCCATGGATCCCCTGAATTCATCCACCCTCTTGCCTTGCCTTACTTCTAACCCTCTACCTTTCTCATCATCTTTTTGATTTCAGCTTCATCCGGTCCCTTGGATCTGGAAATTAAACACTACCCGATACCCCCACTCTCATCCCGTGCTGATAACAAAAAAACTCCCAGTGTAACAGATTCCTTAGCGAGCAGGATATCCTCTCTCACCGATACTTCCATCTATCAATCTAAGGTAATTCTGATATTCTAACAAGTTACCCTATATTACGATGTCATAGTTGTGTGGGGATATTATGTGCATGTTGGCCCTTTGATCATTGAAAACTCCTGGATGTTATCCTTCCTTGTAGTAAATATGTGCTTTTATTGTGTGAAACTTGATCACTCTGAACCCTTTTCTGGACACTCACTGAACTAATGTTATTTTAATATATTACCCCAACAGATAACCCTCTATCATCTGTGGCCCACATCTCGCCCCAACTTCCCTCCGCCCTGATGAAGGTGTAGCCCAACTGCGGCTATACACTGAAACGCGCGTCGGCGCTTGTTCCATTCCTGGAACCTACAAAAAACCTTCTTGGGACCTTATACCATCTGTCCCTTGTCCATCTTTTACATCTGTGGCAACTGTGTGAAGTGAGGTATGAATGATTATGAATGTTTGTGTGTGTGTTGGTGATATTAACTGTGAAAATATGGGCCCTGTCTAGAATTTATGCTATTCTACTTTGATTTCTTATTGTATATTCATAACCATAAACTGTCTAATGAAAATGAAAGAAAAAAATGAATTGTAATAATGTATAATAAAGTGTCTTTTGATAAACCTCCTTTTGCTATGTGTCTGTGAGATATCCTCTTGGGTTCAGAGTGACATGTAATTTTTGGACCTATCCTAGGCCATCC
Source organism: Lissotriton vulgaris (assembly GCF_964263255.1). NCBI lineage: Eukaryota > Metazoa > Chordata > Amphibia > Caudata > Salamandridae > Lissotriton > Lissotriton vulgaris. The sequence continues at coordinate 396,645,711 of NC_141696.1, read as the reverse complement.
TTATTATCCTCCAGGCAGGTTCTTTTCTGCTTGGATCCATGGGTCACAAATGCCTAGGTCTCTAAGATGGGCTAAACCCTCGGTCGAGAGGGCGCCGGTCTGCAAGGAACGCTGACATGATCTATCTAGAATGTTGTCAAACACCAAAAACAAGCTCCCTCCCAACAAAATGTGGTGATCCGGAGTGACAGTAGCATCAGTGAGGGCTGAGTGAAAGAACCTCTCTTGACCCTCATTAGGGGCATATATGGAGCCAAACGTGAACGTGTGATCCCCCAGTGCAAACCGGTATGTCAACAACCTGCCCTTTATCTCAGCCTCCTTCTGCATAATCTTACAATTAAACCTCTGGGCCACCAAAATGGCTATGCCTGCTGTCTTATTAGCTGCTGAGGAAAAAAACTGATGCAGAAACTTTCGGGACCGAAGGCGGTGACAGTCTTTCTGCAAAAGGTGTGTCTCCTGTAGGAGACAGATGTCCGCCAGTGAGTGTTCCAGGCAGGAGAGGACTGCCTTGTGTTTCACTGGGTTATTCAGTCCCCTCACATTCAAGGTGAGGACCTTAAGATCCGTGGACAACATCTACCCCACCCGATGGACAGGAAGCGGAAGGCCCGCACTGGCACAACCAAACCACAGAAAACAAGGACGCCAGTTGTTCCAGAAGGACCAGGAACTGAGTGCCAAGCAAAAGCCCCAAGCATACGGTGGACAAGGAACACAAAACCCTCCCACCTCCCAAAAAAACAAACTCCCCCCACATGAAACCCAATGTTCAAGAACACATTGTACATCATCCGTAGGTGATTGGTCATAAACTGCAACGGAGTAGATCGATCAGTTCACAACAAACCTCCCTCCCGCCGACGGCCTGGCCAATAACACAAGCAAGAAAACAGCCATATAAAATTAACATGAAAGTCAGCTGGGGTGGGGCGAGGGCAGGCGAGACAAGACCGCTTCCAGTGCAGTGCATTGCCCCATCTTTAATCTCGGCTGTGGGAGGGTTTCTTACGCAGCGCCTTCTGCCTTGCTGGAGCCATCGGGCCCTGAGTCCTCCTATTTCACAGTGCGCCCTGTCGACTCGTCCTCCTCAGCCGGAGGGTCTATACCCAGCAGGCGGCATGCTTCTCCCAGTGACTGGAGCTGATAGAGCTTGTTATCTAATTTAAACATCAGTCAAAAGGGGTGACCCCAACTATAGGAGATGTTGGGTTGTTGCAAGTGCTTTGTGACAGGCTTGAAGGTTCTGCACTTCTGCAAGGTAAGTGTGGACAAGTCCTGGAATAAAACTGGGGATTGTTTCCTAAAGGACAGAGTGTGTAGCTGCCGTGCCTTCAAAAGGATTTCTTCTTTCGTGCGATAGTCCTGCACACATGCCAAAATATCTGGTAGCGGAGCCGATGTCGTGCGCGGGGGACCCACTCTATGCACTCTGTCCAGCCGGAGGTTCGACTCCAAGTGGCGCCCGAGAATGTGATTGAAAAGTTCGCTCGTGAATCCGAACAGGTCCATGGTATCCTCGGCCAACGTCACACCCCGAATCCAGACCGTGTGGCGACGGGAACGATTTTCTAGGTCCTCCAGGTGTGTTTGTAGGTCTACCTATTGGTCCTGGATCCGCAGTATCTCCTGCTGCAGCGCCTCTATTTCAGTGTCTCTCCCGTCACTTTTGGTCTCCAGCTCCACCACTCGCTTCCCTATACCGTCAATATTCCTGCGCACCTCTTTAATCTCCTCTGAGAGTTCCTTCTTTAATGTATGAATGTCATCCCTCAGGGTCGTGAACGGAGATTCCAGAAAGGCCTTGATGATGGGTTCTGAGCCATCCGCCTGGTCGGAGGCAGAGCGAACAGCATTGGTAGCCATGTCTTTTGGTTGTTGGTTTGCCTGGCCCTTTATCAAACAAGTACTTCACAGTTTTATCTTTGTAGACTCTCACGGTGGACATATCGCTCTCTGTGTTCTCCAGAAGGTTCCCACCAGACTCACCTCGCTCCGGCGCCGCTCCAGGGCCCAGGCAGATTTCTCACCCTCCAAAGTAGTCCTCCATGGCCAAGGGGTTCTGCACTGTGGATTACCGGACATCCTCTGCCAGTCAGCTCTTAGCCTAGGTAGGGTGCTCTCCGGTGCTCTCAATCCACCCCAGTGGGTCACCAATACACCACCTGCCGCGTCTTCTAGTGGGACAACTCCACCTGGGTCCCCAATTGGCCCGCTGGGTACTCTGGAATTCACCACGGGCTCGTCAGCAGACTCTTGCTACTCCGGGGGGCCCAGTCTGCACCTCAAAGCCACCCAGCTCTGTCGCCACTAGGAATGCTAACCTCTCCCGTCTGCCGGTCTGCCGGTCTCGCTTCTCAAAGTCTAGGCCAGGCCGTCTCTATCGGCTGCCTTATCGTCGTTGCCAACACTCTGAGGGCTACTGGTGTCGTCTTCTATGGTCCCAGGGGGATCTTCAGGTTCTAACTGACTTCTCAGAAGCCGTTAGTGCCGCCTTTTCTCCCAGCCCCCGACTGCCACCAATCACTTCCAAGACTGGGCCCCCCGTGCATGACTTCCACGAAACATCGCTCCTTCTCTTAAAGCATTCTCCCAACTTCTCTTCTTTAGCTGGAGGGGCAGCGTACTCCACCGGGCACTCGCCGGTACCCCACGCACTGCCACAGTCTCGTGTTGCTCAGACACCCGCCGCTCTCCATACCGGCAATACCAGGGGTCTCTCCACAATCGGGCTCTGTAACCTTCCTAGGCCCCCTTCACGGTCCGCTCCAGCAGCAAGCAGGGCCCACAACAGGCCCGAGCGCGGCTTGCCACATATCAGCGCCGAAGTCTGCTGTTCAGGTGGCAGCAGCTTGAACCTTCCCCTCAGCGGTGAAACCTTTCAAGACCCCGGTTGCGTCTGCTCACTCCAGGCACGGTAGTCCAACTCAGAAAGGCGTGCGCCTCCTCCGCTCCAATTCCGCCACTGAGTCCCGCCGTCGGAAGAATACCAAAGTTCCCCAAAGCAGTTGACTTCTCGGGGAGCCGGGCTCCTGGCACCAGCCCTCTCACACCGCAGCTCACCGGTGGCCGGAAGGCGCCGTGGGCGCTGTCCCCTGCCACAGCTCCATCCCTCATGGCGAACCTCTCACAAGATGGCGGCCGGTCCGGAATCACCTCTAGGCTGCAGGCCCCGACCGCACGGGGAAGAAGCCACAGCACTCTCCCACCGCAGTCGCCGCGGCGCAGCTCTCTGCGACGTCCGCCAGTCTCCAGGCCCACAGCCCTGCAAGCCGTAGGATGGCATCTCCAACCACACGGCGCTCTTTCACAGCGCTCCGTTCTCGCCAGTCGTTTCCCAGTCACCGCTCCGTCCCGGTTGGTTCTGACGGCAAAAGGAGACCCCCGGGTGCCAATTACCGGGCAAAAACTGCACCCGCCGGGTCTCGGGCAGACACCCCACAAGCAGAAAGGGCCGACTTGCCGCAATTACAGTCGAAAAACCGGTGCTGATATGGGCCATCGGCGGGAGCTCAGAGCAGGACGTCTGCTCACGCCGCCACGCCCCCCCCAATGATACAATTTTAAATTGGGCAATGCCTATCCCCCCTCTCTCTTGTAAGTGTCATGTATCTCAGTGTTCTCCTGGTTTTCCTGTGAGCCAAAATAAACCTATTAAACATATTCTCCAGACCCTTAAACCATTGTTTTTCAAAAAGGGTATAGCCCTGGAAAATCATCTTAATTATATTGCACTGGCCAACAATAGGAAGGTAGAGAATATGCAAAGTCATTCTTTCCTTTCTGAATAACTGGAGCGATATTCATCTCAAACAATTGCCCCAACTCTGAAGTAATATTTATCCTGAGGTAGGTGGCTGCTTGTGTCATTCGGGGATCCTCAATGTCAGTGGCCCTATTTGTGATCATCTGAGTTTCCTGCTGATTAAGTAAATGCCCTGCTATCCTAGGGAATGCCAGAGTTTCCGCCTCTATTTCCTCGAGTGTTGATTGGGGATTAGATGTTACTACAGCCAAATCATCGGCATAAGCCAGAATTTTAGTTTCCTGCCCTTGAAATCGCATTGGTCTGATATTTCTATTGCTACCGATCTTTCAGATCATGGGATCAATATATACTGCAAAAAGACAGTGGGAACATGAGCACACTGCCTTGTCCCCCATGTGATTCGTATTAGATCCGTATACCGCCTATTCAATCTTAATCAAAGAACTGGAGTTACATATAGCATTATTAAAGCCTTTTCCCATACTGAACTGCTTGAAAGCAACCCACAAATAATCCCAGGAGACCATATTGAATGCTTTCTCAGCATCTAATAAGATCAGCATTATAGGGTCCTCAGAAACAGCTGCTGCACCAAAAAGTGTTACTTCCCTGTGGATGTGATCAGTGGTGCCTCTACCAGGTATAAACCTGTGCTGGCAGGGATGAATCACCCTCTCAATAATGCAGCTTGTTCATGACGCTAATGCCTTTGAAAATATTTTTGCATCGCTGTTCATGAGGTACAGATTTCATTTCTAATTTAGACTTATCATGATGTGTGGCACGGGCAGCTCCAACTTCCCTACTTTTTCTGTCCGTCACAACCCTTTAGTGAAGCTTAATGAAATCCCTTACCTGAGAATTGTCATTGATAGTTCATCCATCTGGTAGTCTAACATTTGCGCCTGCCATTTAAACTTATTTATTCTGTGGGTTCTTTGCATAAATTGCCCTTAATGATTGGAGGAAAACCACTTGTTCCATTATTGGAAATATACCAAAGGCAATTGACACCAAATGCTACATTTATGATGGGAGTATGAGTACAAGTGAAGTGCTTTCAATACAGATAGAAGAGAATCACTTTTGTAGGCCTCTTCTCCCCTCGCCTCCTTCTGCTTCAAAGTATTTGTGTCATGAAGAACTGGGTATACTTTCTCATGAGGACATAATTAAGTTGGAACCTTTAATGTGATGACCCTCTGTCATGTGTCTTTATCTTTCTTGCCCTAAGTGTGCCAGGTATGCCCAGACATAGGTCCAGGGCTCACTGCGCCACTGGATTCATGCTAGTATGGCTGATGAGGGTTGAAAATGGACCCAGGATGCTTGTTTGTTGTCCAGGGAGGATTTGGTTTGGCAGTTCGGACTGGACTTTTCCCATGAGGAGCAGAGTCAAAACTGATTTGCATTTGTCTGGGTCTAAAATTGGGTGGCATGATGAGCAAAAGAATGGTGTATTTAAGCCAAATATCTGGATTGGGGGTGAATCGAATCTAGAGAATGCTAAAGTGATTCTGGTATTTTACTGACCTCTTCTGGTCATTTCTAAAAAGACAGTTAAATAGAGTCAGTTTAACAGAAAAAAGTCCCTAAGCATAAGCCGACAAGTCCTAGCGCTGATCTCCAGATCCCACAAAGTACATACACATATAAGAATACCTACTAAAGTATATACAAGAAGTCTCGAAAGCTCGACCTAAAAAGTGCTTTCATACATCAGTAATGTACTAATAATAGGAACAGTTTAAGATAGTTTGTTTTACATGTAACTTTTCTTATACTTCTGAGCAGCCTACAGGAAAACCTTTCTAATGTTTCATTCATTTTTAAGAAGGTGAGAATATATCTTTTCTTCTTTTCTCATTCATTCAAAACATGATTTGTGTATAATTGTTACATTGATTTATATTTGTAGTTACATATATGTTCTTTAGAAGGTCTGCAAAATATTTGTATTGTTTTATATTGTAGAACATTGAAAAACCAAAGGTGATGATGGACGGAGCGTTGACAATACAAACACTTACCCCCAGTCAACTGATCTGGGTTTAATCCATCACCAATCTTTAGCTCACTCCGCCACCCCAGTTCAGACATGGCCATATGCAAATCAGTCTGACCCTGTGCCTCATGGGAACAGTCCAGCCCGAACTGCCAAGCCATGTCTTCCCTGGACCGGAATCAAGCTTCCCAGGACCGGTTTCTGGCATTACTGCCGTCTTCAGCCGGGCTTGCTTGTCTCCAGTGGCAAAGTGAGCAAGGGACTCACGTCTGAGTATACCCTGCCAACTTAGGGCAAACAAAGAAAAACCAAAAGTGATGATGGACGGAGCGTTGACAAAACAAACACTCACCCCCAGTCAACTGATCTGGGTTTAATCCATCACCGTTCTTTAGCTCACTCCGCCACCCCAGTTCAGACATGGCCATATGCAAATCAGTCTGACCCTGTGCCTCATGGGAACAGTCCAGCCCGAACTGCCAAGCCATGTCTTCCCTGGACCGGAATCAAGCTTCCCAGGACCGGTTTCTGGCATTACAGTCGTCTTCAGCTGGGCTTGCTTGACTCCAGTGGCAAAGTGAGCAAGGGACTCACGTCTGAGCATACCCTGCTAACTTAGGGCGAACAAAGAAAAACCAAAGGTGATGATGGACCGACCATTGACAATACAAACACTCACCCCCAGTCAAATGATCTGGGTTTATTCCATCACCGTTCTTTAGCTCACTCCACCACCCCAGTTCAGACATGGCCATATGCAAATCAGTCTGACCCTGTGCCTCATGGGAACAGTCCAGCCCGAACTGCCAAGCCATGTCTTCCCTGGACCGGAATCAAGCTTCCCAGGACCGGTTTCTGGCATTACAGCCATCTTCAGCCAGGCTTGCTTGACTCCAGTGGCAAAGTGAGCAAGGGACTCACGTCTGAGCATACCCTGCCAACTTAGGGCGAACAAAGAAAAAACAAAGGTGATGATGGACGGAGCATTGACAATACAAACACTCACCCCCAGTCAACTGATCTGGGTTTAATCCATCACCGTTCTTTAGCTCACTCCGCCACCCCAGTTCAGACATGGCCATATGCAAATCAGTCTGACCCTGTGCCTCATGGGAACAGTCCAGCCCGAACTGCCAAGCCATGTCTTCCTTGGACCGGAATCAAGCTTCCCAACTTGCTCAGACGTGAGTCCCTTGCTCTCTTTGCCACTTGATTCAAGCAAGCCGGTCTGAAGACGGCTGGATTGCCAGAAACTGGTCCTCGGAAGCTTGTTTCCGGTCCAGGGAAGACATGGCTTGGCAGTTCGGGCTGGACTGTTCCCATGAGGCACAGGGTCAGACTGATTTGCATATAGCCATGTCTGAACTGGGGTGGCAGAGTGGGCTAAAGAACGGTGATGGATTAAACCCGGATCTTTTGACTGGGTGTGAGTGTTTGATTGATTCAGATGCTCCGTCCATCACCACCCCCTTTTGTACCGCTTTTGGCCGCCATAAGTGTGGCAGGGTATGCTCAGACGTGAGTCCCTTGCTCACTTTGCCACTGGATTCAAGCAAGCCGGGCTGAAAACGGCTGGAATGCCAGAAACCGGTCCTCGGAAGCTTGTTTCCGGTCCAGGGAGGACATGGCTTGGCAGTTCGGGCTGGACTGTTCCCATGAGGCACAGGGTCAGACTGATTTGCATATAGCCATGTCTGAACTGGGGTGGCAGAGTGGGCTAAAGAACGGTGATGAATTAAACCCAGATCTTTTGACTGGGTGTGAGTGTTTGATTGATTCAGATGCTCCGTCCATCACCACCCCCTTTTGAACCGCTTTTGGTCGCCATAAGTGTGGCAGGGTATGCTCAGACGTGAGTCCCTTGCTCACTTTGCCACTGGATTCAAGCACGCCGGGCTGAAGACGGCTGGAATGCCAGAAACCGGTCCTCGGAAGCTTGTTTCCGGTCCAGGGAAGACATGGCTTGGCTGTTCGGGCTGGACTGTTCCCATGAGGCACAGGGTCAGACTGATTTGCATATAGCCATGTCTGAACTGGGGTGGCAGAGTGGGCTAAAGAACGGTGATGGATTAAACCCAGATCTTTTGACTGGGTGTGAGTGTTTGATTGATTCAGATGCTCCGTCCATCACCACCCCCTTTTGTACCGCTTTTGGCCACCATAAGTGTGGCAGGGTATGCTCAGACGTGAGTCCCTTGCTCACTTTGCCACTGGATTCAAGCAAGCCGGGCTGAAGACAGCTGGAATGCCAGAAACCGGTCCTCGGAATCTTGTTTCTGTTTCAGGGAAGACATGGCTTGGCAGTTCGGGCTGGACTGTTCCCATGAGGCACAGGGTCAGACTGATTTGCATATAGCCATGTCTGAACTGGGGTGGCAGAGTGGGCTAAAGAACTGTGATGGATTAAACCCAGATCTTTTGACTGGGTGTGAGTGTTTGATTGATTCAGATGCTCCGTCCATCAACAACCCCTTTTGTACCGCTATTGTAGAACATTGACCTGCCTAGACAAGTTCTATTTCTACCAGTTAATGACTATCACAGAGACTCACACGCTGATCTTGTGGACATCCATAATCGGAGTGACAGTGATGACGATGGCAATTCACTCCGAAGCAAACTAATTGATAACATCTTTGCATAGTGGAAAGTATGGAAAAGCTGAATGTTATGTAATCTAATGTTCCTAACATAAAATATCGTAGATTGTTTGTAAGTAACCAAATGTGACTTACACTCTTTACAGAATATAGTCAGATGATGAAATGCATTTTATCATTTTAAAAATATATGATGCTTAGTAATGTAAGCATACCAAATTAAAGTATTTCTTGGGTGGACAAAGTCACCACCACAAAGACTGCTAACACTCCTTGAGGGGCTGCACTACCAAAGTAAATACATAAACCTCAGCTTGAACCCCGACTGAGCAGTTTCACTTAAAATGTGTAAACATGTTCTGTTCAGTTGGAGGTAAGGACACTTGTAACTTCTACTATCACTGTAGCATAGAAGGGGGAAAATCAAATGACCCTCAAAGTCACAATTTGGTCAAGGTTACAAGGCTTACGGGCAACATGGAGCTAACCGTGAAAATAGTGGTTGAAAAAGTAATCCCACATACACTGTGAATAAAATGGCGAAACATACCCCTATCTTATTTGGTTCTAAGGGTTGGTCCTATGGTCCCTATATACAAACTACATGACGCATAGATTTATTTTGTCTTAGGGACATCAATTTGAAGTGAAAAGCAAATGCGTGTTGGTTCGTCTTTAGGTATATAAAAGGCCTTTAAATACCATACTTGATCGGGCTATTTGTTGGCAAAATAGCATTAAACCTTTAACTTGAAAGAACATAGGACTAGTAACATTTGTATTAACATAAGCAACCATAAGAGCACTATACATAGATGTTCAGAGTACTCCCCGAAGAAAAGCAGTGTAAAATATTATGTCCAAAATGCACTCGCAGGGATTTAAATACCAATGTACAAAGGGCTGGGAGTTTTACTCCAAAGAACTTTTTTGCGAAATGATTGCAAGAACATTTCATTTGTAATGCCAGACATACCACCCAGGATTCCAGATTCTATCAATAACTACATCAAAACCCAATTTAAGAGAAAATGTAGATGGCTGGAATGTGACTATTCATATATTGTGATAAAATATGAGCTAGAAAGAAAACAATATTTTTAGATATTCCACCTTTGTGATCTAGGAAACTAACACAGAATATTACAACAACTCTAAAGAGCAAAAAAAGCGAAACTGGAAAATTTTGTTGAATGCCGAGCCCAAAAATGTAAAGGGTTGTAAACATAAGAAATTTTCTTTTTTTTCTTTTTTTTTACATTAAGGCATAAGAGCTAAAGTGTCAACATCCTGCCTCTTTATGACACGCTTACATCCCCAAGAATGTAATCTCTTTTGTATGCATCCTTTTCAGCTGTAAAGAGAGAAAATGATGCATACAAATGAGAGCAGCGGAGACTGTGATTCGGCTCAATATCAGCTAAAGAGCATGTGCAATAATGTTCCACAGTGCATCTTACTGCTCAGCATACAACAGAAAGAAAGAACGAATAATCCTAATCTCTCCATTGTAGTGATAGAGGAGGAAGACAATGACGACATTGAAATGGAAGCAGAGCAGAGAGGTAAAAAATCAAGTATCAATTCACTGTTGAGTTTTTTTTATCTTTGCAAGAAATCTAGTATTTAGTGAAGTAGTTTACGAGCAGCAGCTCACTGTCCTTGCCATGTTCGCATACAATACAGCCTATGCCAAAAAGTAAAGAAAACTGTTTATCTATATAAATGAATCAGTTAACTGTATAAACAATGGACACATACATGGAATAATTCGGTCTTAAATCGTAGTTGAGGAGCTGTTGAACTTGGCCCCTTTTCCCCAACATTTTTCGCTTTTCACCCCCCTATTGTAGGATGTCTCCCCCATAGTAAAGATTACTGTATAGGCCATGTGAGGTATGAGATGCCCTGTTCAATGTGTAATGTCATGCAATGGTGTGAGCCCTTATCAATCCCCCCATTGTGTACATGTACCCTGGTGAGATGTCGCATTTAAAATGGATTCCATGGCTGTGCGTTGTGCCACCTGACTGCAGTAGGTTAGCCGTCTAGATGTTAGGTACCCACCCATCCCTGCTTTTGGAGGGGAAGCCTGGTATCCAGGGTGCTCTACTCCTCCCCCGAGCCAGTTTGAGCCAGTTCGCCAGAGAATTCCAGAAGTTTCTGGCACTGTCTGGGAGGTGGGGTGAGGGGGATATAAATAAGGGGGATGAGCCACCATGTGCTGAGACAGAGCTGGGACATGAACGTGAGGGGACCTGCTGCCAGGGGAAACCGCCACTTGGGCCTGTGTGCTGGACCCTGCATCCTTCTAGAACCCCTCTACTGTCCCCAGGGCTAGTGAAAGCCCCACTACAGGAGTTCAGGCTGCTGTGTAGGAGGAGGGTCACGCTACAGTGGAGTATGGTGAAAGCCTACTGCCCTGTTTTGATGAGTTCCCAGTAACTGCTGACCTGGCCCGGTAGTGCATGCTGCTCTGTTTCCCGGCCCCCTGAAGAAGGAGGGCCCCCCCTAGGTCCCTGAGGCTGGTGGGACCTGGCACCATGCAAGCGCTGCACCTAAAAGTGCCTGGAATGGAAGGAGCTCCTTGGACTGGACCCCCGCCCCCCAGGAGGTGAGGAGCGTTACCCTGGTGCTTGCTATTGGGACTGCGCGCCCCCCAAGCTCTATTCCCCTAAAGCGCTGTGCTGTGAAGACACTGTGGCCTTGCGAAGCGCTGCCCGGCTGGAGATGCTACTGCCTGAACTGCTGTGTAGCCCTGGATGGGTGCTGCCTGCCAAGCGCTATAATCTTGAAGCGCTGTGCCCCTTGGAAGCGCTGTGCTGCAGAAGCGCTGTGTGGCCCAAGAATGAAATGTTGAACTGAAAAGCGTCGTGGCTGCCTACCCCACATGATAGTGCACTGCTGCCAATCTGAATCCCAGCGAGTGCCCACCCTGCGTTTTGGCGCACTTTTGGGATTGAGTGACCCTGGCGGGTGCCTACCCCTGCCTTGTGCTGGTGTTGCCGCAGCTGCGGGTGCCTACCCCGCGTCGTAATGGACTTTTCGCGGGTGCCTACCCCGCTCCTCGAATAATTGCTAATCTGGTGCCTACCCCGGACTGGCGCCGAAGCAAAACTCACCACTGCAGCTCAAGTGCCGCTGAAGGAAGATCACCGCCGCTGCCATACGCCGTGGTGGCCCCCCGAAGCCAGGGGAGGGCTACCATGATAATCTCGAAGGCAGCGCTGGGCCTGGGAAGCCAAACGTGCCGCCACGTAGTGACTGAGGGTCCCCTGAACTGGACAAATGCCGAAATTAAGTACTGGTTGACTGTTGTTGGTGACAATGGTAACACCTGGCTAGGGGAGTGTTCTCTCCAGCCTCCCCCTAAGCAGGAAGCTGAGTTGAGGTTAATGACATACTGTTCTAATGATTATGCTGAGGCTCCATGTTGTTAGCTATGCCTACTCAAGGAAATGTTGCCTAAAGTATGGATGCCGGGTTCCACTGTATTGCCTCCCGCTAATGTGGCTTGCCCATGCCTAACCGGATGTTTTTCTGTCTAGTGTGTTCCTGTTACCCTTCTAGGCCTAATGTACCAGGCTCTTGGTAATGTTGCACCTGCACCAGTGTGCCTAATGTTGATGCCAATGGCCCCTTGAGTATGCATCCTGATGTTCTAGGCCTATGGTGTACTTACCTGCATGAGGTTATGCCCTAGGTGTTTAGGCCATTTTATGCGCACAATGCTACCGACCTAATAAGTTCCTGCGTGATGTGCTTTCACGCCTAATGTTTTATTTCATGCTGGCCTGCCCAAAGGCTGATGCCTAGTGCTTCTTTCCCTCATATTGATAGTGCTGTTGTTCCACGTCACTTGATAACGCTTTGTCTTTATTTCAGCCCTGGAACTAATGGACGTACTTACCTTTTTCTTCTTTTTCCCATTTTCCCTTTAAATAATCCCCCTGGTATACATTGCCCTGGCGCCCATTGGCGCCCCACTGTGATTACTGTGTCTTACTTTTGCAGGTTGGAGACAATACATGAGTTATTCTTTTTCATCCAAACCGGTGTTGTGTCTCTTTTTGTGCTGTGCCTGGTGTGTCATCTGTGGGTACTTTGTGGATGCTTCACACATGTCCTTAGGAGTTTGGGCTGCCCACTCTGCTCCATGCTACCCCCCGTAGAATTGGCTACCCCATTTCTAACAGGAGCTTGACGTATCAAAGAGTGCTTCTTTACACTGAATCTCCAAGGATTTGGATTTCAGCAGGAAGATGCCCGGTTGACTCAACCAAGGGCTTCACTCCACTTTGGGTTTCCCCACACACTAATACCTCGCGGTTGCTCTTTCCTCACAGCAAACAGAGCGGCTGAACACGGAAAACGTCGAGCTGCTGCAACACTTTCTCTCAGGGACAGATGCCCCCTCATTTTTGGCTGGGGCTAGTTCCACGACAATGCTATGATATGATACGACTCGATGCTACTAGAGAGATCCTGGTTAATTAATGAATACTGATATCTCCGACTGCTTCGGGGGTGCTTTTTTTTCAGTGTGCCGCTATCTTGCTGATCTCTTTATGCTTCCTGGGTTCTTTTCCTTTCTTTCCTTCAGCAAGTGGGTAGCAGGAGCCAACATTTATCGCATTCACCTTTCTTGACATCCAGCATTGTGGGAGGCATATTACTAATGTGAGTAGTTAGGAAATACTGCGCTCCTCCTGTTGCCTCCAGAATGTTTGGTTCAGCGTGCTGCTCTCCTGCTGCTTCTTGGATGCTGCTTCTTGGGTCTTCGTTCTCAGCGAGGCTTTCAGCAGGAGCTAACATTCCATGCGCTAATCTTTTCTGATGAGCCATACATTCCTGGTTCTGTACAGTCTGGTATTTTGGCCAAATCTTATCTGCCAGGACCCTGCAATGGCCTCCCCTGAGGCCAATGTCTCACGAGGGGCACGTGGAGCCCAAGGGGCAGCAAAGACTCATGCTGAGCATGGACCAGAAGCGAATATGGCAACAACTTGGGCCTCTGCACCTGTGGCCTTGACAGTCTCGCAAGTAGGATGCTCTATTCTGAAGCTGCTAAGGACCGGCACAGCTCGAGACCTTGTTGAAGTTGTCTCTAAGGAACTGGTACTAGTTGAAATGTTAACAGAGGCATTTCTTGAACTTACTGACTGGAACTGGTCTAATGAAATATTGAGGGCTCACAGATTCCCATTTAAACTGAGGTTCTTGAAATCCGGAGATAAGGATGTTAGGCCTAGGGCAATTCTAATTTATCTGAATAATTTGTTGGCACGTCAGGCAATAGTTGATCTTGCGTGACCAGATAAAAAATACGCTGCAAAAGGTATACAATTGTTTGTAAAACCTGACTTTTGTCAACAGACTGTAGAGAAGAGGTGGCAGCTTCGTCACCTAATAACCCCTTCTCAAGGGAAAGGGGCGCAAGTATTTTTGTTGAATTCGGCAACCCTTAAAGTGATTTTCAAGGGTCACACTCGCTTTTTTACCTCGGAAGTGGTTGCTAAAGAATACTTAGCTTCCATATAATGTTAATATAGGTGATTTATATGTATTAGCGGGTATATTTTATGGGATTATTAGGTGAGTACTCGCTTTTCAAAAGCCATTTGGGGAATGAATTATGTCAAGGGGTAGCTGGATCGGATTTTTTTTTTTTTCATATGCTTGTAAGTTGAATACCCTTGATAAGTGTTCCATTTAGTATTAGACAGCTAGTTAAATAATCAAAGATAGAAAGGAGCGTACTAATCAAAATTGACATTGAATATTTTGAATTCAAAATAACAATTCTCCATAGAGACGTCTTCTGAGTTGTTCACAGATTTCTTTATTCCTTCAGTTCAACAATTCCCAAAGTTCACAATACAGATTCTACAGCCGACGCGTTTCGTCCCGGGATGGGACGTACTCAGGGCTGCGGAAAAAATTGTATATAAACACTAGTCACAAACGTGTTCATTTCAAAATAAATCTAACAACAAAGAAATTTTTTCTTTACAAACATGATTAGTCTAAACATGTATCATTTAAAAATTGAGTAACATGAGCAGAAAATATATTCCGTTATATTGTGAATAACCACTTACAGATGCAGCCTGCCTAATAGACATTCTGAAGCCCAAACAAAAAAGGCTACACGTATATGTACACTATTGAGCCAGGTTTAGCTTCATTATTCTAAACACCTTTCATACCATACAATTATCCATTGCTCACCTTCTATAACTATATTCTGGCCACTGTGTGACCTGGTAGTGAATTACTGTCCAGTTCGCGGAATTTCTGAAGGGGACTCAAAATCAAATTTATTACATGTCAATGATCTAAAGGGAGAAAATAAATACTAGGTCAGCTGGGAGAAAAATATATATATAATCCCTGGAGTCAGGGGCTAAGAAAGGTGTTCCCAAATGATGGAAATCTACTATCCACTCATATGTTATCCTAGTCAGTCCTCTTCATGTTCATGATAATCTCCATGTCTCACAAAATACAGTTTCCTGAGTATCCAGCTATATCAGAAAGATGCGTCAATAGTCTCATTATATTCATCTCCCCACCCTATTGGTGGATTTTAGTACATGGCCATGTTCTATAACTTACTTCATGTCCTCTCCTGGGATCGCCTATATATGCTGCCAAAGATTCCACATACGCCAACCAGCTAATGTTCTCCCAAATAGAATAATCCTCCTAGACATGTCAATGACCAAACAAACCATTTGTCAAAAACTATTTCTATCTCCCAAGGCCTGAAATCACTGAATCAATATCACCAGTCCTTCTCACTAAGCTTCTCACCTCCTTCTCTGTTCTCAATTCTCAATCTTCTTGTCTGTTGACATGGTTCTCATACTTCGTTCTTTCTTATATCCATACTGCAAGTAAAAACATATAATAAAGAGCGCTTAGTTATCCCACTAAATAACCGCCTCTCAGTTTTCCCTCGCTCTGTTTCCTGTTGGTTCAATTCTCACCGCTTCAATTACATGACCGTCGCCTCGCTCCCCATCCTCTCACAAACCCGAATCAGTCTGTACTATCTCTTTCAAGTATTGTGCTTATGTATACCTCTAAGTCAGGTTCACTCCCCTAATTAGCTACTTAACTAGTTCCACATTGTATACACCTGTGCATCAACTTAGACTTCCTTCGTGGTCCGCATTCTGTCCCACACCTGATTACCGACTCAGACTTCCTGTCATATGAGCTTCTGTTTTAATATGTTGCGCTCTCATTTCATGGTCCCCCATTGGTTAAAACCTCTACCAATAAGTGCGGTATAAACATTAGTACAGGGCGGCCGTTGACTCTTTCCCCACACCGTTCTTGACCTCCACTATCCATATCACAAAATCTTATTGTCTTGTATGAAACGCAGTGGTTAATGTGCTAAATTATATATCGCCAACTACACCCGATATACAAGGTCGTATATCCACCCAATGTCATATCTAAATGCGGAACAACTAAGATGTATCCCTGTCCGCTATTGGTCGTTGCTCTAAATACGGCGTTTTCATTGGTTCGGTTCCTACCAATGAACACATTCCATATTCTGTAGTTTTGTAAACTCTAGTTTTTGCTCTGTGGTGCATTACCCGCAACATAGTAAATGTGCTCCTGCCTCCTATTGCTCGTTGCTCTAAATATCGCACTGTCATTGGTTCAATTCCCACCAATGTAAAGACTCCATATTATGCGGTCTTGTTAACTATAGTTTCTGCTTCGTAGTATATTAACCGAGACATGCGGCCGCTACGTTTCACAGTGCACTCTTTAGATTCCAAAAAATATATATTTGGAAGGTTCCCCTGGCTCTATACACAGGGAGGGGAGCAGATGCAGTGGAAAGTAAAGTCCTGTGGTTTCTATTTCAATGAAAGTAAAAAATATTGACTATTGCTAAAAACAGTGTGGAGGACTATTGGGGGGAGTGCTAACTGGAATACATTATACATTAAACATTAATCCCATTGAGTGTCACACTAAAATTCAAGAAAAAATTGAACTAGAAATTTATAAAAAATATATCACAATTTATTAAGGTACCTCCCTGTTTGGATTACACTCTAAATTTAAAAACATTTATTTAAAAAAGATTAATTTCATCATAAAAAACCAATACAAATAAACATTAAAACAGTCAAAAAGCAAGAGTCGACGCGGCGTTTCGGTGGCTTTATGATGGTTGTACCTTCATCAGGACGTTTGGCTATATTGACTTGAAGTCTCAAAATTGAAGACATTTTTGGAAGAAAGATTTCTACATCAAATAGGTCTTGTTCTATTGTGTTTCTTCTGGTGATACTGGGCCTTTTCAGATATTGTTCTGCTCATGTATCGGCACGGAGGAGCCACCGTAGTTAATTTAGTGCTCTTGAACGAATTGACCTTGTGAATTCCTTCTTCACATTGGAATCACAGAATAGAGCTTTGTATATACTCTGGCGGTGATGCGGTGAACGATTAGCAGTCCAGTCTCAGGGGGTCAATTTTTCGATTCTTAGCCTGATTTCCTTAATTCGGCCTCCCTGCTCCTCCGCGTCCGTGTCTTCATTAGATAGTCTATATTTTTGACTTTCATTGAAATAGAAACCACAGGACTTTACTTTCCACCACTCTTTAGATTCTCCACTGTCCTGCACAGAAGAGCTGTATAATTTACAAGAAAGGCTGGTCCAGATAGGTTATACTAGAAAACTCCTCACCCAAGCAAGAAAAAGGGTGTTGAGGATTAATAGGGAATCAACATTAGTCCAGAAAACCAAAAGGGAGAATGAAAGGAAAATATCGTTCCAAATCAGAAATGATCAAAAAGGCCTTGAACAAAAATTGGAACCTATTAAAAGGTGTTCCGGGTCTGGTGGGATTGATAGGTGAAAAACCTATGGTGATGTATAAAAAATGTCAAACTATCAAGGATAAAATATCAAGGAATTATATTCCAGCAGAGGGCCCAAGGATGAGAAATTGGTTACCCCCTCCCCCTCAAGGTTTTTTTGTTTGCGGATCCTGTAATGTGTGTGAATTAGGGATCAATAGAACCAAGACCTTTATATACAAGGGTGACAAGCAGTATCAGATCAATGAGTTTATCAACTGTAATAGTACTGGCGTAATTTATGTAATCATTTGTGATTGTTCCAAAAAATACATTGGTAGTACTAAAAGACAGTTGAAAACTAGGATTCAGGAGCACAGGCGTGCAGTAATTAATGGGGACATTAAATCGCCATTATATGTGCATATGGAAAATGAACACAAAATGCGAAAAAAGTTCAAATTTCATGGAATTCAGAAGGTGCCTCAAAATGTAAGGGGAGGGGATTGGAAACACAAAATTAGACAGTTGGAGGCTAGGTGGATCAGTAAATGTAGATTGGTAAAAATGGGTTGAACAAAGATTCTGAGTTACATTATTTTCTGGATTAGCCTCTATCATCTTAGATCATCTTAATGAGTCAGGAATCAGCTTCATTATGCAAATTCTGGAATATGGTACTGTGCAGGGTACGGTACATTGAATGGGGAGGAATATGGATCCCCTAGGAGTGCAGTTTGGTTGTTTTTAGTGGTTGATGTAGAGTAGTAACTAGGACATGATTTGTGGATGTTGGCTAGAATAGCACCAACTAGGATGATTGTTGCAGAGGAACAATCAATAAAAGGTAGAAATCTCATTGTGTTACATTGCAGACACAGTATTATGGTGTAGCAGTCGTTGTGTTTGGATTTAATATGGTTGACGGTTTTACCGTGGAGTTGTAAGTTGTGCAGACAGTGGAGAATCTAAAGAGTGCACAGTGAAACGAAGCGGCTGCATGTCTCGGTTAATATACTACGTATAAGAAAATATAGCCAACAAGAATGCATAATATGGAGTCTTTACATTGGTGGGAATTGAACCAATGACAGTGCCTTATTTAGAGCAACGAGCAATAGGAGGCAGGAGCACATTTACTATGTTGTGGGTAATGCCCCACGGAGCAAAAACTAGAGTTTACAAAACTACAGGATATGGAATGTGTTCATTGGTAGGAACCGAACCAATGGAAGCACCGTATTCAGAGCAACGACCAATAGCGGACAGGGATACATCTAACTTGTTCCGCGTTTAGATATGATGGGTGGATATACGACCTTGTATATCGGGTGTAGTTGGCAATATATAATTTAGCACATTAACCGCTGCGTTTCATAAGAGACAATAAGATTTTGTGATATGGATAGTGGAAGTCAAGAACGGTGTGGGGGAAAAGTCAACGGCCGCCCTGTACTAATGTTTATACCGAGCTTATTGGTAGAGGTTTTAACCAATGGGGGACCATGAAATGGGAGCACAACATATTAGAACAGAAGCTCATATGACAGGAAGTCTGAGTCGGTAATCAGGTGTGGGACAGAATGCGGACCACGAAAGAAGTCTAAGTTGATGCACAGGTGTATACAATGTGGAAGTAGTAAAGTAGCTAATTAGGGGAGTGAACCTGACTTAGAGGTATATATAAGCACAGTCCTTGAAAGGGATAGTACAGACTGAATCGGGTTTGTGAGAGGATGGCGAGCGAGGCGACGGTCATGTAATTGAAGAGGTGATAATTGAACCAACAGGTACCAGAGTGAGGGAAAACTGAGAGGCGGTTATTTTGTGGGATAACTAAGCGCTCTTTTTTATATGTTTTTACTTGTAGTATGGATATAAGAAAGAATGAAATATGAGAACCATGGCAACAGACAAGAAGATTGAGAACTGAGAACAGAGAAGGAGGTGAGAAGCTTAGTGAGAAGGACTGGTGATTTTGATTCAGTGATTTCAGGCCTTGGGAGATAGAAATAGTTTTTGAGAAATGGTTTGTTTGGTCATTGACTTGTCTAGGAGGATTATTCTATTTGGGAGAACATTAGCTGGTTGGCCTATGTGGAATCTTTGTCAGCATATATAGGCGATCCCAGGAGAGGACATGAAGTAAGTTATAGAACATGGCCATGTACTAAAATCCACCAATAGGGTGGGGAGATGAATATAATGAGACTATTGACGCATCTTTTTGATATAGCTGGATACTCAGGAAACTGTATTTTGTGAGGCATGGAGATTATAATGAACAGGAAGAGGACTGACTAGGATAACATATGAGTGGATAGTAGATTTCCATCATTTGATAACACCTTTCTTAGCCCCTGACTCCAGAGTTTATATATATATTTTTTTCTCCCAGCTGATCTAGCATTTATTTTCTGCCTTTAGATCATTGGCATGTAATACATTTGATTTTGAGTCGCCTTCAGAAATTCTGCGAACTGGACAGTAATTCAATAACAGGTCACAAAGTGGCCAGAATATAGTGATAGAAGGTGAGCAATGGATAATTGTATGGTATGAAAGGTGTTTAGAATAATGAAGCTAAACCTGGCTCAATAGTGGACATATACGTGTAGCCCTTTTTTGTTTGGGCTTCAGAATGTTCATTAGGCAGGCTGCATCTGTAAGTGGTTATTCACAATATAATGGAATATATTTTCTGCTCATGTTACTCAATGTTTAAATAATACATGTTTAGACTAGTCATGTTTGTAAAGAAAACATTTCTTTGTTGTTAGATTTATTTTGAAATGAACACGTTTGTGACTAGTGTTTATATACAATTTTTTCTGCAGCCCTGGGGACGTCCCATCCTGGGACGAAAAGCGTTGGCTGTAGAATCTGTATTGTGAACTTTGAGAATTGTTGAACTGAAGTAATAAATAAATCTGTGAACAACTCAGAAGAGGTCTCTATAGAGAATTGTTATTGTGAATTCAAATTAATATTATTCAATGTGAATTTTGATTAGTACGCTCCTTCCTATCTTTGATTATTTACCTGTTTTCTGGGAGGTTGGCCGGTACCTCTGGAGGGGGTTGAGCGTAACAACATTAGCAAGTTTTGTAAGACTGCTCGTATAGTGCGGCCAACTAGGTAACCCAATTATCGCCAAGTTCGTCTTAGTACATTAGACAGCTAGTTACATGGGAGCTTGAATGGTTGGGGGAACTCAGGGGGAGGGGAACGCACTCTGCATCGTAAGGCCTTGGGCCTAGTTGTCCATATTTTGGGGAGAGGGGTGGGGGTGGTAGGGTTGGTTAACTGTTTGGGGGCACACAGGGGGTGGCGGGTTTGGTGTAGTGAGGTGTTGGGGGGATATAATTTTCAAAATTCAATCCATGTGCAGATACTATTATATTATTTTATTATGATTTATGGATATACGATTGGGTTCAGGAATGAGTCATGCAAGGATGGGATCCAATTTGGTAATGGTAGTTAATGGAATTCGCTGTTGATCATTTAATGTCTGTGGCCTTAATATTAGGAATAAAAGACTCAGGGTAGCAGCAGAATTACGTATTATGAAACCTAATATAGTGTGTATCCAGGAAACACATATACCTTGGGCAAATCGGAATTTGATTGAAGAGCTTGGAGACACACTTCTTTCTGCAACTCAACAGACTAGTACTAATAGGGGGGTTGCTATTTTGGTACACAGTAGCATTCGGAGGACGGGGAGAGTACAAGTGGATAACTATGGTAGATGGACGATTGTAGAAGTATAACCAGCTGTGCTATTCGCTCAGTTTACGGGTCAAATGCAGATGAAGCTGCTATACTAGACACATTAAAAGTAGAATTGGCACAATGGCCTACACGCTGATCCTCTGTGGAGATTTTAACATCCATTTGGAGGGACAAACTTTGAGTCCAAGGTATAAGTACGTGGGTTGTAAACCCAAAGTTTTTAAAGCCTTAATTCAACTGTTGCGGGATCATGGGTTAATAGATACTTGTTTGACTTTAAATGGAATAAATCCTGTATTTTTCGGACCCACATCAAAAGCTGGTTCGGATAGATTATATCCTCATGTCTAGGGCTGTCATCGTTGGTGCAAAAATGCAGGTCTGGCCACGGATTTCAACTGACCATGGTCCCCTATTGTTAAATGTGGAAGTGCTAAGGGGGAGAATGGTTGGAAGGCCATTCACGAATAATAGAAAATTATTACATTATAAGCCATTTAGAGATCATATGCTTGGGTGGGCCGGGAGCTCTTTAGAGATAAATTGGGGATCAGCATCTCGTCCTATTATATGGGATACCCTCAAGGCAGGAATATGAGGTGAGGCGGTAAGCTTTGGGGCAGTCAACCAAAAACAGAGTCAAACTGCAATGCAACAACTATTGGAGGAGCTTCATGGAGCGGAATTGGAATTGTCAAATACTCTTAGGCAGAAATTAGATTGAAATACTGTACATAGTAAGATAGCATCTGTCAAGGCCAAAATAAATTTGATTTAGTGTAAGGAAAATTACCATTCAATATAAGACATTCAAACAAAATAGATATGAATATGGAGAGTCAACGGGCCGATGTTTGGCACAAAGACTTAGAGTTAGACAAGCCTCTCAAATAATCTTGGCTATGACTGATGCTGGAGGTAAAATGATTGAAATAGAAGAAGGCATCTTGCGGAGTTTTTATGAGTATTATCAGAAGCTGTATAAGCAACAGGATATAGTTGAGGTAGACATAAAGAATTTTCTTCAAAATATTGACATGAATAAAATTCCTGTCGATGTTCAAAAACTATTGCATGAGCTAATAACTATGGAAGAACTATAGTCAGCTAGCAAGGGGTAAAGCAGCTGGACCAGTTCAAATAACATTATAGATGTACCAGTTGCTTTTTCTGGTAGTGAAAACGGACATGATAAGTATTTTCCAGGAAGCTCAGGTGGGGAACATGCCTCTATCCTGGGAGGACGCAATCATTGTCGTGTTTAAGAAAAAGGATAAACCTCCTCATATACCAGGGTCATACAGACCAATATCTTTGTTGAATGCTGATGGGAAAATGTATTCTAAGATTTTGGCTAATAGGTTTGTGCAAGTTATTCCTCCTTTGGTTTCTATGTACCATACACGGATTTATTTCTGGTAGAAGTACTATCAACCACATCCATAGGGTTATTACTCTTATTGATTATTCTAATGTCATCATAAAACGCTTGGTTGAATATTTTTAGATGCTAAGAAGGCGTTTGATCATGTATCCTGGGCATTTATGTGGGAGGTTATGCGGGGGATGGGGTTTGGGCCAGGTTTTATCAAGGCAATTCAGAATATGCATCAAACACCACATGCCAGAATTTGTGTTATGGGCAGGGACTATCAGCAAGTTCTAATCTATAGGGGGACTAGACAGTGATGTCCCTCTTCTCCTTCATTATTCGCTCTATACATTGCTCCATTTGTGTATATGTTGGAACATACTGACAGAATAAGATCAATGAAATGTGGTAATTATTTGGTACGTGTTCTCGTATATGCAGATGACATTGTCACAGCCTCTGTTGATCCAGCACAGGCTATATCTGAGATAGGTAAGATGGCTGATTAATTTGGGGATGCTTCTGGATACAAGCTCAATTCAGCTAAAACTCAGATATAATGTACGGATCAAGCATGTCTGGGGGAGACCCGTGTAATGGATGAGACACGATATTTAGGTATAAAAATTCAAATATCGCTACAGGAACTTGTTGAGGCTAATTGGAATTCTATGGTTTCAGGGGTCAAGCAGCAGCTTGCTCGCTTGAGTGTCTGCATTTGACGTTAGTGGGGAGACGGAATGTTTTAAAAATGATTGTCCTTCCCAAACTGCTTTATTACTTTAGGGCAGTACCACTGGAGTTAACTAAGAAGCAGCTCCAAGGGACCCAATCTATATGCGATAGATTTATCTGGGGGCAGCGGAAATCGAGAAGAGCTTTTATATTTATGACGTTGACGTTGGCTAGAGGAGGAAGGTCTGTTCCGAACTTCTTTTTATTATTATTATTATGTCTACTTCAAAATATGCGTATTTTGTTGACTGGTGAAGATGTGATTGAGGCAGAGGCTCCCTCGATATATCAATTACTGTTAGGGGAAGAAGTGAGGATGTACTAGTCAGATTTACTGAGCCTAGCTAAAAAAAAAAACAAGGTTTAAGGTTATGATCACAGCTGACAAGATATGGAGGAAGATTTGTAAATACTTTATAATTCCACAATCAAATTTTTATATTCCACTGGATCCTGCCGCTAGGTTCCCAGAAATATTTTGGGACTATAAGATGTTGTGTTGGAGGAGAAAAGGGATCAGATATCTAGGTGACCTGTTTCAGGATAGTTTTTTATGTTCATTTACGGAATTTGCTGAAAGCTATGAAATCCAACATCGGGATTTTTTTAAGTATTTACAATTACGAGATTTTTTGGTTAGATGACAGCTTCATGAGGGAAGTATTAGGGTATTACCAATAGTTGAGGCAATCAGAAAAAGAGTTAAGATAGGAGTGTTATATTCCTTATTAGTTGAGTCTCAGGATGACGATTTGGTGGTTCAGGAGCGAAAATGGTCTGCACGACTAGGGTATGAAGGAGAGTTGATGAAGACCTCCATTGATGCATCAGGGGAAATATTGTTGTCTTCAAATCTGCAAACACAACATTATAAAACCATTTTTGATCTTTACCATACAACAGTGCGTATGATGAAGTGGGGTGGGGATCATGATGGAAAATGTTTTAGGTGCAGTGCTGACAGAGCTGATGCAGTTCATATCTTTGCCGACTTTTTGGCATTGACACCATTTGTACAACAAATAGAGATGTTTTTGCAAGAGGTTACAGGTACTGCAATGCCAATCACGAAGGAAATGCTGCTGCTTGGGGTATGGCATCAAGTCTCAAGTGAACAGCCTATATATCAATTTAGATATATTACATCTATAGCCTCAGCAGTGGCACGGTTTTGCATAGCTTCATGTTGGCTTCATAGAGAGGCTCATACATTTGAGATATCGAGGGCTACATTTTTCAATGTATTCAATATGGAGCATAGTTTATACTCTATAAAGTCACCTGGACGACAAACATTGGGGCTACAGATGTAGGATGTTATGATACAATATATGAAATAATTATTTGATTATGGGCCCAGTTGACATTATGGCTGAAATATTTATGTTAGCATCCCTTGACTATGTTGTGTTTTTTTTTTCCTTCATTGACTACATTCCTCCTGAAATATGTTATATATATTGATTTAGATTATGAATGTATGAGTTGTATCTGTGTCATGGATTGATAATAAATAAATATTAAAAAAAGGAACTGGTCCCAGTTGGGGGAAGTTTTAATGGCAGCAGCAGCTCCAACTTTAGTGCCTACCACATCTCCTCCCACGTCACCCAGGCCACCAGAGCTGTGTCAGGACCACGAGCAAGCACCCGGTACCATTGAGCAAGCACACTGCACTGTTGAGCGGCTGCTGGAGTTCATACCACTCCCTTACCTGGTTCCATTGATTCCAACTCTGACATTGGCTGATGAATTAACTGGAGGCAGCTCTGTACCAATTACTCAAGATGTTTCCACAGAGGGTGTGCAGGACAACCCACAACCTATAAATGTAAGCACTGTCCTTGATATGTCTCATCTGTCCTGGAAGAGTAACCATTATGCATATTTGCATATTTGCCAAGCCATGTTCCTAGAGAGATCTTATACGAGGACTCGCCATGTGAATCTAATCCTGGAATGCAAAGTGGCAATTCTAAGCCAGGGGTGATCTCAAAAGATGTGCTCCAAGTGATCACTTACTTGCTCATGACAGCTCTCAGTTCGCAACTGCGCAACCTGCTCAGCCTGTGGACAGTGTTTCATCTATTGTGCAAGGAGTGGTGACTCTAGCTGTAGTGGGTTCATACTCTATTGATCAGGACACCACAAGGCTGTCCAGGGGGAAAAAGAATAAGCCCACGGATCAGGTTACTGCCACTGTACATCAAGTATGTAAACCGGCGAGGCAGCATCAGCATGGCAAACTAGGCGAACAGGTCGCCAAGAGTAGTCCGCTGAGGAAATGGGTAACTTTCAATGGAGAAGTCAAATCAATTATATCATAGCTGTCTGCTACACTCCCTGGGGCAGAAGTGCTCTCAGGAACAAGCATCACTGGTTCCATACTCCTGGCATATATGATCCACTCCGATCTCCAGTTCTCCTTCATATAATTCTTCAGAGAATCTATCTGATCAATCTCATGGACTCATCTGCTTATGACTAAGGGGGGCATATGGAGGAGGGTCTACAAGACCCATCTTTATTATCAATTATATAGGTCCTACAATCTCAACGGGGTTGAGGAACAAGCTTATTACACCCAGGCAAGAGCAGATAACTAACAGATGGAAAACTCACTTGAAGAGGTTTCTGGCTAGATCAGCAACCATACAACCGATGTCGCAGACTTGCAGGAGAGGCTCACTTGTAATAAGGAACAAGCAACAACAACATCTAAGTTTATCGAGAATCATGAGGACCTACTGAAATTTCTTCAAGATAAGATGGAGGACGTGGAAAATCGACATAGGTGGAAAATTTTGAGAATTTTTGGGATACTGGAAAGCAAAGAGGGCTCTGACCCTCTGCAATGTATGGTTCAATTGTGCATGAAGGCTTTCCCTGATCTAAGTGACTGGGATTGGGATTCACAAATACAATGTGCACATTAGCTTCTCCTCAATCGTAATGTCTCCGGTACCAAAACAACACAACCCGGACCTATGTTCATATACATTGGCAACATCCTCCTCAGACAAGCTATCTCTCTTACTGCCCAACCTACATCACCAGTGGTAATCGATAATGTGTCTACTGTTGCTCACTCTGACCTATGTAGATCCACAATGGACCAGAGATGGATGCTTCTGCAGTTTTTGGATTCATTCAAAGCAGCAGGTGCTCAGACCTTTTTGCAGGAACCCGCCCACCTCAAAATTATGAAAGATGGTCTGTCCCATAGGTGTTTCTCCGAAGAGGATGCAGCCCATGCCTTAGCCTGGGTCAAAGGGGCGAACACTCATATGTCACTATCAAATAATGTATGACATTATAATAAGTTATAAAATGCTATAATGGCACTAAAGTTTTGCTTCATCTTTTTCGTCTTTATGTTTACTTTTTCTTTTTCTGGTTTATGTTGCTTTACTATTCTGTTACTCTCTAAACCACAATATCTTCTGTATGGGTGGGTGGGGGTCCCAGGGTGGATGGGATGGGGGACTCCTCTGAGCTGTTCTCCATCAACAGATCTGGAATGGGGTGCTTCCTTCCCTAGGGCACAGGGGGTTGGGGGGTTTTGTGTGGGGTAGTGTTTGCAGTGGGCATTGGCCACAAAATTAGTGCCACAGATGGTTCCACCCAGTTTATTTTGGCTAATCAACTCACATGCACAGAGTGTGGGGGGGAGAAATTGGTCATAATAGGTTGAATTCAAACAGGATTTACATTTTGGTTTTGTATATCTGGGTTTCACATTGGAGTATCCAAATACAGGAAATCAGGTTCTG
Source organism: Lissotriton vulgaris (assembly GCF_964263255.1). Classification (NCBI taxonomy): domain Eukaryota; kingdom Metazoa; phylum Chordata; class Amphibia; order Caudata; family Salamandridae; genus Lissotriton; species Lissotriton vulgaris. Next base: position 396,618,877 of record NC_141696.1, on the reverse strand, counting down.
TTATTTCTTTTAGATGGCTAAGATTAAATGTATGTGTTGGAAAGTGTCAGGGATTAAAGCACGGTCCAAACGAGAATTGATACAGGAAGAGATTGCACATTATAAACTTCATTTGCTGGCTTTAACAGAGACCCACTTGGCATACAAAGATAGGACCCTACTTTTCGATCTAGGGTACAATACGATTGCCTGCATGACACAGTCTACAGCCATTCGAGGCGTGGTGATGCTCTCTTCTACATCGTTTCAGGGCCAGTTATTAAAGACATTAGCAGACTCTATGGGTAGATGGATTTTAGTACAGCTGCTTTTATAATCTGGTAAATAGTTATTATGTGTTTTTTATGGACAAAATACTGATGATCCCAAAATATTCAATACATTTGCCCTGGAATTATTGAGCTGGGCAGGGAAATTGGTTTTGATGGGGACTTTAATTACGCAATGAATTATGGCACATATTCTACTAATCATAGGGCCACTGTGCGTAAACCCAGAATTAGGCTCTCCTTGAATTACCTAATTCATTTGTATGGCATCTGTGATGCCTGGTGGACACTTTATTCAAGCGATCCTGATTATACATTATTCCCATCCTCACAAATAATACTCAAGAATATCTATGGTCTTCATTAAGCGTATGCGGCTTGAAACTATGGAAATGTCAGTATGTCCAAGGATAGTTTAAGACCATAACCCGATCTACTTCCAATTTTCCCTGGATGTAAGTTGTGATGGGTCCAGTATTTCGGAGTCTCTTACGGATTTTATTTCTTTCTAATAGAAGGTGAGCTTCACCATCAATATTATGGGACACTATGAAGGCCTATGTCAGTGATATTTTGTTTCAATATATAGTTATTAAATAGAGCCACCTCCATTGAGGCTAATTCTCTACACCAAACGGTCGCCACCTGGAACAGTTTCATGAACTTAAAATTACACAGGGTGCTAATGATGCATGCCAAATATTCACTCAACTTCTCGAGATGCAGGCCCATGCTGGACGGCGATTGAGGGAACAGATAGCTACTAGGTTTGTCAAATATAAGAGTCTCCAGTATGAATATGGGGAAAGGGTCAGCAGAGTAATACCAAATTACAGAAATTCAAAATAAGGGTAAAATTCAGGTTATCAAGGGGTTAGATGGGAAGCTTTATTCAAACGCCACAGCCACAGCTATTTTAGAACAATTCTCTCTGTTTTATGGAAAACTATAGAGCCAGTCACCAGAGTTCTATCAATCTAAATGCAAAGAATATATTCAGTGTTGCAATCTCCCTTCTTTAGCAGAGGACCAGTCAAAGGACTTGCAGTCAGATATTTAAAGGTTGGAAACTGAGGCCGCACTAATGGCCCTGACCTCAGGTAAGGCTGTAGGGAAGGATTCCCTACCTATTGAGTTTTATAAGTTATTCCGGGACATATTAAGTTTGGAATTTGCTTCTGTCGCTCAATTTATTTAGGCAGGATGACCAATCCCAACAATTTGGCAATTAACTAATATTGTAGTCTTTTAAAAAAAGCTTAATCGGCTGAGGATCTTGGCTCATACCGGGTCATTTCACTCATTAATACTGACGCCAAAGTGTTCACAAAAATGTTGGCTTTCCACCTTAATTCAGTAATTCCAGCTTTAGTATCCCAACAGCAATACAGATTTGGTTCAGGGAGGGACACTGTTGCCCACATCAATACAGCAATTCCTGCCTTCGACATCGCCGAGAAGTGTAATATGAATATGGGCATGATATTACTTGACGCCAAGATGGCTTTTGACTGTGTTACAAGGGATTGCTTATGGATCACGCTGTCTGCATTTGGTATAGGGGAAGATTTTACTAAAATGATTTGGGCACTTTATGAGACACCACGTGCCCCGGTGGAATTAGATATCCAACCTTGGCTCATGAGGGTCAATAATTGAAACTAAGACATATACCGATGATGTAGTGATTTTCTCCTCCAATCCTGCAATAGCAATTACTCAGATTGCTTGTGAAGCACGCTTCTTCTGCCACTTCTCTGGCCAAAGTCTGTGTGTGTCTTCCACAGGATCAACCCATGTTCCGTTTGTACTTTGCAAGAGCATCATATAACTGCAAATATCACAACTTTTAAATGTCCAAATCAAGATGCATTGCTGAAGGGTCCTAAAACAGATAAACACAAAAAGGTTACATTTACAATACAAAATAGACACCTTACAAATGAATTTATTTAAAGACACATTTTCTAAGAACAATCAAAGATGAACAGTGCACATGAACACATTAGTCAATGTTTCACAAGTTTGTTCAACAAACATCTTTTTAAAATTAACATGTATTACATATGTAATTTTTGTTATGCTATATAATACATTGTTAATGTAATATTTACGCATTTTTATTTATTTTTTCATTTTTGTCTTCAAAAATACAGTCAGCAGCAATATAAACACCACAGTGCAAATATTGCATCAAAGCCACATTAAGGCACTACATTACACTTTTTTCAAAGAAAACCCATGAACAGTATTAGCATTTTCAAAATGTAAATAAAATAGCTACCATTTTGAGCGGTGGTGAGGCACTTAACAGTTACAAACAAATTACTACACAATCTAAAATGGCAGCCTCCTGAACTCCCTGTAAGGACATTTGGAATTAGTCAACATCAGCGGAAGTTGACCGTCTAGTGGGTGTGAAACTCCACGACAGACCCAGCCATAGGCTAACATGTCTGAAATCAATATCAGATAGCCAAAAAATGTGTCCATCGCTGTTGACGACTGCGTACGTCATGTCCATGTATGTGGCTTTAATAAAAAGCTCAATTGCCTCCTAACAATGCAGCCAACAAGACCTTCACAACTTTTGATGCTGTTGTCGACCTCTGGGGGCCACCGTGCCAGGAAGCGCAGGTTCAGGGCCCCAGTCTTCTTGCCAGAGGAGATGGAGTTGCTGACAACTGAGGCTCTGTCCCTGTACAGCCAGCTCTATGGCTCACCAGAGGAACAGGTACACATTTAAAATGCATTTGTTAATCTGGCTAACTAATTTTTTTAATACACGTGCTGGAATGACCCTCTAGATTCCTGAGTGAAGTGTAGTGATGGAAGTGAAGTGTCATTTATTTTTTACATTACATGAAACAATGATGTTGTCAATACTTAAGTCCTTTATGATTAGAGAAAACTGCCACATGAGTATGCGTTGTGTGTTTTGAGCCCAACATTTTCTTTGGTATGTATTTGGATATATATCTATGTATATGTATGATTTTCATGTGAAATGTAGAAACATCACATAATGTAAAATAGAAAACATACTATATCTTCTTTGCAACTGTGCATATATAATTTTTTACAGACCAAATTAAAATAATGTTTGCTGTGTGCATTATCTAACAAATCACTCAGCCTAGACCAGGTGACTACAACGAGTCATTTGGGAGCTACCAGTAGCTTCCAGACACCTTCAGAGTAGCTTCTTAAAATGAGCACAAGGTCCTATTTTAATTTCAACGTTTGGGAAGGATGTTTTCATGAGGCATCATGATCATCAGGCTGCAGAGAGCAGGGCCTGACAATGAGCAGTGCTCAGTCAGATTTGGGGGACAGGCTGCAACTGAGTCACCCAGGTAAACAACTGAAGCACTAAGGTATTGTAGTGTTTGAAAAATTCCTTGTCAACTCAAAATTGGACAGCAACCTTTAATATTGAGTTAACACTTAATTTCTATTGTATCGGTGCAGGGATGTAGTGGAAGCCAAGGGGTCGGGCCCTGCTATGGGCCCCCAAAGTCACTTTCTGACAACCTTTTCATGACGGTCCATGGGAACCGCCTGTATTGTAGGAATTAGGCTCCATCTGCTTCCCCGAAGGAGCCTGTCGAAGGTGGGGGTCTTTCCCCTGCTCAAATTGCTTTGAAGGCCAGCATCCTAATATAGCAGTTGGACCAATACCTTGGCTCTTGGGTGGGCCACCGCCGATGGCCTATCAGTGACGTTCTGCCTGACATCCTAATAAGGCCCAAAGTAACACATACCCAAAACCATTTTTCCCTGTCCTTCGTTATGTCCAGATGATAAATCAATGATGGAGAGAATGGGATACTTAAAGGGACTTTTGCAGATGGAATGTTTCATCACATATATTTGGAGTACCTCATCTGAATAACTAAAAATCAGGCTCAAATCCTGACTCATTAGGAAAATTTAGAAATGCATCAAGGTGTAACTTGTTGAATATTGTGATTTGGTTGTGAATCTTTGATGTAAATATGAGGAGGCTGACTTAGCATATTTAAGTGGGGCACCTTGCACTAGTCCAGACAACCCTTCTGGTGAGTTTAGTGGTCTTAAACAACCTTAGAAAGCTCTCTAAGTGTTATGTGTTGAGAGCAGCCTTCAGGCTTAGTCCAGAAGGAGTGTGAAGCAGCTTGTTTTACCAGTTCTACTCATATAGTCTAGGTTTAACAAAAAAGAACCACGCAGTGTAGCTATAACAATAATGTTGTTTAATATGCACACTCACTAACACATTGGTATATCTCTTGCCTGGAGATATAAACACACCACACACAATATTTCAATACGAGAACAGGTAAGTAGCCCAAAACCACAGTGGTCGCCAGGGGGAGACCAAACCATATACTAATAAAGTGGAAGGCGAACTGCGACCGAAGTCGATAGTGGACTCAGGAGATTTAGAAGAACTGGGGATCAAAGGAACAACCCAATGTAAGTACCCAGGAACCCATTGGAGGCCGTGTGCAGAGTGACTACAGAGCTGCGTAGTCAATACAAGTCAACAGGGAAGTCGCAGTTGCAGTTTTCAAGAAGAAGGACCCGTCCCAGAGGAACTTAAAGAAACCCCATGGAAAATATCATGTTGGTGAGTCACCCCACCCGTGGATACCCTGGGAACTAGGTTACCTATACTAGGGAAGCTGAGTGTATAAGTGCAAAGTGACGTTGAGAATCACCATAGAACACAATAGAGGGCTTCAATGAAGATGCTGCTGGAGAAGAAGGTGAAAGAGTCTGGTGGAATCCTAGGATGGATTCAGGAAGAGAGGTACCTGCAAGCTGAGGGGATAGATTCTATGCCACTCGGGAGTGACCAGGAGGCACGAAAGACGAATGTCAACTGATTTTAGAAGATGCAGGAGAGTAGACTGTGACAATGGCGCGGCAGCTGTGCAGACCAGGTGACACTGTGGAAGACCAGGAGCCATTCACAAGCTGTCCCACGTCGGATGTCAATGGCCATGGGGTCAGTGTCTGGCGGGAGCACCAGCAAGTCTTGGCAGCTGCAAAAAATGTGGCAGATGAAAAGGGTGCGGTGTAGGACCAGCAAGCAGGTGAGCCCATGGAAGACAAAGAAGACCCTCAAGAGGACCCCCGGGCCAAAGGCACAGGAGTCGCAAGAGGACCTTGAGCAGCTCACTAAAAGACAAAAGCCCACAGTTTAGAGGATGCGGTGAGGACAAAGACTTTGGTTAGGGAGATGCTGGAGGTTGGAGGTTCTTGGAGCCCAAGGATCTCTGTGAAGAGAATTCACAAACCTTGAGAACGGAAAGTCGACTCGGTGCACAGGGTTCTATTCCAGCGGTTCTGGCGAGGCACACTGACCTCAAACTCAGTGAAAATACAGTGCAGGCATCAAGGGAGTTGCAGTTCCACCAGCTGTGTTGCTGGGCCTTGTGAAGTCTGGAGGATGTCAGGAGCAGCAGACCGGTGAGCTTAGTTGCAGTGCCTGCAGATGCAGGGGAGTGACTCCCTCACTCCAAGGGAGGTTCCTGTGGGTGTCTATGATTCCTACAGACCTGGAGAAGAAACTGATTCCCACAGACCTGTAGAAGACCCTGCACCAGTACAGACTTCGCAGAAGACTGGCAGGACGATGAGACCAGGAGCAGCAGGAGTTTTTCAGATGCAGTCTTGGTTCCCACAGCGAACTACAATGAAGTCCAAAGAGCCCAGGTGGTTGAAAATGATGTGGTTTCGGATCTGAATCTTGTACCATGATGATTCAGTGCCACCCACAGGTAATCCCTTAAGTACCCCAAGGAAAGGGTTGGGTCAATTCAGGGTTCCCTCCCAGAGGAGGGGATGGACAGTGGGGAGGATACTCCCATGCCCTTTGTCGAGTGTTGCATCGGAGCAGGAACCAACTGCTCCCTGAACTGGTCCACCTGGTGTATGCAAGAAGGGCACCAAATATGCCCTTCAAAGCAGTCTAGTGGTGCTGTCTAGCATCACCACCCCAGCCAAATACACGATGTGCATTCTGGGTGGTGGTCACACCTCCCTGTGACAGGAAACCTATTGTCCTACCCTCCCCTGCTTGAGCTTGGCTCAGGAGTAGGAGGGCAGAATCATGTCTGTGGTCAGCAGCAGCCCTAGCTTGCTGTCAGACTCTGGAAGACTGGTACCAGGAGCACAGGTGGCTTCCAGGAAGAGCACCACAGTGCATTGAATCATACCTCCAACACCGTCTGTGGTGTTGGGGTATGATTCCAACATGTTTGATACCAAACATGCCAGGGTTTGTTTCTGACAGTTTACAGTTAGCCATTGCGTAATGATGCACTGTCACTATATGTATCATAATGTCTGTCACACTTACAGTGCCTGGAGAATGGACTCTGGGGTTTGTAGGGGTGTTCTCCTCAAGCAGGGGAACCCCCACCCTCATAACCAAGCACCCTGCTTTCAGGATTGAAAGGCCTGTCTTAGAGGAGACTTATAGGTTTTGAGTGTAGTGACCTCAGATATAAGACAACTTGTATCTGTTGTAAGTGGTACTAGCACCAGCTTGCACAGGTTGCAAAGGCAGGCCTGTAGTCATAATTTGAGTGGCCTCCCATGGGTAGCGTAATACATGCTTCGGCTCCTATAGGCCCCTTGGATACCTATGCGCTGGGCACCCCTTTACCATGTACTAGGGGCTTACAAGGGTACACCAATAGCCTGTTTGGGGTACGTAACTACTCACCATGGTCCAATTTAGGGAATAAATACAGAGACTGGTGTCCTGATTAGCAGGATCCCAGTCAAACTCCGTGTATGTAATATATGCCATGGTGTTGCCTCATGTGAAAGGGGCCATATTTTGTACAGCATTTTCACAATGGTAAAACACACTTGAAATATCTTGAGATATTTAGGAGTCAAATGTGAAAATGCTTTTGCTCTGTACTAAAGTGTGTTAGAAATGTATCAAACCCCATGCATTTACTTATGCCTTAGAAGTTATTTGTCAATCCATTACAAACTTATTTCTTAATTTCTTCTACAGTACAGTTGTATACATAGTGCATGATTCGCTGATATGCTACTTCAGTGCTGAATCCATATAATATTTTTAACATTTGATATATACTTTAGTTACTTGAAGTAAGTGTTACCATTGTGAAATGCCAAAACAAAGGAAACAGGCCTTCAGCTTATAGAAATATTGATACAAAATTGCAGTATTTGTTGATTCTTATTATACTTTTTGTGAATGAAAATAATGCTGCTTTCTTGGCATTGTACACGCACTGTACAAAGGTATTTTTGGTTTATATATTTTGGGTGACATAAGTTCACAGCAAGGCTCAACCATTCAGAAGTGTAAAATAGTTCCAGGATGAAATAAAAAATGGATAAGAGAGAAGGTGCTAAATGATATAGGAGCTATCATGAGAAATTACAAAACTGTAACCAAATGGTTTCTGAAGATGGTTCCTACATTCATGAGATATTGATAATCCATGACTAAAGTTTGAGAGTCTTGAAAGAGGTGAAATCTGAAGACTTGGAAAGTGTTTCGAAATCAAAGGTCATGATCTGTTTTAGTTACATAGATACAAAAAAATTATTATAAATGTATTTTCAGCGTCATCAGGAACAGGTCAAGTAGAATTTGGCTATGTAGGCGGGGAAGAAGCTGGCCACTGTGTTTCATGTGGTGAGACGACCAACACTAATGGACACAGTGGCACAGGGGATGAGGTGACTGGCACAGAGACCACCAACTGACATCATCTTCGGCGGCTTCCAAAAGTGAACAGCCATAGTTGTGGTGGACCATACAACAACTGTTCTATGAATTTTTGTCTGCCACCCAACAGAGCCATCTCCACCCTCATTCTTGTTCCCCCCAGTTGGCAAAACCCGCTCCCCTAAAGGGGCTGCGATTTCCTTCGCTGCAAGACCCTCAACCTCTGCCCCAGTCCCCTCAGTTGCGCTGAGTGAGGAGGTTATAACCCTCCTACGCAGCTTCTCTGTAGGTCAGACTGTACTTCTAAATGCCATCCAGGCCTTATTTGCCATATGCAGCAAATGCAAGCATACCTGGAAGGCATTCATAGAGCTGTATCTGGCCTGCAGAGATCATTTACAGGACTAACGTCCTACTGACTGTAGGCTCCCAACAAGTCCAACCTTGTGCCCTAAGTCAGGGCACTTCCTCATCCCAATTCTGAGTTTCCAAGTCTGTCCCAAGAACACTTACTCCTTTGCACCCACCCACTGCAAGCGACAGAATCACAACATGCACACATAAACACAAACCCATCAAGAAACACAAGCACAAAACCAAGTAACATTCAGACATCAAATTCACCACAACTACCACCACACCAACACAGTACCCACGATGACCACCACACCCACCATAACCACCACACTCACACCCACACTGACAGCCACCACCAGACCCCCTACAACCACCACACCCACAACCTCCACAACACCCAAGACCACACCCAAAATCACCACACCCACCACCACACTGACAACCACCATCACATCCACCACCACACCCACAACCACCACCACAATACCTCAACTACCACACAACACCACAACATCCACCACGACCACCCAAACCCACAACCACGAGCACACCCACCACAAAACTCACATCTAGTACGGCCACCATCACAACACCCACAACCACCCATGACCACCACCATACCCACAAGCACCACAATCGGACCAACCACCTCAACAGCACACTCATGTAAACATACACACTCACACAAAGCCACACCTACAACCACAATAAAACCAACCAAACACACACACACTCTTCAGAACACTAGGCACCGTCCAAAAAACACACACCCAGATGTACAAAACAAACACCAGGAGGCATATTACCAACAATTAGCGATAATTATCGCTATGTTGGTTTAGCAGCGATATTTTTATCGCCGAGCTGCGGCGATTTTTATCGCTTAGGAGCCTTGCTATTATCAAAGTTTATCTCCTAAGCGATAAAAATCGGCCGAAATGCATGAATATCGCTGTAAAGTCAGCGATATTCATGCATTACCGAGCAAATGCTCTTAGCCATGTTATCCACCTCCCATTGGATAACATGGCTAAGAATTGCTCAGGGGCAGGTGCTAGCTTTTGGAGATATTCGCGCTTAGCGCGAATATCTCCAAAAGTTGGTAGTAGGAGATAGCGATGTTAGCAACTGTTTCCAGGCGCTAACATCTTGGCACGCCCACTTTGCATGTCATTAGTGATAAATGAAAGGGTAGGGAGGCCTTCAAGGGATATAATTCATAAGAGAGATCAGTTGTTCGATATACTTTTAGGATAAAGTTAAATAACCTAATGTATAAATCATATAATTAAATACACACAATCAGTTTGTAAAACACATAAAAACATATAAACGTATAAACAACAAAACACAAGGGTGTATCAAAAAAGAATTTTATCAAAGAGTTCATTAAATCAGCGGTAAATCAAAAAAGCAGGTAAGGAGATGCTGATATGAATAGCCTAGTGGCAGATAATCAATAATACAGCAAAACTTGGAAAAGACATCTATCTCAGAACACAAAGTGAATCAAACACTGTAGAGATAAGATGTGGGTCGACGTTTCGGTCTCTCTACAACACAAATTAACGACCTCTTCCCTCTCTCACACACACAGCAGTGAAGCTGAGACTAACCCCCCAGATTCATCAAGAACACATTTTGCGATTCCTTAATAGCGAAAAATACAGAATCGCTATTAAGGAATAGCAAAATGCTATTTATCAAGAAATCACTTAAAAACTAGTGATTTCTAATAATTCCTTAATTGCGACTCGCAAATTGCGAGTCGCAATTAAGGAATATCTCCCCATTCATTCCTATGGGCCTAGAGGCCCATAGGAATGAATGGGAAGACCATCTCAATTTGCTAATCGCTATTACCGATTCGCAAATTGAGATTGCAATTTCAAGGGGTGCAGGGGTGTCCAAAGGACACCCTGTTGCACCCCTGAAATTGATGTGTGCACATATATTGCGCACACACATGCCCTAACGCACACACATGCTCTAAGGGCATGTGTGTGCGCAACATGAAACTTTGAAAAATGCACTTTAGTTAGCGTTGGAAACCAGACGGGTGCCTACAAAAAGAACACAACCATCCCACAGTTGAAAAGCGCCACGGATACACTGGTCGATCGATTCTGGATGGCAAATGGCTCAGAGAATGAAATCTCTATGATATGGAACTTGGGGACCAAGGATCCTTTTTAGTATACAATATCTGTGTCCATGAATATGGAATCTTGTGAGCTGGCGCAGTTATCCAAAGTAGTAATTACTGGGAGGTTGACAGTATCGTTTCTGTGTTTTCTGGAATCCAAAAGTCGGGTCAAAATCAATTTGACTGGAAACACGGCTTTCCCCGTGTTTCCAGTCAAATTGATTTTGACCCGACTTTTGGATTCCAGAAAACACAGAAACGATACTGTCAACCTCCCAGTAATTACTACTTTGGATAACTGCGCCAGCTCACAAGATTCCATATTCATGGACACAGATATTGTATACTAAAAAGGATCCTTGGTCCCCAAGTTCCATATCATAGAGATTTCATTCTCTGAGCCATTTGCCATCCAGAATCGATCGACCAGTGTATCCGTGGCGCTTTTCAACTGTGGGATGGTTGTGTTCTTTTTGTAGGCACCCGTCTGGTTTCCAACGCTAATCTTTACCTTGAGACCAACATTGTGGTATCTCATTCAATCTAGATTACAGCACAGCTTACAGCAGTGTTTTAATGACAACAGTCCTGAAGATGGTCTCGATAATTGTGTTGTAGAGAGACCGAAACGTCGACCCACATCTTATCTCTACAGTGTTTGATTCACTTTGTGTTCTGAGATAGATGTCTTTTCCAGGTTTTGCTGTATTATTGATTATCTGCCACTAGGCTATTCATATCAGCATCTCCTTACCTGCTTTTTTGATTTACCGCTGATTTAATGAACTCTTTGATAAAATTCTTTTTTGATACACCCTTGTGTTTTGTTGTTTATACGTTTATATGTTTTTATGTGTTTTACAAACTGATTGTGTGTATTTAATTATATGATTTATACATTAGGTTATTTAACTTTATCCTAAAAGTATATCGAACAACTGATCTCTCTTATGAATTATATCCCTTGAAGGCCTCCCTACCCTTTCATTTAACTACCCAAGCCCTCAAGGGTGTAACTGGGTTTCTCACCCCCTGTGAACCATTAGTGATAAATATCACTGACATGCAAAGCGGGGCCCAAGATTGTCGCTATCTCCTACTAGCTGTCGCTAACTGGTGTTAGCGACAGCTAGGTAAAAGGGAGATAATTTTATCTCCGCTTTCTTGGCTTTTAAAGCCAAAAAAGCAGAGATAAACCCCCTTGATAATATGCCCCCAGATCCACAAGCAACTGCACAACTTACAGACACAAATTGTAAATTGTAAAATTGATACTTGTATAGCGCACTACTCACCCGCAAGGGTCTCAAGGCTCTTGTACGAATACCGCTGTGGAACCCATCCTGGCTTTCCCTGTGAGGCGTCCACTCCTGAGCACCCCCAAGGTGGAGGCCAGGCATCCTTAGCGTTGTTGGGGCCGTTGTGGAGATTAAGCAAGCTATTGCCCAGAGTTGCAGAGTGGGACTCCATGATTGGAATAGGCACCAAGGCGAGAATTATTAGGTCCGTGGAATTTTGAGCCCAAGACCCGCCGAGGCGGGGAATTGAACCCTGGTCCCGGGTTAGACCTCTGCATCAGGATCTGCCGCTCTAACCATTGAGCCACACTTCTCCACACACACACACACACATAACAAACTCCAGCTCCCTCTACCTCCAAAATCCAGTCCTCTACCACCTCTCCTACCCTTTATCCTAGTTCCAAACTTAGACACACCCCTGCCAAACCCAAATACACCCCTCTCAAACCCCAAAAATCACCTTTCCCAAACTCAAAACTAACCCTCAACCACAAACCCACCCCTTCCAACTTGACCCCTCCGAGAAAGATCATTGAGGTGCTAGCTCTGGGCTTACTAGATCACCCTTCCTGAGGAGGTTCACCTTGGCAGTGCTATAGGATGCAAGTTAGCAACAAGAGCAAAACCGTGCAATCTATTGGCATTGTATATATGTTTCCCTCATTTTTACAAATGAGAGAAGTATCTCATAATTTTAATAAATCAAGAATTTTCTTTTCACCACGTTTAACCAGAAATTAATTATCCTTTGCAATTGTTTTATTCCAACACATGTTTATGACTACACTGTGAAGTACACATTTTTATTTACCATTATAGCAGGAAATATAACAGATTGTTTTAAATGTCTACTTTGTTAAGTGCATACACTGGTTAAACTAGAATGTGATGGTAATTTGAAGTTTGGGACTGAAATTGACTAACAGGTATTTTAAAAGTCAACATTATACCTTGTTTAGTGTAATTTCTACATTATGTAAAATGTCTCTAAATACAATGAAGTGTAAGGCATATATTATTATTTTAACAGTTCACACAATTTATTTCAACACACATATGATCAATTTTTGATTTTTGGATTGATGTCCTTTTTTTGTTTACAGGTGTGTTTTTTTCAATTTCTTAAACACCAACATTACACACATGTGCATTGTTATGCTATTGCTTGCGAGAGAGAATTAAAAATGCAAATGTCCACAGCTATTGTAAACAGACAAGTGAAAAGGTAACAGGTAAAAGTGTAGCCTTCAATTTCGGCCACAACTGGGTTTTATTTTCTTTTTGTTTTTCTTTTTTTCTTTTTTTTGATCATCAAGCAGCAGCAGTAGAGTCAGGACTTTGAAGATCGGGTCCATGGTAGAAAACGAAGTGTGAAAGTGAAAAAAGATGAGTTTCCTGCTTATATCCCTTCCAATCTGCCAACTCAGGTGTGGAGGTTTTGCCGCTATAGTCACATCGGCAGGAAGGCCCATTGTGATTGGCCCAGCAGACAAACTTCCTGTCCGCCCTCCGACACCCTCTTTTGCCTATGGCTCCGTCTGAGTTCGCCTTGTTAGAACTCGAACTGGTTTCCGATAGATGACCGCATGTTTCTGCAGCAACCATTCAACACCCTGAGCTACCCTACCAGCTGTTCTCGATGTGTGCACTGCAACACAGAGGTGTCGTTCCTGTAGAGGGAAATTACATTTGTCGCCTTATTTCCGTATATATCCTCGACCACTCTGATTCCATTACTCCGGGTGTGACCTCTAAACAATGTAGAATGAGGCAAAGTTCTCAACTGTGTACTTTGCATGTCTAAAATATTTCATTTAGCTAAATGCCTAACACTGTTTGTTGTGTACCTTTCAGGATCTAACACTAGTAACCTTGTGTTCAAACTTGCAACATTAAATATGCATGCGTGAGGGGAATACGAAGCCACATATCCATTGCGTCTATTGCACAATAACAGCATTTAGAGACTCTCTAATGGGTTTGAAGTAATATGATCTGCTGGAAAAATCGCGAGTTCGGCTAAAATGTGGAAATTGCTAGCACTCAGGCAGGATAGTGATATGCCAATAGATTTTACCTTGTAAAATAACTGACAGCCTGCAATTTGAAACTAGATTTAATATGAAATACAGATTGAAAGTCATCTGGAGACTGATTTCAACATGAAGCAAGAAAGCAAATCTGTAACATCGAAAACATCATAAAAGGTATTCACAAAGACAGGGTCCTCTGTGTGTGTTCCCAAATCACTTTTCGATTATGTCCCCTTCTTACTAATGTAGACAGACGGATGCTACTGCAGTCTTGTTAGGAATGTACCATTCTACTCAACTCTTTACAGCGCTATGCATTCCTCTAATTATAGACGTGTTTCAACACATCAGGGGCGTAATGTAGGCTCCTGCTGTCCCTAAGGCGCAGGGGACCCCAACACTTCAGGGGGCCACCAATCCTTCAGGAGGGTCAGATCCAGTCCATGTCCAAGGAATATCAGTGAGCTGTGAGAGACTCAGGGGGCCCTCGTCACCTGTCCGCCTTTCGTAAAGCAGTAAAAACGCACCTCTTTCCACTTCTGTAGTTCCCTCTCCCTCCCCCCCCTCCTCAGTTGGTTATGCTATGGTTCTTAGCGCCGGGACGCCCCGTTGCTGGGGCAGCTGTCGCGCTCAACAAAACTTATAACATAACATAACATTTTGAAGGGAGGCCCCATCAGTCATGAAAAGTTGCAGAAAACTTAATACCAATACATGAAATGTGTTCGTTTATGCCTGATGGATGTTTAATGTTAAGGTAGGTGGTGTCATTTTTTAGTTTTTATCATCACACATCTGGCCAAGATAGCACAGCTGGCTGAACAAGGGGTCTTAATACACTGTGGGGCAGATGTATCAAGATTCCATTTTGCGAATCCTAAGTAGCGATTTTTTGTGAATCGGTATTTAGAATTCGCAAAATGGAATGTATGTAAAAATTCGATATTTTTTAGCGAATCCTTAATATTCTTTATTTGCGAATTCACATTTTGCGAATTCCCAAATAAGGAATCATTTCCCATGCATTCCTATGGAGGCCCATAGGTATAATTGTGAAGTAATTCTCAAATTGCGAATTCGCAATTTGCTAATCGCAATTTGAGAATTATTTCAAGGGTGCAGGGGTGTCTCAAAGACACCCTGCTGCACCCCTGAAATGTACATGTGTGTGCATATGGTGCACATACATGCCCTATGGGCATGTGTGTGCGTCACATGCCACCTTAACAAATGACAAATTGTGCTTTTTTAAAGGAATTCGGAAAAGACCATCAACAACAAGTTGGTGGTAATTTGCGATTTCTTAACCAAAATTCGCAAATTGAAATTGCTACATACATAGCATTTAAGGAATCGCAAAAATTGGGATTCCTTAAATACTATGGCAAAATAAGGAATCACAATTTTTTGTGATCGCTTAAATTGCGATTTTTTAATACATTCCAAAACATGCAAAAAGGCCGTTTGCGATTCGCAAAGGCCGAAATTCTGCGAATTTCAGCCTTTGCGAGTCGCAAAAGGCGTGATACATCTGCCCCAATGTCATAAACTGCGAGCCGGAGAGTCAAACGTGTCATGCTGTGCTTTACACGATCTGGACATGTTTCGATTCACGGAAGAGTAAATGTGGAATATATAATTTAACAATTCAATAATTGTTAGACTATGCCCCATGAAAACTCTAAGATAAATTCAGCTTGAGTTGAGATTTTTTTAGATGAAAGAGAATTACTTTTCAATTAATTGAACTCATCCTGCCTATGTTACCAACAATGGCAACTGTCAAATTTCCAAAGCACAGTAGGATGTCAAGGTCCTCATCATACAGAGGGCGGGACACTTCGCCGTGATGAGTGAACTCGCCATTAACCCTCAGAGACTGAATGGCTGAGCAGAAGAGTAAGTGGTCTCAGGAATCACGCTTGACTGACATTGCATACCGCCTCCATTCTCTTCCCGCAGCAGAACCTTACTGGTATGGCTGTCTTCACCTGTTCTGTAATTCTCTTTTGGGTTACAAACCCATCAAAACTAGAGGCAGCCCAGAATTGCACAGACAGGTTGTCATAGATCCTAATGCAAAAAAGAAAAACACCATCATACCCTGGGTTGGTAATACAAAATAGATGTAATTCTGGTGAAGTGTGCCCCGGTGTCACTGCACCAACTGTACAATTGAGATCTATGCTGCTAGAGGGCCACCGCAAATAGGGCCTGCCTTCTGCTAGGCTTACATTTGGGCAGTGTTCCTAGGGTATATTGGCAAGTTTATTGGAGACCTGCAATGGTGTGGAGTATCCTCGGTCTGCAACTTCCACAACAGAGATAGAGTTTCTAAGCTGCTTCCCCGTTGCAGTGGGGCACATCTGTCCCCAACCCCTATGTGTTGACAGTTTCACAGTACTGGGCTAGACTGTTGGATGAGAATTAAAATACTACAATAACAAAAGGAGGGAACCCTGTATGAATTAGATGTTTGGGAAGGTGTACGCCCTTGCTGCCACCTTCTCTGGCACAGAGTAATTCATCTCTCGTCACCATGACAACAAGGCAGAAAAAATACTTCGCCAGCAAGTGGGTTTATAATTTCTGTAATAAGGATAATTAAGCAAACGTTGTGGGTAAAATGATGTCATGCTTGCATAGATGTGCTTTGGCACCCTATAAAGTACAATATTCATATCATGCATATCTAGAAGATTCAGCTTTTCAAGGTGTAGCGGCATTTTTGCCTCAAAATATCACTATGTACGAGAATAGCAAGGCAAATTCCCTTTAATGAACACCATTAACTCACCTACACAGGTTTCTATATGTTCCAAAGAGGAATGAAGCTAACAGCGTTACTGGTAATTTTTCCCAAAATGTGTTAATCTGTTATTTGCACATTTCTGCTAGACTATAACACCGTCTGACTATTCTCCTTTCTAAGCCTGGATTGACATGTCTGCATCCTAAAGTCTGATTCGATACAAACGTGGCCAGGATAAGGTACTCATTTCTGCCCCAATAAAACCCTTAACATTACCATTGCCGTTAAGATGACCAAACTTTAATATTGGTTAATTCGCTACCCGATGAAATATATTGGTCTATTTTCCTAATTGAAAAACCTCAACTCCACTATGGCTTTTCTATAATGTCAACCCCTCAAGGTCGCTTTGCTCCCATCATTGTATCCCATTTCCTCCTGAGGGCAGATCTCCGTTGACTTTTATGCAGAGATTATCTTTGCATCAAATAAATTGCCTAGAACAAACTGTTCATCTTCTGATTAAGTACCCTGCTTCCCTTCCCCAAAATGCTTTAACCGCATGCGTGCTAGCGGTTTTCCCGCTGAGCGCTGCGATTTTGAAAATCCCGCGTTACGTGACAAGGTCAACTCGTCACACGCACAGCGCAGGTAACGCCCATGACGAGTTGACCTTGTCACACGCATCGAAGGGGTTAAGTCCCTTCAACTCAGTACAGATAAAACTAGATTTACCGTATTTGCCTAAGCAAACATACCTCTATGCAGCACATCAATGATTGCTCCAATTTTTTTTCTTTCCAAGGAAAATCAGTCCCACCTCACACAAAACTTGCCACATTAACCCCATACAATCTGATTCTCAGTGTTTCCTACCATTTATAAATTGCATCAACAAATGGCCTTCAAAGTCTTCCGCAGCTCTCCATCAGAGATTGCTGCTTCATGTACCTCAATGTGCGCTTGTGTAGCATACCGTAAACTGCTCTATTACCTTGATTTCCTTTTTGGATCACTGCACACAGAGTAACATGAAGCATCCCTAAGCAAATTGATCCTCGAGGCCCCATCCACAAGTTGACCCATGTACAGACTGAGCCAAAAATACTATTCAGCTGCCACTCCCACAGATTAGTTCTCACAGAGTCTGCTCACTGTTTCCTCTGTTCTGATCAACACTTCTTCGCATAAACGTCTTTTCTATGGTTTCTCATCGATAATCATCTGTATATCCCAGGGATTTCTACTGAATACTTCCGACAACACATTGTTTCTGAATGTGACTCACAAATCGGATCTCCATGTAGAGGGAAGGTTTAATGGTAGCGATGCATAGACAAGGTCTTTCTCAACACCAGCGCCAAATGAGGTTTGGATCAGAGACCTTTTAATGTAAGAATTACCCTGTTTTCCACCAAAGTAAATGAAGTAGCATATTTTCTGGGACTGGCCTAGAAGAACATGTAGGACACATGAATAGAGGTCTAGGGGGGCAACAGAGGTCTTGAGGTGAACTGTCTCCTACCTCCGGTATTACCTAAATGGGGACCACATTGCAAACAGTTGTCGCTAGTGGGTTGTATTGAGTGTCCTTTGGTGAATTCTCATGAGAAGCAATGTAAACCTAAATGGAAATGAGGGTAAGGTGTTACATGTAACCCAGATAAGGCAACCATTAATACAGATAGTGAAATCCATAATATAAAGTCGGACAAGAGGCTTTATAGGAGGTAATGAAAATTTAACCACTAGCAAATCAGGTCTTGCAGAGTTTGATAAATCACAATTGCACCTTTTCATTGCCCTGCATCACCTCATGTGATGCTTGGGTGAAGCAAAGGCTTAGTAAATCTAGGCCTTCCTCTGGATCCAGCAAATTTAGAAAATTGGATTGTGAGGGAAGATCAGGCAGAGATTTGTATATGACTTGTAATTGTATTTTATTTTCTGAGATAATGCAATATCTATCTGTTCCTCATGTTTTCTCAAGCCCCATGGACTTTGATTGCGGAGCCCCAAAGGGATCATCTTTCTCTCTCTCCAGTTCTGCTGAATATAGTGTCCGTTTACTGCCAAGGTCAGACAAACAAGTTGCCAAAGTAATTTTCTAAACAGGTGGCATCCAGATTATTCTGAGGTTCAACAATCATTTGAATACTTCAATGATCAAACTAAAAATGCCTATCTGTATTCTTTCACTTTATTAATGTTAACTTTCTCAAGATCAATTAATTAATACTGAGGTATTGAGGCTGGTACAGTAACCTCAGCAGGCATACACATGGTGCTCCCCACAGTTTAAACTGAGGTTTCTACCTACCAGAAAAGATTAGGTGGCTGGGATTTCTACAGGACAAGGAACTCTATTCAATTTTAAGATTAATTCTGTTATTTCTTCCACCTATCATCCAATGGGAATCTTGAACAAAACCCCTTTCAGCACAGTAGATGTCCCATTCAGCCTAGCGCTGACTCACCCTGCCCCTCCTGGAGCCACACACACCTCACCAGCCCCTGTCACTCAAAAGCCAGATATGCAATTCACATCAGGCAAGCAGACAGATAGCACACAGAAATGCCAACTTCTAAAAGTGGCATTTCTAAAATAGTTATAATAAATCTGCACACACCATTGCGTAGCATTTATTATCACGATTTCAAACATACCAAACTTGACCACGCTGCACCTCTCATTTCAGGGATTACCACTGAAACACTTATCAGGAAATCCCCAATGCATTCCTATGCGAGGGCAGCCCCACAGTAGTGAGAAACCAAAATGGCTGTTTGTCACTACCAGGAGATGTCACACACTTAAGGTACATGTCCTATCTTTTACCTACAATGCACCCTGCCCATAGGGCTAGCTAGGGCCTACCTTAGAGGTGACTGACATGCAGCAAAAGGGGGTCACAGACATGGCACACACTTTAGGTGCCACGTCAAGTTGGCAGTAACACTGTGCACACAGGCCCTGCAATGGCAGAGGCCTGAGATAGGTTTGAAAGGCTACTTTGGTGGGTGGCGCAATTAGCGCAGCAAGCCTACCTGTAGCATTTAATTTACCAGCCCTGAGTATATAGGATACCACTTTACAAGGGACTGACAGGTAAATTAAATAGGCCAAACAGTTGTAGACCAATCTTACCACATTTATCATAGAGAGCACACACACTTTACACTGGTAGCAGTGCTAAAGTGCCCAGAGTCCTAATACCACCAACACCATGTCAGAAAAAAAGCTAGGAGAAAGGAAAAAAGTTTAGGGATGACGCTGCAAAAAGGGCCAAGTCCAACAATTATCTTTCAAATAAATGTTTTATTTATTATTAAGCTATTTATGTTGTGACTTTTTAAAATACAGTTCTGCATTTAAAATAAAAAATATACCATTAATTAACATTATAATTTACCATCACTATATATTGTGTAGTTTTAAAACGAAAAAAACGTTCAAACTTTTCCCTTTATTTTTGAGAAGGTCTGCTTCAAGTGCTCTGACTGTCAAATATGAAAAAAAGAACAATTGATGGACAGAATGCAGAACAATGTCATGCATTCACTCCAGTATAAAGATCTGGGCCTAAATCCATGTTTTATTTTGCTCACCATGCCATTCCAGTTTGGACCGAGCCATATGCTAATCAGTCTTGAACCTGCACCCAATGGAAACAGTCCAGCCCGAACTGCCAGGCCAGGTCCTCCCTGGACTGGAAACAAGCATCCTAGGACCGGTTTCAGGGTTTCACCCCTCATCAGTCAAATATGGTCATAAAGTCACAACTAATAGCAACTTTTAAGTCGTATTTGATGCTTTAGAGACTTGACCTCTATTTCATGGGATGGAGAGATGAAGGTCTATACTATTGAGTATCGTTGCATTTGTAAATGGTGAATAGCCAAATGTAGCAAAGTTTCTCAAAATCATGGGTATATTTTTATTGTAGTAAACCTATATGTGTATAGTTACCTTTATGAATAGTCCCCTTTGTCTGTGGTGCACATAGTTCCATAGGCAAAAATTTCTATGCATCTTAACACGTCTCAACAAAATATTTTTCTTTTATAAGGAAATTTGCTCTGGTGATGCACAAACACAGACTGCTTGAATCCTTTTAGCTTCATATAGCCCAGTTATTAGGGAGTCTTCTCTTCTCAGATATCTGTGGTAAGTGTTGTCGTTGGAATAGGTGCAATACATGGCATTGAGGTGGCAGACCCTGATGTACAATTACAATCTCTCTATAACAATGGATGTACATTTCTGTGACATGCTTTCAGAGAGAACAATGTGGCATGTACCAGGTTACAAAATGAGCTCTCCTCATTTCCTCTCTTGATTTGACCCCCAAACGTATAGACAATGGCATGCCTACAAGATGGGGCAGTGCTTATCTAGTTCATTGGTAGTTGGTAGGATTCTTGCAATGTGTTCCCTCGTGAATGTGAAAGCCATGATTTGCTGATTTCTTCTACACAGCAGGCAATGAAGCCCAAATGGTATTAATTCAAGCCCATCTCTTTAATGAACAGTTCTTAACAGGGGTCTTGTTTCATAGTGTTTGATCTTTACCTCTACCACGAGACCACTCTGTTATGGTTGAGAACAGATTTTGAACAGATTTATCTCAAAAGGACATAAATTGTGGCATTTTGGAGGACTCTCTTTGTTCTTAGACTGACGGAAAAGCAACTTCACATAGACCGCTATCTCTGATGCAAGGATACATTTTTTTTGCTTTTGTGAAGTCAAGAATCTTGGTAGTTGACGTGTATAGGTGTTGCGGTTCTTGTGGATCTTGTCACCTTCAGGTCACAGCCTATGAATTTGGAGCCAAAAGCTCTGTGGTGATAGTCAAGTCCTCATGGTGTAACCGTGAAGCCTGCCTTGCAAGTAGGAACTGTTAACATTGTGTGTTGAGATGCCGTGTTCGAACAGTATGCCTGAGATATCTTCTGAGGCTGCTGTCAATATTGGAGGTTGTCAGTTCATAAAGCTTTTCATGTTTCTGTTTAAGTTCTGTCCCTTCTTCAGGGCATTGGTGTATTTGACGACATAAGTGTCTTGTCCTGGCTTTCTCTCCATTTATGGTCAATGTTGGGTTCACTTGATCTTGCTGTAGTTCAGGTGTAAACACCACAGATAGAAAACTGGTGAAACTATTTGTGGCCTATCTAAACCTGCATTAAGTCAAACTTCTTAAGTACAAAGCCTTCCAATCTCTTCAAGTTCCATAGTGCTAGGTCTTGGAAAATAATTGTATGGACAGTATTGACATATGGTGTAACTGCCTTTTCCCAATTATTATGAAGTCATTAACTGGATTATTGCTGCATAGTGCTACTCGGGTTCAGGATGGATGATCTGCTACAAATTTTTGTGGGTTTGGGCCAGGCATATTTCTTTTAACTGCACTCTCTCCAGTACCATTTAGACTGTAAATGTCATTGCACAAACAGTACAGAGGCATATTTGAGTTTAGTTATTAGGACTCAACCTGCTGTTGTGTTATTGTATAAAAAAAACAAGGGCAGACATTTTTTTAAAACAACAAAATATAAAAGTTTTAATTTTTTTTAAGTTTGCAACATCGATTACTACGTGCAGATTAAATAATTTGAAATAACCCGTTCAGCCTATGGTTAAAACTGCTAAATGCAGTCCCTGGATAAGAAATGTAAATCAAGATGTCTGGAATTGTTTTTGTAATTTACATTTTGATATGCTCTAATGGCTGCTGGCTTCAGCAGAACATTAATGCAAATCTGATGTACCTGTTGAAATGATTAGCTGAATCATAAGACAGGCATTTAAATAACACCCAAATAATCTTAATTAGGATCTTCAGTTCATTTTAGCACTTAGAGTTCTACAAATGGATAGTATTAATTATCAGCCCTTTGATTAGTATAACAGCTGTAATCAAGAAGGTAAAGGCCTGAAAGTATCAGTAGATAGGTAACTGATGTTAAGAGGGAACACACTTGCTAAGAAGTGGTGTCCTTTGTCAAAACCACAAAATGGTATAAGCTATAGGTAAGGGTCATGTCAAATGCACATTGTAGATCCGAAAGCAAAAAAAATACATTTTCTGCATTTTTTCTCATCTGGTTCATTATGCATCATTAGCTTTATGTTCAACATTTCTGAAATCAAAGGGCTTTAAATAATAAAAACAAATAGCATAACAGCATTCCTGTGTACAAATTCATGATCCTTATGATGTCAACACAAGTCAGGATGAAGTGGTAAAGTGGCACTAGCTTTTACGTGGACGTATTGAGTGGATTATGCATCTGTGACATATTGCAAAATGTAATACTCCATTTCAGAATTTGCTAAAAGGTAATCATCAGATCGGACCCTTTTTCAACTGCTTCCTTTTTGAAACAGGCGAACCCTTATTGAACAGGCAGACTTTTTGTACATCACAGATAGTCATTTATGGATAGAAGAAATGAGATTGTACTACCAAATATTGAACACCAGATATCGATGTACAAGAACAATGTGATCAGACTATTGAGGGACAAGTTATCAAAAGTTATGTGCATAAATAGAATTAGAACATTGAAATGTCAAGAGCTCAGTTGAAGACAATTGAACAGCAGTGACCTATTTAAACTGGTATAGACCTGCTGCTCTCAATTTTTCAGAACCTTTGAGTGTTCCACTACACAGCATTTGCCTTTCTCTTTCCCCTGCCTCTCCAAAATATATGGAATGGGCAGGGAAAGGGAAAGGCAGGTGCCGTGCTTCAGGGCACACCGGAGCCTTCCCCCACCTTCCTGCCGAAGTGTACATAGTCAAAAGGAGGAAGGTGAATGCTGCTTAGCTTCTGGGTTTCACTAGCTCAGCTGTACAAGAAAAAACAGTTTAGGCTAGCCCAGGAAGAATTAGGAGCTGACTTCAGCCCCCTTTCACAGCTATTGCTGTGAATATTCAACAGGTAATCAATATGGCCCTGCACAAGGCTGTCAACTTGCTGTGGCGAGTTGCGTCGTGCAAGTAGGTAGTCGAACCGCACCGTGCCTTGCCATAGCAAGAGAAGGCATATTTATACCTTGAAGGTGTTTAGGAATGCCAGTATTGACGTAAAAGTCAGGCATATGAACATCATAAATGAACCCCTAAGGAATAGATGTTCATGCATAATAAATGAGTTCTTGGAGAAATCAATATCCAGGCAAGGGGAAGTTCCTAAAACTTAAGAGTCTGGTTTTCCAAGAATTCGTTGTGAAGTAGATGAATGGATGTAAGTAGCCATTCCTGTATTTGGTTAGCATGAGCTATGCCTAAATAAGGACTGGATTTCTATGCCTATATAAGGGCAATGTGAATTGTTCCTACCCACAGTGCCGGACGTACACTAGACCTAATGTGTTCCAATCTCACGAGCATGAGAATTGTTGATCCAATTTCAGTCACATGGTCAGACCATTTCTTAATCCCATTCTTCACCCTCATTTCTCGCCATGACAGACCCTCTTCCACCCCTAGGAAATTTGGCATAAACTGGAGTAAAATTACATCTTCGACTCTTGAAGACCACCTTAAAGACGGTCACCCAGATTTAGACGTGGTTTGGATTCACGTATCGCTAATTTTAATCAGTGGGTCAGTAAGGTTATTAATTCTCTGGCACCCCTTAGGCCGATAAAAACATTCAGATCCGCCCCAGCGGCCCCGTGGTTCTCGGACGAACTACGTCAATTAAAGTCCGCCTGTAAAGTGTTAGAGAGACACTGGAGATTGGACTACTCTAATGACAGTAAAACTAACTATCGTAAAGCCCTAAAGGAGTACCGGAAACAGATTATAAAACATAAAAGAGATTTTCTAGCCGAAAAGATTGACAGAGCCAGTAATGCTCCTACGGAAATCTTCTCCATTGTTAGAACATTTACTTATCCTCAAGCTCTGATTTGTAAGCAGCCAGTCTCTCAAGAACTCTGTTCTCAACTCTCAGAGTTCTTTGAGGAAAAGATTGCTCAGATCCATCCCTCCTTTCCGATTAGAGATGATCCGGATTTCCTGTGCCTCGGACAGTACCTCATTCTGCTGGCCCTGCTCTCACTGAATACACCAAAATCTCTATCGAGTCCTCCCTTCAAGAGCTACTCAGATGCAGATCAGGCTCTCCTGGGGATCCATGGCCCGCTAAACATTACAAAGCGTTAGCCTCCTTTTTAAACCCCTTCCTCAACTCTATTTGGAACACCTCCTTAAGCTCGGGGATCTACCCAGAGGCATGGAAACATGCGTTCTTGATCCCTAATTTAAAAAAGGTCAATGCGGACCCGGAGGACACGGCTAACTACAGACCGATATCTCTCCTCCCAGCCCCTGCCAAAATCTTAGAACGGCTTTCCCACCAGCAAATCGCCCGTTACAACAAGAGGAATGGCCTCTATCACGATTCCCAACATGGTTTTCGTAAGGGCTGCAGTACGGAATCGGCCCTCATTGAGATGGCTGAGTCAGTGCGCTGGACATTAGATCAGGGATCAAGGGCGGTGTTGGTGCTGCTGGATTTATCAGCAGCATTTGGCACTGTCTCTCACCACTTACTGCTAAATAGATTGCAAGACATTGGTATTCAAGGCAAGGTCCTTAAATGGATCAGTTTGTTCTTGTCTAACCGTACACAACAGGTCCACACCCCTCCCTTTCCTTCAACACCAAGACCACTGAAATGGGGCATCCCCCAGGGCTCCTCTCTTACCCCACTTTTATTTAATGTGTATTTCTCACCATTGGCAGATCTGATCTCCTGCACAGGAATAAAAACTACGTCCTATGCGGACGACATTCAGCTGCTTTTTACGTTTAAAGATCCATCTTCCAGTGCCTTCGACCCCCTTAAAACATGTCTGAGAGACATTGCTAAATGGATGGACCTTAACTTTTTGAGACTTAACGCCGGTAAAACAGAGTTGCTCTTCTTTAATCAGCCATCCATTCTCAGCTCGAACCTGTGGTGGCCGGAAGATCTGTGCCTAGCCCCGAATCCGAAGGACTCTGTGAGAAACGTAGGAGTTCGCTGGGACGATAAATTCTCCTTTGGTAGTCAGGTTCAATCACTCTCAGCTGCCTGTTTCTCTAAGATAAGGATCTTAAAAAATTAATTAACTATTTACCATATGATAACAGGAAAATTATTGTCCATGCCCTTATCATCTCCCATCTTGATTACGCTAATGGGCTGTATTTGGGTCTCAACAAATACCTCTGTCAGAAACTTAAAATTGTTCAAAACGCTGCAGCACGATTAATTGGTGGCCTTACCCGCAGACAGCATATTTCCCCATACTTAAGGGAACTGCATTGGCTCCCTATGTGCAGACGAATTGAGTTTAAGGAGATGATACTTGCCTTCCGAGCCACTAAGGGCCTCAGTTCCACCCACTTACAATCAATCCTGCGACCATACAGCAATCCGAGAGCCCTCCGTTCTAATACCAAACTTTTGCTGGTCACCCCTAGATTTAGGAGAGCCCGAGCGGGAGGAAAGACCTTTGAGCTAGGAGCCGCTCAAAGATGGAATAAACTCCCTCTGGACCTCCGTAGGAGTAATTCGGAACGAGAATTCCGCAGATCCTTGAAAACTTTCCTGTTCCGCCTGTAACTTCCTGCCCTCTGAGATGGTTCTCATTCAATCAGCGTCGGGACAGCCCGTTGGGGTATCTGCGCGCTTTACAAAAGACACTATAATAATAATAATAATAAGGGCATGAATCGGGAAATACATACGGAATCTAAATCGAATCACAACAAAATGACTTATATTGAGCAGAATTTGTGTCTGTAACAATTTCTAATTGCACATTTGCTTGTTTATTTTTACAGTAGAGATTCCACATTTATTCTACATGTCGGGAAACAGAATATGTATTAACAACAAGGAGGAGAAAGTCAATTATTTCAAATAGAGTTCCAATTAACTTGATTTTCTATGCGGCCATGTATAATAAGGGATAAAGTACCCCGATCTACTTGTATAGCATTCCGTGGTGTACTACATTGCATATGGAAAGGGGCGACCATTCGGTCCCCCCGAACGTATGGCGGAGTACCACGATCCCCCCGGGAAGCCATCTTGGGCGGGAGGCGAGTCTCGGCTGGTATGCCCGTAGCGGCGTAGCCGGGGCGCGCCTTTTTCCCGCCCTGGAGTGGGCTGGCCTAGACACTGACGCGGCTGGCCACGCCCTTGGGGCAGGCAGAGGCGGGTTTTACGCCCGCCCTGAAGACGGATATAAGGAGCATCAAGCCAAGAAAGCATCCTCTTGTTCCTGTGCTCTGAAGCTGCACCTCCTCGCTGCACGTGAGCTCGAGACGGAACGAAGAGCCAATTTTGACCCACCCACCAGCCCCTGAGGACAGCAAGTGGTTTTGAATAAAGTTTGATGTGGTGACTTTATTTCTTGCAGGTTGTGATGATTATCGTGATAATTTTGAATATGCAATAAAGAATGGTCAATTTGTAATATGTTTTGCGAATAAAGTAATTCTGCACTAGTGTTGATCAGTAATCATGCTTTTAATTAAGTGGTAATTATTTACTGTCATTTAGTAATTTAGTCATTTAGTAATTTAGTTAGAATTGTCGTATTTATTTTGGTCGGGCGGTAAGGTCATGATCGGTGAGCAGTAATTGGAAGATCCCTATGGGTGGGCGTCACCCATTACGGATGGGAGCGCTCGAGGGAGGTGGCCATTGGCCCCTCAACGGGGAGGCGGTCCCTTCTAAGGATGGGCCGCCGAAAGGAAAGGAAAGGCGGTCAAGGCCCCTTCCTGGGTAGGAGGGGCTACAGCCCCCTCCTGGGGAATTTCCCGGGGCCAGGACATCTGCGACGGCAGATGTGGTAAGTTGTGTGGGGTTTGGGAGGGGGTTTACGCTACCTTCTAGACACCTCACACGAGTCCTCGGACGACCTTTAAATGGCGTCGAGTTTATTGGGGCCCCCGTCAAGTCAAGGGAAATTGGTAGATGCACGTGAGGTACACCTCTGTGCGGTCGCCCCTCACAAGTGAGGGGGATATTTCTGGTTTAGGGATCTGACACCGGTTACGACCTTGCCGTTGGCCCTTAAACGTTAGGATGTACAATTTCAAGTTAAATGTTTTGTAGGATGTTAGTTCGGCTAGGTGAACCTTTGTATTAGAGAATATGTTAAGGTT
Organism: Lissotriton vulgaris; assembly: GCF_964263255.1. NCBI lineage: Eukaryota > Metazoa > Chordata > Amphibia > Caudata > Salamandridae > Lissotriton > Lissotriton vulgaris. The sequence continues at coordinate 396,591,129 of NC_141696.1, read as the reverse complement.
AGCCAAACATCGCAATGTGGAAATGAAATTGTACATAATATGAAACTGTTATTTTAATGTTTTAATTTTGTTTCATATTTTAATAAATACGGCCGGGAGGGTCACTCCCTCCCGTCTTCCAAAAGTTCAGAACCGTTTCCGGTTTCCCATTCCTTGGGGATTGTGTTGAGAGGGGGTGGCGGGTATCTCAGCCATATAGGAACTATTTACTTGTATGGACTACGGTGCTGTATATATAAATGTATTGTTTCATTAATAAAAATCATTACAATGGTAAACATTTATCAATGATAATAAAAAAGTGTATCGATATTACTTAAGTATTTACACATAGTGCAAGAGACACACATTTTATCTCTGTGCTGTGTCTTAGCTTAAAACAGTTATTTAGTTTTTTTTTTTTCTCTGAGAATCTTCCTGGGAGCGTCCATTTAGTCCTTTCGTATCTTCACAGTGGGCACAGTGGGTTAAAAAGAAAGATTTGTCCTTAAATATTTAAAAAAGACCTAACCATCTATCTTTGTTAGTAAAGTATTAACTTCATCTGGACAATGCAACTTCATAACGAGCAATTAGAAAACGGTTGGGGGCGATGGTTGTCCATTCTGATTTAACACCTGCTAAGGCCACAGAGCAAGACCCTGGTCGTTTAGAGTGAGTGATTAATACCACTGGTAGCATGGGTCCATTAATATGGTGAATAACCTCCTTATGATGGTTTAAATGTTCCCGGGGCGCACAGGGGGGCAAGAAATGGTCCGTGTGAGAAAAGGCCATGGGCAACTGCTGTTTAGTGGAGCAGAGGGCTTAATCCTCCCTTTTATGGTTGACTATTGTTTTGTTGCTGGCTCTCTCTGATTATAAATATTCTTGCTGCTCTTGTCATAAACTTGGTGAACCGGATTATGAGCAGTGAATTGTCTGCATTCATTGAAGCAATGATAGCTTGTTGGCACATGCGAATGCCCAATTTATTCCATTCGTTCTTTAACAAGATTTTTTGTTCATCGAGTAATGTAGGACAGAGACATGCCACATGCTCAATTGCTTCCTTGCTATTCCACACCCCCTGCACATTACGTTGGTGTTTACGCATTGCCAGCTCGGCAAGTAGTACAAGAATGGCCATTCGAACATTCTGAGGGCCATGAATCTTTTTTTCCACAGCACAGAGTAAGTACATGACAGATATGGGGCCTTAATCCCTGGCCTAAACCGTGATACAATTGTCCAGGTGTGTTTACGTTGGGCCAATTGGGCTTTGTCTCAATGGAAGGACCAAAGGCAGACGTTCCTTTTGATATGGATTTTGAGTGCCTGCTGCAGTGGATTCGAGCTAAAGATTTCTTCTGAGTCCAGGAGTTTTAGGGAGTCTTGTAGATAGCGCCAATATAGTCTACCAAGTTGTCCTGATGAGATCTTCTGCCACAAAATGGCCTCCAGGCTTCCTTCTCTGGAGGTACACAACTAATTACACAGCCTGATGAATGCTCCGGTCCCTACTGCTTGATGGTCTTGAAGGCCAAACTCGAGACGTATTTGGGCAGGATATGAAGATTTCGGAAGGCTCAACACTTGTTTGAATATTATTATTGTTATTTTATTCACAAGGGAGTTGTCATTCCCTTGCATGATCTCCTGGCTGTAAGTGAGGAAATTGATAATTTTTGCCTTCATAACGGTTATGAGTGGGGTAAGGCTAGGCCCAGACAGTTGCCTGGCAAGGGTCTTAAATGCCACCTGGATTGTCAATGTTTGGAAAACAACAAGTTTAGTCAGCACAGGACCTCGGGGAGCAATTATTACAAAAACAACAGTGGTACCATACAATATAGGATATGACATATAAATGAATACAGACACAATGGATTCTGTATTTGTCTGACTTGTCCAGCCAGATAGAGGTCAGAGTGTATTTACTTGTATCAAAAAATAGAGGAAAAATATCCTTCAACAATCTCACGTTGTGGGGCACAAGCCTGTACCTCATTTAAACACAATACACTTTAGTACAATCAAAGTGAAAAGAGAGGAAAAAGGGCTTTTAGGCAATAAAGCTCAAGTTGTTCTACAAATCACTATATGAACAAATATTTTCAATTGCGCCTTTGCAGTCAATACAGCAAGGAATTCAAGGGCATACGGTCACCCGAATCGGGACCGGCCAGGCAAAGTCGGGGATCCGATCCCGTGCAGGTTGCAGGGGTACCGGGTCAGTCGGTATCGCTTCCCGCTCGATACTTCATTCTGCAGTTTGCTGGTCATTCGGGTGACCGTATCCCCTTGAATACCCTGCCCTGAAAATTCATGGTTTTAGAGGCTTACAATTATTAGGCATGTATTTAATGTCCTGATGATGATCCCTTTGAATGAAAAGTGGGATCGAAACGCCGTCTACCAGTTGACGTGCCTTATACAGTGTGTATATATTGTACTAATATTACCTGTAAAGGCGCAGTTGAAAATATTTGTTCATATTGTGATTTGTAGAACAACTTGAGCTTTATTGCCTAAAAGCCCTTTTTCCTCTCTTTTCACTTTGATTGTACTAAAGTGTATTGTGTTTAAATGAGGTATAGGCTTGTGCCCCACAACGTGAGATTGTTGAAGGATATTTTTCCTCTATTTTTTGATATAAGTAAATACACTCTGACCTCTATCCGGCTGGACAAGTCAGACAAATACAGAATCCATTGTGTCTGTATTCATTTATATGTCATATCCTATATTGCATGGGACCACTGTTGTTTTTGTAATAACCTGGATTGTCAAAGCTTTAGCTTCTACCTAATGTTTGGATTTTCCTTGAGGTATATGAGGTATATGATCCGTCCCCAAGTTTTATGTGGATCCATGTGTTAGTGTGTGGCGCAATTATTGCCCGTAGAAGCATTGGTGGATTACCCCATTTCCGCAATTTGAGCCATAATAGTCTTTGGGGTACGCGGTCAAAGGCGGCCTTAAAGTCCACAAAGCAGCCATGCATTAACAATCCTGAGGAAGCCGCTGTGTCCAACAAGACAGATATTGCAAGCAAATTTGTAATGGTGCCTGATTTTTGCACAAATCCTGTCTTAATATTGGTTGCCGGTGGCGTCATTATGTTTGAGTCTGCTTTTTTCTTTGGTGAATCTGCATCCGTTGTGCCCAATGGTTGGCAGCAGTTGCGTCGTTGGGCCATTACCGTGGACTTTGCCGGTGGACCAACTTCTTTTTCTTGTTCCTCGAAATGGTTTGGTAAATAGAATACCCATTTGGCTTTGGAGATGTTGGTGCTACTTTGTCCTCCTTGCTTGTGTGTTTTGGAATTGACAACTGACCAGAAAGCTTTTGGGTTGTGGCTTCTACCTGCATGTATCAGTTTCAGCCAAAACTGTTCAGAAAGTTTGTTTTTTTCAAGGAATATTGCTTGTCGAAGTGCTTTCTGAGCTACCTTATATTTATTGAATATCTGATCTTCCCCCGGGTGCCTACGAACTCGTCTTAGCGTACTGTTACATATTGATTTTAATTTATTAATTTCATCTCTTGTTATTGCTAGGTTGCATTTTTTGTTTTTTCCTGAAGTATGAGAAAAGTTTTTGAGCAGTTCCCCAGAGAAGATGTCCCATGCTATGATTGGCGATAATTCATAGGTACTCCTTAGGTCTTGCAGGACTCTACATTTACCCATTATTGCTGGTATAATTGGATCTGACCATTTCAGCCTTTTGAGATTTTCGGTATAATCCCCTCCTGAGGTTTGACTTGTCGCTACATGATGTGCTAAGTGGAATGACATGGTGATCATTTGAGGACGGTGTATACTGTCACCTCGAGCAACTATGGCGTAATTCTCGATCATCAGGAGGATTTCCTTGTTACAGATGGTGTAGTATAGGAAGGAGTGAATATGAACATTTGATCTTGTCCAATTCGGTGGATTGACCATTCAAGATTGTGTAGGCCAGAGCTCTGAATTGTAGCACCATGTATTCGCCTAGTTTGCTGTATTTGGTGCCGGTGGGTTTTGTTTGTTCTAGAACGTCTGGCCATGGTGCAACATATTCTTCGGGAAGTTCTTGAAAAAGTTTTGTGTTATAATCACCAGATACTAGGCAGGCTGGTCTTTTGTAATGACTTTCTATGTTACAAAGAGTCTGAATTAGGTTGTTGAACTTCGTTTTTTTCTCCCTAATACTTGGTGAAATATAGACATTGATCAAGATCAGTTGGCCAGTCTGTTTCGGGTTATCTATCCTTATGCCAGAAATCCAATCTTCCTTAAATGTCAATTGAGCGATATTATCATTTAGCTTAACTGAGATGTAGATTGAAAGACCACCGCTGGGTCGGCCAGTAAACAATTTAATTAATAAAACAGATTTCATAGCGTGCGCTGCATCACATTTTGCGATACAGGGCACGCTACAAAATTAGTTTTATTTATCAAATTGTTTACTTACCTCCAATTATCCATATGCAGGTTTTTACCACCCCCCTCCCATGCTCCGCCTCTCTGCCCCACCGCAACTCCCTCCACGGGCCGCGACTGAATAGGGCACATTCCTTCCCTTTCCCTATCATGCAGTGCAGCACAGAAAGATGACTTGCTGCACTGCACTGTGAGGCTTGGCCATAAATATGGCCCTCAGTTTCTAACATCAATCAATCAATCAGAGTACTTGTAGAGCGCGCTACTTACCCATGAGGGTCTCAAAGCGCTGAGGGGAGGGGTGGTGCTGCTACTGCGCGAAGAGCCAGGTCTTGAGGAGTCTTCTGAAGGCGAGTAGGTCTTGGGTCTGCCGTATGTGGGTAGGGAGGGAGTTCCAGGTTTTGGCGGCGAGGTAGGAGAAGGATCTGCCGCCGGAGGTTGTTTGTTGGATGCGGGGGACAGCGGCAACAAACAGTTGAAAGCACCAGGAGAGAAAAGTATGAATATGTAGAAACCAGTAAAGTAGGTCAGATAAATAGAACAAGAAAACAAAACACAGAAAACACTACATAAAAAGACAACAGAGAACATGAAAAATAATCTCGAGACACATGTGCATTAAAAAGAGTAGCCATTTGAGAAAAACCCGTAATGATCTCATCTTAGCAAAGAGAGGGCTAATAAATGAGTAAATATTGTGATCCCCATATGATATATTTGACATGAGTTGGATAAATCCTGTTTTTCCATGGAAAGTGGAAAATGATGATTAAAAAATGCTCGACTTTCTTCAGGACAATGAAACGATGCACATGATGGCAGGATCAAAAGACCATGTTTAAATCAAGAGTTCCTAAGTCTAGGTCTAATTCGGTAAATTCCTTTTGTATTGCAACTGTTTCCTTAGCAATATCCGAATGTATAAAGATTTTATTGCCATTATTCATGAGAGTAGGAATTTCTCTTGCTGCTTTTCTTATCTTTCCAAGATGATGGTGATAAAGAACCATAAATATAACTTGCCTTCATTTGATTTGGCCAGGCTTATGTTGAGATGCAATGCAATGTGCTTTATCAGTCTCGAATTTCTCTGGAAATTTTTATTTTAAAAGATAAGGCAATAGATTATTGAGATTTCATCTACAATCGTCGCCCTATATAGTCTCAGTAAGTTAAAAAATCTCACGTAATATTGTCGATTTCTATTTACATGTCTAACAATAGCTTATTCATAGGAAGTATATTTGCAGTAAGTATAATTAGTTGGTCAATTTTAGCCTTTTTGTCATTCATTTTAATTTTATTGTGAGCAGCTTCAGGGAAAGACCTTCCAGATCTTTGTGAATATTTTTGACTTCTGTGACAAAATTGTCAGTGTTAGTCCTGACAGGTTGTAATTCTTCTGGTATTGTAGTAAGGGACGGTTCAGAAGAATCAATTTTTGATTTAATAGGCGGTGGAGATGTTGCCTGTTTACACTTATTAGTGTTGAAAGATACAGATTTACCTTCCATACTAATAAATAAACAGGAGATTAAATATATAATAGTAATATAAAGTTGTAAAGTTAATGAACTAAGCCAAACCAATGCAGTTTTGATGAAAAGGTACAGCAGCTAAAACTGACAGTACTAGGATTAAGGCCAAATCCGTGCCCCCTGATGAAACTCCGCCTTTCCTGATAGGAACTCTGGGTGGTGAGCGTGAAGAGCCTTGCTGCAGTTCCAGTCCTGCCTCTGAAGTATCACAGTGCTCCACAATAAAAAGGGGTCTGGAGACTACTCACAGTGTGGGGAGAGAGAAGTAGCTTAATAAAATATAAATTGTCCCAAAAACTAGTGAAAAGAGCTTGTTGTTTGGATTGGCGCACTGAAGATTAACAGAGGGTGGCCATCTTGAATTGGGCACTGACGCGTATCCAGTAGCTTCAAATTCTGTTTCCTCTCCTAATCGTTTATACAGAGGCTGGAATTTCAAGTAAGGGAGTTTACCACACCCTGTAGTGGTCTGGGTGATAAACACTTTGCCCCGGTTCAGTTCGGGTATCAAACTTGCCTACATTTTGTTGTGGAAGAAAGCTCAGTGGTTATCCAGATATTCTCAGTTGTGATGGTAGGCACCAAATTCCGCATGCTGGGCCCATTTTTAACACAGAATAAGAGATGATCGCCTGGTCTGGTAAATATTTCATAACCACACTGCCACTTGTATTCATGGCCTTAACATTTTTGAAATGAATAAAACGTTCAGAAACACGAACTGTAAACAGCTTAATCTAGAAAAAGTTTAAAGGTATTGAAAGGCATGAGAAAGCACAAAGGTGTTTGGACCGTGCTTTAATTATTTAATATGAGAGCTGTAATTCCTTTTGAATATAACCTATTACAATTCTTTACAGAATCGATATAGGTACAAGGCTATTATGTTGTACATCTTTTAGGCCTCTCCCAAAAAGATTAATTAGAGTTGCTAATTCACTTTGCAGTAAGTATTTCTTACATTACATTTCTGAAAACAGTTTCGATTTTCATGTTATATACTGTACAGCACTGCATCTCCACTCTTGCTTTTAACTCAGTATATTGTGTGTTCACTTTCGATCGAGGTCTGTTGACAGAGGCTTAAAGTCTCCCTTTCTCTCTTGATTTTTACGTGTTAGTGCTTTAGGGCTGTTAGTGAAGCGAAGGTTTAATGGTATAACATGAAAAGGCATACGCGGGGCCATTAGAAATATGGGACTTTAGAGGATCAAATTGTTTTGGCACGTGCTCTAACGTATGCAGCATGCTTAATGCGTTACATTATGTTGCAATATTATTTGCTTACATTATCTCACTATTTCTTCATTTTAACACACATTAAAACTGTTTTTTTTAAATTTGCAAATAAGACAGCAGGAAAGGATTTTGTGGTAAATGCTGTAATTCCATAATTATGCAAAAAAGCTATGATCAAGCAATAACATATTTCCTTTACACCTGTGCATGGAGAAGAAGTAGTTAGAATATTCACATGAACCTCCTTTGCCAAAGAAGAACATCCAATGCTGTACATTCATGGTGAAGAGTCAATCTTATATGCAAGGATTGCAGTGCTTAATTTGAGCTGGAGGGGGCCAAAAGCGCTCAGTTTTGGGGACCAGCTATTATTTTTCCTCATAAGACATTTTTAAAAGGAACTGAGGGAAAAGCACACAAGTGGGAAAAAAGGAGGAATAGAATGAAGAAAAAAGACATCACCAAGGGAGAAAACAGGCGCCAGCAAGAGTAAACGTAAGAAACAGGGAGTGTCTGGCAGTGGAGTAAAGTGGCCCGAGGGGGATTCAGGACTATGCAGCCTTAGGATTGGTACATTTGATAGTACCGACGCGGGCTTTTGAGCAGAGCTTTGGGAATGGCACTTATGTTTTCCCAAACTGAGCACTGAAGGGGTTCAACAGCAGTTTTAATTTTAGAACTTTTTAGTTGCGTGCTTTTTCATTTCAAGCATGTAACTGGGTGTAATTGCAAATAGCACATTGCACAATTAAAATTCTTCTGCATTATTGGAGCATGAACTATGCAGCAATCAGAAACAAGTAAATGCTCTAAGCATCAAGGCAGATGGTGGATCTATGTGCTTAGCACTTTATTCAATCCAGAGAAATGTGTCAAACTCTAGGCCTACTCAATTATAGTCCTTGCATGATAAAGCAAGTCAGGAAACAATCAGGCAAGGGGAAAACAATACATTCCCAAATAGCCCTTTTGTATTGCTGTCATCATGATTCAAGTCTTTTGTCAGGCACTTGCCCAATAGCTTCAAGAGACATCTTCTCTCACACTTTTCCCCTACCCGCACAAGCGTGTTGAGCAAGGCCAATGTATATTTAGAGCCTGTGGGATAAAGAAAGGGCAGACAGAGAGGTCAACTAGAATAGGTTAATTGTAGACAATTTCTTTGCCACTTATGATTGTGATAACAGTCCTACCCCTTCACTCTGTTACAGCAGAGTAGATCCAGAATACCTTCATCCAGAGCAGGCAACTGCACGTTGTCTGGAACTACAGATAATTTCTGCACAATAGCATGTTTCTATACATCTGTAGGTGCCCCAAAACTTACTGCAGGGGAAGAATAAGCCCAAAGTCATAAATGCTTTAATCAGTATAATGCTTACACATGATCAAGGAAAGTACATGTACAATTTCAAGCATGCCTTGAAAACTCTCTTGCTGGACTTAATCCCACCAACATTTATAAAAAAAAATTATAAACAGGAACAACTGTAAGAGTGTCCTTTAAAAACTGTTTCTTAAAAGAAGGTGATGCTGTGACATTCCTGAGAAGGCCATATCTGAAGTCTACTGGGGAAGAGTGGTTATTTAAAATCATATTTATGGGAAGGTGGCTAGGATCAGTCTAACACTATAGAGAGAAAGGTATGTGGTTGTGATCAGTTTTACACATGGGAAGAGGTGTATGCATGGTAGTGAGAAAGTGCCCTTTTTTGCATGCTCACCACCACTTTTTGCCAAACTGTGGATTTACTTCGACTGAGTGGGCCCTGGGTTTCTGCCAAACAGGTACCCAGGGCCTATGTTCTTTCCCTAAACAAACAAAACCCAATTGGCACTCTTTGGCCACACGTCAGTGCCCTGTAAATGGTACCACAGGTACCAAGGGTACTGTGACCAAGGAAGGCCTCAAAGGGCTGCAGCATTTTTTGTGCCAACCCTAGAGACCCTGTACCTACACACACACTGCCATTGCCAGTGTCTTGGTGCAGAGCAAAGTGAAGAGTTGACATGGCACACATCCTTGTGTGCCATGACTACAATCCCCTGCCCTGCACTGGTATAGTGCAGCCAGCAACCTCTCTAGCTGGGTGCACTATACCAGTGGTGAGGGTACACATGCATGAATCCTGTACCCCTACAGTGTCTAAGCCAATACGTGCACATTGTAAGTGCAGTACTGCCACTAAGAGTATATAGTACTGGGAGTTTGTCATTAAGAACTCCACAGCATCATAATGGCTTTACTGAAAACTGGGAAGCTTGGTATCAAACTCCATAGCACATTAAACCCACACTGATGCCATTGTGGGATTTAATGAAAAATGCCCTCTGAAACACGACCTAACTCTAGTGTCCTGGCTGAGTGGCTGCTCACCAGCTGCCACCACCAAACATGCTTCTGGACCCCTTGGTTGAGAGTGTGCTGCTCTCAGTGGTCTGAAACAATGCACATACTGAGACGAGGTGCCAAGCCTCCTCCCCAGGATGGGCAGGGTTCACAAAGAGGAAGCTTCAAAGGCTGGCCACCTTTGTGAACTACCCCAGGCCTTTGCCTCTTCCAGCAACTGGCCCCCACCAGTTCTGACCCCCACGTTGGGCAGGAGAATCAGCGGGAATGCCTCAGGTAGGGGAGGCGAGGTGAAGCACAACACTCAGACCCCGCCATCTTGCAGATGGGGGGACCCAGCCAACCAGAGTGAGACATATGCCCCCCTCCCACTGGAGGGTCGCATAATAGGGGGTGTACCACCACAAGGAAGGGACCCATTGGTCCCAAACTTTTCCTACCTATAACACCCTAAATCTAGTATTTAGGGGCAACCCTGAACCTTACCTCCTCAGACAAGAACCGACCAAGAAGAAAAGGAGAAGGACTGAAGAGCTGTGCTGAAACTAAGAAGAGAAGGACTCCACAGGCTTGGCCACAGCCCTACAGGGCCTGTCCCCACCACGAGCCTGCTCCAGCAATTTCTGGTGTGTCCTGCAGCCATCAACCTCAAGAACCCTGAGGACCTGCCCTGCCTTCCAAAATAAAGACTTGGTCTCCGGTGAGCACCAGATTTGCTCACCCACAGACTCTCGCTCCATCCAAATCTGAGACTCTGCACCACTCTGTACCCGACGCCTACCGCCCGAGTTCAAGTTGCCCAACACCACAAGGATATCTACCCGCCAATCCTGACCTAAGATCTGGTGATCTCTGACCTGCCTCAAATCTGAAAGCAAAGCCTGCAGCCTCTTTCTGGAAGATCCACCCCAACCGCGACCGGAGCTGGTAAGGAAAACCCGTCGCCTAAAGACACCCCTGTCACTGTAGTCCCACGGCCTTGGGTGGCCCAACTGATGGTGTCCCAGCATCCCCAGGCATCCCAACTTACCTCTCCAGCTGGTGGTCACCTCCAGAAGATCTTCATCCCCGAGCCTGCAGTCTTTGCTGCAACCAGAGAATCCCCATTGAAATCAACGGGGTACCCGACTCCAAATAATCACCCTGCACCCAGCTGCCCCTGCGCCGCTGCGGGTGTACTTTGCGTGTAAACTGTAATCCCTTTTCGCCCTGAACCTAACACCAGGAGCTTTGCTCCCACAACCTCATTGACCGCTCGTGAGCAGCCACCAACCGGAGGACCCCTATCCCCCGTTGGATAACATTGGGTATCAGCACTCTGCACCCGGCCGCCCTAGTGCCGCTGAGGGTGCTTTGAGAGTGCATCCTTGACCCTGGGGGAACCATGGTTCTAACCCCAGAATACCAACTCCCACAACCAAGTACTTACCTGTTAACTGATAACCATATTTTCTCCATAGGAATACATTGACTGTTTTTCCTTATAAATTGTTCTGTGTGGAGTTGATTTTGTATGAGAACTTAAAAAACGGCAAATAACTAAAAAATGCTTTATTTACCTTCTCTCTAGGAAATGTCACCATTTGATATCCAGGCATATCACATTGAGTAGAAAATGTAATCCATAAACTAATCTTTAAAGTAATCAAACGTAATCTAACAGTAATTTCCACTGTATTTTAAAGATTTACAAACCTGTAACAAAGACATTTTCTTTCCTTTTGCTTGTATTGTTCAATCTGCCTTGAAAAGTACCATTTACACTTACCTGCACCAGGCTTGCTTAGTTCTAGAAAATAAACATAAATAAATTATATTTTTTATTCAAACAAATTGGTCTGAGTTCAGTCTGTGAGTGTGTACAATCATTTGCTGCCTGGGTGTGTACAACAAATGCTTAACACTACCCTTTGATAAAGCCTTACTGGTCGCCACACTACCACACATAGAGAGTAAGGTGCTTTCTACTCTTACCTCTGCCTACCTTTGGGGTTCCACTGGACTCTGTGCACACTATACCTCATGTTGGTATAGTATATACAGAGCCAGCTTCCTACATTGGTACATTGTTACACTGTGAAGGTATGTGTGCAGGTGTTTCATTATATCAACAGGGAAGAAGATATGCATGGTGATCTGTGTAACACGTGAAAACAGATGTGTCAGAGTTGTGCAGACATCACTGTAAACTATGAGTTACATAATCATGTTTTATCTTTGTTAGCACTGTCAGACCCTCTCAGAAGAATTGAAGGTTTCAGGAAGACTTGCAAATCAGATCAAGGGAATCAGAGAATGGTAAGTGGATATGACTCCTCCTTCTAGATGTATTTGAACAAAAATATTTTGTCAATTTAGGTCGATGGAGGGAGGTTTACGAATCTATAAAAATCATGTCTCTTAGTTCTCTTTCTGAGCATCAGTAGACTGAAAAAGAGGGTTAAAATGTTGTAAATAATCTTGAAGGTGACATAGTATTTTGTCTTTGGCCTTAAACAGCCGGGTTGGTTACAATGCCTTGCCTATGGCCAGGTCCTATGCACAAAAGTACTGATGCTGCACATGGACTGCAGCCAACTACGCATGAGCTAGCCTATTTGAAGATTCAGTACCACACCTAGGCACATAGTAGGTAGTCCAGCAAGTTTTCAGGAGTCTTTGCCTAGAGTTCATAGGCCCCGAGGCAGTGTCTGCAGGTCATGGATATGCACTGTGTCTACAAACCATGTTTTGGAATCCTCAACACCTGCATGTAAAAAAAAAACTAAGTGGTGATGTTTGGGGCTCCTCCACATTAGTCTCTGAGGCCAGAGATGCTAACCCCTTTAAAAGCTTCATTATTTTTTGGGAGGACACAGTGGCCTTTCAAGGCATCCTGATTGTTCTCTATTGATGCCAGGCAAGGAGAAGCTTTAGGTCCACAGACCTGAAATCGTGGAGGGGGACAAAAGCTCTCTCTTCCAATCAGATGAAAATATTTTTTCAATTGATCAGTGGATGGTCTAGATACCCAAGTTCGCAGCACACCCAAGGACTAGAGATCAAGATATATGTAAAATTTCAAAACTTTCAAGCCCACCTGAAAATATTTTTGGGAATGGTACTTTTCTCAAAACTAACCTCTGCCCATTGTTGTAACAACAATTTATTCAAGAAGGGTAAACAAAACCTAAACATTCCAATTCCAAACTGTGCTCATTGTAAGCTGCAATTTGAAGACTCCATTTAGAATTTTAAGTTTTGTTAACAAACCTAAACATTCTAACTACAATCAGAGCCCCGTAGTAAGGGAGGAGAAACACAATGATCACAAATGGCAGCCCCTTAGTGTGGCTCCAAGCCTTCCACTTTACACGGCTCTGGCAAACAGCTGAATCCTGACTGTTATCACAAGTTCTGATGTCCAGAGGGATTGTGGGTCCTGTGCTGATCGACTTGTGGCATTAAATGAGAGGAGCAACTGTGACACGGACCGCTATATCCTTGCCACCAGTACATAGAATCTGCAACCAGGCGGTGCTGATGCTGCCATTTGCAATATGGTAAGCCACCTCTCAGGCCACCATTACTCTTTAGTGGAGTGGCATCTTCGGTGGCTCTTTCAATTTCAGCCAAGGCATTCCAGCAGCTATTGCTTATATTTTCAACTGGTGAAAATCACTGGTCTGTTGATATGATTGCTTAGAGCCTAGTCTGATGTTTCCTGGCACCCACTATTTATTTTTATTCATTTTTTATTTAATGCGATTTTATATAGCGCAAACTTTACCCGAAGGTGTCAGAGCGCTATACATAAGAACCAGTTGCAAAACATAAGGACTAAGGATTACATGTGTTAAATAAAAGATACAAACAGAAAAAATTGCAAATGTACAAGATGTAAAGTCACACAAAGAAGAGACTGGTGATTAGAGTTATCTTTATATACATAGGGAAGGGCTATGGATGGATATACTCTAAGAGTCCCAGAGGAATGGTAGAGAGTACAAAGGTCTACTGCATATACTAGTGATTAGAGTTATCTCTATATACATAGGGAAGGGATACGGATGGATATACTCTAAGAGTCACATACGAATGGTAGAGAGTACAAAGGTCTGCTGCATATACTAGTGATTAGAGTCATCTCTATATACAAAGGGAAGGGATACGAATGGATATACTCTAAGAGTCACAAAGGAATGGTAGAGAGTAAACAAGTCTATTGCATATACTAGTGATTAGAGTTATCTCTATGTACATTAGTAAGGGATAAGGATGGATATACTCTAAGAGTCACATAGGAATGGTAGAGTACAAAGGTCTACTGCATATACTAGTGATTAGAGTTATCTCTATATACAGAAAAGCAGAGTTCCATTAAGTGGGGTCGGAGGGGGGGATGCAGTTGGAGAGGGGATGCAGTCACAGCACCAAGGGAGAGACAGAGAAGGGCAGGAAAGTGAGACAAATGAGAGAGGGAAGTATATAGTAACGAGTAAGACAATGAGGAGTGTGCCAGAGGCAACAGGAGAGACAATAGAAAGGTCGCTATGACAGAGGGGAGGTTAGAGATCGCTAAAATGGCGGAGGAGAAAGGTCGACGAAGAAGCAAGTCATAAAAAGAAAATGGCGGGGAGCACAAAGGTCCAAGTCCGAAAGTCCAGGAAGAGGGCAGCCATAGCCAGCAAGTCCGGGGGGAGAAAGGCAGTCCGCAGCAAAGTCACAGCCTCATCGTCCATGAGGGGCTGGGGCAGAGGAGTTCGATCCGAAGACCAGGGATCAGGGCAGAAAGACCACAGGTGCCAAGGCAGCTGTTCACACAACAGGAGGCAGCAAAGTCAAAAACAAAGTTTAAAGGGAAGGAGGAGGGGGCCTCTCACCAGAGAGATCAACAGAGTTTCATATGGGAAGAAAGTTGCCCTGGTGGAAGGCTGTGCATCTTCCTTGGAGCTTCGTGTAGCAGCGCCTCCTCTCCCTCGCCTGCTCCAGATGCAGGCGACTTTCCCGGGGTCGGAAGGGGGCGAGTCACCTGGCCCAGGGCTCCCTGGCTGCTGCTCTGAGCTCGGACCCCCGCCGGTCGGTGCCCCTGGTCCTTCCTCTTTCCTGCATTACTCACTGGTCTAGCTTTGCCATACTGAATAAAGCCGCTTAATTATGTACCATTTTAATAAGCAGATTAATTTTATTTACCTCATGTCTTGACACTGCTGCATTGCCTTCTCGTCCCCCAGACATTAATGGGTAGGAGTATCTATACTGGTAAAGCACCACAGTGAGCATCACAGTGAGTTGGCAAAGTCAATCACCCTCCTTTGTTGTATGTCCATGACTTCCAGGTGTCTGGAATTAAAGTAGTATGACAAGTGATGTTTGTATACTAGAAATAAAAAAGCCTCATACACGAACAAAGACATGGCAACATCAGGAGTCACAGTAGACTCCATCATAGTGAACAAAACATATTTAATCCACACTTTACACAGTGGAACAGTCCAGCATGGAAACTAACAGTGAGTGTCATGCTCCTCCTGCAAACCTTCATTCTGAAAATAACAAGGTTGGCTTTCTTCACACCGTTACAGTTTCAATGTGCACAATAGACTTCAACACTCATTACAACTGCCTGAAAGGTTCCCTCATCCAATAAATGCATACCATCTATGCACCCCAGAAAGTACAATACTCTCCGAAGATAAAAAAACATGGTCGGTACACATTCAATGACTGCAAGATATTCTTCTCAGCTAACGCCTCTTATGAAACTCATTTAACCCAGAAAAATGTCCTGCCACTGCACTTAGTGCTCAAATGGCTCAATACGATGTTTAGGCTTTTAGCACTTGCAACCATGCTAGTAACTGTAATAAAGAAAACTAACACATTTTATCAACCTGTGGAACTAGAACTTCTGTTAGAAAATCCATAAGCTCATCCTTCTGCAATTAAAGTCTTGCAGGCTCTCCCTGGGGCAGAGCACACGGAACACTTAGGCTACACCTGCAGAGGTAGGGATGCCAGTAAGGAACACAGAAATTAGATATCCATGCACCATACCGGGGGGGGGGGAAATATCTCACTCACAAACTGTAATTTAGTCATGGATCTCCTATTATCAGGTGGATTTTCACCCCCTGGGGTCTTGACACTCTTCAAAAAATGGGACAACTTAACAGACTATCTAAATGTGAATCACCATATAGGGTGTAGGCTAGCAACGTGTAAGTCTATTTCAAACCACACCCATGCCTACTGAAAAATCCTTGCTTTTCTTTCGTACTTAGACCATATTCTTCCTTTTCTAGGACCACACTCAGATCCATCTCTTCTTAACCACACTGGCCACATGATAGAGCACAGAATTGCAGATCTAAATTTTATGTAACTTGACTTAAACGCATTAATGGTAAAATCAATGGTAAAAAGGCTAACCTTCCTTGGATCTAAAAAGAAAACCTGACCTAGTTTTGTTGGAAACACACCTCGATGCTACTGAGTCTGACAAGCTTAAGAAGGTTTGGATGGAGAGAGTCACATCTTCAGGCTCTGATGATCTACTCAGCTTGACATCAGCTTCCACAGATCCGCCTTGGAAAAACAGAGTGGTTGTTCTTCTGAATAAAAGATTGCAGGTGCAGATACAAAATCTGTGGACAGACGGCCATTATGTATTTGCACATCTGAAAACTTCTGACCAAACCTTCATACTAGGCTTTAATTAAGCTACTTTGAGCAGTGGCGGCCGTGGCAAAGAAAACGTGGTGTGCAGGGGGTGGGGGTGCAGGGAAGAGTGCAGAAGGGGGAGTGCAGGTAAGGAATGTTGTTTAATAAGAAGAATTTTTAAAAAGAAAAACTTACCTCCAGCTGTCTGACGCCTCCCACATCACGCCTCCGTCTTCCTGGTCCCAGCAGACACTGAGACTAGATCACAGACTATGAGAGCAGTGCAGACTTGGCCTGAGTGGGCTGAAAACACTGTTCACTCAGGTCAAGGAGTCTGTGGGGTTTCTCCATCCCAGATGTTCAATGCAGCCGGGTTGGAGAAACCTAAGTGTGCATGTGTGTTTGGCTTGCTAGAGACAGGCGAACAAACACACATGTGTGCTTAGAGGTGCACATAACACAGTACTCCCACTTTCTCCCAAGACCCAAGCCCTGCCCCTGCCTACTGCAGACTGGCTCCACCAGCAACTGAAAAATAAAATAAAATGAAATTATATATTTTTTTTTTCAGGGGCCTGCCCTGAGCAACTGGGGCAATGCTCCTTCACCATTGTGGGTGAGCCTACCCTGACTTTGAGGACCACACAGTCATGGTTTTCTGAGTTGGCTCACACATTGACGGAATTTGACTCCTCTAAACTGATCATTGGAGGGGAATTGAATAAAGTTCTGGATCCCATTTTTGGCCAAATCAGGTCACCCTGACACCAGACGGCATAATTATGATATCATGCTGAACTATTCACTGTACGGTGCTATTCCATTCATTGAGTATAACATATGAGTTTGACTTCTTTTATTTCAAGCTCTACCCTTCTGAGTCCCCAGCAAAAACAATGCAGGATAGGGTAATAAAGTCCCAGATTCATCTGCCTACCCTCGCAGCACCATTCCGAATTGAATTTGAGCAAGTCATAACTGGAGAAGAAGTAGGGGAGTCCATAAAATATATGGCAAAGGGTGAAGCAGGAGGTGAAGATGGCTTCTTAATATAATTGTATAACCTTACAAAGGCAAAAACAGTTCCAATCCTATTAGAAGTGTTTTGGAAAGCCATGGTTACTGGCTACCTGCATAAAGGAACTCAATCGAGAGCACATATCCCTGGTTCCTAAACCAGGCAAAGGGCCCCTCTCCTTTGCTAGTCATTATCCTATATCACTTCTAAATTGTTGTTAGGCCTGGCCCTTTGTACATGGTTATCCCCAAACCTTTTGCCTTCTTCCTCCTGTTTTCTGATGTGTTTAGTTGATTTAAGGACTCTGGGCTGTTTCATTGCTAACCAGTGCTTAAGTGCATATGCATATGCTCTCTGTCTGAATTGCATTGGTTGTTGGCATATCTATGATTAGCGTATTTGATTTACTATTAAGTCCCTACTAAAGTACACCAGGTCTGCCCAGGGCCTATAAATCAAATGCTACTAGTGGGCCTGCAGCACTGATTTTGCCACCCATATGAGTAGCCCACAAACATGTCTCAGACCTGCTGCTGCAGTGTCTCTGTGTGTAGTTTTAAACTGCCCTTTTGACCTGGAAAGTGCACCCACTTGCCAGGCCCAAACCTTCCCTTTCACTGCATGTACGTCATCCCTAAGTAAGACCAAGGGAGCCCTGTGGGCCGGGTGCAGTGTATTTAAATAGTAGGATATGTACTGGTGTGTTTTACATGTCCTAATAGTGAAATACTGCTAATTTTGGATTTTGCTATTGCTGTGGAAATTTGTCAGAGATCGATGTTAGCATTTAGCTGAGGCCATCTTGTTTCCGGCAGCCAATTTGTCAACCATGTGCTCTTTCCTTCTTCTCTGTCGTTTGCCATTGGGCTTTGCTTAGAGAACCCGCTATACTTAGACTCTGATACTCTGCACATGCTCCGAAGAGTTAGTAGCTGCCCGTGCATCTCCTTGGTCTTGTTACTGTCAGGATATTTCTACTAAAGTCAGCAACTGTTTGCTCCTCCTTCTTTGTTGACTGTGCATTTCTGTATGACCATTTATGTATGTAACTCTCCTATGTGTGCTTGTACCACCTTCTTTTGAGCTCCTGTGTGGGTATAAAAGACCCATGGTTCTTCTACTCCTGGTGCTACTTCATACACTACCGAAGAGTGTTGTGTGAATGTTGTTCCACCTCATAAGGTTAATAAAATATCTCTTTGCTATTTCAGTTTCCATGCCAACTTCTATTTACTGGTCTGAGGACTTTTGTGCAGAGAAGGGCTAACCTCTAGCACTGTTAGGCCTTGCTAAGGTTCACCTCCACAGATTGGCGCCCAACCAAGTGGGGCTCGTAGGCGACTTAGATGCCCGAAGGAGTGGTCGAAAGGAAGGATTGGAATCTCGCTATGGAC
Organism: Lissotriton vulgaris; assembly: GCF_964263255.1. NCBI lineage: Eukaryota > Metazoa > Chordata > Amphibia > Caudata > Salamandridae > Lissotriton > Lissotriton vulgaris. Next base: position 396,572,534 of record NC_141696.1, on the reverse strand, counting down.
GATCACTTCCCAAGGAGAGCCGCGTCTTGGCACCACAGCGTTTTTCCTCTCTTTCTGATCTGACATTCCAGGTGGTGCCGGTCCTCGACTGAGATCCCTTCTCGTGTTCGCCGTGCAGAGACCATTTGGTCGAATCAGAACTTGGCAGTTGGAATCTGGAGACTTTTGTTTGGTAAGGTCGTTTGATGCGACACTTTGTATATTGAAATTGGCCAACATTTGGAATTTGTTTGGCTATATATGAATTGCAATTTATATAGGCAGGTAATGAGGGGACATTTATCAAATTTTTGAATAATTTGTAATGGCACATATTGTGTTAAGTGCCACTGCTGAATAGTATTGTATATGCTACAATATTTGTGGCATGCCTGTTTCAAGCACACTTCGTAGAATGTGTTGCTTCTTTGGAGGTACCGATGTGAATATCGAGTGGAATCAGTTGGCTCCCCCCCGAGGGGACACCTAATAGGGACAGGTATATTAAAAATGGTATTTCTTCTATTATGTACAGCACGTTATGGAATAAATATACTAACAAGTATCCTGAGTTGCGGTGGCCTATACATTGGTCATTTGATCTTAGAAAAATTCAGTATGTGGAACAATGTATGTTTAAGTGTAAATGGAGACAAGATATGTTTGACTGTGTACGAATGTGGGAGAAAGAAGTGCGTGAACAAGTGAGAAGAGAGCAAGCCTTGATAGACAAAGAACAACACAAAAATATCCATGCAAAAGGGCTGGAATTAAAAAATAAAGAATTGAAGGAGATAAAAGAGAGAGAGGATAGGGAGCGTCGTTTACAGGTAAATGGCCAATACCATGTCCAGCACCCCCTCTACCCTCTCCTTAATAAACTGCAGGATGATTAAATTCTGCTAGATCGTTCTCCGCCTCCATATACTTTTCCCTCTGCCCCTGTTCCTGATTCTGATGCTGATTTTTCTCCTTTGGATAAGGAGAAGTTAAGGTTGGATGTTTTGCGAGAGACTCGCTCTGTGCTGACTGTTGATCGTGCGGCTACTCTTAGATCTGCTGCTCGTAAAGCCGACCGTGATAACATTTCTGCTTCAGATATTTCAGCTGAGGTACAACAATGGCAGGATAGAGAGCAGTTATATTTTGTAGAAATGTTTGCCACAGTAGTAGTTGAACGGTTTAGAAAGCATTCCACAGAGTTAGAGCCTGCTGATATTTCAAACAATTGTAAGCAATTGCGTGATGGTCTTTTTCTCCCCTCTCAGGTGGCTGCCTTAATTAGATGTGTGGTTGAACTACAAGCTGATGCACTCCATTTGCGGGAGGAGAGGAAGGCAGCTGCTGCAGCTGCACAAACATTTCAGACCACCATGCCACAGGCTGACACTTCAGGGACAGATAAGAATGTTGTTGTTAATGGGAAACCCATGCGGGAAGCTGCGCTTTTGTATGTCCCACCTAGGGGTACGATACAGATGATGATAAAAATTCCACTGATGCAAAGAGTTACTTTATTTATAATTGGGTCTATACTCCTTGGAGTAGAGCAGATGTCATGGCTCTTAAAGCTGCTTTGCCTGACGCGCGAAAAAATCTAGCCGCTTTTTATGAAGAAGTTGAAGGAGCCATTATTTCTTGTACCATGACTTTATCTGATATTGATATGTTTTTTGGACTTATTTTACCTCCTGACATGTGGCGATCTATTCGTAAAGTCAATGATCATACAACTTTTGGGGATCTTTGGAAAGTACTAGAAAATATTGATGTGGGAAGGGACCCGCACAGAAACCACAACAAGGAATTTTAGACCTTCCAAAAGCTATACTTGTAAAATTGAAAACTCTTATTCCTCCTGAAAAGATAGATTGGACTGTGTTAGCATCTTACAAGCAGATGAATCGGTCTCTGATTTCTTTACATGTTTTGAGGAGGCATTCGACGACTTTGGTGGCCAGTCATTGACAGATGACACGGGCAGGCATCTGTTTGTCGATAAATTTGTTGCGAATATGTTGCCAGGAATAGCTAGTCGCCTAAAAGCCAGTGAAAGTTCATGGACCACGTCTTCCCCAGTCTCTCTTTTGACTATGGCCCAGTATTATGAACGTCAGGAATTAGAAGCTAAGGGCAATGAGGATAAGAAAAATAAGGAGTTGAAAACAAAGGTTATGATTGATCAGGCGTATGGCCCACCCATCTTATGGAAGTGGTGGTAGAGGTGAATGTGCAATGTATTGCCCAGGTACACCCTCTTTTTCCTGAGCTACTTTGTCTTCTGATCAGTGCACTTACTGCAGGGAGACTGGACATTGAGCTTTTAAATGTCCTTGTTTGTGTACTCAGCAATATCAGCATGGTCATGGACAAATGAGAGGCCGCCCGGGGAATCCAGGACATAGGGGAGGTATGGGTGATTGTGCTAGATTTGAGACGGTTGGGCATATTCTGAATTCTTCTAATACATTTGATAGGCGTAACCAATATCAAATATCTGATTATTTGAATTTGGATTTGAAGGACTCTGCTTCTGCATAGGAATGCCTAGGATGGGGTAATGAATTAATTGAAGTCCCAGTAGATCAGAAGGGTCCCTATATTCAGGCACATGTTTTGGGTTTTACTGATCGATTTCTGGTTGATACAGGAGCTACTCATAGCGCCTTGTCCAAACAAGTGGTTCCAAGGGCTTCCCTGTCTGGCTTAAACATTACATCGATTGGTTTTGATGGGACACCTTCCCTTAGCCCACTGTCACAACCACTTCCATTCCATGTTGTTAAATTCACTGCTCCATGTCCATTTTGCTTTCCTCTAACACACCAGAAAATATTGTCGGTCTTGATATGCCCAAGTATTTTAGTGTGACAATACATTGTTCCCCAGAAGGTGTGCATGTTATTTTGAATGATAACTATCCGGTGACTGAGAAGTCCTGTCTCATTAGAGCGGATATTGCTTTGGCTTCACTCCCCAGTACTTTGTGGGCTACTTCAGACACTGATGTGGGACAAATGGTTATTCCACCAGTGCATATTCATGTAAAGGAGGGAGCTTGCTTGCCTTGAATAACTCAATACAAAATTTCTCGAGAAGATAAAGATGCACTTGTATGCATTGTTCATGATTTGATTGAAGTGGGGGTTGTGGAAGAAGTCCCTTACAATATTTGCAATAGCCCTATCCTTCCTATTCTGAAGAAAGACACTGATACTAAAATCTACAGCTTTATCATTGATTTACGAGAAGTTAACAAGAATGTAGTACCACAATACACGGTAGTCTCTGACATCACGACACTCCTTACCATGGTCCCTCCGACAGCGACTACCTTTACTGTGACTGATTTGAAGAATGTTTTATTCTCAACCCCTATTCATCCCGATAGTCGATATCTGTTCGGCTTCACTTTGAATAATCAATCCTTTAGATTTTGTAGAGTTCCCCAAGGGGATATAGAGAGTCCTAGTATTTACAGCCAAGCACTGAAAAGACAACTTGATTCTTTCACTGTGCCGACTGGGGTGGCTCTCATACAATATGTAGATGACATCTTGTTAGCAGCTGGTACGCCTGAACAGTGTGAAGAAGGAACGCTGTCATTGCTTTCAATTCTTTCATCACACCATCACAAAGTTTCACGGAAGAAATTGCAGTATTGTAGACAGAAGGTTACCTATTTAGGTCACCTCCTGTCTAAGGAGGGACGTGCACTTACACCAGAACACATTCAAGCTATTTTAGACACACCAGTGCCCCGTACTCAGAAAGATGTCCGTGCATTCATTGGTCTTGCTTCTTTTTGTAGGCAATGGATTTTAGGCTTCTCACATGTTGTTAGGCCTTTGTTAGATCTTCTGACTAAAGACACTCCAATACCCCTTCCATGGACGAATGAATGTCAGAATGCTTTCCACCAGTTGCGTCAAGCTCTTTGTTCTGCATCAGTATTGGGCACTCCAGATTACACTAAGATTTTTACACTCTATGTACATGAGAGAGATGGGTGTTCACACTCAGTTTTAGTACAGACGCACAGTGACAAGCAACATCCTTGTTCATATTTTTCAGCTGTTCTTGATCCAGTTGCTCGTGCATTACCTGGGTGTTTCCGTTCTGTCGCAGCGGCAGCTGTGTCTATACGTCAGAGTGAAGGGATAGTCTTTCCACATAGACTGTTGGTGTTAGTACCTCATGCAGTTGACGCTCTGTTGAACCAAACTAAAACGCGGTACAAAAGGGGGTGGTGATGGACGGAGCATCTGAACCAATCAAACACTCACACCCAGTCAACAGATCTGGGCTGAAGACGGCTGAAATGCCAGAAACCGGTCCTTGGAGGCTTCTTTCCGGTCCAGGGAAGGCATGGCTTGGCAGTTCGGGCTGGACTGTTCCCATAAGGCACAGGGTCAGACTGATTTGCATGTGGCCATGTCTGAACTGGGGTGGCAGAGTGGGCTAAAGAAAGGTGATGGATTAAACCCAGATCTTTTGACTGGGTGTGAGTGTTTGATTGGTTTAGATGCTCCGTCCATCACCGCCCTCTTTTGTACCGCTTTGTTCGCCATAAGTTGGCAGGGTATGCTCAGACGTGAGTCCCTTGCTCACTTTGCCACTGGACGCTTGATACTCCTTTGCACACGTTTTGTATCAAAATTACATAGATATACATGTGTTTCCACCATACATTAGTCATGCATTCGAAATCATTTTCATTTCTTTTATTCAGGGTTGTTGTTGGCGTTTTATTTCTGGAGACGTCACAGCCGACACGTGTTTCGTCGTTTTAGGGAATGTAACCCACGACTTTTTCGAGGCTATTCTCCGAAATATCGTTCTTTATTTTTTGAGGTGATAATTCCAACCCTCAAAGGGGTTCTTTATGGGGATGTTGCAGACTGCACCATAGAAGTGGCAGCGGGGACGGAAGCTTCTTTTGCGACTACTGCAGCAAAAAGCTGCCATATTACTAACCGATACTCCGGTTACAACACGGATCAACTAACCTAAATACGTGCAACATCCCCATGAAGAACCCCTTTGAGGGTTGGAATTATCACCTCAAAAAATAAAGAACGATATTTCGGAGCATATCCTCGAAAAAGTTGTGGGTTACATTCCCTAAAACGACGAAACACGTGTCGGCTGTGACGTCTCCAGAAATAAAACGCCAACAACAACCCTGAATAAAAGGAATGAAAATTATTTCGAATGCATGACTAATGTATGGTGGAAACACATGTATATTTATGTAATTTTGATACAAAACGTGTGCTAAGGAGTATCTAGCATCTTGTGGCTCTTGCCTAACTAGAAGAAGAAAAGTGGTTCTCTTCTCCTTGTAGCACCGTATTGACTTTAAAAAATCAGTTACCTAGAACTAGGAAAAGTGTACATTCCTCTGTGGCACCAGCACTTAGTAAACTACCACTAACCTAGCTGTCTGAAAAAGTCACTTTGCCATTGGATTCAAGCAAGCCGGGCTGAAGACGGCTGAGATGCCAGAAACCTGTCCTCAGAGGCTTGTTTCCGGTCCAGGGAAGGCATGGCTTGGCAGTTTGGGCTGGACTGTTCCCATGAGGCACAGGGTCAGACTGATTTGCATGTGGCCATGTCTGAACTGGGGTGGCAGAGTGGGCTAAAGAAAGGTGATGGATTAAACCCAGATCTTTTGACTGGGTGTGAGTGTTTGATTGGTTCAGATGCTCCATCCATCACCACCCCCTTTTGTACCGCAAACTAAAACGCAGCATTTAACTAGTGCTCGGCTGACAGGATACAAATTGACACTCTTGGCCCCTCATATCACCTTGAAAAGATGTTCAACTCTGAATCCAGCTACCTTGTTGCCATATCCAGCGACTCAGTCCCAGTCACAATAGCCTCATGATTGTATTTTCCTTAGTGAGGAACAGACAAAGGGTCGAGTCGATTTGCAAGATACGCCCCTTTAAAATGTTGATGGGGAACTGTGGGTTGATGGGTCCTGTTTGAAATTACCAGATGGCACAACATTAGCTGCATATGCAATTACAATACTTCAGATGGTAGTTGAGACAGCTTGTATTCCACAGAAGTCAGCTCAGGCAGCTGAGCTAATAGCTTTGACATGAGTGTGTGAACATAGGAGGTCATTAGGATCGCAGACGGACTTGAGTCCGTCCGCGACCCCAGAGTAGGAGGGAACGTCCACATGGGCTGCGGCGTTCCCTCTGTGCAGATTAGGATGTGACCGCCAGGGTGGCGTCACATCCTCTATCTTTAACATTGCGGCGGGTGCAGCTTCAAGCTGCACCCGCCGCAATGTTAAAAATGCGTGCACAGCATTTGCGTGCACAAAGCGGCAGGCACCGCGCGGTGCCTGCTGCTCTGTGCACGCAAATGCAGGGGGGTACCATAGGTACCCCCCATGTGCACCCCCCACCAACCCTTCACCCAGGGGGCCCGCAACAGGCCCCCGAAGTGAAAGTCCGTATGCTTTTCACCGGCAGAAAAGCCGCCGTGGAAAAGCATAGAAATGCAGACATCCTAATATGCCTGACGGTGTCTGATAGACACCGTCAGACATGTTAGTGCTTTTCCGCCGCGGTCGGAAGGCGACTGCGGCGGAAAAGCTGCGGACAGTTTTTCAGACCCACCAGCCATCCTAATTTGGCGGTGGGTCTGTGGAGGCTCCGCAGCGGTTTTCCGGTATCCTCCGGGCCGACGGTGGCTTCCGCCGGCCCGGAGGATGCGGGAAAACCGCAATCATAATAAGCCCCTTAGTACTGACTTGTCTGTGAACATTTATACTGACAGCCGCTATGCTTTCGGAGTGGCTCAGGATTTTGAGTTACTCTGGAAAGAAAGAGGCTTTCTTACATCCCATGGGATGCAGATAATGCATGGAGAATTGGTACATAATCTTCTGACTGCCTTGACATACCCGAAGAAAATAGCGCTTGTTAAATGTAGCGCATACAAGAAAGTGTCCAATATAATAGGACAAAGCAATGCCTTCGTAGATCACGCAGCCTGTGAACCTGCAATGGAGCGAAGCCCCACATCTATGTGCGTAGTGAAGTCAAAGGTTGAACGTTGGCATGATGTTAGGCAGGAAGTGCTAGACATGCAGAGATCTGCTTCTGCAGAAGAACTTGAGCAATGGTCTAAGGAGGGAACATTGAATGATGAGGGCTGTTCGCGAAATAAAGAGGAAACTTGCCCACAGCCTATTTACATCCTATGATTCATATGGCACATGGGCAGGCACATGTTAGAGCTTCCTCAATAACGAAATTTCTTGCGCAAGTTTGGGAGCATTCAGAAATTGCCGGCACAGCTAGAAAGATAGTGCAGTACTTCTTGATTTGTCTTCAGTACAATCCTGGAAAAGGGACACAAACTCCTACAGGAGGGTTTGCTACACCAACTGCACCTTTCGAAGTTTTGAAAATGGATTACATCCAGCTTGAACGCTGTAATAATCTGAAATATGTCCTTGTAGTGGTATGTGCCTTCAGTAAGTGGATAGAGGCGTACCTATGAAAGATAACACAGCTCTTACTACTGCAAAGGAGCTTCTAAAAGAATTCATCCCCAGATTTTGTGTTTGTAAACTTTTATGGAGTGATAACGGACCCCATTTTATAGGGCAAGTTGTTGAGTATGTCCTCAAAGCATTACTGATTAAGCAGAAGTTTCATGCTGCCTTCCATACACAACCAGCAGGGCTAGTGGAGAGATACAATGCTACTCTCAAGCTTAAGTTAACAACACGTTCATCCACACGCACAATGCTACGAACATTACTAATTGTTGGGTGTTTGAAATGATGCCAGCTCATCAGAAAAAGGAAGGAACACCTTTCATTCCTCTTCCCTTTTCCCACAACGGTTCTTGTCAAGCCTGGTTTGCACTTCTATTGGCTTCTCAAGTGGCTAATATTACTGATATGGGTGTAGGGAGAATAAACTATTATCTTATTAAAGCATGTTATCCTGATGAAGAAGGTGATCCGCAAGCTAAAGGGACTAAATTGGAGATGGAGGAGTACCGATGAGGAACTGCTTCAACACATTATGTTTACCCAAATACTCGAACTGCTAGGGGTAATGGACCATTTGTTGTAGCTGTCACTAGAGCCTGAGCAGATTTGTGTGTGAGTAGTGTTGGGAAAATTCCAGTGGGAAGAAGCAAATGTACTCAGGTTATGACTATTGATGGTACCAATAACAGCAGCTTTACGTCTTCACATAATGCCTAATTTATTTGTGGAAACAAGGGATACTACCATCTACCTGTTGGATGATCTGGAGTCTGTTACATGTCCTTTTTGCTACCTCCTGTGTTTTTGGCACCTGCATCATATCACAAGGACAATCAGTTGTTTGATGACCTTTCTAAGAACAGATACAAGAGAACAATAAGTAATGATGAGGTTTACCAGATTGAAACCGCACTACAGCAATACGTTGGCTTTCACTTAGGGCTGTTCTTTTTTGTTGGTGCTGCCTTGAACAGCATCAAAATCAGACGGTTGACTCGTTTTGTGGAAGCTGTGATCAACCAGACAGCTATGGCACTTGGAAACATCACAGAGGAACCGCAAATTGCAAGGATTTTGGCGCTCCAATATTGTATGCTTCTAGGTGTGGTTTTGGCTGATCGAGGTGGTGCATGTTGTATCCTCAGAAGTAGCTGTTGTGTATACATTCCAGATCATGCCCCTTCAGTTAATGTGATCTCTAAACACCACAAAATTGCTGCTGAGATCCACCCTGATACTGGCACATGGACTTTTGCCAGTTGGTTTTGGACATTGCTCGCTACCTGGGGCAGGAAACTATTGACAGTTCTGTGTATATTATTTGCAATTCTACTGACATGCTGCCTATGTATACAATGTGGTCCAATGCTTTGCTCCAACTGTATCACTGCTTGCACACCTACCAGACGTGATGTTACACAAATGAATGCCCAGTGTATACTAGACAAATAAGTTGATGACATGATGAAAATTGATATAGATGATGTATACTTAGATTCCTCTAGACTGTAAATGTCTTCAGCTAATACTAAAAGGGTCGTCTGTAGAAATTTGGTAGAGATCAATGTTAGCATTTAGCTGAAGCTAAACCATCTTTTTTCCGACATCCATTTTGTCAACCATGTGCTCTTTCCTTCATCTCTGTTGTTTGCCCTTGTACTTAGCTCAGAGAACAGGCTATACATTAGCCTCTGTTACTCTGCACATGCTCAGAAGAGTTTGTAGCTGCCCATGCATCTGCTTAGGTTTGTTACTGTCAGGATGTTTCTACTAGTCAGCAACTGTTGGCTCCTCCTTCTTTGTTTACTGGGCATTTCTGTATGAACATTTATGAATGTAACTCTCCTATGTGCGCTCGTACCGCCTTCTTTTGAGCTCCTGTGTGAGTCTAAAAGACCCATGGTTCTTCTACTCTTGGTGCTACGTTATAGACTACCGAAGGGTGTTGTGTGAATGTAGTTCCACCTCATGAGGTTAATAAAATATCTGTTTGCTATTTCAGTTTTCGTGCCAACTTCTATTTACTGGTCTGAGGACTTGTGTGCAGAAAAGGGCAAACCACAAGCACTGGTAGGCCTTGCTGAGGTACACATCTACATCGCAAGCACTATCTCTCCCATAAGGGTAACGTGGGGATTGCTTTGAAATATCTTTTAAGTGTCATTTGCCATTGGGAGAAGATACAGATTGGGAGTTTGTGGTCTCTAAACTCACAATTTAAAAACACATCTTTTGTTTAACCAGTCTGTGCCTCTACCTGTCTGCAGAATACACGACTGGGTTGGCTAACAATTGGGCTCTTGTGCTTTAACTCTATTCAGTAACATAAAGGGAGCTGAGGTGTGCCTTGCATATCCTGATGGCCAATCACCAGGTTTCCTGGGCTAGAGTGGTGGGAGGAGTTGCTACTGACACCTGAAAATGTCTGTGCTTGTCCTCACCCAAATCTGTCTCCAACCCCCTATAGTGTGTCTGGAGCCAGCTGAGGGAAAAACAATGTCTTTTGCACTGCAAAGATAATGTTTTTACGTTTGCCTACTTCAAAGGAAGAAAGGGGTATAAGTATTATACCTCTGACAACCCAAAACCAGAACACCTCTGGTCTGAGGACATTCAGTCAAGAAGAAGAGTTAGGTGCTGTAGGAGTACTGCAACTCTGCCTGTTGCTTTGTTGTGCCAAAGCCTTCCTGTACCAGTGTCTTCTGCTGAGAGTCCTGACTTGATAAGTGGTGCCAATCCAGTTCCTGGGTCCTTGGAGGTGTAACCTAGTGATCTTAAGGAGAAAATCCATGCTTTGACTCCCAGTGCCTGTTTTCTTGATGCCTGGCTGAAAATGTTCAATGCATTGCCGCTGCCTGCTCTGAAGAGTGGTTAGGAGCATTGACCATGGCTTTCACTGCAGGCCCCAGCTTGCCATTGCAGTGCATCAGATGAATTGCAGCAGTGTGAGTACCACGTACTGTGTTACCGACGGCCATGGCACCTGCTCCAAATCTGAAGTAAAGTGAAGTAACAACAAGGGTTTGGCAAAAGCGCAGCAAGGCCACGCCACTATAATAATCAACAAAACAAGATGCCAGTACTGTACAATGATTTCTCAAAGTGAAACAAAACAATGAATTAAACAATTGTCCTGTCTAAACCAATATTTCAGTCTTGATGAAATCATCAAAATTTATTTTTATTATTTTCATTATTCATAACCATGTAAATCATTCGAAATTTTTCACTTTTTTAATACAAAACATTTAAATGCTATATACACAAGAGGGAGACCCTCTTTTTGAGTTCTAAAGTGGGAGCTATCTCAAGAAGACGGTGAAAAAGGGGGGGAGGAAATGTAGAGATCATTTGTACTCTAAAAACACTCTATGTACAACTCAATCATTCTGTGATACACACATACTCATACCAGATACATTCATATCTTCAGAAGGTTGGGAAAAAGTCAAAGAAAATTCAAGATGGAAAAAGAGGAAGGGGGGAAAAAATTGGCCGCACCTAAAAAAGATTTTTCATTTCAATTAAGGGAAGGCGCGATACACAAAATTCCAAAACTGTTAACTTAGGCTATAACAATGGCCATCTTCAATAATTTACATTTTCCAAGAAATTGCACAAAATCAAATCACAGTTTTACTTAATGAACAGATTGGCCTCAAATCATAAATGAAAGGTCGACGCGTTTCGAATCCCCCTAATTGTTGGGATACATTGTAAATTATTGAAGTTGGCAATTGTTATAGCCCAAGTTAACAGTTTTGGAATTTTGTGCGCCTTCCCTTAATAGAAAATAATTATTTTTTTAGGTGCAGCCAATTTCCCCCCCCCTCTCCTTTCTCTTTTTCCATCTTGAATTTTCTTTTACTTTTTCCCAACCTTCGGAAGTTATGAATGTATCTGGTATGAGTATGTGTGTATCACAGAATGATTGAGTTGTACATAGAGTATTCTTAGAGTACGAATGATCTCTAAATTTCCTCCCCCCTTTTTCACAGTCTTCTTGAGATAGCTCCCACTTTAGAACTCAAAAAGAGGGGCTCCCTCTTGTGTATATAGCATTCAAATATTTTGTATTGAAAAAAATTAAAAATTTCAAATGATTTACATGGTTATGAATAATGAAAATAATAAAAATAAATTTTGATGATTTAATCAAGACTGAAATATTGGTTTAGACAGGACAATTGTTTAATTAATTGTTTTGTTTTACTTTGAGAAATCATTGTGCAGTACTGGAACCAAATCTGAAGTAGCACCTGCTTCGAGGCTGTGAAATCGACACATCGCTTCCTTTGAGTGGATCACTTCCTTTATCTCGAACCGCACTCAAGCGGTTCACTTAGGGCCTTTCACTGCTTCAAGAACCATCTCCACTTGTGGGGTCCCACAGGGATCCTCACTTTCCCCTTTGCTTTTCAATTTGTATCTGCGCCCCCTTCTTCACCTTCTAAAACAATTCAATGTCACAATCTTTAATTATGCTGACGATTTACAGCTAATTTTCCCTCTGAATACTCCTGATTCAGTCGCCCACTTCCACCAAACTATGCTTATGATACAACGCTGGATGAGCTTAAACCACCTCAAGCTCAACCCGGGTAAAACCGAGTTAATTCTTCCCGGGGACAGCAGTATCAGCTGGGGCCCTCATTATTGGCCTTTGAGCCTTGGTCCTGCCCCAGTCCCTGCTTCTTCAGTGAAGAGTTTGGGTGTTATACTTGCATCCGATCTTTCATTAAAAGCTCAAGTTGGAGCAGTTGTTTCTGCTAGTTTTTATCAGATTAGAAAAATTAAAAAGATTGCACAATTTCTGACATATTCAGCCCTTATCAAGGTCACCATCGCACTGGTACTCTCCAGGCTGGACTTTTCTAACAGTCTGTACCTGGGCCTTCCATCTGGCCTTTTAAAAAGACTCCAACTAGTGCAGAACCAGGCAGCCAGACTTGTTCTTAAACAACCTAGGCGGTGTTCCATCAGGCCTGGTCTAGAACAATTACACTGGCTGCCTGTATCTCAAAGAATCATGTTTAAGTCCGGTTGCATCATATACAAGAGTCTACAAAACACAGGGCCTCAGTTCATCAATCAGTTGGTCTCCAAATATAAGCCCACTCGCAATCTTAGATCCATAAATAAAGACTTGCTGGTTGTTCCCTCTTACAAGAGAAAGCGTCAGGGCGGCAGCTGTTTCCATTACTTAGCCGCTGTCCTATGGAACTCCCTACCACTTTCCCTTAGGCTCAGCCCAGACTTTCTAACTTTTAGACGTTCTTACAAAACTTGGCTGTTCAGACAGGCTTATTTTCAGTAAGTTGTTGTGTTAGGTTCCTACTTTAACAGCGCCATGAAGCCCACGGGCGTACGTGCGCTTTACAAAAAAACCCTAACATAACATAACATCGCTTGCTTCGTGACTGTGGAATTGACAATGCCTGCAGTGTCACCGTCACATCAACACAGCGCATCTTGATTTTCGACACATTGTCCCTCAATGCTGATTCTTCATCAACACTTTACCGCAGTAAGGAGGCAAGGCCTCGGGTCCGCAAACGGATGCATCCCCTCCCCTGCCACTAAGAAATCAACACATCACCTCCCCTGCCAGTAAGGGACCGACATCACCTCCCCTGCCTAGCAGTAGGGAGCCAACACATTGCCTCCCCTGCCAGTAAGGAATCGATGCATCACCTTTCCTGTGTAGTAAGGAACAGACAAATCACTTTGATTTTCTGGCACCTCACCTACCTTGCTTCTTGCACTGTCTTTGACTTTTGACGCATCTAAAGTACTTTGCGCTCAAAAGAAATGCATCCATTGATTTCTATGCAGTAAGCTGGCTTAATCTTTTAAATGATAAATTGACTTGTGTATGTTGGATTTTTGTCATTTTGTTCTTGTTTTGTTTAGATAAATATTGGTTATTTTTCCAAATTGGTGTGGACTCCTCTAGTGTTTTCACTGTGTTATTGTGTGTGTAGGTACAAATGCTTTACACATTGCCTATGAGATAATCCTGACTGCTTGTGCCAAGCTACAAAGGGGGTGAGCATGGGTTATCTTAGCAGTGTGACTCCCTTACCCTGACTAGAGTGAGGGTCTCTACATAGACAGGTGTCAACTAGCCAGCTAGAGACTACGGGCCTCATTTATGAAAAGTGATGCATCGCTGCGTTAAAACAGCGATGCACCACTTTTCACTGCGCCCTCCTTGCGAGACCAATCATGCGTCATATTTACAGTATGACGCATACTGGCGCAAGGAGTTACAGATACATCAGTATTTCTGACGTATCTCAAGGCTCAAAAGTGATGCATTGCTGGAGTGTGTCACAAAAGTGACGCAACTCCAGCAATGTGTTCTTTCACATGGGGCAAGCCCCATGTGAAAGGGCCTGCGTCAGTCTTATGCCTGCTGTGAGGCAGGCGTAAGAAATTGACGCATTTGTGTCCTAGAAGTGGCGCAGTGAAATCTTATAGATTTCACTCCGTCACTTCTATGACCCTGTCTTGTGTTTGAAGGCCCCCCTGCATACATTATACCTGGCATAGGTATAATGTAGCGCAGGGGTTTACATTTGTAAATATTGTGCAACAAGGCACATTTTTTACGCTGCTGTTGCGTCACAAAAATTGACGCACCGGCGGCGTAAAAGTGACGCACAGCCTCATAAATGAGGCCCCATGTTGGTAGTGCCTGCGTCAGTCTTACGCCTGCCATGAAGCAGGCATTATATTTTGACGTATTAGCGGCCAAGAAATGGCGCAGTGAAATCTTATAGATTTCACTGCGTCACTTCCATGACCCTTTCTTGCATCAAAACGCCCCCCCTTGCATACATTATACCTGGCGCAGGTATAATGTGGCGAAGTGACGCACCTATCTCGATGCGTCACTTTGTAAATATGGTGCAACAAGGCGCATTTTTTACGCCACTGGTCAGTCACAAAAAGTGACGCACCGGCGGCGTAAAAGTGACGCACAGCCTCATACATGAGGCCCTACATTTCTAACAATTGTGATATGAAGTCATTGGTGAAAATCCAGGCAACTAGGTTGGGCAAAGTGATCCACTTTCTAATTCACAAAAATCAGAATGGCTTTGGGTCCCACTGCTATTCTGTCAATCATTTGCTGACTCTGACCCGCTTCTTCTGGCAAACCATTTATGATAATGATGACAAATTATTTCTTAGTTCAGATGCATGATGCACTGCTTTAGCCATAACTTTTTGAGTATGGTGCAATGGCCTTAATTTACCACATCAGCACCGATTACCTGTAATGGATTTCCCTCAGACCCATCCCAAATTAGCCAAGGCATGATACAAGGCTGCCTGCCATCACCTCTACTCTTTCTCTTATCTTTGGGACCGTTGGCCATTGCTATACAATCATCAACATGTGTCTCTGACCTGACTAACTCAATTTGTTGCTGTATGCAGACAATGTGCTTCTCACATTAAGAGACTCCAGAGAGTCCACACTGGCACTTGAGGACTTCTCCCATTTCTCACTCCCTAAAGAAAATCAGAACCAAAAATATTGTGTGGACAGAATATCATGTCAGATATATCGATGACCAAAATATTGAGAAGGTAAGTGCAGATAGGTAAGTATAGATTTACTATTCTTAACTCCACTTCTACGCACCCTGAAGATATATATCTATTGTCAAGATACATATATATGGAGTTATATGTAGTAAACCTTTGTTTACCTATAGAAAGTTACCTTCACAATATTTTTGTCCTGACATGATATTTGGTCCCACAATTTATTTGGTTCCAATATACCATCTAAACATCTAAGGAGTAGAGTCTAGACTGTCAAAATGTTAACAGCTTCCAGGTTTAACAATATATTTGGCATGCTTCCTTTTAAGATTCTGGTCATACTCTTACAAATGGTTGATGCTACCATCCGAAAGGGCAATATTTGAGTCAAATGACCTACCTCTTGAATCCACATAGAAAAACACCTATGGGAGTTGAAATTGAATGAAAACTTTATAGAGCAGCACAAGAGCATTCTGGTCTAAACTCAGCCCCCGGCACCTTGATAGACCAATTTAAGCCCCATGCTGACTGAAAAGCTTAGTGCATGATGACAACACATGCTCATCTTAAGGAAGATAGACTTATGCATCCTAAAGTGCAAATGTGATCCTACCTTTCGTAAGTTATCTGTCCTGTGGACAGTCTAGAAAAACCAGGGGATAATTAAGGTGCACCATATAATAGCAGATGGGTCATTTAAAACTTTTGCAGATCTAACCATGAAATACCGCCTACTAAAGTCTCATTTGTGGAGATAGTTACGGATAATCACTGACTTCAGACTCAATTGAACACCCAGAAATGGATTAATATGCCTTCCTCCCTTCACCCTTCTTTTGTTTGAATAGATCCTTTAAAAGAAATTGATTGCAGAGCTCTTTGATATACTAATATTAAAATCATTTTCTAATCATTTATCTACAATGATACTGCTGTCAACAGAGATGACAGGATCCAATGTATCCCAGACAACTGGGCCTAGCTTCTGAAACTACATGACAGAGGATTTGAAGAAGCTTGACTTAAGTTCCTTTACTTTAGGAGTCTTCAGAATTGGCATTGTACTCCTGACAAACTGCATAGGGCAAAACTATTCCGCATATCTGCCTGTTGGCGATGTAAGCAACCTGGCTATGATATTATGAATGCCCTTTGGTCCTGCCTCGTAATTCTCTATGAGAGAACCTTGTGGCCTCACATAGAGCAACTCCTCACAGAATCTAGTGGTCTCGCCTTAATTCCCTTAGCAGCTCTTGCTATATAACCACAACCCTGTTGGACTTGGCCCTCTCTGCAGGGTCACCATCAAACCTTTTCCCTTCACTTCTCCTATTTCTCTGAATTCATTTTTGTTGGCTTTAGAACTCTTTTTTTACTCCCCTAAATCTTACAATGCAGGGCTTTACACCCCAAACCATTACAACGCATTCCCCATTACAACGCCCTGGTGGAGTTTGAACAGTAAGTTGCATTGTAATGGATAATGCGTTGTAATGGATTGCAATTGTAAACCCCTGCGTTGTAAAAGATTTTGCGTAGTAAAAAATGTAGGATAATGGCACGCATTGTAAAAGAGTGTGGGGTAAAGTGTTATATTCGAACCTGAACTCTGCCAGCTCTGAATCCTGCTTTTCCAAGTGGATCCACTTAGTCTTGGACCCTTCTACGTGTATCGGAAGGTGCTTTGACAGCCCAATTGTTGTTGCAGCAGAACGGGCACAGTGCAACGCATCGCAAAACTCCACATCGGAACACTGCACTACACATTCTCGATGTAGGCCTTCACTTCACAAGCCCCTCAGCTCAGTCAAAACTGAATTAGTTCTGACAGGGAGCAGTCAGAACTTCTGGGGCCCACACTACTGGCCTACAGAGCTTTGAACCCCCCCCGAACCCTCTACCTCCGTCAAGAGCCTTGGGGTCACTATAAATAATGACCTGTCATTAAGATCACAAGACTGTGCGGTGATCTTGACCTGCTTCTTTCAGTTGCAAAAGATCAGAAAGATCAGCTGACTGCTCACACACGTAGCTCTGATACAGGTTGTGATAGCTATGGTGCTATCACACTTAGACTACGCAAATTCATTCTACTTGGGCATGCCACTTTTCCTAATCAAGCGACTTCAGATGGTTCAGAACCAAGCAGCAAGACTGATCTACCAGCAACCCAGATGGCAATTTGCCATACCCTTTTTTAAGAAAACTACACTGGCTCCCTATGCGGTCGTAGCCCCAAATTCATTAACAGCCTTTTATCAAGGTACACTCCCTCTCACAACCTATGCTCAGTACATCTCGTGTTACTAACTACCCCTGCTTTTAAGTTAAAAAGTCAGGGAGGATGTAGGTTTGCTTCCTTGGCCCCAAGATTGTGGAACTTCTTTCCTCTGGAGATTCAGTCATGTACTGATCTTCTGAGCTTTAGGAAAACGCTTAAGACATTGCTGTTTGTGCAGTCCCACAAATAATTTCACCACTGGATTCGGCAATTTCTAGAGTTAGCGCCATGAAACCTATCGGTGTACTTGTGCTGTATAGATTTTTTATGACATAACATAACAAGCCCTTGTCGGCAGCATCCTCGACAACGAAGACAGACTCTGCATCTCCTGCCCTGTACCTTCTTCAGAAGCAGCCTGTGTGTGATGCATCTAAGGCGGAGGACTTTGCATTGCCAAGCCGTCATCAACAGCATCTTGGTCGCTGAAGTAAGACCTCACATTGCAGCCTCACAGCTTCCCAGAACCACTGCTGTGCTACGTATTTCGACACCAGGACATCAAATCAACTCAGCTGTGTGACATATCCTCCATGTGGGACTCAGCATTGACCTGCAATCAGGATCTAAGTCTTTTTGTTCAGAGGGCCTAACTGAGTCCCTGTAGTCAGCCTGCACTCCATCAGAGTCAGATTGAACTTGTGACTTTGTCCCAGTACACCATGACCAGATAACCAGAGTTAGCCCTTTTGCTATTTGGAACTATTTTCACCTAAATCTTTAAAATTGCATATCTCCAGTTCTACTTTTTAGATTTTTGTCATTGTAGTCTTAAATTATTTACTAAATAGTACTCTATCAGCCTGATTCATGAAGTAAAATAGCGCCCGCAATCGCTGCGAAAATGCAATTGCGGGCACAATTTCCGTAATCGGCATTCAACATCAAAATAGCGAATTCGCAAACACAGAATAGCAAATTCGCTATTATATTCGCAGAATCCCGGCAGGTGAGCATTAGCGAATCGGAAAATGCGAGAAACCACGGATTCTGCGAAATAAATAGCGAATTCGCTATAGAATCGCAATCGGTATTCAAGAAAAATCGCAATTAGCGAAAAACCCCAAAATCGCTATTTGCACCGCGCAAAATAAGGACAACTCAAAGCAGGTGGTAACCATGAAAGCCATGGAAAAAAAACTTTCAAAAAACCGTTGTCCTATCACCAACAGGTACTGGCCTGACCAATCACACATAAGGACCATCAGCAGCAGCAGCATTAGGAGTCCCACAATGCCAGGAATGTACATGGTGGTGAGGCGTCGCAGGCTACAGCGATTAGCACGGAGGAGACGCAGGATCCAGGACAGGATATTCCGCCAGCGGGTCACCTTGCTGGGCCAAACCAGAGAGCAGATATATGCTAAATACAGGCTGAATGGGGAAATGATAATGCAGCTAATACAGGACCTTGACCCCCTGATGCAGCACCCAACAAGCCGTACCAATGCTGTGCCTACACATGTGCAGGTATTGTGTAGCCTGCACCTCCTGGCCTCCGGGAGTTTCCAGGGGATAGTAGCGGCTGCTGGGGGGATATCCCAGCCCACCATGTCACGCTGCCTCCACACTTTTGTTGACGCCATGCTCACCCAGCTACACCGTCACATCAAATTCCCCGCCAGCCAACAGGAATTGGACATGACCAAGCTACAATTCTACAATGTAGCCCATTTTCCACATGTGCTCGGATGTATAGACTGTACCCACGTCGCCATCTGCCCACCAGCTGGCATGGAGTATATGTTCCGCAATAGAAAGTCCTACCACTCCCTCAACATCCAGATGGTCTGCAATGCTAAGACATACATCACTGACATTGTCGCACAGTACCCAGGGAGTACCCATGACTCCTTCATTTTCCGGCAAAGCGGCCTCCACACACGACTGGTCAGGGGAGAGTTTGGGGAAGGACACCTACTTGGTAAGTACACTTTGTTGTAAATGTCACATTGCTAAGATGTAACAGCGCAGCACAGGCAATCACCATCTGCTCCTCTCATTCAGGTGACAGTGGCTACGCCCTCCGTGAATACCTCCTGACCCCATACCTCAACCCTGCTACACCCCAGCAATGGCGCTACAATATTGCACACATACGGACAAGGAATTGCATAGAAAGGACATTTGGCCTGCTCAAGAGCAGGTTCCGCATACTGCACAAGACAGGTGGGGCCATGTATTACAGTCCTGAAAAGTGCTGCCGCATTGTGGCTGTCTGCGCAATACTACATAACATTGCAACCAAGCGCCGGATACCTGTTGACATCTCTGGCAGTGAATCTGAGGGGGACAACCGGCCACCTGCACATGCGCGCCATGCACATGGGGAGAACCCAGCAGAAGGGCACAGACGTCGCAACCACATCACAGTGAACTGTTTCTAGTACAACCACTTCCATCACCCCACAAATCAACAATGCATGCAAAATGTAATGATGACACAACGCTAATGTGTGTAGCAAAAGAAATGTATTTGTTAAATTCACAAAAATAAAAATAAGGTTCCTGTCCAAATAAGTCCAACAAACAGTATTACGCCATACTGCTGTGCATCGCTACATGGCAGGCTTAACCTCAGCCTGTGCCATAGGTAAACTGCAGTACTCTAGGAGCGCCTAGAGCGCGTTCCGCCATAGCGCCTCTGAGGGGCATCCTCCTCCGGGGCTTCAGGCAATGGGGGGGCATGGTGCTGCTGGTGTGTGGTGGGGCCTGTGAGGCAGATTGAGAGCTGACGCTGGACGCCCCCTCACTCGCATCATCACCCCCCACAACAGATGGAATAGCTGGAGGGTGAAGAGCAATGACTGCCGTGGTGAGGGTCTCCAGCACCCTTGTCATGTCCTCGCTGCACTGTATGATTTGGTGCTGGTGGGTCAGGGCGCGCCGCGCCAACAGAGATGCAGCATTCGCTGACACGTAACTTGCCCTGCTGTTAGTGTCAAGCCGGGTCATCAGTTGGCGGTGGCGCCGGCGTGTTCCACTGCGCTCTCTCGACATGGCCGCGGTGTTGGCCTCCAAGGCTGCAGCCATGCGGACCAGTCCTTCTCCCACACCTGCCATTTCTGCCCTCATGCCTTCCATGTGGCCTGCTACAGTGGCCACATTGCGCCCTATCATGTGCAGTTGCAGCTGTATAGCCCCCTGCTGCTGAGCCTGGCGCTGGTGAATGCGGAGCATGCGTCTCTCGACGCTGAGCCGCGCCAGTCCCTGAGCATTGGCCCGCCTGCTAGCTGCTGTGGAGTGCCGGCGTGACCTGCCACGCCTGCCCTGCTGGCCTGAGTGTGAGGCCGGCCGCTGTGTGGACACCGGCGCAGCCCCGGATGTAGAGGCGACAGCTGCTGGGGGTATGGCCGCCGGTGTTGCAGGTGCGCCAGACGCAGGGGGTGTGACTGACGGTGTGGCTGTTGTAGTAGATGCAGGGGGCACAGGAGTGACTGCCCTGGCTGCGGCTCTGGGAGGAGCAGCGGTGGCAGGAGGCACAATGGGAGCTGGCCTGCCAGCGGATGTGGGTGCTGCACCAGTTGCAGGGGGGACGCTGCAGGTGGTACTTGCTGCTGGTGTAGATGCAGCGGCAGGGGCTGGTGCCTGGGTTGGTGTTGGCACCTCCACCTCTGGGACGCCCTCATCGATCTCCAGCCTATCGCTGTCGCTGGTATCGCCACCTGTGGGGGTAAGTGGTGGATCATTAGTTGCATGTATCTGGCAGACGTGCAGTTGCTACATGCATGCTGGGTGACATTCCCTGAATGGCAGTGGCTTTGTGTGCTTTGGGACCTGTCTGGCTGCATTGTGGTACTACAACATTGTGGCCAGACTACATCTCCCACAATGCTTCAGGACATTCCTTGATGTGCAACTATGGCATGCCTACGGGACATTGGGGGAGCCTATTTGGTCATGGCCATCCATAGGGGGCAGGGTCGCAGTCACATGCCACTTACCTTGGGTGTCTTGGGTGGTGGGGGTTGAGTCCAGTGCTGTAAAACCGACACAGGCCTCCTTCTCCAGGGTGTTTTCGACCTGGTCCTCCATGGGAGTGTTGGGTGGTACAGTTGGTCCTCCTCCTCCGGTGCCCGAGGACTCCCCAAGCCGCGCCGCCACCTTCTCCTTGGCACGGCCTCGGAGGTCGTACCACCGCTTTTTTAATTCCTCCAGGGACCTGGCCGCCACTCCCACGGAGTTCACAGCCGAGGCTATCCCCTGCCATATGCGCCGCTTCTCCTGTTCTGGGACCCTCCGTGAATTTGCGCCAAATAGCCTGTCATGGTTGGCCACAACCCCCTCAATGAGGTGTTCCAGCTCCTGCTCAGAGAATTTCAGTTTTCTCTTGCGCCCAGACGAGCTGCTGGTGCCAGGTGCAGGTTCCTCAGCCATGATGGTACAAGGGTTGTGGATCTGTGTGATTTTCCAGTTAGCTGCAGCTCTCCAAAAAGCTCCCTCTCTCTCTGCCTCAATGTGGAAAATGGTGGTGGGAACCGGCAGCTTCCTGGTTGTGATGTCATCACTGGGCTCGAAATGCGACTTCCCGTTTTCCCGATCTCGCGAGTTTGCGATCTCGCAAATAGCGATATCGCAAATAGCGATATCGCTATTTGCGAGCTCGCAGTCCAGGCGCGGGTAGCCGGAAATAGCGATTATTCTGCGATTTTCGGTCATCGCTAACGGAATTTGCGATCGCGTGCGAATCGCTTTTTTTTATCGCAATTCTTCATGAATTCGGATTTGCGATTTCTGAATAGCGATTCGCTTTTTTTCGCTATTTCAGAATCGCAAATGCCGATTTTCATGAATATATTAAACAACACAAGAGCCAACACTGGGGTGTCAAATTTAGATGACTGGTTAATATGTGGCGGCGGCTGCTTCGATTGAAACAAAAACAACCTATTTTCCTTTAACCACAGACAAATTTATTCTATTTATAAATCAAACTTTTTGTCTTTTTCTGTTTTTTAAGCACACTATTCGTCGTGCATGGAAAATACGAAATATACAAAACAATGAATTATATATACAAAATATACAAACAGATAAATATACAGTTTCAGACACACTTGGCCATACATTCATACAACATGCATTCACAACAACAGACAATATATAGAGAAACACTACGTCCGAGCATCGGTCATTCAGTTCAATGGAGAGAATTGCATTCTATGTTTAAATGATCTGTTCTAGTTGTTATTGTCACAGTCTGTCTTGTAGAACCAAATGAATCGAACAACTGTTCCAACAAAAATTGGTGACCAGATGCGGGACAAAGAAGCTGGTCGACGCGTTTCGAACCCCTTTTAGTTAAATGGGGGTTCTCCTCAGGACCGGAATGGTTCTGAAACAAAATAGAGAGGGGAGTGGCTTAGGAAAACAATTCAGGATTGAGATGAATAGAAGGGGATCAACTCCCTGTGTTCAACAAGGGCTCCCTACCTTAATCCACAAGTAGTAAGAACTCAAACAATGGCAGGCAGGTGAAAATCCAAAGTGGAATAGTATTTCCCAATAGGCGTGATCAAAGTCGCTGTGGGGGAAGACAATACAAAAGGACTACATTTAGTGTCTACTCTTTCGCAATGGTTCATTCAGCTCTAGAACGTTAAGGGGAAACGGTCGGGTTGATGGAAACTTACCCGTTCGTGACTTGCTTCGTGCTCGCTGTTCTGACAGCCGGTGTCTGTACGCCCGCTCCTCTGCTGCAAGAGGAAGCGATAAGAGTTGTTAGGAAGTTAGCGTGGGAGACGCGTGTGCATTGAATGGAAGGGATGCATGAAGACGTACCGATGCGGGAGCAAGGCGTGAGACCTACTCCTTCGGCGGTGTCCGTGGTTCACACTGCTCGAGTCGTCGAGTGGGTGTGGTGCCTCGGTGCTTCCTGGTTTGAATATGGAGGCCTGGGGTTGCTGGGACTTGTAGTCCAAGACCACGATTTTGGCTGGAGAGTCATACAAAGGCTGACGTGGACTAGCTCATGGGCCGGGCTTGTAAATTTCTGAGATTTCGTTTAGTCCCCGTACGGCAGTGTTGAATTTCATTATGAGCATAGCTTCACGTTGGGACAGTCTAGCTTCAGTGTCACCACCCCTAGGGTCTTTTTCTATTTTGGACAAAACTGTCCATCGCAAATCCATGTTCTCGTGCTTACATTTGATCCAATGATTGACCAATGGGGCATTTTCCACCCCCCTGCGGACGCGAGATTTATGTTGCGTGATCCTGTTTCTGATTTCCTGTGTAGTTTTCCCAAAATAGACTAGAGGGCAAGGGCAAATGATGGCATAGACTACGTTTTTGGATTTACAATTAGTGAAGGTATCGTGTTTCCAGTGTATATTATCAAATGAAAAAACTGATTCCTCGATAGTCTCATCGCAACAAGTGCATGTCCCGTGACTTCCATCACCCCACAAATCAACAATGCATGCAAAATGTAATGATGACACAACGCTAATGTGTGTAGCAAAAGAAATGTATTTGTTAAATTCACAAAAATAAAAATAAGGTTCCTGTCCAAATAAGTCCAACAAACAGTATTACGCCATACTGCTGTGCATCGCTACATGGCAGGCTTAACCTCAGCCTGTGCCATAGGTAAACTGCAGTACTCTAGGAGCGCCTAGAGCGTGTTCCGCCATAGCGCCTCTGAGGGGCATCCTCCTCCGGGGCTTCAGGCAATGGGGGGGCATGGTGCTGCTGGTGTGTGGTGGGGCCTGTGAGGCAGATTGAGAGCTGACGCTGGACGCCCCCTCACTCGCATCATCACCCCCAACAACAGATGGAATAGCTGGAGGGTGAAGAGCAATGACTGCCGTGGTGAGGGTCTCCAGCACCCTTGTCATGTCCTCGCTGCACTGTATGATTTGGTGCTGGTGGGTCAGGGCGCGCCGCGCCAACAGAGATGCAGCATTCGCTGACACGTAACTTGCCCTGCTGTTAGTGTCAAGCCGGGTCATCAGTTGGCGGCGGCGCCGGCGTGTTCCACTGCGCTCTCTCGACATGGCCGCGGTGTTGGCCTCCAAGGCTGCAGCCATGCGGACCAGTCCTTCTCCCACACCTGCCATTTCTGCCCTCATGCCTTCCATGTGGCCTGCTACAGTGGCCACATTGCGCCCTATCATGTGCAGTTGCAGCTGTATAGCCCCCTGCTGCTGAGCCTGGCGCTGGTGAATGCGGAGCATGCGTCTCTCGACGCTGAGCCGCGCCAGTCCCTGAGCATTGGCCCGCCTGCTAGCTGCTGTGGAGTGCCGGCGTGACCTGCCACGCCTGCCCTGCTGGCCTGAGTGTGAGGCCGGCCGCTGTGTGGACACTGGCGCAGCCCCGGATGTAGAGGCGACAGCTGCTGGGGGTATGGCCGCCGGTGTTGTAGGTGCGCCAGACGCAGGGGGTGTGACTGACGGTGTGGCTGTTGTAGTAGATGCAGGGGGCACAGGAGTGACTGCCCTGGCTGCGGCTCTGGGAGGAGCAGCGGTGGCAGGAGGCACAATGGGGGCTGGCCTGCCAGCGGATGTGGGTGCTGCACCAGTTGCAGGGGGGACGCTGCAGGTGGTACTTGCTGCTGGTGTAGATGCAGCGGCAGGGGCTGGTGCCTGGGTTGGTGTTGGCACCTCCACCTCTGGGACGCCCTCATCGATCTCCAGCCTATCGCTGTCGCTGGTATCGCCACCTGTGGGGGTAAGTGGTGGATCATTAGTTGCATGTATCTGGCAGACATGCAGTTGCTACATGCATGCTGGGTGACATTCCCTGAATGGCAGTGGCTTTGTGTGCTTTGGGACCTGTCTGGCTGCATTGTGGTACTACAACATTGTGGCCAGACTACATCTCCCACAATGCTTCAGGACATTCCTTGATGTGCAACTATGGCATGCCTATGGGACATTGGGGGAGCCTATTTGGTCATGGCCATCCATAGGGGGCAGGGTCGCAGTCACATGCCACTTACCTTGGGTGTCTTGGGTGGTGGGGGTTGAGTCCAGTGCTGTAAAACCAACACAGGCCTCCTTCTCCAGGGTGTTTTCGACCTGGTCCTCCATGGGAGTGTTGGGTGGTACAGTTGGTCCTCCTCCTCCGGTGCCCGAGGACTCCCCAAGCCGCGCCGCCACCTTCTCCTTGGCACGGCCTCGGAGGTCGTACCACCGCTTTTTTAATTCCTCCAGGGACCTGGCCGCCACTCCCACGGAGTTCACAGCCGAGGCTATCCCCTGCCATATGCGCCGCTTCTCCTGTTCTGGGACCCTCCGTGAATTTGCGCCAAATAGCCTGTCATGGTTGGCCACAACCCCCTCAATGAGGTGTTCCAGCTCCTGCTCAGAGAATTTCAGTTTTCTCTTGCGCGCAGACGAGCTGCTGGTGCCAGGTGCAGGTTCCTCAGCCATGATGGTACAAGGGTTGTGGATCTGTGTGATTTTCCAGTTAGCTGCAGCTCTCCAAAAAGCTCCCTCTCTCTCTGCCTCAATGTGGAAAATGGTGGTGGGAACCGGCAGCTTCCTGGTTGTGATGTCATCACTGGGCTCGAAATGCGACTTCCCGTTTTCCCGATCTCGCGAGTTTGCGATCTCGCAAATAGCGATATCGCAAATAGCGATATCGCTATTTGCGAGCTCGCAGTCCAGGCGCGGGTAGCCGGAAATAGCGATTATTCTGCGATTTTCGGTCATCGCTAACGGAATTTGCGATCGCGTGCGAATCGCTTTTTTTTATCGCAATTCTTCATGAATTCGGATTTGCGATTTCTGAATAGCGATTCGCTTTTT
This sequence comes from Lissotriton vulgaris, assembly GCF_964263255.1. NCBI lineage: Eukaryota > Metazoa > Chordata > Amphibia > Caudata > Salamandridae > Lissotriton > Lissotriton vulgaris. Next base: position 396,546,427 of record NC_141696.1, on the reverse strand, counting down.
TTCGCTATTTCAGAATCGCAAATGCCGATTTTCATGAATATATTAAACAACACAAGAGCCAACACTGGGGTGTCAAATTTAGATGACTGGTTAATATGTGGCGGCGGCTGCTTCGATTGAAACAAAAACAACCTATTTTCCTTTAACCACAGACAAATTTATTCTATTTATAAATCAAACTTTTTGTCTTTTTCTGTTTTTTAAGCACACTATTCGTCGTGCATGGAAAATACGAAATATACAAAACAATGAATTATATATACAAAATATACAAACAGATAAATATACAGTTTCAGACACACTTGGCCATTTATTCATACAACATGCATTCACAACAACAGACAATATATAGAGAAACACTACGTCCGAGCATCGGTCATTCAGTTCAATGGAGAGAATTGCATTCTATGTTTAAATGATCTGTTCTAGTTGTTATTGTCACAGTCTGTCTTGTAGAACCAAATGAATCGAACAACTGTTCCAACAAAAATTGGTGACCAGATGCGGGACAAAGAAGCTGGTCGACGCGTTTCGAACCCCTTTTAGTTAAACGGGGGTTCTCCTCAGGACCGGAATGGTTCTGAAACAAAATAGAGAGGGGAGTGGCTTAAGAAAACAATTCAGGATTGAGATGAATAGAAGGGGATCAACTCCCTGTGTTCAACAAGGGCTCCCTACCTTAATCCACAAGTAGTAAGAACTCAAACAATGGCAGGCAGGTGAAAATCCAAAGTGGAATAGTATTTCCCAATAGGCGTGATCAAAGTCGCTGTGGGGGAAGACAATACAAAAGGACTACATTTAGTGTCTACTCTTTCGCAATGGTTCATTCAGCTCTAGAACGTTAAGGGGAAACGGTCGGGTTGATGGAAACTTACCCGTTCGTGACTTGCTTCGTGCTCGCTGTTCTGACAGCCGGTGTCTGTACGCCCGCTCCTCTGCTGCAAGAGGAAGCGATAAGAGTTGTTAGGAAGTTAGCGTGGGAGACGCGTGTGCATTGAATGGAAGGGATGCATGAAGACGTACCGATGCGGGAGCAAGGCGTGAGACCTACTCCTTCGGCGGTGTCCGTGGTTCACACTGCTCGAGTCGTCGAGTGGGTGTGGTGCCTCGGTGCTTCCTGGTTTGAATATGGAGGCCTGGGGTTGCTGGGACTTGTAGTCCAAGACCACGATTTTGGCTGGAGAGTCATACAAAGGCTGACGTGGACTAGCTCATGGGCCGGGCTTGTAAATTTCTGAGATTTCGTTTAGTCCCCGTACGGCAGTGTTGAATTTCATTATGAGCATAGCTTCACGTTGGGACAGTCTAGCTTCAGTGTCACCACCCCTAGGGTCTTTTTCTATTTTGGACAAAACTGTCCATCGCAAATCCATGTTCTCGTGCTTACATTTGATCCAATGATTGACCAATGGGGCATTTTCCACCCCCCTGCAGACGCGAGATTTATGTTGCGTGATCCTGTTTCTGATTTCCTGTGTAGTTTTCCCAAAATAGACTAGAGGGCAAGGGCAAATGATGGCATAGACTACGTTTTTGGATTTACAATTAGTGAAGGTATCGTGTTTCCAGTGTATATTATCAAATGAAAAAACTGATTCCTCGATAGTCTCATCGCAACAAGTGCATGTCCCGCACTTGTGATGGCCTTTAGGTGGAGGTATGGTTTTTTAATAGGTGCCAATTTGACTATTAAAAAACCTGCATGAGGATTTCACGGCACCACCACTTTTTGCGTACAAAAAGGATAAAAGTGTGGCCAACTATGTCGTTAGGGCAGCATTACCCATCACCAGGGCACCCACATTACAAAGCCTTTTTGGATTACCTCCACCTAAAGGCCATCACAAGTGCGGGACATGCACTTGTTGCGACGAGACTATCGAGGAATCAGTTTTTTTATTTGATAATATACACTGGAAACACGATACCTTCACTAATTGTAAATCCAAAAACGTAGTCTATGCCATCATTTGCCCTTGCCCTCTAGTCTATATTGGGAAAACTACACAGGAAATCAGAAACAGGATCACGCAACATAAATCTCGCGTCCGCAGGGGGGTGGAAAATGCCCCATTGGTCAATCATTGGATCAAATGTAAGCACGAGAACATGGATTTGCGATGGACAGTTTTGTCCAAAATAGAAAAAGACCCTAGGGGTGGTGACACTGAAGCTAGACTGTCCCAACGTGAAGCTATGCTCATAATGAAATTCAACACTGCCGTACGGGGACTAAACGAAATCTCAGAAATTTACAAGCCCGGCCCATGAGCTAGTCCACGTCAGCTTTTGTATGACTCTCCAGCCAAAATCGTGGTCTTGGACTACAAGTCCCAGCAACCCCAGGCCTCCATATTCAAACCAGGAAGCACCGAGGCACCACACCCACTCGACGACTCGAGCAGTGTGAACCACGGACACCGCCGAAGGAGTAGGTCTCACGCCTTGCTCCCGCATCGGTACGTCTTCATGCATCCCTTCCATTCAATGCACACGCGTCTCCCACGCTAACTTCCTAACAACTCTTATCGCTTCCTCTTGCAGCAGAGGAGCGGGCGTACAGACACCGGCTGTCAGAACAGCGAGCACGAAGCAAGTCACGAACGGGTAAGTTTCCATCAACCCGACCGTTTCCCCTTAACGTTCTAGAGCTGAATGAACCATTGCGAAAGAGTAGACACTAAATGTAGTCCTTTTGTATTGTCTTCCCCCACAGCGACTTTGATCACGCCTATTGGGAAATACTATTCCACTTTGGATTTTCACCTGCCTGCCATTGTTTGAGTTCTTACTACTTGTGGATTAAGGTAGGGAGCCCTTGTTGAACACAGGGAGTTGATCCCCTTCTATTCATCTCAATCCTGAATTGTTTTCCTAAGCCACTCCCCTCTCTATTTTGTTTCAGAACCATTCCGGTCCTGAGGAGAACCCCCATTTAACTAAAAGGGGTTCGAAACGCGTCGACCAGCTTCTTTGTCCCGCATCTGGTCACCAATTTTTGTTGGAACAGTTGTTCGATTCATTTGGTTCTACAAGACAGACTGTGACAATAACAACTAGAACAGATCATTTAAACATAGAATGCAATTCTCTCCATTGAACTGAATGACCGATGCTCGGACGTAGTGTTTCTCTATATATTGTCTGTTGTTGTGAATGCATGTTGTATGAATGTATGGCCAAGTGTGTCTGAAACTGTATATTTATCTGTTTGTATATTTTGTATATATAATTCATTGTTTTGTATATTTCGTATTTTCCATGCACGACGAATAGTGTGCTTAAAAAACAGAAAAAGACAAAAAGTTTGATTTATAAATAGAATACATTTGTCTGTGGTTAAAGGAAAATAGGTTGTTTTTGTTTCAATCGAAGCAGCCGCCGCCACATATTAACCAGTCATCTAAATTTGACATCCCAGTGTTGGCTCTTGTGTTGTTTAATATATTAGTTGGACTCAGCCATCCTGAGTAATGAGTCAAGACCCTTCTTGATTCTCTGATTTTCATGAATATGGCGGTATGTTTCTAAATTGGTGTGGGATTTTCTTTGTGTTATGTTTTCACTGAAGTGCTGCATAAATACTTTACGCATTGCTTTTAAATTATGCCTGACAGCTGTGCCAAGCTACCGGGATCTCTACACAGGATAATTTGGGGTTGCTTGTGATTTTGCCCTGACAAGGGTTTTTGGTTGCTGCTTGAGCAGGGTTTCACCCCCTCACCCAGTAACCCAATTTGTTACAGACGCTCAAACTATAACAGAGCTGAGCCAATTTCAAAAGAAATCTAACATCTAACATGGGCTTCGATTGGAATTCCACAGAGCATATTATCAAGCCCATTATCGCCGCTTTATCGGCCGTTTTCGGCCGATAAAGCGGCGATAAATTTAGCGCACAGGCTTGATAATATGCCCCCAAGTACCAAAGTTGTGGAACGATCTTCCACCCATCCTCAGAGCACTGGAAAATGAACTTTCCTTTAGGAAGAAACTCAAGACATCACTGTTACCCCGTTAATGTACCAAGGGCCCAATTCTCAGCACAGCATATGCTTTACACAATGTAAACATAATAAATGGCTAGAGAGCATGTCTACATTATTGTCTCACAAACACCTGATCTACAAACTGAATGACATTCTATTTTTGGGGGGATATCTGGTGTCAATTATGGTTGCATACGGACTGATTTTCCAGGAGGACACTTGATCGTATGTATGTGTCCGTTGACTTTAGATACTCTTAGCAAAATCCCTGTTAACTGTAATTAGACCCTAGTTATATTTTATACTTGGGGTTAAGATTTTGCTTGGCTCTTCAAAGTTCATTGAAAAGTAATTGCGCTGGACACAATTTTCTTTTCTTTTCTTTCTCTGTAGATATCCTCTATCCTTACTTTGATACTGAAGTCTTCATAATTTCGAAGATATGTTTGTAATGCAGCATTGTTGTATGTTCAAATGTATACATTGATACTGATTTTACTCTGTACTGGAGTGTTGATTCTCTCATGATATATTGTTGGACCTGGCCTTTGTTGGCATTGGAACTTTGTGAACTTTTTCCCCACTAACCAGTAGTAATGTGCTTGTTCGTGGTTCCTTAAACTTGGTGCAATTACCTGTTTTGTACAATTAATTTCCTTAAATCTCTAGTATTGGTACCACATGTACCTAAGGCATGTAAATTAAATGCTCCTTGTGGGCAGCATCTCGCATTGTACCAGCCACTAAAGTAGCCTTTTGAAACATAGCTCAGGGCTGCAATTGCAGCCTATAGTGTAGATTTGAACTGCCATTTCAATCCAGCAAAATAAACCTTTTGCTATGCCTAGTTCATTAATACTTATACATCACCTCTAACATAGGTCTACAGGCTCATAAGGCAGTGTGCATAGTATTTAAAAATGAGGACATCAGTTCTTAAGTTGTATACGTCCTAACAGGAGAACACTCCTAATGTTATTTTTAGGACTCTCTATCTCATTGAATAACACTGAATTATAAAATGTTGTGTAAAGTGCTAACTTTATATTGGGAGCAGGTAGAGATATGCCTTAATGGGCTAGCTGACCAGCTGCAACTGGACCTGCCTCGACCTGTCTGAGCCCTGGTGCAGGCCTCTGCTGTAGTGAGTCCTGATCCCCAAGAGGTGCCCCTCAGGTCCTTGCCTCTTGGTTGACATCAGTGGAAGCTCCTCCAAGAAGAAAATGTAAAAATCTTGGAGTTTGGGCTCCTCTGTGACTGAGAACAGGTTAATCCGTGCTGAAATTCTGCCTCGTTGGCCACCAGCAAGAATCTTCGACAGCAATGGTCTGTGAATACCAGACACAAGACATACACTTCTCGCCATGGCATAAGCAGCCCATGACAACTACCAACCTGGAGCTCCCCTTGTCATGTTCTTCATGCCGTCAACTTCCTTCTTGCCACCTCCTTCAATGCAAACAGAACTCTTCCCACCACACTTGAGTAGGTAACCCATCAGTGGGACTAACGTGGTCCCTTTATGTGACCCACACTTTATTGCGCTCAACCCAAACTTGTGACCCGGTCTAGTTCAACCAGATGACCCTGAGTGGCATTTTGTGCGTTTAGGTGCTTTTACAAACTTAAAAGTAAAATTAAATATCTTTGGTTCTACTGATTGGACGTTTATCATCTAAATTTGTTTGAGATTTTACTTGCGCTGTGTTTTAACTTTATTGCTGCTTGTTCAGTGCATACATACGTTAAACATTGCCTCTAAGTTAAGCCTGATTTCTTTGTTCAAAGCTACCAGAAGGTTAACCACGGGTTAATTTAGTGACTTTTGTGGCTAACCCTAACAAGGTTTGTAGTTGTCTGAGTAGGGTTTCTACCCTTCTCAACCAAGAACCAAATTTCTTACATGTATCAATAAAAATATTCAAACACAAAGACTATTGTTTGCTGCAATTTAAAGGTTAGAATTAGAAGCTTAGTGTTTGTTTACCTTACATGAATAAAATGTTGATAACAAGAACTTGTGGACCCCAACGATAGTCAACAGATGTGCACAAATGGAGAAAACTATACATGTGTTACGCTTATTTACAAAGAAGTTATTTTCTAAAGTGATGAGGGAACTCCTTAATACATACAGGAGCAAGGTACTGGTTGTGGCCACATATGGTAGAGGGGTATAGAGAATGGTCTGTACACAAAATATGCAAAGAGTTGAGGACTCATTTTTTATCAATTCTCTCTTCCAGCCAGCACGTCAAACTATGTAGCTCATGCAGAACTGGGTATGCTGTTTATATCCAATAGATTTAAGATAGCCTCTATAATGCTCTGACACTCAATCTGGCCACATGAGGACACAGGCATGAATAAATTGATACTTAGTGATGCCATTACACTCTGAACATTCCATGATTGGTATATATTAAATCCGCATGTGGGATGATCGATTTACCAAAACTCTTTCTGGACCATGAAACCAGCAAAATGATCAGGAAAGATCAGCTGAAACAACATTTTCAGTATAAGCTAATAAAAAAAGAGAGAAATGGTAGAGGGAAGAAAACCACCTGTTTGGATTTATAAAACGCTGATTCCCCAAGAGGGGTTGAAATCATATTTAACAGTGGTTTGTAACAATCAGCAGAGATTCATTTTTTACCCGATTTAGGGTTAATAAGCTCCATTTGATGATGGGCTTTCCAGATAATTGTCTATCTATGTTTGAGCTATCATTATGCCCGTGTGATAATATGTCCTCAATAAATAATTTGCTCATTATATTCTTTTTTAAATTTTATGTAATACCAAGGAAGAGATATATTTAATCGATTTTTAAAACTCAAAATTTTAGACAATGTAGGCCAGCTCTTTTATTCTTATTACAATTACACACCCAATTGTATGCTGTGCAATATATTGCTATTTGTGGCAAGTTTTGAAGATCAGGAAAAATATGTGGGGTGTTAAAATGTCAGAAAATTAGTAGCAAATATTACATTTGGCCAATATAATGTATTTTATATATTTATATATATGGATTGTGTTTTAATTGGTTTGATACTCTGTTTTTTACTGTGTACTGTACTTTTATCTTACTGAAACGTAACAAATAAAGCTAACTGACTGACTGACTTCTTTTTTCCAAACTACCAGAGGGTTAACCACAGGTTAATTTAGTGACTTTTGTGGTTAACCATGACAATGTTTGTAGTTGTGGTCTGAGTGGGGTTTGTACCCCTCTCAACCAATTACCAAATTTCTTACATGTATCAGTAAGAATATTCAAACACAAGGACTATTGTTCACTGCAGTTTAAAGATTGGAATTAGAATGCCTAGTTTTTGTTTACCATATATAAATACATTGTTGAGAAAGCAAGGGACAATGGTGAGGCCAGTGTATCTATGCAACTCTGTGGCTGCAGTATTTACGACTCAGAAACCCAGATTGTAGCCACATTATTGCTATTTTTTAATATAACATATACAAAAGCAATTAAAATACAGTTACACTTGTGAATGAAAACTGAAAAACAACTGAAATGTGTAAATTATGTTTAGCTCTGCAATTCATACATATGTCACGCAACAGCCATGTATACTACATCCGAGGTGCAGCTCTACCAAAGTAAGATTTAATTGAGACCAGGTGCAACTTTTATTGGTTGATTACCTTGATTCCATAGGTTTGCTTAAAAGTCACAGTAGCTATATAGCAATGCAAATCTGGCCCCTAAGTGTAGCGTTGACGGATCATGAAACCATTGCTCTTGCTGAGTCTTGGGAGCTCATTCTTAACCACATCGCTGCTGTGCTTATTTTTCCCCTGTGCTGGAAATTACTATTCTACTATATTCATGACGAGCTCAGCTCGTCATCAGCACAGCTCAACTGTGCCTCATGGCATAGCTGAGCTCGTCATGAGCATGGAGGGGGTTAAATAATGTACTCATGAACAATATTTTTTACAATTGCAGATCCTCTCCTTACAATACAGAGTGGGCAACCTGCAGTTGGGAAACTTCTGCCCGAACAAGGAAATCGCAGTCAAGGAAGTACACGTACTAACCTCTTTTTGTATGAGTAAATGTAGAAATGTTCACATGACGGGAATTGATATTGAAAATCTTTGTGAACATCTACAGGTTTGTTGTGTTTGGTGCTTCCTCCATTTTGAATGACACATATCCAATAGTATCTACTTGTTCTGAACCCAAAATTTACAAATACTACTGTAGAAATGTCGATAACAGCAGTTTTCCTGCTGCTTTATGTGCAATGTTCGACCAGAAAAAGTGAACAAACCCTTATTCCGTGAATACTTTTTATAACATACCACCAAAAATCACACTTTACTTCAGCTGCATACAACCTAAAGAAACTGTTAACATCGGTCCTGATTGTGGTGTAAGCACTGTCAGTATGTGTTACGCTTGAACTACTGGATTACGTTTGAGTTTCAGACGTAAGGGAGGAGTTTGCGTGGTTTACATCTCGAATTCACAAACGTTCTGGGGGCTTTCTAAGAGTAAGGTCTAAGTAAGATCTAAGCAAATTCTGTGGGAACCAGGCCATTGGCTTCCATTCTCCAGCAACGTAGTAGCAAATTTATCCTTCTGATGAGAGAGCAAGTGAAGGAATTCATTTGTGCTGGGCCTCCTATACGGGTTGAGAGAGAGAGGGGTGGGACCGGGAGGCAATCTTTAAGCAGGTCCTGCACTCGTGGCTCCAAGGAGAACGTGTTAAGAAAGGGGAGTGCAGTTCCTAGAGGGAGGTTGAAGGGGAAAAGACAAAACTTTTGTCATGTTGCTCTCACACACCCCGAAAGGTGTCATGCTTCATCATTGGGCCTTGCTCCTTGTCCGGCTGGTGGTGCAATGCTCGACGGGCTCACAGGAACTGCACTCCCCTTTCTTAACACTCCTATAAGGCAGCATATCTTGAGGCATGGAGGATGAATATCAAAGTGACAAAAAAGTGGAATTAATTCACAAAGTTTGCTTTTTTAACATTTGTATAAAATTGATATGTCGTGATTCAAAAGAGAGACGCCTGCTTATAGTAGGGAGATAGGCGAAGCTTACAACCTGAATTATTTTTTGCTGATGGATGACAAATATAAATTTGAAGACCACCACATGATTTTGTCTACTGATCGTGGGTTTTGAATGGGCTGTGCAATTTGTCTGTCCAAATATGCATGAGCATTCTTTTATAGGTCTGTGTGTAACTATCCTGTTAAAGATTAATCAATTAAAATGTGTCAGTCATTGCAAGGGTTAAGGGAGGAGGAGACTGGTGCATTATTGTGAAACTTTTACACGTGTATTAAAGATGTGCACCCTTTTTGCTGGCCAGGCACAGTTGTTTAAGTCTGGGGACCTCAAACAAGATTGCTTTAGTTTTGATGAGAATCTGCAGTGTTATGTTACGTTATGTTAAAGGAATTTGTACAGTGCACGATTACCTAAGAGTATCTTGGCACTGACTGAAGCATGCTGAGATGGCACACCTAATTGTTAAAAAGCCTTCCTAAAAACCAACAATGATGGAATAGCTCTTATTTGGGCCGGAAGGTTATTTCATAGCTTTTTGTGCAGAATATGATGCTCTTGCCTCCCTAGTTAGCCTTCCTAATTCTAGGGATCACTAGATTGTTGGAGTTTGCGGAACGTAGAGGTCTATTAGGGATGTACCATTGGAAGGCATTTCTTAGAAATTCTGTACCTGTATTGTAGAGTCCTTTATGTGCAAGACAAAGGGCCTTAAATTTTACCCAGCTGCAAATCAGAAGCCAATTTAGCTTTCAAAGCCAGTGGGATATGGGATAACATTTAGGCAGATTTAAGAACAATCTGACTGCAGTATGCTGCTCTAATTACAGCTTACTTGTGTGCTTATCTTGCAAATTTATACGAAGACTGTTGCAGTTATCCAATTTTGAGAGGACTATTGCAGTGATTAAAATGTTACTGGGATTATTGGGGCTGTAGGGCAAGTTCATTATGAGGCTATACTAGAATAATGATACCACAGAAGAAACTTGGGCTCCAAAATTGAGTTTTTCGTTGATGATGACTCCCATGTTTTTAGTTTTGGGGAAAGGAATTGGAGGTTGACCCAGAAGACCTGGCCACCAGCTAGGGGACCAGGAGGGAAAAGGATTCCTAAATAAAATGACCTCTGTTTTTCCTGAGTTGAGTTTCAAAGAGTGCCTGCTGCTCATCCAAAAGCTGAATGTTTTGATATAGTCTTGACAACTTTGTGGTCCAAACAGATCATTGTTAAAAGCTGAGAATACCAGTTGGGTGTCCTCAGCGCAGGAGGTAAGATCCAAATTAAAACGTTTGATAAGTGCGGCCAGCTTAGATGCATAAAAGCTAAAAAGAGTGGGTATTGACGATGATGCCTGTGGCACCCCACAAGGTAAAGAATAGGGTATTGACTCAAATTGGCCTAGCGCTAAGATTTATTTCCTATCTGAGAGAAAGGAGGTGAGCAATGCCAGGCCCTTGTCCTTGATACCCATATCTGCTAAATGGTGAATAAAGGTTTTATGGTCCACCGTATTGAACGTATCCCAATAGGAAAAAAAGAATAAGGGCTGCAGATCCCCCTCTATCTAATGCCATCCTCACCTCTTCCATTGCTTCGACCAGGGTGGTTTCAGTACTGTGTCTCAGTCTAAACCCAAACTGTGTTGTGTCCAGGTTTTGATTATCCTGAATTAATTTGAATACTTCTATATTCATGATTTTTTCGACAAGTTTAAAAGGGAGCAGAAGATGTGATATTGGTTAGAAGTTGTTGGGTTCTGTGCAGCTAAGATTAGTTTTTTATAAGAGGAAGGATGGAGGCTTTGTTCCAAACCGAAGGAAGCACACCTGTGGAAAACATGGGGCCTCATTTATGAGAAATGACGCATCGCTGCGTGAAAGCAGCGATGCTTCACTTCTCAGTGCGCATTCCTTGCGACATTCCTGATGCGTCATATTTAATGTATGACGCATTATGTCGCAAGGAGTTACAGATACATCAGTATTTCTGACGTATCTGTAAGCGTAAAGTGACGCATTGCTGGAGTGTGTCACAAAAGTGACGCAACTCCAGCAATGCGTCCTTTCACATGGGGCAAGCCCCATGTGAAAGGGCCTGCGTCAGTCTTACACCTGCTGTGAGGCAGGCGCAAGATTTTGACGCAACGGCGTCCTAAAAGTGACGCAGTGAAATCTCAGAGATTTCACTGTGTCACTTCTATGACCCTTCCTTGCGTCAATATGCACCCCTTACATACATTATACCAAGCGCAGGTATAATGTGGCGCAGGGGTTTACAAAGTGACGCATCTACCTAGATGTGGCACTTTGTAAATATGGAGCAACAAGGCGCATTTTTTAAGCCACTCATGTGTGTCACAAAAAAGTGACGCACCTGCGGCGTTAAAGTGACGCACAGCCTCATAAATGAGGCCCATGGTATTGAAGATATTGGAAAAATTTGTAGAGAATATCTCTGGTGCTAATTTAAGTATCTTGGGAGGGCAGGAGTCATAGGGGGACCCTGATTTTGCTTGCATAGGGAGAGTTGCCTCTTGACCTGGAGTTGTGGAAATAAATTCCGAAAAGAGTAAAGTTTTGTGTTGCTCCCTGTTAGGTAGATTGTTTGACTTATCAAATTTATGAAAGTGAGGCCTTTGTCCTTTCAAGTTATGGAGGGCTAGTTCACAAAAAAGTACAAATGTATATTCATATATTTCACCTCCCACTTAATGTACTTTTTCAGATTTCTAATATTCAGAGTAATTCACCAGGGTACATCTGGAAAGCTCCACAAATCAAGGATTTCTAGGATGACTATGGGGAAAGCCATGCTTGCATATTCCCTTGATGCGTAATTGTGTGCGCGCTACAAGTACACATTAGGTCAAGCCAGCCCCTAAGAGAAAACTCTTCCTCTACGTTAATTTTCCCACCCAAGAACCTTATACCAAAGTTCAAAGTTTATTCTTATTGCACAATTCAATTAATGAAAATCGTAGCAAACAAATGTATACCATTCTTTTGCAGAAAACCACATGCAGCCTTTTTGGCTAAGAGAAAATGTTGTGGATGGTCACAAAACGAAGGAGTTTGTGGATATTATCAAACTCACAAACGCTAACCAATAAATGTTATTGCATACTGCTCTTATTTATGATTCTGCTGGTTTGAATTAATTTAACCATGTCATGCATTCTTATGTTAATAAGTAACTGTTTTGAATCCATCCACATTTACCCATAATTCAAAGTTACATCTGAAATATCTCCGTGGCTTGAGATGGGCCATAAATGTTTAAAATGTTGACAGACGGAGCTAGCAATAAAAAACAATTAATGAATTAAGTAATCCCCAAAAAATATATTCCCTGCTCTTCTTCCAAACTAATTAAAGCCAAGTTCTGACATCCACGTCTCAACCTCATTAAAACATGGAGGGTTGGCTGAACTGATTAATAGCCTTGGTGTCAGTTCTCACCCCTGACAATGAAGAAATAGCTCAGTGAAACTACACTCAAGGTAAACAGCTATGAAAAATAGAGTAAATAAATACACACAAAAACAAAAAGTTCCTCGTTGAAATTAGCACTGGGGTATTATCAAGAGCACAGTTAGACACAATATTAAGATGTTTGTTGCTTGACCACGATGGAAAAACTCCACTTAGTAAAGACACATTTGAATGTAATGATGGTAAAATATATGTTTTCACTAGTTGGGATGTAACTACATTATTTATGAAGCAATATTTTCTGACATTTGGCCATGTAAATGAGTTCAGCACTCACCCATTAGTGTCTGTGTAGCTACCACTTTAACCCATATTAAGCAAATTAGCATTCATCTGTATTCCTTAATAATTAAGAGCGTCGATCCGCTGGTCTGGTGTAATGATATACAGGTTCTTTGTAATAATGCTATTTTTTGTAGCTTTAAAAGGCATATAAAAAGGACAGGGACATAATGAGACCCTGGATGGCATTTCCTTTGGAAATTGCTCATCATTTGCCATTGCACTAATTGGTCTCTAGCTAAGAATCTCCCATTAAAAATGATCTGCTTCCCTGCAGTGGGCTATAGCTATCAATTAGCCATGACAATGACATTTTGAAAGGCGGAATCCATCAGTCTTGATGTTCAGTGAAGCCTTGAACACCAAAGGAAAGACAGGCATTTATTTCGGATACCTTAGTGTACAGGGGCCATTTAGTTTTATTTTGTTGTTAGCATCTCACATAAAGTAAAGCTTCCCATTCACATTGGCAAATGTACAGCTCTTTCGATTTATGACTCTATTTAAAGAGCCCAAATCAAAAAGTTCAAGCCACTGCAGCCTTTAACAGGCAGTAAATGCACCAAGCAAAACACAGGACTCGTCACTGGTGGTGCTGTTTTGTGTCTCCGAATGGGAGTTTAACCCCTTCGCTGCTAGGCCTTTTCCCCTCCTGTGCTAAGCCCTTTTTTGGCGATTTGGGGTAGTGCGCGCTTAGGCCCTTGTAACTTTTTGACCACATAAGGTATCCACGCCAAATTTGCGTCCTTTTCTTCCAACATCATGTGGATTCTAAAGGCGCCCAGGGTTTGTGGATTACCTTGGAGGGGTCCCAGAAATTAACCAAAATATAGTGATTTTTTTGTTTTTTTCAGAAAAATGGGAAAAACGGGCTGCAAATGAAAGCCTCTGAGTTTTTCCCTGATAATGTTATCAAAAAAGGGTTTGTGGGGCTGAAATCTCCATTTTCTCAGCTTTTAGGAAATGACAGTCTTTTGTCAGAGAACCGACATTTTTCACACAGTTTTGGCATTTTTCTGGGACATAGCCTATTTTTGCTATTTTTAGAGCTTTCCACCTCCTTCCAGTTAATGGTAGAAATGAGTTTGAAAGCAATAATGGATCCTAGAAAGCTGTACATTTTCAAAAAGTAGACAAAATTCTGAATTCAGAAAGGGGTCATTTGTCTAAATCCATGAAGGTTTCTCAATAGAAACTAACAGTTAAATATTGGAATAATTGAAAAATTGTTGAAAAAAACAGCCTTTTGTCTCAACGTTTTCACCAATAACTTTTTCTAATTTTGACAGCTCTTGGAAAGCAATATACCGTTACATCCGTTAGACCTTCCTGGTTGTGAGGATATATAGGACTTGTAGTTTCACCAAGAACCCGACGAACCCAGATCCAAAAACTGAGCAGCAACTTGCAATGGTATTTTTTCATTTACTGGGTATAGAGCACTTTGTCTTGGAAAATGTATACATGGAAAAATCTGTATGAAAGACACCTATGTATTTCTGAATTGGGTACAAAATATAGAGTTCAGAAACAGTATATAATTGCTAATTTTCAAAATTGGGAATACTCATACTAGCATGAGAATTATTGGTCATTTTTCAAATTTTTTTTTTTTTTACACAATGTCTTTCATTGAAAGGGAGAAATGCGCAAAAGCTCAATTGGTAATAACAGTTGATTTACAAATCTGAATTACCCCAAGTCTCCCGATAAAAACGGTACCTCACTTGTGTGGGTCGGCCTTGTGCCTGCGACAGTAAACGGCGCAAAATGCAACGTGGTGACACCTAAATTTTGCAGTTACAAATTGACCCTTTTTTAGCAAAGTGCCTACCTGTAGTTTTTGCACCCTAGCTCTGCCGGCACCTAGGGAAACCTAGCAAACTTATACATTTTTGAAAAGTAGACACTCAGGGGAATTCAGGATGGGGTGACTCGACTGCCTACCACCAGGTCTTGTTACCCAGAATCCCTTGCAAACCTAAGAATTTGAGAAAAAAAACACATTTTCCTCACATTTCTGTGGAGGAAAGTTCTGGAATCTGCTTGGATCAACAAATTTCCACCCACCCAGTGTTCCCCCAGGTCTCCCGTAAACAATGGTACCTCACTTGCGTGGATAGGCATAGTGGCTGCGACACGAAACAGCGCAAAACGCAACGTGGTTGCACCTCAATTTTCAATTGAAATCTTGCGCTCTTTGGACAAAGAGACTACCTTTTGTTTTTGAGCCCTAGCTCTGCCAGCACCTAGGGAAACCTAGCAAACCTATACATTTTTAAAAAGTAGACACACAGGGGAATTCAGGATGGGGTGACTCGTCTGCCTACCCCCAGGTTTTGTTACCCAGAATCCCTTGCAAAGCTAAGAAATTGGAAAAAAAAACGCATTTTCCTCACATTTCTGTGGTGGAAAGTTCCGGAATCTGCGTGGATCAACAAATTTCCACCCACCCAGCGTTCCCCCAGGTCTCCCGAGAAAAATGATATCTCACTTGCGTGGGTAGGCATACTGGCTGCGACAGGAAACAGCGCAAAACGCAACGTGGTCACAACTCAATTTTTCAGTGAAATTGTGCCCTCTTTGGGCAAAGAGACTACCTTTTGTTTTTGAACCCTAGCTCTGCCGGCACCTAGGGAAACCTAGCAAACCTATATATTTTTGAAAAGTAGACACCCAGGGGAATTCAGGATGGGGTCACTCGACTGCCTACCCCCAGGTTCTCTTATCCAGAATCCCTTGCAAAGCTAAGAAATTGGAAAAAAAACGCATTTTCCTCACATTTCTGTGGTGGAAAGTTCCGGAATCTGCGTGGATCAACAAATTTCCACCCACCCAGCGTTCCCCCAGGTCTCCCGAGAAAAATGGTATCTCACTTGCGTGGGTAGGCATACTGGCTGCGACAGGAAACAGCGCAAAACGCAACGTGGTCACAACTCAATTTTTCAGTGAAATTGTGCCCTCTTTGGGCAAAGAGACTACCTTTTGTTTTTGAACCCTAGCTCTGCCGGCACCTAGGGAAACCTAGCAAACCTATATATTTTTGAAAAGTAGACACCCAGGGGAATACAGGATGGGGTGACTCGATTGCCTACCCCCAGGTTCTCTTACCCAGAATCCCTTGCAAAGCTAAGAATTTGGAAAAAAAAACGCATTTTCCTCACATTTCTGTGGTGGAAAGTTCCAGAATCTGCGTGGATCAACAAATTTCCACCCACCCAGCGTTCCCCCAGGTCTCCCGAGAAAAATGGTATCTCACTTGCATGGGTAGGCATACTGGCTGCGACAGGAAACAGCGCAAAACGCAACGTGGTCACAACTCAATTTTTCAGTGAAATTGTGCCCTCTTTGGGCAAAGAGACTACCTTTTGTTTTTGAACCCTAGCTCTGCCGGCACCTAGGGAAACCTAGCAAACCTATATATTTTTGAAAAGTAGACACCCAGGGGAATTCAGGATGGGGTCACTCAACTGCCTACCCCCAGGTTCTCTTACCCAGAATCCCTTGCAAAGCTAAGAAATTGGAAAAAAAAACGCATTTTCCTCACATTTCTGTGGTGGAAAGTTCCGGAATCTGCGTGGATCAACAAATTTCCACCCACCCAGCGTTCCCCCAGGTCTCCCGAGAAAAATGGTATCTCACTTGCGTGGGTAGGCATACTGGCTGCGACAGGAAACAGCGCAAAACGCAACGTGATCACAACTCAATTTTTCAGTGAAATTGTGCCCTCTTTTGGCAAAGAGACTACCTTTAGTTTTTGAACCCTAGCTCTGCCGGCACCTAGGGAAACCTAGCAAACCTATATATTTTTGAAAAGTAGACACCCAGGGGAATTCAGGATGGGGTCACTCGACTGCCTACCCCCAGGTTCTCTTACCCAGAATCCCTTGCAAAGCTAAGAAATTGGAAAAAAAACGCATTTTCCTCACATTTCTGTGGTGGAAAGTTCCGGAATCTGCGTGGATCAACAAATTTCCACCCACCCAGCGTTCCCCCAGGTCTCCCGAGAAAAATGGTATCTCACTTGCGTGGGTAGGCATACTGGCTGCGACAGGAAACAGCGCAAAACGCAACGTGGTCACAACTCAATTTTTCAGTGAAATTGTGCCCTCTTTGGGCAAAGAGACTACCTTTTGTTTTTGAACCCTAGCTCTGCCGGCACCTAGGGAAACCTAGCAAACCTATATATTTTTGAAAAGTAGACACCCAGGGGAATACAGGATGGGGTGACTCGACTGCCTACCCCCAGGTTCTCTTACCCAGAATCCCTTGCAAAGCTAAGAAATTGGAAAAAAAAACGCATTTTCCTCACATTTCTGTGGTGGAAAGTTCCGGAATCTGCGTGGATCAACAAATTTCCACCCACCCAGCGTTCCCCCAGGTCTCCCGAGAAAAATGGTATCTCACTTGCATGGGTAGGCATACTGGCTGCGACAGGAAACAGCGCAAAACGCAACGTGGTCACAACTCAATTTTTCAGTGAAATTGTGCCCTCTTTGGGCAAAGAGACTACCTTTTGTTTTTGAACCCTAGCTCTGCCGGCACCTAGGGAAACCTAGCAAACCTATATATTTTTGAAAAGTAGACACCCAGGGGAATTTAGGATGGGGTGACTCGACTGCCTACCCCCAGGTTCTCTTACCCAGAATCCCTTGCAAAGCTAAGAAATTGGAAAAAA
This sequence comes from Lissotriton vulgaris, assembly GCF_964263255.1. Lineage (NCBI taxonomy): Eukaryota > Metazoa > Chordata > Amphibia > Caudata > Salamandridae > Lissotriton > Lissotriton vulgaris. The sequence continues at coordinate 396,528,927 of NC_141696.1, read as the reverse complement.
AAACGCATTTTCCTCACATTTCTGTGGTGGAAAGTTCCGGAATCTGCGTGGATCAACAGATTTCCACCCACCCAGCGTTCCCCCAGGTCTCCCGAGAAAAATGGTACCTCACTTGCGTGGGTAGGCATACTGGCTGCGACAGGAAACAGCACAAAACGCAACGTGGTCACAACTCAATTTTTCAGTGAAGTTGTGCCCTCTTTTGGCAAAGAGACTACCTTTAGTTTTTGAACCCTAGCTCTGCCGGCACCTAGGGAAACCTACCAAACCTATATATTTTTGAAAAGTAGACACCCTGGGGAATTCAGGATGGGGTCACTCGACTGCCTACCCCCAGGTTCTCTTACCCAGAATCCCTTGCAAAGCTAAGAAATTGGAAAAAAAAACGCATTTTCCTCACATTTCTGTGGTGGAAAGTTCCGGAATCTGCGTGGATCAACAAATTTCCACCCACCCAGCGTTCCCCCAGGTCTCCCGAGAAAAATGGTATCTCACTTGCGTGGGTAGGCATACTGGCTGCGACAGGAAACAGCGCAAAACGCAACGTGGTCACAACTCAATTTTTCAGTGAAATTGTGCCCTCTTTGGGCAAAGAGACTACCTTTTGTTTTTGAACCCTAGCTCTGCCGGCACCTAGGGAAACCTAGCAAACCTATATATTTTTGAAAAGTAGACACCCAGGGGAATACAGGATGGGGTGACTCGACTGCCTACCCCCAGGTTCTCTTACCCAGAATCCCTTGCAAAGCTAAGAAATTGGAAAAAAAAACGCATTTTCCTCACATTTCTGTGGTGGAAAGTCCTGGAATCTGCGTGGATCAACACATTTCCACCCACCCAGCGTTCCCCCAGGTCTCCCGAGAAAAATGGTATCTCACTTGCATGGGTAGGCATACTGGCTGCGACAGGAAACAGCGCAAAACGCAACGTGGTCACAACTCAATTTTTCAGTGAAATTGTGCCCGCTTTGGGCAAAGAGACTACCTTTAGTTTTTGAACCCTAGCTCTGCCGGCACCTAGGGAAACCTAGCAAACCTATATATTTTTGAAAAGTAGACACCCAGGGGAATTTAGGATGGGGTGACTCGACTGCCTACCCCCAGGTTCTCTTACCCAGAATCCCTTGCAAAGCTAAGAAATTGGAAAAAAAAACGCATTTTCCTCACATTTCTGTGGTGGAAAGTTCCGGAATCTGCGTGGATCAACAGATTTCCACCCACCCAGCGTTCCCCCAGGTCTCCCGAGAAAAATGGTACCTCACTTGCGTGGGTAGGCATACTGGCTGCGACAGGAAACAGCACAAAACGCAACGTGGTCACAACTCAATTTTTCAGTGAAGTTGTGCCCTCTTTTGGCAAAGAGACTACCTTTAGTTTTTGAACCCTAGCTCTGCCGGCACCTAGGGAAACCTACCAAACCTATATATTTTTGAAAAGTAGACACCCAGGGGAATTCAGGATGGGGTCACTCGACTGCCTACCCCCAGGTTCTCTTACCCAGAATCCCTTGCAAAGCTAAGAAATTGGAAAAATAAACGCATTTTCCTCACATTTCTGTGGTGGAAAGTTCCGGAATCTGCGTGGATCAACAGATTTTCACCCACCCAGCGTTCCCCCAGGTCTCCCGAGAAAAATGGTACCTCACTTGCGTGGGTAGGCATACTGGCTGCGACAGGAAACAGCGCAAAACGCAACGTGGTCACAACTCAATTTTTCAGTGAAATTGTGCCCTCTTTGGGCAAAGAGACTACCTTTTGTTTTTGAACCCTAGCTCTGCCGGCACCTAGGGAAACCTAGCAAACCTATATATTTTTGAAAAGTAGACACCCAGGGGAATACAGGATGGGGTGACTCGACTGCCTACCCCCAGGTTCTCTTACCCAGAATCCCTTGCAAAGCTAAGAAATTGGAAAAAAAACGCATTTTCCTCACATTTCTGTGGTGGAAAGTTCCGGAATCTGCGTGGATCAACAAATTTCCACCCACCCAGCGTTCCCCCAGGTCTCCCGAGAAAAATGGTATCTCACTTGCATGGGTAGGCATACTGGCTGCGACAGGAAACAGCGCAAAACGCAACGTGGTCACAACTCAATTTTTCAGTGAAATTGTGCCCTCTTTGGGCAAAGAGACTACCTTTTGTTTTTGAACCCTAGCTCTGCCGGCACCTAGGGAAACCTAGCAAACCTATATATTTTTGAAAAGTAGACACCCAGGGGAATTCAGGATGGGGTCACTCGACTGCCTACCCCCAGGTTCTCTTACCCAGAATCCCTTGCAAAGCTAAGAAATTGGAAAAAAAAACGCATTTTCCTCACATTTCTGTGGTGGAAAGTTCCGGAATCTGCGTGGATCAACAAATTTCCTCCGACCCAGCGTTCCCCCAGGTCTCCCGATAAAAATGGTACCTCACTTGCGTGGGTAGGCATAGTGGCTGCAACAGGAAACGGTTCAAATTGTACGGTGGTGAATTTACAATACCAAATTGCAAAACAACCTTGATTTTTGGGGGGGGGCACCTGCGTTTTTGGCCCGGGGTTCGGTGGTTTTCTTTGGAAAGTACAAAACCCAAACAGTTCTGAAAAGTAGACCCCCGGGGGAGTCCAGGGAGGTATGGCATGCGTGGGTCCCCGAACGTTTTCCTACCCAGAACACCTTGCAAACCTTAAAATTAGGTAAAATAATCACTTTTCCAAACTTTTTTGCGTGGGATCACCGTGCCGGCAAAAATGTCCTACCACCCAGCGCTGCCCTTGTTCTCCCGAGTAAAAGGATACCTCACTTGTGTGGGTGCCCCAAAGCAGAACAGTCCGAAAATGAATTTTGAAAAAGTAGTATTTCAGTGTTACAAATTAAGCCCCTCTGCCTTAGACACAGGCCTTTGGCCCACCCACACAAGTGAGGTATCATTTTACTCGGGAGAACAAGGGGAACGCAGGGTGGTAGGACATTTGTGCCGACACGGCGATCCCACGCAAAAATGTATGGAAAACTGTTTTTTTATCCTAAATTTGTGGTTTGCAGGGATTTCTGGGTAGGAAAACATTGGGGGACCCACGCATGCCATACCTCCCTGGACTCCCCCGGGGGTCTACTTTTCAGAACTGTTTGGGTTTTGTACTTTCCAAAGAAAACCACCGAGCCCCGGGCCAAAAACGCAGGTGCCCCCCCCCAAAAATCAAGGTTGTTTTGCAATTTGGTATTGTAAATTCACCACCGTACAATTTGAACCGTTTCCTGTTGCAGCCACTATGCCTACCCACGCAAGTGAGGTACCATTTTTATCGGGAGACCTGGGGGAACGCTGGGTGGGAGGAAATTTGTGTGAGCCCAGTGACGCCACGCTTTCCCACACAAAAAAAGTGTGTCAAAACTGATTTTTCCATCAAAAATTGAGGTTTGCAAGGGATTCTGGGTAAAGGAACGTTGGAGGATCCACGCAAGCCATACCTCCTTGGAAGCCCCCGGGTGTCTACTTTTCAGAAATGTGTGGGTTTGGTAGGTTTTCCTACATGGCCGTCTCGCACGGGGCCAAAAACCCAGGTAACCCCTCTTGCAAAAGCTGGTGGGATTGAATGTCAATCCCACCAGCTTTTGAAAGAGGGGTTACCTGGGTTTTTGGCCCCGTGCGAGACGGCCATGTAGGAAAACCTACCAAACCCACACATTTCTAAAAAGTAGACACCCGGGGGCTTCCAAGGAGGTATGGCTTGCGTGGATCCTCCAACGTTCCTTTACCCAGAATCCCTTGCAAACCTCAATTTTTGATGGAAAAATCAGTTTTGACACACTTTTTTTGTGTGGGAAAGCGTGGCGTCACTGGGCTCACACAAATTTCCTCCCACCCAGCGTTCCCCCAGGTCTCCCGATAAAAATGGTACCTCACTTGCGTGGGTAGGCATAGTGGCTGCAACAGGAAACGGTTCAAATTGTACGGTGGTGAATTTACAATACCAAATTGCAAAACAACCTTGATTTTTGGGGGGGGGCACCTGCGTTTTTGGCCCGGGGCTCGGTGGTTTTCTTTGGAAAGTACAAAACCCAAACAGTTCTGAAAAGTAGACCCCCGGGGGAGTCCAGGGAGGTATGGCATGCGTGGGTCCCCGAACGTTTTCCTACCCAGAACACCTTGCAAACCTTAAAATTAGGTAAAATAATCACTTTTCCAAACTTTTTTGCGTGGGATCACCGTGCCGGCAAAAATGTCCTACCACCCAGCGCTGCCCTTGTTCTCCCGAGTAAAAGGATACCTCACTTGTGTGGGTGCCCCAAAGCAGAACAGTCCGAAAATGAATTTTGAAAAAGTAGTATTTCAGTGTTACAAATTAAGCCCCTCTGCCTTAGACACAGGCCTTTGGCCCACCCACACAAGTGAGGTATCATTTTACTCGGGAGAACAAGGGGAACGCAGGGTGGTAGGACATTTGTGCCGACACGGCGATCCCACGCAAAAATGTATGGAAAACTGTTTTTTTATCCTAAATTTGTGGTTTGCAGGGATTTCTGGGTAGGAAAACATTGGGGGACCCACGCATGCCATACCTCCCTGGACTCCCCCGGGGGTCTACTTTTCAGAACTGTTTGGGTTTTGTACTTTCCAAAGAAAACCACCGAGCCCCGGGCCAAAAACGCAGGTGCCCCCCCCCAAAAATCAAGGTTGTTTTGCAATTTGGTATTGTAAATTCACCACCGTACAATTTGAACCGTTTCCTTTCGCAGCCACTATGCCTACCCACGCAAGTGAGGTACCATTTTTATCGGGAGACCTGGGGGAACGCTGGGTGGGAGGAAATTTGTGTGAGCCCAGTGACGCCACGCTTTCCCACACAAAAAAAGTGTGTCAAAACTGATTTTTCCATCAAAAATTGAGGTTTGCAAGGGATTCTGGGTAAAGGAACGTTGGAGGATCCACGCAAGCCATACCTCCTTGGAAGCCCCCGGGTGTCTACTTTTCAGAAATGTGTGGGTTTGGTAGGTTTTCCTACATGGCCGTCTCGCACGGGGCCAAAAACCCAGGTAACCCCTCTTGCAAAAGCTGGTGGGATTGAATGTCAATCCCACCAGCTTTTGAAAGAGGGGTTACCTGGGTTTTTGGCCCCGTGCGAGACGGCCATGTAGGAAAACCTACCAAACCCACACATTTCTAAAAAGTAGACACCCGGGGGCTTCCAAGGAGGTATGGCTTGCGTGGATCCTCCAACGTTCCTTTACCCAGAATCCCTTGCAAACCTCAATTTTTGATGGAAAAATCAGTTTTGACACACTTTTTTTGTGTGGGAAAGCGTGGCGTCACTGGGCTCACACAAATTTCCTCCCACCCAGCGTTCCCCCAGGTCTCCCGATAAAAATGGTACCTCACTTGCGTGGGTAGGCATAGTGGCTGCAACAGGAAACGGTTCAAATTGTACGGTGGTGAATTTACAATACCAAATTGCAAAACAACCTTGATTTTTGGGGGGGGGCACCTGCGTTTTTGGCCCGGGGCTCGGTGGTTTTCTTTGGAAAGTACAAAACCCAAACAGTTCTGAAAAGTAGACCCCCGGGGGAGTCCAGGGAGGTATGGCATGCGTGGGTCCCCGAACGTTTTCCTACCCAGAACACCTTGCAAACCTTAAAATTAGGTAAAATAATCACTTTTCCAAACTTTTTTGCGTGGGATCACCGTGCCGGCAAAAATGTCCTACCACCCAGCGCTGCCCTTGTTCTCCCGAGTAAAAGGATACCTCACTTGTGTGGGTGCCCCAAAGCAGAACAGTCCGAAAATGAATTTTGAAAAAGTAGTATTTCAGTGTTACAAATTAAGCCCCTCTGCCTTAGACACAGGCCTTTGGCCCACCCACACAAGTGAGGTATCATTTTACTCGGGAGAACAAGGGGAACGCAGGGTGGTAGGACATTTGTGCCGACACGGCGATCCCACGCAAAAATGTATGGAAAACTGTTTTTTTATCCTAAATTTGTGGTTTGCAGGGATTTCTGGGTAGGAAAACATTGGGGGACCCACGCATGCCATACCTCCCTGGACTCCCCCGGGGGTCTACTTTTCAGAACTGTTTGGGTTTTGTACTTTCCAAAGAAAACCACCGAGCCCCGGGCCAAAAACGCAGGTGCCCCCCCCCAAAAATCAAGGTTGTTTTGCAATTTGGTATTGTAAATTCACCACCGTACAATTTGAACCGTTTCCTTTCGCAGCCACTATGCCTACCCACGCAAGTGAGGTACCATTTTTATCGGGAGACCTGGGGGAACGGTGGGTGGGAGGAAATTTGTGTGAGCCCAGTGACGCCACGCTTTCCCACACAAAAAAAGTGTGTCAAAACTGATTTTTCCATCAAAAATTGAGGTTTGCAAGGGATTCTGGGTAAAGGAACGTTGGAGGATCCACGCAAGCCATACCTCCTTGGAAGCCCCCGGGTGTCTACTTTTCAGAAATGTGTGGGTTTGGTAGGTTTTCCTACATGGCCGTCTCGCACGGGGCCAAAAACCCAGGTAACCCCTCTTGCAAAAGCTGGTGGGATTGAATGTCAATCCCACCAGCTTTTGAAAGAGGGGTTACCTGGGTTTTTGGCCCCGTGCGAGACGGCCATGTAGGAAAACCTACCAAACCCACACATTTCTAAAAAGTAGACACCCGGGGGCTTTCATGGAGGTATGGCTTGCGTGGATCCTCCAACGTTCCTTTACCCAGAATCCCTTGCAAACCTCAATTTTTGCAGAAAAAGTCAGTTTTGACACACTTTTTTTGTGTGGGAAAGCGTGGCGTCACTGGGCTCACACAAATTTCCTCCCACCCAGCGTTCCCCCAGGTCTCCCGATAAAAATGGTACCTCACTTGCGTGGGTAGGCATAGTGGCTGCAACAGGAAACGGTTCAAATTGTACGGTGGAGAATTAAGTTTTCAATTTGAGAGCGTGTGATTCAAGGAAATTGTGACAGACTATTTCAAGTTTGCAGGAGATTCTGTATAAAAATCAATAGAATTCACCAGAAAGACATGACCACATACTTCCATGGTTTAACAATAATAACTAAATTTAGTAAGTTATTTATAGCTATCATGTACACCGTAACAGAGTTACTCAAAAGTGAAACATTCAAGGCACGGCTAACTATTCCTCAAAGACACACACATACAGGTTGGATTTGGCACGAGGGCGAGTGATGGTTCAGTACATAAAATTTTACTAACAAGAACTTTCGAAAAATGAAATGCTCTGTCAATAAATAAATGCATAAAAACCAAACCAGTGACTCGCAGCTCGTGAGCTGTAAAGCCACGACAAGGCACCAACCGTTTTACAGGCCATTCACGCGCCTTTCATACCTGATACAAACCAGACCATTGACACCATCCAGAAAGAACAGCAACACATTACAACAATCACAATAAGGGACAAGGTACATCCTACTTCAGAAAGAGATAAAAGACAAACATTACTGCACAGCCATCTAATCCGCAAGCACACACACATTCTGGTTGGATTTGGCACGAGGGTGAGTGATGATTCAGTACATACAATTGTATTCGCAAGTAATTTCAAATAAATGAAATACACTGCGTATAATTGAAAGTATGATAAACTGAACCACTGACTCACAGCTCGTGAGCTGTAAAGCCACGTCAAGGCACCAACCTCTTTACAGGCCATTCATACACCTTTCATACGTGTGACACATACAAAACATTCACACCGCCAGCCGCGGACCCATCACATTTCGACACTCACACCAGCAGACAGCGCCATTCAAGGGCCCATCACTTTCACACGCCCAAATTTCTGACATTGCAACAACACAAAATGATGGACTGCGTGGAGTGTCACTCACGTAGCAGTGTGTGTAGTGACCAACAAAAAGTAACTACTCGCACACCGCTAGCCGAGCGCCAGTCCACCCATACCACCATCCAAGCACCAGACCATGCACACCGCCAGCCAAACACCACTCAGCGCGCACCGACAGCCAAGTACCACTCCACACACACCGCCAGCCAAGTACCACTCCACACACACCGCCAGCCAAGCACCACTCCATGCACAGACAGCCAAGTACCACTCCACACACACCACCAGCCAAGCACCACTCCACACACACCACCAGCCAAGCGCCACTCCACACACACCACCAGCCAAGCGCCACTCCACACACACCACCAGCCAAGCGCCACTCCACGCACACCACCAGCCAAGCGCCACTCCATGCACACCACCAGCCAAGCGCCACTCCACGCACACCACCAGCCAAGTACCACTCCACACACACCACCAGCCAAGCAACACTCCACGCACACTGCAAGCAAAGCGCCACTCCACACACACCGCCAGCCAAGCACCACTCCATGCACACCACCACTCCACACACACCGCCAGCCAAGCACCACTCCACACACACCGCCAGCCAAGCACCACTCCATGCACAGACAGCCAAGCCCCACTCCACGCACACCACCAGCCAAGCACCACTCCACACACACCTCCAGCCAAGCACCACTCCATGCACAGACAGCCAAGTACCACTCCACACACACCACCAGCCAAGCACCACTCCACACACACCACCAGCCAAGCGCCACTCCACACACACCACCAGCCAAGCGCCACTCCACACACACCACCAGCCAAGCGCCACTCCACGCACACCACCAGCCAAGCGCCACTCCATGCACACCACCAGCCAAGCGCCACTCCACGCACACCACCAGCCAAGTACCACTCCACACACACCACCAGCCAAGCAACACTCCACGCACACTGCAAGCAAAGCGCCACTCCACACACACCGCCAGCCAAGCACCACTCCATGCACACCACCACTCCACACACACCGCCAGCCAAGCACCACTCCACACACACCGCCAGCCAAGCACCACTCCATGCACAGACAGCCAAGCCCCACTCCACGCACACCACCAGCCAAGCACCACTCCACACACACCTCCAGCCAAGCACCACTCCATGCACAGACAGCCAAGTACCACTCCACACACACCACCAGCCAAGCACCACTCCACACACACCACCAGCCAAGCGCCACTCCACACACACCACCAGCCAAGCGCCACTCCACACACACCACCAGCCAAGCGCCACTCCACGCACACCACCAGCCAAGCGCCACTCCATGCACACCACCAGCCAAGCGCCACTCCACGCACACCACCAGCCAAGTACCACTCCACACACACCACCAGCCAAGCAACACTCCACGCACACTGCAAGCAAAGCGCCACTCCACACACACCGCCAGCCAAGCACCACTCCATGCACACCACCACTCCACACACACCGCCAGCCAAGCACCACTCCACACACACCGCCAGCCAAGCACCACTCCATGCACAGACAGCCAAGCCCCACTCCACGCACACCACCAGCCAAGCACCACTCCACACACACCTCCAGCCAAGCACCACTCCATGCACAGACAGCCAAGTACCACTCCACGCACACCACCAGCCAAGCACCACTCCACACACACCGCCAGCCAAGCACCAATCCATGCACAGACAGCCAAGCGCCACTCCACGCACACCACCAGCCAAGCACCACTCCACACACACCTCCAGCCAAACACCACTCCATGCACAGACAGCCAAGTACCACTCCACGCACACCGCAAGCCAAACGCCACTCCACACACACTGCCAGCCAAGCACCACTCCACACACACCGCCAGCCAAGCACCAGTCCACGCACACCGCCTGCCAAGCACCAGCCCACGCACACCGCCTGCCAAGCACCAGCCCACACACACCGCCTGCCAAGCACCAGCCCACGCACATCGCCAGCCAAGCGCCCATCCACACACACTGCCAGCCAAGCACCAGTCCAGACACACCACCAGTCAAGTGCCAGTCCATGCAGGCCTGCCAGCCAAACACCAGTCCATGCACGCCGCCAACCAAACACCAATCCATGCACACCGCCAAATAATTTTTTTTTAAAAACAAAGAAAGAAATTACAAACCATTTGGAACTAGATATAAAACTACAACTACAAACAGCGTTAACTAAAAAACAAAATACTAATGCCACAGATGCAACTGAATAACCAATAAAAAACATTACAGACCAGGCAGTACACCATTAGACTCACGGTAGCTCCCAAAATTTCTTTTGAGTGTGATACATTTTGAAACATCTGGGCACACAAAGCCCAGGATTAGAAGGACAATCAGCACAGTGCATACGAGTATCCTTCCGCACATCTCTTCGATAGCAGACTTTACATCTCTTACAGGGATTGTTTTTTCTGGGCGTGGCAGGAATGTAATCAGCAAAGTGGCGATCTCGCAATCTAGCCACTTCCTCCACCACTCCGACTCTAGGAATATGTGCCTGTTCCACAACAACAAGGCTGCCTATCACAGACTCCTGAAACTGAACAAAAGTCGACTTTGACGCAGGAGAACTCTCCTTGAACACAACAAAAGCATTAAAAGTTGCTAAATTGAACAGATGGATGGCCAACTTCTTATACCAAATATAAGACTTACGAATAGCAGTGTAAGGTTCCAACCTCTGATCAACTCTGTCAACACCACCCATGTGCTTATTGTAGTCTACAATGCACACAGGTTTACGCACTTCAGCAACAGCACCCCAAACAGGCATAGATGTAGTACTTTCATCATGGATGGTACTCAGCATGTACACATCCCTCCTGTCGACAAATTTTACAGCTAGCAGTTCATCACTACGCAAGGCACTGCACTGTCCCCTCTGAAGCTTTTTGCAAACAAGCTCTTTCGGATAACCTTTACGGTTAGAGCGGATTGTGCCACAGGCAAAAGTGTCTACTTTCAACAACTCCTTAAACAATGGCAAAGCAGTGTAGAAGTTATCAAGGTACAAATGGTGGCCTCTGTTAAACAGTCCTCTAGCAAGATCCCAGACAATTTTCTCTGCCACTCCAAAAGTGGACGGACAACCAGGGGGGTCAATAGTGGAATCCTTACCAGTGTACACACGTAAATTGGAGACATATCCTGTCCTACTCTCAGACAACATATACAGCTTAATTCCATAACGTGCCCTCTTGCTAGGAATGTACTGCTTAAAAAGTAAACGACCCTTGAACAAGACCAAAGACTCATCAATAGAAATTTCTTTGCCAGGAGAATAGATCTCTGAAAATCGATCTACAAAATGATCAATAACAGGCCTAATCTTAAAAAGGCGGTCATAGTCAGGGTGATCTCTTGGCAACGCCAAATCATTGTCAACGAAATGCAGCATCCGAAGCAAAAGTAAATACCTATCACGAGACATAACTGCAGGAAATATAGACGTTGCCATCAAGGGACTGGAAGACCAATATGAAGCCAGGGAAGGCTTCCTTATCAAGCCCATCAAAAAAGTCAAACCGAAAAACCTATTCATCTCATCCAGATTTGTGGGAGTCCAACGGGTAGCTCTAGAGTGAAGCCTAAGTTTGGCACTGTTCTTCCTCAAAAACTGTTCCGCATACAAATTAGTATGCTCAACAATCTCAGCCAAAAAGACATCATCCATGAACAACTTAAAAAACTGTATAGGCAAGAAATTTTCACAATCCACTTTACACCCTGCATAACCAGTAAAGTCAGACAACACCGGCTGCACCATTTTTGGATCAACCCAGAGTCCAGCACTTCCAATGGGAATGCTTGCAGCACCAGGCTGCAAGCCAGATGTCTCTTGCTGCATTGGCACATCATTCTCCTCCTCTACAACAGGCACTTCGTCCGCACTGAGAGTGGATTCATCATCCGATGATTCCATGTGGAGAGAAAACTCACTGCCTGAATCATCCTCTCCCTCAGACGCACTGTCAGTCTCATAATCCAGCTCAGAGGAAGATTCAAGAAGCAAACTAATCACCTGCTGAGCAGTCATTCTACGGCTAGCCATAATGCTAACTAAAAAAGATTATTTGTCAAACACGTGAACAACAAATCCTTTGAAAAAAAAGAAATAAACACAATGTTGCTTTATCTCACAGACCTATATACTCCAACACTATACCACTCACTTGACAGAAGCAGCTAGACTCAGCACCACCTACTCTGCACAGACACGGAAAGGATCAACAATATCCCACTGAAAAAGAAAAAGGTAAAAAAACAAATTACACATAAAACAACGCAAAAAACATCGCAATTAATTTCATGCTCAGAACACAAACAGAAATACAGCCATTATGACAGCACTTACAAAAAAGACATTTATGCATAACAATAATACTCATTTGAAGTAAACCCTACAAAAATGTTTTTCTTACCAAATAAATGCAAATACGCAAAACTGCAGAACAACCAATGCCAAAACCACAAACAGGAATCACAAGCTTTACACTACAATAAAAAGGAGAAGAAAAAACATTACAATCACATATTCAAATAATGCACCAGTCAACACACAATACACCAAAAAAGCTAAGGGGTAAGTGGGCCTAAGAGTATAAATAAAATATTCACCCCTTGCCCTTGAGGCCACCCCCCACACATGGCTTCATTGGTGCTCCAGTGGGCCAATACATTATCAAACATTCAATGTACCAAAATAAATTGCACCCTTTGGGGAGCAACCCTTGCCCAAGGGGCCTCTCCCCATACACATCCCTGGTGGTCTAGTGGCCAAATGGATACTGACCCTTGCCCTAGGGGTCACTTTCCTTCTAACATCCCTGGTGGCCTAGTGGGCCCTACAAAAAACAAAAATACCGACGTGATCTGCCTACCCCAAGGGGGTAGACTGCCAGAAACATGCCCCCAAGGAGAGTGACCCTTGCACAAGGGGCCACTCCCTATAGAACGCAAAATCTGTGGTTCAGGCAGGCAGGAAAATACAAAATATAAGGGGGGCAGACACCATAGACATATTTGCACCCCTTGGGGAGTGAGCCTTGCCCAAAGGGGCCACTCCCCACACACATCCCTGGTGGTCTAGTGGGCCAAAATGGAAAGTGACCCTTGCCCAAGGGGACACTCTCCTTATAACCATCCCTGGTGGCCTAGTGGGCTACAAAAAACATAAAGCATGGCTTGATCTGCCCCCCCACGGGGGCAGACAGCCAAAAGCATGCCCCCAGGGGGAGTGATCCTTGCCCAAGGGGCCACTCCCCATACAGAGTAAAATTGGTGGTCCAGGGGGCTCAAAAATACATAAATATATGTCCTGCCCCTCCCCCCCCAGGGGGCAGACACTGTAAAATTATATGCCCCCTTGGGGAGCGACCCTTGCCCAAGGGGCAACTCCCCACACACATCCCTGGTGGTCTAGTGGGCCAAAATGGAAAGTGACCCTTGCCCAAGGGGACACTCTCTTTATAACCATCCCTGGTGGCCTAGTGGGCTACAAAAAACAAAAAGCATGGCTTCATCAGCCCCCCCACGGGGGCAGACAGCCAAAAACATGCCCCCAAGGGGAGTGACCCTTGCCCAAGGGGCCACTCCCCGAACAATGTTGCATTGGTGGTCCAGTGGGCTATAAAAATCTAAAATATATCTCCTGCCCCCCCCCCCGGGGGGGGCAAGCACAGTAAAATATTATGCACCCCCTGGGGGAGCGACCCTTGCTCAAGGGGCCGCTCCCCGAAACAGAAACCAATGAAGATACACAAAAATCGGAATATTCTGCATTCCTGCTGCACGACCGTGCAGCAGGAATGCAGAAAAGAGGCACCGGGGGGAAAGGCAAACCCTTTTCTGTCCCCCGGTGCCTCGCAAAGAAAGTTCGATGCAGCGAGATCGCTGTACGTACCTGTTTCCCCACCGAGGCGCAGCTTGGAAATGGCGGCCACCGGTGGGGAAACAGAAAGTAAACAAGTGCCGACGTCAGCGCGGCTCGCGCGCTGACGTCATCGGTGACGTAGGAGGGGGCGGGTGGGGGAGGCACGGGAAGGTCTTCCCCTGCCTCCCGCGGTAAAAAAAAAAAGATCGCGGACACACGGGTGGAGCTGCAGCCCTCCTCCCGCAGGTAGGCGCCATGACGGCCGGGAGCCGTCATCAGCACACGAGCGCCGTGTGCCATGACGGCTCCCGGCCGTCATCAGCATCGAAGGGGTTAAAATAGGATGAACTGAACAGCTGCCAAAATGATGAAGTTAGACGAAAACATATTTATTTGCCATTTATGGAGAAAAACTCAATTTCTGATCCTAAAGAAGGTCAGTCATGGCAACTGCCCAGCACTGCTACTGACACTGAATACAGCTGAGATCATAAACACAGAGAAAGTTGACAAATCAAGGCCCTGTGTGAAGGAATGAAACGTGTTTCATTTGTGACAGATGGGCAGGGAAATGAAATTGTTCCTTTCAGACCATTCCAATTTCTGGATTACACAACTTGCTTGTTCTGTAATAAGGACATCAGATGGAATCAAAGGCCACAAATTATTTTTATAAAAGGAAGCCAGATAACTACAAATAAAAATGCAGGCAATCTAAAGCTGAAGTCTGTCACCAGTGACAAGAGAACACTTGATTATATTCATTGAAGTGAACGAAAAATGTGACGCACATCACAAGACGAAACATCTCATGGGTGTCTTGTTGTAAAAGAAGCAAGCCAACACATTCAATAAACATTAGGTTACGTACAGCAAAGAGAAAATAGCTGTACACAATATAAAATGTTGCAGGCGTCCAAACCTGGTTTATTTATCTGAAACACAAAATTGTTTAAATAGTTTGGAACAAAATTTCAAAAACAAAAATTCTCATTATGTCCACTGAAAATTCAAACGTGGTATTGTGTACACAAACTTGGTTGTGAAAGTGTGCCAAATGTAGTCATCCTGAATGGACAGATTTCCATAGCAACGCATCCATGGCCAAAGAGTACTTTCCTGTAATTATGAATGCCAGTAGACAGTAAGGTCAACTTGTGGTAGACTTGGATGTATACACTGTGCTCACTGACAAATGTCTGCCTATTTATGGAATCCACTTGAGGTCTATGTGCCTTTTTTTATTCTACAGCTAAAACATGACCCCATGTATGCCCCATTACCAAGGTTCTCAAACTAAGTAATGGGACACCTGAAGCTCCCCGGCAGGCATATATTAGGCAAGTGTATTGACAAAGTTATCCTATGGAGCTTCATTGTGGGGTTACTCTCACTGTGGCAAACTACAGACAGCAGAAAATCCTTTTCTTAGGTCCTTATTGGGTGTTCCACAATCTACACCAGTCCTATCAATACACACTGAGTTAGGGCTGGGATATATCACTGACTTGCTCCAACTAGCGCCCCTAGTATGTTGGACCAAAACCTGGCTGAACAAGGACATCACATTAAACCATACTATTCTTAGGGACTGCATGTCTTGGATAACGCCTCAAAGATTCCGTGGTTGGAATACGTGAAGGGGGAGATGGGCAGACTTGGCAGGCCTGACCTTTTTAGTCACCCAAACACTATACTTAAGGAAGACCTGAAATGGATTAAAGAAAATTTTATGAGGAGGGCAGCCCAAACACGGGAGGAGAAAGAACTAACTAAACCTAGAGTTAGAGCCAACTTTCTCCTTCTGACTACGCCCCAAATTGAACCTTATCTAAAAATCGTGAGCAGACCATTCCATCGCCACTTGCTCATTAGATTTAGGTTCAATATAATCCAATATTCCCTGGGTGATTTCCGTGCGTGGGGTGTTCCTGATGAGTCTACACCGTGTAGCTGCGATAATTTTTCTGAGCAAACCCTCATGCATTTTGTCATGTTTTGTAGCCACTACAAAGAGAGTAGAATGAGGTTTTTGGCACCCATTTTAAGAGACGCAGGTTTCGTCCAGGTATGTCCTGCTCTACTTTATCTCCAGTTATTAGGTAGTACCAGGATAATCCTCAGGGTTGCTAGCTTCCTGGTCGCAGCTATGCGTACGAGGACCAGGACGCTATCCCCGAGGCAACTGGAAGGGTGACCCCACCATCCTGTATTCGCTGCTATTGTCTTGTTAACTATTTTTTAACTTTTTTATACTCTGTATGAATTATACTGACGTGAACCTTTATATCTATGTACATTGGACATTCTGACAGATTTGAACCCTCGAATGTTTTTTAACCTTATGAACTTAGTTATATTGTAATCAATTTTTAAATATATGCTGTCTTGCTGCTTTTATGATTTTAAATGTAATCGAATAAAGCTTGTTTTGACTTGACTTGAGAAAGTTATCAAAGGATAGGAAGGAACCGGAAAAGATATGTTAAAAAAATGTCCCTCCATAAAAACATTTATAAATGTATGTAGATGTGATTAAGACGCTTTGAAGACAACAAGGGTTCCCTGTATACAAATTAACAATACAACCCCTAGGTCAGGGAATAAATCAATGGAAAAAACTACCTAGGCAGTCATTTATAAGTTAAACACACACTGCGAAAAAGGACCAACACTGAGAGTGAACAGCTTCCAATTAAAAACATAAGTTTATTACAGTCACATAAACAATAGTTAAAAAGTACATTTCGTAAAAAGTTGAAATCACACAAATCATAACATAAACTGTACCAGCCTCGCAGACTTTGATAGACAGGCAGCAGGGATGAGACAAAAATTCTTAGACCGTGGCTACCCTCATAGGCTAGTGCGAGATTCATATAAAAGAGCACGGTACTATGACAGAGACTGCTTGCTGAGAAGCAAATCTAAGACAGAAGCGAACAAACTAGTCTGCATCACACGTCATTCAACAGTCAATGCGAAAGTCAAACAGGTCATTAACTCCTCTTGGCACATCCTGAACAGCAATGGAGCCATCAAACTTGAAAAACCTCTTTTTGCCCATAGGCGTAATAAAAACATCAAAGATCATATTGTCCACTCCAGAATTAAAAGGCCTGCTGATTCCAAGCATATGGCGCAGAAATCCCTAATTGGAGACAACCCAGTGAAAGGTACCTTTCCTTGCTCAAGTTGCAAATCCTGTGTAAACATAGACACAGGAGTTACCTTCACACATAACGGATATACAGCCAATGCTAAAGAGATGTACAATTGCAAAACCTCTAACGTCATATATCTCTTGAAATGCCCATGTTCTCAAGGGTATGTAGGTGAAACATCACGTGCAATACAGACAAGACTGACAGAACATCGTTCAGCAGTCAAAACTAAAAAACTGACTGCACCCATAGTGAAACATTTCTTAGATCATGGCCATAGTCCCAATGATTTCACTTGGCGTATATTAGAAAAAATTAACATTGCTGATGATAAAGGAGGTGAAGCAATACGCAAAAAACGCGAAGTCTTCTGGATTTTTTCTCTCAATACATTCCGTGAGGGATTGAATAGTGAAATCCCATGGGAGAATGCTATCTTTTAAAAATAAAATTATAGGAAAACAGAAGACTCATCCCTTCAGCACTCCGTTTAAATAACGTAGGAAAATAGTTCTTGTTTATAGTATTTGATATCCTTTTCATTGTTAACTCAGTCCAATTATTCACTGTTTAGATACATACTATCGATAGAAATTTAATCCATTAATCTAGACTGAAAGTATGTTAAAACAACAACCGTCCGTTTTTTGTACCTCAGTCTGTCATCGAGTTCTAGCTAACATAAGTAAAGTGAGGCGCGCGTTTAGTTTTCATAGTAACAGCGTGTTTTCATGTGACCCCTGCGAGTAGATCGTAGTCTTTCCTCGCGTTCTAAGCACTAATTGAGTCAGGATTAGCCTAATTAGCGGCATCGACGTGCACTTAAATACGCGCGCGCTGCACTTCTCTTTCATTTCTTCCCGGGACTACGCCCGAAGCAGACGTTCGCCTCCACGCTACCTCATCTCCAGTATCTAAAGGTAAGCCATCGGCACAGAGAGATTAGCACGTGTCGAGAATAGAAATATCTGGCCTGACCATAACTTAGGAATTAATGTTCCCCTGCAGGTATCTGGAAAGCTGTATTTATTGCAATTACACGCTCCAACTTCATCTTGCCATTGTGCAGAGAAGTTACCAGCTATCAACAACGGTATGTTACTAGTAATTACCTGCGAAATTATCTGTTAGACCAGACTCTGCCTAAGATAAAGCTTTGTCCCAAATTATAATAAGCATTGCTCTTGTCATTTAAGGAATCAGACGTTAGTGTATGGAAGGCCATCACATACACAGAAATTTCTAATCAGCTTGTGACCCCCTATCAGTGACGGTCACCCCTTGATAATAAACCTGGTAAGCATGCAATAGGGCTCCGTAAAGAATACCTGTCGTTTGGAGTTAATAAAACAGATCTACAGTACTGATATGTCCATATTTTAATTGTTTTCATCATCAGATACCGTGAGCATCTCAGACCCTGAGACCCAACTAGCATATAAATACAGTGTGGAGGTGACACTTTTCTAAAGCTCATATTTGGGTAAGAAGAGGAATTAAGTACATTTATCAGTGGCATAGCGCTGTAAACTATCAGACATAGTTCATATCCAAGTATATCCTAACAAATTATTCTTTCATTGTGTATTCAGGTAGTTTTTAATCCTAGAACTACAGATTGAAATATTTATCAACCAACTAGCAAGATCATAGGATATGACAAGTCTTTAAAATAGGTCAGTTGTCCACTTTATAAATCTATTATCCATCTTTAGATAGGATTGCATTTGTGTATACCTATAACACCATCTGTGTTTTTCATTTTTGTAGTCGTCAACATTACTGAATCAGTCTTGTATCAATTTCGCTCCTGGTTCAGAATAATAGATGCAACCGCTCTAACGTCAATATCATCAATCATTTTTGACGTTATTACCCATGTGTGGTAAGTATAATATTAGATATATGAACAGATTGACATCCGTCAGCGATACCCTATCATAATGACCAGGAGATCTACTAGATACATACATAGATATTCATAAATAGGAAAATCAATCAGTTTTTTATATACTCTCATAAGAACTGAAATATCCATGTGATATATCCAACTGAGACCTTAATAATAATTAATAGAACATATAAATATCATTTCATGTGGAATAAAGAACTATGAGATTCAGTTTTCCTTTTTGTTATCTCCACTCTATCTTTTTTTCTGCTTTTCTCTTATTTATATCCTCATATCCATCTTATTAATCAAGATCTAATGTTAGCTTTGATCATCGCCATTCACTGCTACAAAATGATGACTGTATAATTGATCATAAAATTTCATAATGGAATTAGACCTGTTCCTATTTTTTCTATTAGATATTTAACTACGTCTGCCATACTATTCAGAATGTTCCAAATCAGTAATTGTCATAAATGATGTTCTGTACAATAATGATGCTCAAAATCGTAACAATAAAACATTGAGATTAATAAGCCACCAGTCATTATATCAACAGACTGTGGCTCATATATATACATATCAGTAGCAGGCCATAAATAGAGGTTATGACATTTTAATTTATGTTTTACAACTTTTGTAAATTATCAACTGTGTTAAGGACAGATTTAGGACCTGAGAATTCTGAACAATGCTTCTGTTATTTTTTAATAAAATGTATAGAATAAACATATTAATGTAATAACTGAAAATGATTTAATTAATACTATACATTATTTCATTTGCAGATAGTTGTAACAATTGTCTTGAGAAAGGCGCTGGTCGCCGAAACGCGTCGACATACAACTCACCCCTCTATGTTCAAAAAACTTTTTATGTTATGATTTGTGTGATTTCAACTTTTTACGAAATGTACTTTTTAACTATTGTTTATGTGACTGTAATAAACTTATGTTTTTAATTGGAAGCTGTTCACTCTCAGTGTTGGTCCTTTTTCGCAGTGTGTGTTTAACTTATAAATGACTGCCTAGGTAGTTTTTTCCATTGATGTGATTAAGACGTGCAGTGAGAATCAATGGTTCATGAAATAGGACCAAGAGCCCAACATTAATTTACTGGAGGCAGGTAGCAGGTAATATCGTGTACACATTATGGCGATGCTTCTTTCAAAACACTTTCTACCAGAATGGCAGATGGGAGGGAACAGTTTGGATGTCAATGAGAATGAGGCGCTGGTACCTGGTGAGATTCAACCTATCAAAGGTGGTTAATTTCTTGGCCTCTGTATGTTGGGGTGCTATTTCTGATGGCCTTGTATGTGATGCAGAATGTTTTTAAAGATGATAACATATTGAAGGTTGAGCTAGCATAGTTCCCTCAGCATTGCTGTGATGTGGTTGAAGCTCTTCAGACCAGCAATGAGAGGTGAGACAGTGTGTGGACAGATGAGATCAAGACGGTTGGTGGAGAATTGCCTTCCCTCAGATGGTTGCAAAGTTGTTCTAAAAGCAGCTTCTGGTAGAAAGAGTTTCCTATCCTTCGGAAAATTAAGGGGGTAGCTTAGTCAGTAAGATTTTGGGTGTGTGAATCGTAAATGTATCCGAAAATAAAGTATGCAGAAGGATTCAGGGATGACCAAGGTTTAGGATACACTGTTCCCATTAGGAACAGGTTCAATACTGATTTGCATTAGGTGGGCCCTTGTTTACGTTCCCGATTAGCAAAATAGTACAAGTTAAAACCTTTTAGCCAAACAAGGACAATGAGAAAAACCAAACCAGGCATAGGAGACCCTCACAGTGTTTTGCAGTGGGCCTTTAACACGTTCAGACTATATGCTTATTCACTCTTTGGACTCTGCACAGTGTACAGCTTGATAGTTACATAGGTGCCAATTATTATAGTGCCTGACAGTGAGTCATAAACATCTTCAGATTACATGTCTATCCAACCCTAGATGCCATCATAGCCCGCAACAAAGTGCTTAGCATTGACAACATAATTCCAGCAGACTGATCGGCCCATCATATCATTCTGTTTCACCTCAACCAAATAAAAATACCCCCTATTCACACTCATAAAACCACACAATTGACCCACAACTTACGTTAGATTTCCAAGAAAGACCTAGAAGACAGAGGGCCATATGTAGGTAGCTAAATACTGGTCTGTAATGGCCAAAAATTTGTAAATTTCCCGTTACCGACCGGTATTTAGGCAATTGAGATGTAGGAGGCCAAAAAGAAGGATTCGGTAATTATGAATCGGTAAATACTGATTCATCATTACCGAATTCAAAATTACCGATTTGGAATGACCGATTCCATATTTACCGAATCGGTAAATAAGAAATGGTAAAAACGAGAAAAGAGATGTAGGTAAATTCAGTAATACCGAATTTAATGAAATTAGGTATTTAAGAGTCAGCAATTAACACTGACTGAAAGCAGGTGGTAATCAGCTACAGTGTATATAAGCAATCCCAAAATGCAACAGTGTGCTCACTATGGCGGCTTTCTATGTGATTGCAAGGCGGCTTCGTCTACAGGCAGCAGTAGTGAGGATCTGGAGATGGGAGGAGCGCATTTACAGACAGCGCATCACACTCTCCAAACAGACTGAGGCTGAGATCCATGAAAGGTACAGGCTACACCCCCACACCATCCTGGACTTGATAAGGGACCTGCACCCACACCTGGAGCAGCCAACACCAAGGGCGCATGCCATACCACCACATGTGAAGGTGCTCTGTACGCTACATCTACTTGCATCTGGCAGTTACCAGGGGGTGATAGCTGCAGTAGGCGGGGTGTCTCAGAGTTGCCTGTCCCATTTCTTCAGAAAGTTCCTGGATGCCATGATGCAGAGAATGCATCACTACATTAGCTTCCCAAACACACAGGCGGAACTGCTGATAAAACAAGACAGACTTTTACCAGATGGCACAGTTCCCGCATGTCATAGGCTGTATTCATGGCACACACATTCCAATCTGCCCACCAGCAGCCACTGAGTACATCTACAGGTACAGAAAGTCCACCCACTCCTTAAATGTGCAGGTAATCTGTGATGCTGCCAACATAATCACTGACATCGTGGTAAAATTTCCTGGGAGCACCCACGACTCATACATCTTCCAGAGCAGTGGGATCTACGCACGCCTGGCTGCGGGAGAATTTGGAGAAGGATACCTGCTAGGTAAATCACTGTGACACTCCCTTATACTTACTGCAGATGAATGTGTATTGGTGTATGTGACTAATGGCACTCTCTTTCTCACCTAGGCGATAGTGCATATGCTGTGCAGTCATTTATCCTCACTCCCTACCTAAACCCATCAGCCCTGAGTGAGAGACGATACAATGTGGCACACAAATCAACACTTTTGGACTATTGAAAAGCAGGTTCCGCTGCCTCCACAAAAGCGGAGGCGCACGTCAGTACATAGCCATCATCTGCTGCAAAAGCATTGCAACTTGTCCAATGCTGCACAACCTTGCCACAAGGAAAGCTACAGAAGTGGAATTAACTGATTTTGAGGACAATGATGATGCATTTGCACAGCCAGAGCCCAATGCAGCAGGAGTGCCACCAGCAACAGATGGGAGACAGAGACGGGCAGAGATCACATGCAACTATTTTTAAGTAAGTAAGGAGACACAGCCAGTTGTTGAATGTAATGACGTAGTTTTAATTTCTGGGCACTATTCAACAACACAAACGGCCAAACTTGGCATTCCAATTTGTGACATCCATAGTAGGAAGTCATGGGTTTCTTCACCCAATTCTGCCTGAAAGTGTGAGCTGCATCAGCGTCTGCGGCCACTCACAACAGTGCTGGATGCCATTAACTGACTGTCCTCACTGGCTGTGAAACCGGAAGCAGCCCCATGCTGCCTGCTGCTCCTCCGGGTGTCTGTTACAGGGGGGTAATGCTGCTCCGACTGGTCGTGTCCTCGCTGTCCTCAACTTCCACAGCACCAGTAGTGGCAGATTGACTTGTAAGCAGCACTTCAAGAGCAGTGGTCACCTTTACCAGCCCCCTAGAGACATCAGTGCTACAGTGTGCCAGCCCCTTCTGCATGGCCAAGGAGCGCCTGCTGAGCAGAGAAGTGGCAGTAGCTAGGCGGTTCACTGCCATCGTATGGTGCTCCATTTTCTGCCTCTCCCTGTGCCTTGATACTCTGTCCTCATCCATTGTGCTGCACAGCAGCACCACAGACTGGAACATGTCCTGCATGCCCACAGCGATCTCCTTCATGGCCTCAGCCATTGAGCTAATGCCCTTGTCAATCTTGATGATGTTGTGATTGAGGCGCCTCATTTGTCACTGAACTGACTAAATTGCCTTGTCTTGTAGGCGCTGCCCCTTCACCATGGTTGCCTCCAGCCCTCCGAAGACACCATGGCTCTCACCCTGTGGAGGTGGACTACTCACACGAGCCCTGAGGCGGCATCTGGCACCTGTGTGTGCTCCCTCAGAAGTGGATAGCAAACCAGCAATGCAGCCATCCAGTGGCACCGTACATGTTTCCCCCATAACCGAGTCTTCTTAGGAGGACTCAAACTCCTGCAGTCTGGCAACAGCACGCCTCCTAATTCTAACCACTGCAGGTGGTGTTGATGCTGGTGAGGCTGGCTGTGGTGGCGAGGCTGGCTGTGGTGGCGAGGCTGGCTGTGGTGTTGTTGTGTGCCCTGCACTCGTACTGGCCATCTCTGTGATGTCCTTCTGGGGTGCCCTCTCTCCCTTGTCCTGAGCAGTCCTGTGAGATGTCTCACCTGTGGACAGAAATTGTACATTACCTCAGTGTACCTGCAGCCCTGCATTGCAAAAAGTAATATACATTTCTGCCACAGTATCTCATTGTCCTCTGCCTGCTTATCGCTGATGTGTGTCACATGCCTTGTTGTTCAGTGCGATTCCTGTCATGATAGGGCTTTCACTGACTACATCTTCCTGGTCTGCACAAAAACGTGTACTGGAATGGGGTTCACATAGACCAATTGGGGATTTGGGATAGGGGAAGTGGGGGGGTACAATGCTGTGCATGCTTCTTACCTTGTTTGGAAGCAGCTCTGGCAGGGCTGTCTGCATCCCCGATCCACAGACTGCATCCCCGATCCCACAGACACTTTCTGGCTCTATCGTGGACTCCACGAGCCGCTCAAGTTCAGTCAGGGCAGGTGCCCTGTTCCTTCCTCGTCCTGTCTGGCTGGCATGTTTTTTAAGATCAGCCATATTCCTCTTGGTGATGATCCTGATATCATACCACTGCTTCTTGAGCACTTCAATGTCCCGGGGGTCACTCTGATGGCATTCACCTGAGACTGGATTCCAAGCCATATTTTTCTTTTTTCTGAATCTGCAACTTGCAGGGAATGCTTTCCAAACAGCTGTGTGTGCTGCTTCACTACCTCCTCCACAAGGACCTGTAGTTCCTTCTGACTGAATTCCTTTCCCCTCTTTCTCTTTCTGTGTCCTGGCTGGCCATTGTGCAAGATTTGCAGAAAAAACTCAGGTATTGGCTCTGTTGCTCTCCTCTGCACTCCCAGCCTCTCCAGAAGGTTCTGATTATGTGCACCTGCCTGGGTGTGGCCACTTCCTGGTTGGGAGGGGTGGTGGTTGCACAGGATTGGCTGATTCCTCAATTGATGTTTTTTTAATTTCCGATTCGTTATTTACCGATTCGGTATTTACTGGTTCGTAATTTACCGATGCGGTATTTACCGAATCGGAAAAAAGATCAGTATTGTGGATTCGGTAAATATTTACTGATTTTTACCAATTCGGTAATATTTACCGAATTATTACGTACATCGAAAATACTGATTTCTAAATACCGATTCGGTAGAATTCGGTAATTAGGAATCCGTATTTCCAGATTACCTAAATATGGCCCAGAATGACGACTCTTCTCCCCCCAACTGGCAACCTCTTAACAGATGATCTTGCATCCTACTATACCTCTACAATGTCAGCCATCCTAGACCACCTAGCTCCAGTGAAACTTAAAAAAATCAGATATACGTCCTCAGGAGACTGGTTCAACAAAGACCTCAATGCAGAAAGAAGACAACTTAGGGAGGCAGGAAGACTTTGCAGAACGAAAACCACCTTCAACAACTCAGAGTGGAACACAGAAAATATAAAAACCACATTGTTAAAGAAAAAGCTGCTCTAAATAAAATGAAAACTATCAGGTACTCGTTGGAGTATTATGCTTCCAGTTTACGAGTCGCGGTTGCGGATGCTGTGGTCGGTCAACATGTTTCACGCTCTAAAGCTGTTGGCTAGCGATTCTTCAGGACCATCCATTTTTATAAAAAAATTAAAATGTACTATGGGAGGGATCATACACATTGGTGTGCCTTGATGTTGGAAGCCTTTGTACAAGTATTCTTCATGAAGATGGTCTAAATGTCTGTAAATATTTCTTAAGCGCAAGAGGTATCAACCTTCTGGCACAACCCCCATATGTTGTTGGAAATTATCAATATCTGTCTCAGAGTAAAACATCTTTCTATTTAACAATGTCCTTTACAAACAAATACAAGGCACAGCTATGGGCACCTGTATCATCTCCAGCTATGCCACCCCCCTGTTGGTAGGCTGGTGGGAGAAACAGGTGCTCTGGGAAACAGAAATGTATCAGTGGTCGAGCCAGGTAGTTATCTGGCTCAGGTACATTAACGACATTCGCTAAGTTTGGATTGGTGAGGAGAATGATTTGCATGAGTTTGTAAAAGACCTAAACTCCAACAATGTGAATTTAGGATTTACTATGACTTATAGTAAAGACAGTGTGGAGTTTCTTGATTTAAAGTTGACAGCAGTGAATAACTCTTTGCAGTCCAACCTTTTTGCAGGAAATTCTATTCTACATGCCCATAGTAGTCATACACCAAATTACAGGTGGAGTATTCCTTATGGGGAATTCCTCTGAGCCAAATGAAACTGTACATCAGAGAAGGAATATACAATAGCTTGTGACAAAATGATGTCCAGGTTTACAACAAGAGGGTACTCTAAAAAACATCTTAACATTGTAAAAAAAATGTTGACTCAGAAAGCAGGGCAATAAATCTTTTTGGACAAACAAAAACCAAAACAACTGATAAATGTGAAATACGTTTCATCACAAAATACCCTGGAGGGGCATATGACCTGTGGAAAATTCTATTCAACAGATATTTTGAAACATGATCCAGTATTGAGAAATAACAAATAGTGCCTGACCTATGATCACCTATCAAAAAAATACCTCACTTACAGAGACATTTTGGTACACAGTTTCTTGAAATCTAAAGATTGAACTTGGCTCCCGCGACTCAAAGGTTTTAAAATCTGTGGTCATTGCAAACCGTAATCACATTGAATCTGGATTGTTGGAAAGCACACATAAAAAATTGAAAATCAAGAAATTCATACCTTGCAGTACAGATTATGTTGTATATACCATTGTTTGTCCTTGTGACAAGTGGTATATAGGGTCTACCATTTTTCCACTTCAAAAACGTATTCTGTAACATTGGCGAGCCATCACCAATAATGATGAAACGTTTAGTACGGTAAGGCACTTTAACCAATACCATGGAGGGGATTGGAGAGCAGGTACATTTTTCAGTTTAGACACAATTCTGAAATATCCAAGAGGGGGGAATAGACAAGTGATTCTGAGGAGATTAGAATCAAGGTTGAGTCTGAAAGCAGGGAGCATGATTCCAAGAGGGATGAATGTAGCCACCAAACTATCTGTACATCTATATCGTACATCTGTATATCTGTACATCTATACATTGAATTGATGAACCTGTTGACACGTTTGACCTCAGCAGAATTATCTGTAACAGTGGCTGATTTTCTAAATGTATCTACACAATAGTAGGTGTTTTTCAAAGGGATTTTGTTATTTAGATTTTACAATTGTTGTATTTTTATGTTTGTATAAGAGACTCATGTTTTCACCCTCCTCGCATTTTGTATGATACAACGAGTGATCGAGCGGAAAATCATGGAAGGATGAATTAGCTACAACAGCTTGACTTGTCTGTCAACATAAATAGAGAATTTGTATGTAAAGCATTATCTTTTCTCTCTTTTTTGGCAGTTCTATGCTATGGATAATATATAAATGAAGCTACTATAGCTTGATTTTGATTTTTTAACAAAGCAACTAAGTACCAGCATTGGACGATTGATGAATTTTACTAATTGCAGACACTTGATGGATTGTAGTGTCAATAAAGTTACAAGGTTTCAAATTGAGAGAGAGAGACAAAAACTCCTCCGCTTCTCTAGTACTAAGCAGGATAATGAAATTGATATCCCACTCAAAATATCCCATTAAATCAAATGCCATATTAAATGTAAAATGAAGAAGGGTTTGGAGATACTGTAATACACATTTTGATTTTTGTTAAATCACAATACTCGAATATTTGGAATACAGTTTAACGTAAAGTATGTTTTCTATTTCAATTGTAAATGAATGGATGTGTGGTCGAAACGCGTTGTTTTCTCCGCTGCGGTTGCCGGCAAACATATTCTGGAAAAGATTCATCGGGGTGGCTTATACTTCTGAAACTTAAACTAAGGGCCTCATTAGGATGGCGGTGAATCCGCATCCTCCGGGCCGGCGGAAGCCACCGCCGACCCGGAGGATGCGGATTCACCGCCGCGGCCACAGAATACACCCACCGCCAGATTAGGATGGCAGTGGGATTGCGGTGGGACCAGCGGTGGACGGCAGGTCCGTCCACCGCTGATCCGCGGGGTGTGGATGGCCATTTGGTGGCGTGTCTGCAAGACACCGTCAGCCAAATTAGGATGTGCATCGTCACATGCTTTTCCACGGCGGCTTTTCCGCCGTGGAAAAGCATGTGGTCTTTGGTGTTTGAGGGCCTGTTGTGGGCCCCCAGGGTGCCAGGGGTGGGGGGTGCACATGGGAGGAAACCATGTTATCCACACACATACACCTGTCCATGTTTCTTGTTTATGGCCGGTTTTACGATGAGGAGGTGCCAGATTTTATTGGAGTTTCATCGATATCTGATGGTAGTTCTGAGCCGGGCTGGGTCATCCGTCACAAACTGGACATCTAAAATGTGGGTTTACACTCATGACTTTGCTTTTTCATTATTGTGGAAATATGTATATGACCGTATTGTAAACTAAAGAATTCTTACCTGCAGCTGTTATTTTTGTATAAAAGGACAAGGCTGGTTCTGTAAAAACGAACAGTCTCCTGAGAACTTACAAACCGTGCTGTTGTACTTCTTGGACGCTTGTTACTTGGTTGCAGCCAATAAAACTCGATCTTTGACTTCACCTAGAAGACTTCATGTTTCTGTGGTCCGGAACAGGGAGAACTCAGAGGTCTTTGGGTGTTTTCCCCTGGCACCAAAAAACCCGGTACCTCAGTTTGGAGCCCAGCTCGGGGCGGTATCAAGCGGTGTTGGTCCAAGCCAGATGTTCGTGAGAAGCTTCGTGTGAAAATTCCAGAGGAGGGCCAGCCACTTCAGCGACCCCTGTATGTCGACGTGGTTCCGAAGGTCTTTGCTGCGAGGTTCCTCGCGTCCCGACGGCTACGAAGGACTGCTGCCCTGACTATCACCCTGTTTTGGACCCAGTGATCCTTGGTAGATGACGAGTCTTCTAGTGACGTCATCGATCATCAATACTTCAGTTAAGTATAAGTGGAGCGTCTCCCAGTCCTTAGTTTGATTCTTAGTTTTGGTATCCTTGAGATATACTTTGTTTGGAACTTGCAAGCGCCAAAACCAAGGGACTCGTGTATTCACGAGAGTATCATATTCGATAATCCTTTGAAGTTTGAAGCTAGACTAGTGAGCGAAGATGCCTGGTCTTAGCAGACTTGGAAACTTGTTTTGTCTTGGTTGTAGTAGGGACTCCCGATTAGAGGATTCGTGTCCGGTTCCTCCAGTTGGAACTCCAACATATGAACTCTATATAAAGCACGGCGTAGGTCCTGTCACATATAATGAAGTGTGGATAAAGTACACCAGAAAAGATGGTGTTTTAAAATGGCCCCAATATGGTAGCTTTGATACAGAAATCTTAGATAACCTAGAGGTGAAATTGTTCAAGAAAAAAGCCCGGCCGGCGATGTTTGACTCTTTTCGCCTATGGCGCAAGGAAGCCAAACAGAAAGAAATAAAATTAGCAAAGAAAAATAAAAGAGGTATGTCAATGGTACAAGCTGCCGTTGCATACAGGGATAATGAGGAAGAGCAAGAGAGTGAACAAATGCTTAGAAGCAAGAAGTTAGCAATAGACAAATGCTACCCAATGTTGCCACATGAAGGACGAGGTTCAAAAGAGACATCTGAGAAGGATTCTCTAATGTCCCACTTACTGAGTTCACCACCACCCTATGCACAAGATGCTACTGCACCCCCGCGACCCTTTGTTATACCGCGCCCTGGTGCACGAACTCCAGTTCTTACACAAGCACCAGCTCCTCTTCAGCTGGTTCCTACTTCTCCGGCGCAGCCCTCTCAAGGGCCGCCGCCTTTGCTACATACTCCGTCTGCTTTTTCTGCGACTTTGCCTACTGCTCCAACTGTTTGTCAGGATACTACTTCTACCACTGCCTCGACTTCCTCTGCCATTGCCTCGACTTCTGCTTTCCATCAGCCTGTCTTTTCTGGCACATCTGCCTCTCCGCAAGCTTCTCCTTTTATTAGACAAAGAGTGGCAAGTACTGTCACTGGTCTGTTCTCACCTTTCTTTGGGTCGCCTAAAACGACCCCTAAAACAAGACGTAGACAGTTGCGTAGTCAACTGCCCGATTATGAGGAAAGAGTAGTGCTGAATGAGTTAGCACGTAAATGGGTTACTGATACTGTAAAGTATGATGTTCAGTCTGATATGGAAGTCTTCCGTCAGTGGGACGCACCCACTCAGAGATATGTATTTGAAGAGATGTGTGTATATCTTTGCGAAGATTTGCAAGACAATGATCCAAAACGCAAAATGTAGGAATTATTCCGTATACAATTCAAGTTTTATGAAGGCATGATTGTAGGTGCCGATGTTGAACGAGCAATAGATTTGTTGTTATCTTATAGGAGTAAGGGAAACGTCTCTAGATCACTGTATGAGGATGACATGTCATGTAGGAAAAAGGCGCAACAGTACCCCATGAGAGAAGTTCCTCCAGTGTGGAGGGAAGGTGATGCGAATGCGAATCCGGCAATTCTGCCACATTTCCAACGTGTATGGGTACATGTCCCCTGGAAGAGATCTGAAGTTTTAGCACTCAAGCAGACATTACCTGATCCCCGTAAAAATCCTGCAGGGTATTATAAGGAGTTGTCACAGACTGCCAGCTCATGAATAATGAATCTAGCAGATGTAGACATGTTGTTTGGGAATGTTGTTCCACAGCCCTTATGGAGTAAGATTCACCATGCAGATCATGATCCAGAATTAGGTGACACGTGGGCTAATATTACTGCTGCTGATGCTAGACAAGTTGGTGGCTCTAAGCCTGAGCCTTTGGTAGCAGAACTTCCTGGTAGAATTATTGCATACATGAAAACTTTAATGCCTGAATTACGTGTGAATTGGGACAAGTTGTCTGCGTGCAAGCAGAAGAAAGATGAGAATGTGTCTGACTTTTTCACGAGATTTGAAGAAACTTTTGTCGACCACAGTGGTCAGGATATGGCTACCGAGGGTGGCCAAAGATTGTTTGTAGACAAGTTTGTTCATAACCTGCTTCCTGAATCTTGTAATAAATTGAAATATTCAGAGAGTGCTTGGGCTGTTTCCACTTCGGCGCAGATTTTAGCGACAGCCCAGTACTACGAAAATCGACGCAAAGACAAGCTAGAGAAGGTAGACAAAAAGACTAAAGATTTGAAAACTAAAGACCTTCTCCAGCAAGCCTATCCGCCTCGCACTGCTAGTCAGCCTGATAATCAGCAACCACAACAGTTTTCGAGAAACTCACAAAGAAACGAGTTTTCTCAACAGCGTTTACCGTATGGTCCAAATCAGTGTGCGTATTGCAAGGAAGAGGGTCATTTCAAGAATAATTGTCCAGCTTTATTGCGACGTTTAAATGGTGTTTCTGGTGCAAGAGGTAGAGGTGTTCAACAGGCTCCTAGGGGTAGGGGACGTGGACATTTTCCACAGAATACTACTTATTTTCCGCCTCAAAATTCCATGAAAAGCTTGGATCAACAAAATAATGCGTCTTCTAGGTCAGCTCAGTACTATGCTGATGATTACTATGCAGAGAACGAGAATGAGGGTAATAATTGCTAGGACAGCCATGGACAAAGAGAGGGAGTTGTTTCAGTTCCAGTAGATCAGAATGGACCTTATGTTGAGGTGATTACATCGGGTATGTCAGAACCCTTTCTGCTGGATACTGGTGCTACAAAAAGTTCTATTATGCACTCAAAACTTCCTGGCACACCTTTGTCTGGCAAAATGAATGTTTCAGTAAGTTTTTCTGTTGCCCCGGTTAGAAACCCGATTTCTAGTCCTATGGCACTTTTTGTTGGGCCATGCGAATTGGAAGCACCCCTCATTCTTACAACAGGTTGTGGCGAAAATTTGTTAGGTTTGGATTTATTAAAGAGACTATATGCGACTTTGTACTGTTCTCCTTCGGGAGTACAACTTACCCTAGGTAAGAAAGTGGTTTCCCCAGTGTATTTGTCAAGAGACAATATTCCAACAGAATTGTCATCACTTCCAGATATACTTTGGGCCACTGGTTCCAATGATGTGGGTCTTTTGGAAATAGAGCCATATGTCATTACATTGAAAGCCAATGTTAGGTTGCCACGTATTCCCCAATACAAGATCTTTAGTGAATGTGAAAAGGCATTGTTAGCAATTATTTGCGATCTGATTGTGAAAGATGTCATTGAAGAGACAACAGGCAACATTTGTAACAGTCCTATTTTGCCTGTTTTAAAGCGTACTGATCCTTCACAGCCACCTGTGTACAGATTTGTGATTGATCTTAGAGAAGTGAATAAGATTGTTGTGCCACAGTTTCCAGTTGTTCCTGATATCACTGCCCTGTTGACTATGGTCCCAGCTTCAGCCACTTGGTTCTCGGTGATTAACTTGAAGAATGCTTTCTTCAGCATCCCGATTGCCGAGGAGAGCAGAGATATTTATGGCTTCAATTTAGGAGGTCGAAGCTTCCGCTTCAAACGCGCTCCTCAGGGCTACTGTGAAAGTCCATCTATATTCAGTCAGGCTCTGAAATCACAACTTGACACAATTGTTCTACCTGATGGTGCGACTCTCATTCAGTATGTAGACGATTTGCTGGTCGCTGCAGACACTGAAGAGATTTGCAAGGAAGCCACATTGTCGTTATTGCGTCATTTATGTGACATGAAGCACAAAGTCTCTCTTTCGAAATTGCAATTTTGTCGACAAGAAGTGACCTACTTAGGTCACATCTTATCGAAGGAGGGAAGGAGACTGACCCCAGAGAGAATACAGGCAATTGCGAAATTGAGAGTCCCAAGGACACAGAGAGAAGTGGGTGCTTTCTTGGGCATTACATCATATTGCAGGCAATGGATACCTAATTTCTCATTGTTGGCAAAACCTTTGCTGACACTAATCCGTAAAGATACACCCAATCTTGTGCTTTGGTCTGAAGATTGTCAGAAGAGTTTTCACGAGTTGCGTGATGCATTGTGTTCGGCTCCTGTGTTGGGTAACCCCGACTACAGTAAGCCTTTTACATTATATGTCCACGAGAAGGAAGGTTGCGCATTATCAGTCCTGACACAATGTTTTGGGGACAAACAGCGTCCCTGCGCGTATTTTTCAGCGACTTTAGATCCTGTAGCCAAGGCATTGCCAAGTTGCTTGAGGACCACTGCTGCAGCAGCTGTCTGTATTTGACAGTCTGCTGGATTAGTAATGAATAACACCCTGATCGTTATGGTCCCACATGCAGTAGACATTTTGCTAAACAGAACAAAGATACAGCACTTAACTAGTGCTCGACTGTCAAGTTATGAGCTGACACTATTAGCTAGTCACATACACATAAAGAGGTGCGATACACTCAACCCAGCGACGTTATTGCCCATTCCAGCAGAGACAGATAAGGTTGAAACACATGATTGCTGCTTTAGGACAGAAGAAGAGACAAGAGGGAGAGTAGACTAACAGGACACTCCCCTTCCTGAATGTAATGATGCTTTATGGGTTGATGGTTCATGTTTCAAGTTGCCAAATGGTGATACGACTGCAGCATATGCTGTGACCACATTGCACACGATTGTAGAAACTGCACGTATCCCACACAATTCTGCGCAAGCAGCTGAGTTAATTGCACTTACAAGAGCATGTGTGTTGGCAAAAGGAAAGCGAGTGAATGTATATACAGATAGCCAATACGCCTTTGGCGTGGCTCACAGTTTTGGACGATTGTGGCGTGAACGTGGGTTCTTGAAATCGCATGGTGCAAAAATACAACATGGTCAACTAGTTAACGAGCTTCTCGAGTCACTGACCTTGCCACTACAAGTTGCGATTGTGAAATGCAGTGCACACAGTAAGATTCAAGATGATGTTGGTCATGGGAATGCATTTGCAGATGAAGTTGCGAAAGAGACTGCAAGGAACACAATGAGTCGGATGTATGTTGTAGGTCCTGCGAGATGGATCACTGATGTGGGTATGTGTGAGAACACTATTGAAAGTGTGACGTCTATACAGTCCGAGGCCACTGAGAAAGAGGTGAATGAATGGAGAAAAAGCAAGGGTCGATTGGATGCGAATGGTTGTTGGGTCGAATTGTCAGAGCATCAGAGATGGCTGTTACCCGACGCATATGTGCCTGCAGTGGTGACAATGGCTCAAGGGATGGCTCACATCAGTGCGAAAGGAATCTGTAAGTTGTTGGCCCCAGTATGGCAGAATAGTGGCATCCCAAAATGTGCAGAGAACCTGGTCAAGAACTGTATGGTGTGTTTGAAGTACAATCCCGGTAGGGGAACTCCAACTCCAGCTGGTCATTTTGCGCCTTCAACGCATCCGTTCGAGGTTTTGCAGCTCGATTTCATCCACATGGGGAGGTGCAACAATCTGAAATACGTGCTTGTTGTCGTTTGCGCCTTCTCCAGGTGGGTGGAAGCGTATCCCCTTAAGGACAATACTGCCATGTCCACAGCCAAAGCCCTTGTCAAAGAATTCTTCCCTAGGGTTGGTATGCCTAGAATTGTCTGGAGTGATAATGGAAGTGAATTCGTGGGACGAGTGATGAAGAGAGTGTGTGAGTGTCTAGGCATACACCAGAAATTCCACGCTGCAAATCACCCCCAATCAGCTGGATTAGTAGAATGCTACAACGGCACATTAATATTAAAATTGGCTAAGATCCAAGCCAGCTCAGGTCTTAAATGGCCTGACGCGCTGCCTCTAGCACTCCTATCTACCAGAATGACTGTCCATTCCAGACTGGGACTTAGCCCCCACGAAATTGTGTTTGGGCGCCCAGCAAATATATGGGGAGTGCCAAGGCCCAAGAAACTAAGCGAGATTGAACACCCTGTACTGCTTGACTATTTGCATGAATTGACAACTAAATTGCATGTTTTACACCAACAGGTTCACAGATCCTCTCAGCCAGCGTCTGATGATCCAGGCCACACCATTGAACCTGGCACCTGGGTATTGGTGCGGAATTTTCAGCGCATGAAGAACGAACAGCCCAGGTGGACTGGCCCATACCTCGTCCTTCTTTCCACGAGATCAGCTGTTCGGGTGGAAGGAAAGAAGAACTGGATCCACGGGATCCATTGTAAACGGGCCCCGCTGCCTTTTCCATATGACCGGTGGGTCCAGGAGGGTGTCGCCGACTCAGAAACTGAATCCGTACCTCGTTTCGTGCCCTTCAGTGATGCACGTTTGAAAGGAACTGGTACATAAAAGGAGAGTGATCATATTTTGCAAGGATTTGTGCCACAGTCAATGCAGTTGGACACTACAGAACCTGAAATCTTGTTTGAAGATCACACCATACCTGGGAAACAACGGTATAATCTGAGGCCAAGAAAAAACAAACTAATAAAAGTAAACTAATGAGATTTTTTCTTCCCCCAAGAACTATTTTTGATTGTGCAGCTCTCTCGCCCAGGGAACTTGCTCATTTTTGATTTTCGAACCGCCATCCGGTTCTGCTTCTAGGGTCGCGGTTGCCACAGTCTACGGAGTGCAGCTGGAGACGTTTAGGTCGACGGTTCTGGTTGGTCCAAGGGAATTACCCTGGACTGAACAGAGGCACTCTTTAGCAGAATCAATCTCCCACCGCGGGCAGCAACTAGAGGATGGAGTTTTCAAGGGTAGAGAGACCTGCTAGATCTGTGAACTTTGAAAAGAAAATATGCACTGTGATGGCAAGAAAACAATTTTTAGTAATATGCATTTTAATGTTGTGTAGCATAATTATGTTTTTGATTGGCTATACTCTATTCACATTTCGAGTTACCTTTGCACATAACACTCAGCCCACACCTCCTCCTTCTGTTTCCCCACACTCCTTTCACCCTCTACCCGAACATGAGTCTGCCAGAAGATTAGAATTTGCAAATAACTCATTCGTCCAACTCCTACACCAGCACCAATCTGTAATGAACACTACGAACTGTTGGGTATGTGGACTTATGCCACACACCACAGATAGGGGTATACCGTATTTTGTCCTGCCATTTGGTTACCATGGTTCTCTATGGGCATTTCGAGCAATGTTCCTGTTTGCCCTTGAACCATATGTTCCAGGGAAAAACTCAAGCAACAAGGCACTAGTGGCGGGAATTAGAAATGAATTAACGCCTTATAGTTGATGGAATGTAACACAATATGGAATTTCCTTGACTGAGAGTCTGAAAGCAAAGAAATCCTCCCCAATCTGGATAGTACCCCACCAAGGTCACCTATGTCTACAGGGAAATGGCAAGAACCCTAGCAGCTAGGGAAGAGTGTCTGTATTGAGACTTATGTTTTCTCATCTCAGACCTCCCCTTCATTCTTAGCGGCTAAGGGTACTTACTTCGTCTGCCACGACAAGGCATATACATGGTTGCCCCCTGACTTCTCGGGCACATGTTTTATCTCATTTCTGCTGCCACCCACCTACACGGCCGAGGCAGATTACCATCGGACAAGGACAGTTAGAGGTGTTGTGAGTAAAGACGACACTGCGGAGCAAGAGTTTGGAGACTTCGCAAAAGTTTTTCTGCCGTTTTGGGGGCCTATGGTGAACAGCAGGAACATTCGCCAATTGACGAGGGTAGTTCAGTCCGCCGTGACCGAAACGGCTGGTGCCCTTAGTAACTTGACTGCTGAGCTCCAGTCGGACCGACTTTTGACTCTTCAAAATAGAATTGCCCTAGATGTCATACTTGCAGATCGTGGTGGGGTATGTAGAGTGATCCAATCCAGTTGCTGCATTTTCATCCCTGATTATGCTCCGACGGTGTACCAGGCCATCTCCAAACTGCACAAGATCTCTGAGTCCATTCACGTGGACAAAGGAGACTGGTCCTTGCTGGGGTGGTTCTTGGAACTGATATCTGCCTGGGGATGGAAAAATCTGATATTCATTGGAATGGTCTTAGCCATCCTGTTTCTGTTCTGCCTGTGTGTGCAGTGCGCTCCTGCAATATGTGGCCTCTGTGCTACATCATGTGTAAGGAAGCCTGTGTCCAGGGACGAACTGAGCAACAGGATGATGCTACAGCAGCATCTCCGTGATTTCATGAATACAGATTTGGACTCAGATTAGCATGCGTCATTGCCTACATAAGGGCAAAAGGAGGGTCTGTGGTTCTGAAAATTATGGACCCTACTGTAAGGTGGTACGCAAGTCCAACACTCGTGTCAGAAAATATCATCATACCATGATGAATTTGGTATTGGCAGACCGGTAATGATTAGGACATGATCCCTATGCATTTGCGTCGTGATTGAGTGATGCTATCACCCTTAAATCATAGTTTCTGTCTTGAACCCTCGATCGCCATTTTGTGAGCGGCATCCATCTTGTAGCTTGCCCTCATATAGTCAATTGATTGAGGCCGAGTATGATCTGAAAGGACACGTCCACCTTAGCTGACTTCCCCATGACCTGGCCGAGCTGACTCCACTGCCTCCAGCCAAACCTGTTCGGGCAGTTCCTCGCCCAGTAGCCTAGTAAGATAGCATCAAGGCACAACATGCCATAAACCATTCACTGCATACAAACCATGTTATCCACACACATACACCTGTCCATGTTTCTTGTTTATGGCCGGTTTTACGATGAGGAGGTGCCCGATTTTATTGGAGTTTCATCGATATCTGATGGTAGTTTTGGGCCGGGCTGGGTCATCCGTCACAAACTGGACATCTAAAATGTGGGTTTACCATCATGACTTTGCTTCTTCATTATTGTGAAATATGTATATGACCGTATTGTAAACTAAAGAATTCTTGCCTGCAGCTGTTATTTTTGTATAAAAGGAGAAGGCTGGTTCTGTAAAAACGAACAGTCTCCTGAGAACTTACAAACCGTGCTGTTGTACTTCTAGGATGCTTGTTACTTGGTTGCAGCCAATAAATCTCGATCTTTGACTTCACCTAGAAGACTCCGTGTTTCTGTGGTCCGGAACAGGGAGAACTCAGAGGTCTTTGGGTGTTTTCCCCTGGCACCACCAGCTTCCTAAAAACCCGGTACCTCAACACAAAGCAAAAAGAAGAATTTTTCAAGTAAGGTGAAGCAGACTTCAATTTCAAATACCAGGAAAAGGAAACATAATAAAGAAACAGTATCTGTTACTCGGAGACAAAAACAATTTCAAGAAATTCGTCAGAGACTTTTTTGATCTAGAGTTATTCAGAATTTAATGAAAACATGCTGCAAATATAAAAGGAAAGTTCAAAGAGAAGCAGCATATTGAAAGTATAGTGGATACTGCTTTCAATTTAAAACAGAAGTTATTCATTCTGATTTTGAAGAGAATGAAACTATTGGATAAAATAGTGAAATTGTTGAAAGGCAAAAGTAGAAAAAGAGACTTGTGAACAGAACCAACTTTTGCAAAATCTTTAGTGGACATTGGAAAAATACTTCTACTAGTGAGCCTTTTTTAATGAGGGAAGTTACTTCCAGGATAATAGTTTACCATTTGCAGTTTTTACTGGCGGTCGTTGCTACGAAGTTCAGGATGGTTGTACTTTTCCAAAGGAGGAAATGGTTGGTAAAAGTGCGGAAGAGTTAATAACTGAAAAAGTGCAAGGGAAACGTCCACAAGCTTCTTTATATAAGTGGGGTTGTAGTAGTA
This sequence comes from Lissotriton vulgaris, assembly GCF_964263255.1. Classification (NCBI taxonomy): domain Eukaryota; kingdom Metazoa; phylum Chordata; class Amphibia; order Caudata; family Salamandridae; genus Lissotriton; species Lissotriton vulgaris. The sequence goes on along the minus strand of NC_141696.1, from coordinate 396,490,826 downwards.
TTTGAAGTATGCAACAAGAATCTATTGATATAATGCTAAATTTGATAGGAGAATATACACAGAAAAGTATTAAACAGAAGATTAAGTTGTTACAAGGAGTAGATCCATGTAATGTAAGAAAATATATTGAGAAGTATGGACATTCTCTGGCTTGTCTTTCAAGAAAAGTTTGTAAAAGTGTTTTTCTTCACTTGAAGCTGTTAGCAGTACACCATTCAGAAATGTGGAAGTTTGTAAGTATGTAAAAAGTCCTGCATTATGTTTCAGTGAACTAAATACATGTCTTTTTTTATATGGTTCTTTATTAGATGTTCAAAATAAGTGTAATGATATTGAAATGCGATATTTTGGTTCAGAAGAGCAGTCCATAGAAAGTGAAAGTTTGACAATTACAGATGTTGGAGGAGATGGGAAAGTGATTAGCACTGATCAGTTTGAAGAAGAAGTTGGAAAGTTAAATGTAGTGTGCTCTGAAATACCAAACTATGGGGGTCATTAGGATCACGGACGGAGTTAGGATTTGGTCTTAGGTTTGTCTTAAGACAGACTTAAGACAAAATCCTAACTTTTGTGAATACCAAAAGTAGTAAGTTTAGGATTTTGTCTTAAGTAAGTTCTGTGAATCGGGCCCTATGTTACATGTGAGATTCCAAGAGAAGACGGAGATAGAAGCTTGAGACAGCAACTTTTACGTTTCCAAAGTCACCATTGTGGAAAGTATTGCAGAAGAAACTACAAGTCTGAAGGAAAATTTTAAACCAAATGTCGGTTTGGTTTTCCCTGTCCAGTCATTTGTAAAGGAATAGTACATTCTTTTTTTCTGTAAGATACACAATAACTGAAAAATCTCCAAAGAATACCTACAACTTAAAAAGAACAGAACTGTCAAAGTATATCAATGATTACAATCTAGTCATTTTAAAAATGTGGAATGGGAACATGGACATTCAGTATGTTGCAGATAACTCAATTGCTGTTACACGTTATGTTACATCATATATAACAAAATCAGAAAAAACTGAGATGCAACAAATGTGGGAAGAAATTGCACAAGAGAGAAGCCTTAGTAAAAAATTCTACAGCTTTACCTTGAAAATGCTTTCCCACCAAGAAATTGGATTGTATCAATGTTCAGACCGCTTGTACTCTTCAAGTTTATATTCAAAGTCACGAGGAATCATTTGGGTAAGTTTAGGTCTTGCCTGCAAACTAAATAGAGTGTTGAAATCATTTGAAGAAATTGAAGAATTAACAGAAAATGAACCAGACAGTGCAGACATTCTTAAAACTAATATGTTGTACCCCTACCCTTTTCTTCATACCATCCTCCAGTCACAGTCCGAGATACAGATAAGATTTTAACTTGTATTATACACATTTTTAACACATTTTTAGAGCACCGGGGGGATGACACAGGGGTAAACAGACCAGATAGAATGTATTGAAAATTCCTAGCTAAAGATATGGGTGGCTTCTTGCAAGGAAGGGTTTGGCTGTTAAACACGAGCATAGCCTGACGGACCAGTAATATAAAATTTCCCACTATGGGTTCCAAACATGAAGGGCACCAGGAGATATATCTCGCCTGTTGGACTGAACATTCACATGGATAGAAGTATGTGTACAGAAGCGGCTTACGCTACTTAACCCTGACCCACTAACAATGGTGACACCATAGTTGCAAATGCATGAGAACAGAAGGGGCATATTGATTTTTACCCTGACCCACTAACAAGGGTGAATTTTATAGCTGCAAAGGAAAGTCCGGCAACACAGTTAATGAGCTAGAAACATCACATGAGGCAGGCAACCCAGCTGCACTTTGCACTACGAATACCCTAATACCTTGCAAGGATGGAGACCATTCGCATCACGAGAGGTGAACTAATGTAGTTCTTCCTAAACACAGGACAACATGGGGGCCATGATATTTTCTTTAAACACCACAATATACATAGACGGCAATTCATGCTTGCGCGGAACATATTTGAAAAAAAAATTTCCCGTAATTTTGCTTGTGTCTTTATAACAATGTTTGCGCCAAGAGGTTGTACAAAAGAATAATGTGAATATTTACACGTTGACAACAATGCAGTACCGTGCTACAATGGTGCCCAACGCGGACATATACGTAACTCTGTTGGGATTTTTGATTTGCCAATTTGAATTCCTTTCACTATGTTAATTACACGAGGAAGAGTATGTATTGACGTGGCTCTTTTGATACCTCTGTGTGAACAAGCCATGTCGATGGTAAAACGTTTCACGGCGGGTTTATGATTTAAATAAACCCCCAACTTTGCTGCATAAAACTCTTGTGTACTCCTGAGTCAGAATTGATCTGAGAGCGCGAATGGGACTTTGTTTGCCAAAGGATATGTATATATATATATATATATATATATATATATATATATATATATATATATATATATATATATATATATATGACACCAACCTTCTCCGACAGGCAAAGAAGCAGAGGCCACAGCGGGGAATCTCTTGGAAGCTTTTAATTCGATGACAAGGCATAATGCATTTCGGCCGCTCAACGGCCTTCCTCAGATGCCAACAAACATTTCTGGAGACCTTTTCCGCCCTTAAAATTGTCCTTGCGGCATTCCCATTGGATGGAATTTGCCACACCCCTTCATGAATTCCTGCTCACTGCCTGTAGTTCATAGGGACTACAAGCCCCAGAATACATCTCCCAGGTAAGTGCTGCGCGGGGTGAGTCCATGTGGATTTCTGCAAGCTGCCAAACAAAGTCAATTTCCAGTGAATAAAATCGTGTGAAGCTTCCTCCAGTCCCCGAACGTTCCACCCCTAACACAGTTGTCAGCCGGGCGGGGAACAAGGAGACAATGCAATCCCGAACCTCCGTGAAGTCACGGACCACGTTGTAGCCGCCCTGGATTTCAATGTGGAGAGAGGCGGGTCCAGGCTGTACCAATACCTTGGTACAGCCTGGACCCGCCGGAGCAGAAACCATATGTATATATATATAAAGTAAGGGCAAGCTGGTAGAAAACCTTCATTGTATGTTAGCCACTATGGCTTCAATGAACTTTGCACACATGCTGGTATCCCAGACATAACAGAATATGTAAAAAGGAAAAAATCAACTCCTTTTTATTATTTTATAACACTAATTTCTATATGTCTTATAAATTGGCTGCTATGTACATAGAGATTTTAATGTACTATTGTTATATGTATTTATTTATTTATTTGTTCCACCGACATGAGTCACACAGTATCTCTTCCATGTCTATATTTGATTCCTTTGCACTGTCACTTTAAAAGTCTACCTGTCGGATTGTAGTACGTCATGTGATCAAACCTCTTCCTGAGGCGAAACGCGTCATGGCGGACGCGCTGGCACAAAATAAAATAAAAAAGCACTTTTGCACCAGCAACTTACGGGTCTACTCTTCGTCCTTTTTGAATTATCGGCCATCGGAAGCTGTAAGTGTGGCGATTTTTTCAAATATATATATATATATTTTTTTTATTTATTATTATTTTACTGAAAAAATACAAAGGTTATACAAACATTATAGCTAGGTAAGTTAAGTAATAACATTTTAATAAAACCATAGAAATTTGGCAGTTATAGTTATCTCAAACACCCATAACTCGTGCCGTAAGGTAACTATAACTGACGCCCTGCCACGCACAGTTTTCTCATCAATAACTTCACTGCAAATGTTGCAGTGATATTATTCATTGATGTCATAGAATATGTTATTTGTAATGTAATTAGCAGTGTATCATGCGGGCATGGGTTATATGTACCATAGGACATGAGTTATCGTTTCTATGTTTTTGATTTATATAACATCTCTGTAACCTTTGTTTTTTCAGTGCATTTCTGAGTTTTAAAAATATTTTTTCCTAACTATAACATCTCTGTAACCTTTGTTTTTTTGTAAAGTATTTTAATGTTATTTCTTAAATATGATGTCCCTGTAATCTGGGTGTGTGAGTGGCTGTGTGGGTGTGTAAATAGGTGAGTGGCTGTGTGGGTATGTGACTGGTGTTGTGGATCTGTGAATGGGTGTGTAGGTGGCTATATGTGTGCGTGTGAGTGGTTTTGTGGGTGTGCAATTGGGCAAGTGATTGGTTTTGTGGGTCTGGAGCCCAGAGGAATTAATGTGAGTTACCGAATCGGTAAATACTGATTCTGTTAAATAGGGAAAGAGTCAAGGGTGGCAGGGTGTCACATTGACACCCTATTGCACCCCTGAATAGTGCTTGTGTGCACATGTGGCACACATACATCTGCCACATGGCACTGGTTTAAATGCACAGATTTGCATTTACAGAGGTATTCGTTATTTACCACCAACTAATAGTTGGTGGTAAATAATGAATCCTTAAAGCACAGAAGCACTCTTCAAAGTGCTTCCTACATGTCATTTACCGATTCGGTAAGTACTGAATCAGTAAATGATGATTTGATAAATACAGAATCGGTAAATACTGATTCGGTATTTACCGAATCTCCCCTACATAGGAAATGGCTCAATACCGGTCGGTAAACCTGACATTTACCAAATTTTGGGTTTACCGACCGGTAATGGGCCACCTACATCTGGCCCCAAATCTGATTGCCTGCCAGCACACAACAATGATGATGTGGTGATAGTCATAATAGGACTCGGGGACTCAGTCCCCTATCCTGAAAATATAAGGAAAAAACATGTAGGGGTAGGGACACCTTCTCTAATAGGCCCAGTGGATGGTTCCAGAGGAATTCCACTTTATTTCAAACTTTTACAGCGAATTAGTGGAGGATCCATGGATCTGTGCTAGCATTAATTTTTCTTTAAAAAAGGGTGGGCTCCTTCTCTTTTTAAGTAAATAAGCCCCCAGGATGTGCGAGAGTCTCCCAGGGGTGAGGGTTGAATACTCTGTAGACCCCATTCACCAGGGGCTGATTGGTAAATTTATGGGAGGGGGACATGGGGCCCCCTCCTCGAGCCTTAGAGAGGCAGCAGGGACTCCATCCCAAGAACTTAAGAACGTTTGCAGCCCCCTCCCTTAGCTTTAGAAGGGCCCAGGGACCCCAACAGCCAGGGTTCATTGTATATCTCCCACTTTTTTTTCGCTCCTCACATGCACAGACAGGGAAGAATGGTTACTCCCACTGCTGAAACAGCACGAACATCTGCTTCCACAGGGCAGGAGAATACTTGTTGCCTGCTCCCACCAGCATGACTGGGGCAGCCGCAAAGGGCTGTGGGGGCCATAGAGCTCACACAACTGCTCAAAACGTATTTAAGGGATGTGGATACCCCAGACGGACACCAGGGCCCCGACTAAAAAACAAAATGGCAGCCTCCCACCAGCTGAAACCACAAGAGAGGGTCTGAGGGAAGTTTACAGTTTCAACAGGATTCAATCCCCAATTCCTTACAACTACTATACCAAACGGAATCCTTAAGACTATTAATGATATACTCTACGACCAATGTATATCTCAATGAAAAGGGGAATGTTCTATTTGTACCCCCGCTTAAGCAGGGGTACAAATAGAACATTCCCCTTTTCATTGAGATATACATTGGTCGTAGAGTATATCGTTAATAGTCTTTAGGATTCTGTTTGGTATAGTAGCCTCCCACCAGCACCATCAATGGGTGCTGGCTTTGAGCTGGCAAGGGGCTTGGGCCCTGCACCTCCTCCTCTGTTCCCTACTTATTTAAGAGATGTGTGTGTCTGGGGTGGGCACTGGGCCACTCACCAAAATAGAGAACGAAGAACTCCTGCTAGCACCCAGAATGGGTGCTGACCGGGGAGCCAGACAGAAGCTGGTCCTTATTGAGTTCACACAAGTATGTTTTGTATTTATTACGAAATATAGCAGAGTGACATGACAGTGATCCCACAATGGGTGCTGGCTGGGGACCTGGTAGGGGCTGTGGGATGAAATTCACTAACCCTGGGCGAAGAACTACGCTCCGTTCGCGGAGTTTGCGGAGTTTCGGCAACTCCGCGCTCCGCGGAGAACGCGAAGTTGTCGAATACTCCGCAAACTGCTGCGTAGCGTAGTTCTCGCGCACTCAATAGCGTTTTCGCGTGCGCGAGGATGCTTGTCGGTAAGATCGAGTTGCCGAACACGCAGAAACTGCAATCGCGCACAGAATAACTCGCGAACATGTTAGTAGTGACCGGAAATAAGGGGACGCGAGCGGGCGGGAGAAACCTCATAGGTAACTTCGCGCGCTACACATCCCGAGCATGCAGGCAATCAATCAATCAATCAGGATATTTGTATAGCGCGCTACTCACCCAGAGGGTCTCAAGGCGCTTGGGGGAGGGGGGTCCGCTACTGCTCGAACAGCCATGTCTTGAGTTGCTTCCTGAAGCAGAGGTGGTCTTGGGTCAGGCAGAGGTGGATGGGGAGGGAGTTCCAAGTCTTGGCTGCCAGGTAGGAGAAGGATCTTCCTCCCATGGTGGATCTTCGGATGCGTGGCATGGAGGCAAGGGCGTGGCTGGTCGATCGTAGCTGGCGGGTGGGAGTGTAGAAGGTCAGGCGGTTGTTGAGGTACCTGGGGCCCAGGTCGTGGAGGGCCTTGTGTGCGTGGGTGAGGAGTTGGAACGTGATTCTCTTGCTGACGGGGAGCCAGTGAAGGTCTCTCAGGTGTCCGGAGATGTGGCTGTGTCGGGGGATGTCCAAGATGAGTCGTGCGGAGGCGTTCTGGATGTGTTAGAGTCTTTTCTGGAGTTTGGCTGTGGTTCCGGTATAGAGGGTGTTTCCGTAGTCCAGTCGGCTGTTGACGAGCACCTGTGTGACCGCCTTCCTGGTTTCGGTGGTGAGCCATCGGAAGATCTTTCGGAGCATGCGTAGGATGTTGAAGCATGATGATGAGACGGCTTTGACTTGTCTGGTCATCGAGAGGGAGGAGTCCAGGATGAAGCCCAGGTTGCGTGTGTGGTCCGTTGGTTTGGGTGCGCTGCCCAGGGCAGGGGGCCACCAGGAGTCGTCCCAGGTGGAGGGTGATGATCCAAGGATGAGGACTTCCGTCTTGTCTGAGTTCAGTTTCAGGCGGCTGTTCCTCATCCACTCAACTACGTCTTTCATCCCTTCGTGTAGGTTGGTTCTGGCGGTTCCTGGGTCGTTGGTGAGGGAGAGGATCAGCTGGGTGTCGTCGGCGTTGGAGATGATGTTGAGGTTGTGTTGGCGTACGATGGCTGCGAGGGGCTCATATAGACGTTGAAGAGGGTGGGGCTGAGTGATAATCCTTGTGGTACGCCGCATATGACTTCGGTGGCCTTGGATCTGTACGGGGGGAGGCGGACTCTCTGGGTTCTTCCGGTGAGGAACGAGATGATCCACTCCAGTTCCTTCTCTTGGATTCTGATGTTGCTGAGGCGCTGCACTAGGGTGCGGTGGTAGACCGTATCGAATGCTGCCGAGAGGTCCAGGAGGATGAGGGCCGCTGTTTCCCAGTTGTCGAGCAGGGCTCGGATGGAGTCAGTGGCTGCGATGAGGGCGGTCTCGGTGCTGTGGTTGGCGCGGAAGCCGGACTGCGAGTGGTCGAGGCTGGTTGGGCGAGCGCAATTGGTGATCCACTGTGTGAGGTTGTTGGCTGCTTGGTTGGGGTCCGTTGAGCTGGCGGGAGGGTTCTGGCTCAGTGAAGTGGTGAGCTGGTCGGTGGTGATCTTGTTCCAGTTCCTGCAGGGAACCTGTTGCGGGTGGTGGTGAGTCGTGGTCTTTCTGAAGCTGAAGTGGACGCAGCTGTGGTCTGTCCAGTGGAGTCCGGTGGAGTGGCTGAAGGAGAGGTACTTGCTGGAGGAGAAGACTGGGTCAAGCGTGTGTCCGGAGTAGTGGGTGGGGTGTTCACCAGTTGCATGAGTCCGAGGTTGGCGAGGTTGTCCAGCAGGGTGGTGGTGGTGTTGTCGTTGTTGTTCTCCAGGTGGAAGTTGAGGTCCCCTAGGAGGATGTAGTCAGCGGAGGCGAGGGCATGCGGGCTGAGGAAGTCTGCGATGTCTTCGCTGAATTGTGTGCGAGGTCCTGGGGGTCAGTAGATGAGGGTGCCTTTGAGTGTGGTCTTGGGGTCGGTGTGTATATGGAAGTGAAGATGTTAAGCGGCTGTGAGGGTGTCGTCTGAGTTGGGCGTGATGCGGATGGTGTTCTTGTGGACGATGGCGATGCCTCCTCCTGTCTCATTGACGTGGTCTCTCCGGGTGATCTTGTATCCGTCCGGGATGGCGACGGCGATGTCGGGCACTGAGGAGGCGTTCATCCATGTTTCCGTGAGGAAGGCGACGTCTGGAGATGTGGTGTCGAGCAGGTTCCAGAGTTCCACGGCGCTCCTGAAGACGAAAAATGGCTCGCGAACGGGTCAAGCAAGCTACTACGCATGCTCGCGGAGCTATGCGTAGTTCGCGGAGTGCAAGTGCATCTTCGCGTAGCTCCGCGGAGTGCGGCTACGCGAACTACGCCCAGGCTTAAAATTCACTAGCTACAGTTACCTCAAGTAGCTTCAAATACTGCCCTAGAGTAGCTATAACTCGCGCCCCTGCCATGCACTTCTCATTACCTCTCATATTACATCACTCATGACATGTTCCTTGACTTCGATGATAATACTGATAACATCACTTCAACAGCTGAAATAACACCATTGAAGACAACATTGTGCATTGTGGGAATGCGACATAGTTATTTAAGGGCACAGGTATGGTTACTTGAAACAACCATAAGTGGTGAATTTTAGTGACATTATCCCTTTAAAATGGTATGATTTAACTGACATTTTCACCGAACTATAATGTCCCTTTAATCAATTTGTTGTCAATGAACATCTTGTTTTTTTAATACATCGCCATAACTGTTGCTTTAACATTTGCTTTTTCATTGAATAGATAGAAATATGTTCATATATAAATGTTTATTTTTCACTATGACATCAATCAATCAATCATTGAATTTATATAGCGCACTACTTACCCAGAGGGTCTCAAGGCGCTGGGGGGGGGGGGGGGTCTGTTACTGCTTGAACAGCAGGCGAAGGTGGGTGGGGAGGGAGTTCCAAGTCTTGGCGGCGAGTTAGGAGAAGGACCGTCCCCCTGTGGTGGTTCTACGGATGCGGGGGACGGCGGCGAGGGCGTGGCTGGTCGAGCGAAGCTGGCGTTTGGGAGCGTAGAAGTTGAGGCGGCTGTTGAGGTATCCTGGGCCTTGGCTGTGTAGGGCTTTGTGTACGTGGGTGAGGAGACGGAAGGTGATTCTTTTGTTGACCGGGAGCCAGTGCAGATCTCTCAGGTGTCCGGAGATGTGGCTGCGACGGGGGATGTCCAGGATGAGTCGTGCTGAGGCGTTCTGGATCCGCTGGAGTCTCTTCTGAAGTTTGGCGGTGGTTCCGGCATAGAGGGTGTTGCCGTAGTCCAGACGGCTAGTGACGAGGGCCTGGGTGACCGTCTTCCTGGTCTCGGTGGGGATCCACCGGAAGATCTTGCGTAGCATGCGCAGGATGTTGAAGCACGACGAGGAGACGGCGTTGACTTGTCTGGTCATGGAGAGGGAGGAGTCCAGGATGAAGCCCAGGTTTCGTGCGTGGTCTGTTGGTTTGGGTGCGCTGCCTAAGGCGGGAGGCCACCAGGAGTCGTCCCAGGCGGAGGGTGAGGATCCCAGATGAGGACTTCCGTCTTGTCCGAGTTCAGTTTCAGGCGGCTGTTCTTCATCCATTCGGCTACCTCTTTCATCCCTTCGTGAAGGTTGGCTCTGACGGTGGCGGGTCGTTGGTAAGGGAGAGGATCAGCTGGGTGTCGTCGGCGTAGGAGATGATGTTGAGGTTGTGCTGGCGTGCGATGTCTGCGAGTGAGCTCATGTAGATGTTGGAGAGGGTTCGGCTGAGCGAGGAGCCCTGAGGGACGCCGCAGATGACTTCGGTGGCTTCAGATCTGAACAGGGGGAGGTGGACTCTCTGTGCCCTCCCGGCGAGGAAGGAGATGATCCACTCCAGTGCCTTCTCCTGGACTCCGACGTTGCTGAGGCGTTGTACTAGGGTACGATGGCAGACAGTGTCGAAGGCCGCGGAGAGGTCTAGGAGGATGAGGGCCGCTGTTTCTCCTTTGTCGAGCAGCGCTCGGATGTCATCGGTGACTGCGATCAGAGCGGTCTCGGTGCTGTGGTTGGCCCGGAAGCCAGACTGCGAGGGGTCGAGGGATCCGCTCGTCTCGAGGAAGGCGGCCAGCTGCTTGTTGACGGTCTTCTCAATTACTTTTGCAGGAAACGGGAGCAGCGAGATGGGGCGGTAGTTCTTGAGGTCGGTGGGGTCAGCCGATGGTTTCTTGAGTAGAGCGCTGAGTTCGGCGTGCTTCCAGCTCTCCGGGAAGGTAGCGGTATCGAAGGAGGTGTTGATGATGTCCCGCAGGTGGGGTGCGATGAAAGCGTCGGCCTTGTTGAAGACGTGGTGAGGGCAGGGGTCGGTCGGAGATCCGGAGTGGATGGAGTTCATCGTGCGGACGGTGTCTTCGGTGCTGATCGGAGTCCAGGCGCGGAGGGTGGTGGTGGGGGGCGGTGGTTCGGTCATGGCGTTCGTCGGTTGGGTGCTGAAGCTGTTGTGTATGTCCGCGATCTTGTTGTGGAAGAAGGAGGCGAGGGAGTTGCAGAGGTCTTGCGAAGGGGTGATGTCGTTGTTTCCAGCGTGGGGGTTGGAGAGCTCTTTGACGATGTTGAAGAGTTCTTTGCTGTTGTGTGCGTTGTTGTCCAGTCGTACCTTGAATGCAGTTTTCTTGGTGGCGCGGATGAGTTGGTGGTGTTTTCGGGTGGCGAGCTTGAGGGCAGTCATGTTGTCCGGAGTTGGGACTCTGCGCCAGGTTCTCTCGAGGGCTCGGCAGTTCTTCTTGGAGCTCTTGAGTTTGTCGGTGAACCATGGGGCTTTCTTGCTGCGGGGTCCTCAGGGGGGCGAGCTCGTCTGCGCAGTCGCTGATCCACTTCGTGAGGTTGGTGGCCGCCTGGCTAGGGTTCGTTGTGCTGGTGGGAGGGTTCATGCTCAGGGAGGACGCGAGCTGGTCGGCTGTGATCTTGTTCCAGTTCCTGCGTGCAACCTGTTGCTGGTGGTGGTGGATCGTGGTCCTTGCGAAGCTGAAGTGGACGCAGCTGTGGTCCGTCCAGTGGAGTCCGGTGGCGTGGCTGAAGGCGATGTCCTTGCTGGATGCGAAAACGGGATCGAGTGTGTGTCCGGCGTAGTGGGTGGGGGTTGTCACCAGTTGCTTGAGTCCCAGGTTGGCGAGGTTGTCCAGCAGGGTGGTGGGGTTGCGGTCGTTGTTGTTCTCCAGGTGGAAGTTGAGGTCCCCAAGGAGGATGTAGTCAGCGGAGCAGAGGGCGTGTGGGCTGATGAAGTCGGCGATGTCTTCGCTGAACTGTGTGCGTTGTCCAGGGGGTCTGTAGATGAGGGTGCCTCTGAGGGTGGTCTTCGGGTTGATGTGGACTTGGAAGTGCAGATGCTCGGCGGTTGTGAGGGTGTCGTCGGTGTTGGTCGTGATGCGGATGGAGTTCCTGTGGACGATGGCAATGCCTCCTCCGGTGTGGTTGATGCGGTCCCGTCGGATGAACTTGTAGCCGTCTGGGATGGCGATGGCGATGTCAGGCACAGAGGAGGCGTTCATCCAGGTTTCCGTGAAGAAGGCGACGTCTGGGGCTGTGGTGTCGAGCAGGTTCCAGATCTCGATGGCGTGCCTGTGGACAGAGCGGGTGTTGAGCAGGATGCATCTCAGGTGGCTGCGGCTGCTGTTGCTCGTCGAGGTCTTGGGCACTGCTGGAGTGGTGCAGGTCCGGATGCAGGTGAACTTGCAGGAGTTGCAGCAGAAGGGTCCGTGGGTGCGTCTCTGGGTGGCTCGGTAGCATCCTGGGCTTCGGCCGGCGTTGAGTGCGTTGAGGGTGGCGGCGTCGTACGTCCGGCGGGTGGGCTGGGGTCTGCGGGGGCCAGGGGTCCTGGCGCTGGGCGCGGTCCAGGCGCGGAAGGGCGTAGACAGGCTTACCTTTGGCGCACCTTCGGCGCTCAATCGGTGCTCCCGCTGCACGCGTCCGCTGCGCGGTCGCTCTGGGGACGTCATAAGAAGGGAGCCGGTCGGGAGGGTCTGCGGGGAGGCGGGAGCGTGAGCCAATCGGCTGTCGGGGGGGCGGGGCCACGGGCTGGGGCGGCGGGAGAAGCTGGAGCCGGCTTGGCGGCCCTCGGGTGGCTGGGGCGGCGGGAAAAGCTGGGCTCGGCGGCCCTCGGGTGGCTGGGGCGGCGGGAAAAGCTGGGCTCGGCGGCCCTCGGGTGGCCTGACATACATATATAAGTAATGTGAAAGGCAAAATGGCGTTACCTCACAGTAGTGGAAAGCACATGTGAAGAATTTGCATCCTGCCAGTACTGTGCAGCTTATGCATGGGCCAATGTGTCCTATCAAGGCCCATGTATCCCACAACAAGGTCTGGAAAACGAGAAATTATAACCATTCACAGCATCACTCCACTATATATAATCTCACAAAGGATAACCGAATGGAATAGAGCCCTGTGTATATTTAAACACTATTCAAAGAGGTGGCGGCTCCGCTGAATCCTCATATGCTGATGGAGATAAGTCTCTATGCGGAGTGTGTGCATGACAAGACTGTTATGATGAATCTCTAAAAATAGACTACATGCCCCAGAAACCATTGCTTTGTTTCTGGTTTGGGTATTGCATGGCCGATAGATTTTTTGAGAGAGCTGTGGTGAATTATTGGAGAGAGCTGTGACGACTAGTGCTTTACTTTCCAAAGCGCATTTTGCTGACACCGTTGTTACCGCTTCGTCTACCGTGACTCATCGGTCGCGTCCTAGAACCGTAAGTGGTTTCTATCACTTTTGTGGCACAGTACGCGAGCCCTGTGTTAAGATGCGGGCGATCGGTGGAGGTTTCTCCCTTTGGCCTTTGTTTGTAGACTCGGCTGCAGTGAGGGCGTGTAAGGTGAGCGGCTCCCGATACCATTAGCTACGACGGTATATCGGGTGGGGTCTGAGATAACCAAGACCTTTGGTGACGTTGTGTTTGTTGCCAGGTTCATTGTTGTTTAAAATGGGGTAAAAGACTGGTTGAGAGTTGCTCGTATATTGAGACTAAGTGAGAGCGGTTGTGAATAACTTTATACACTTAGTATGGACAATGTTTAGAGATTAATTGAGATTTAATCTTAAGCATGAGATGCATACAATTCTAGGAGAAAAGGGGACATATCTGTTATGCTCAGATTATATTTGTCATGGGTCTCTTCTCCTGATTTAATTAAATATTTCCAATTACATATGTACAACAATTAGACAAGCTAATAATTGTATTATCGGTGTTTGTAAACATTTCATTTTCCCTGTAGGTACCCGCACTTAGACAAAGGACCTACATAAGGTAGAGGCAGAATTTGTTCTGCCTATAGGTGAGACTTTGAGCTCTATGGGTGCGTGTTTTCAAAATGATGGTGTGTTGACACTGACACGGACACTGGGGACACACTCACTGCTGTTATGTTTGTTTAGAACTGTTATTGTATTACTGAATAAATGCTTTTGTTTTTACAGTGACAAGACCAGACGGAAGCTGGTCCTTATTGAGTTCACATAAGTATGTTTTGTTTATCACAAAATATAGCAGAGTGACATGACAGTGGTCCTAATGAATGCCGAAATTAATATACCTGGCAGAAACATGTTGACCTGGTCAGATAGGTTATATTTTATTCCTATTGTTACACTGGCTTTTTATTTCATCCATTAGGGATACAGATTAAATATATTTTCCCTAGTTGAGATGATTTTAAAACACTTTATGTTATAATTTTTGCACTCTGCCTCTCACTCTCATTTCACATTGGAGTATAAAAACACCTCACGCTCCTCTCCTGTGGGAGAGTTGTAGCCCACACAGTCAGCCTTGCGGCTACTATAAGCAAGAGGGAACCCAATGATGAAGCATGTCACCTGCGTGGTGAGTGAGGGTTCTCGTCTTTAAACGCAAATGATTTGTTCACAATACACTTTTTTTCTACACACACGGGGTTCTATACCATTTGGTTATCCTTTGTGAGATTTTATATCCTACAAAGGCCCAACAACTGTGATATTGCAGTGGTGCAGGGACAAGTGCCCATTTTTTACTGTGCATATGCTAATTTGGCAAAAGGTACTACAGAAAGGTTTGCTTTGGCATTTGTAGCCCTCGACAGCAAAAGGGAATACAAAGTGATAAAAGGAGTGTGAGCATTTCTCTTCCACTGCCACAGAAACTTTGATTATATGACTTCAGAAATGTTGGCACAACATTGGATGACCACTGTTTCAATTTATACATCCAGCTCATTTCTAAAAACAGGTTTATATTCCTCTTTCATCTGTGCTAGTTTAATGGCCACTGCTAACGATGTCATGTCCATTGTAAACTGAACATAAGGTAAGGTGCACCATCCATTTTTGCTAGCATAAAGGATTACCAACTCCTAAAATAGGATTTCAAATGGATAACAGTTCAGTATTTTGAACGAGCATGATGTAGGCCTCCCTTCCAAATTCTATTTGCAAAAGAAAGGAGCCTTTTTGGGACCCCCTTCGTCTCTGTGAATGTAAATACAACGTTTGTTGGAGAGTAGACAATTTTTGAACTCTCAACCAAACTTATAAAAAAACACTTTTTTAAATGCAGCTCTGTTTTCTTTAAGCAAAATGGACTGCTTTAAAAAAAATGTTTACTTAATTTAAAGGAGATCACAAACTTGGTGGTTTGCTGACACTTGAAGGCCTTCATCTCCCTGATGACTACCTAATGGAAGGAGGGATCATTTACGACCTACCTCATCAATATCCACGAGGTAGGTGAGATTATGAAACAATTAATTTTGGAATTTTACAAGCCGACCTAATATTGCATAGGTAGGTTTGTTTAATTCAATTCTGGGTGCACAAATGCTGGTCACAAATTGCAACTAGTGTTTTACAGCCAAGATTTAGTCCATCTGTTTCTAATTTATTCTACCTGTAAATGATATGAATATCCCCAGAGAGGTGTTTTCAATACTTAAATTTAAAGCTCGAAACTGAAAAGCTGTTTTAGTGTATCCCTTTTAGTTTATGTAACATTGCGTGATCAGTCTTTGAACCTTTAATTCCTTTTATATAATAGATGCATGCTACACACAGTGACAGCATCACAACACTGTCATTACAAATACCCCAAATGTAAAAATGTAACAATGATTTATTCCAGGATCACACATCTAAATATTACTGAATCAGAAACAACGTTTACAGAAAATGATTTACTTTAGTTTGTGAGTTTCTAGTAGTTGGAGTAATAAATGGCCCGTCGGTGTGGCATTTTAAAATATTCTGCTGTTGTTAGATATATGCATTAAAATGAGAGAAATTAACAGGCTTTGATTCAGCGGCTTCACGTCAGAAACTCAGAATCTGACTATGAACTGTCAAGTCGCAGTCACTGTGTTATCTTACTGCAGTTAAGGTTAAAGGTCACCAGACATTTGGATAAATAAGTCAAAGACTCCCATAGTCTGAGTGCATGTGTTTGGAATATTTAGAAAAACAAACATGTAGCAAGGTAGATTTTCCATATCACTCAGCAGCCCACACGTTGTGTCAACAGTTAAATGCACCCACGGCTATCTGTGAGGATGTCCGATTAGAACCTATGATTACTGGTTTAAGATTGCTGCTGGAGATAAGGGGTCACTGAAACATGTAAACAAACGTGCATGATGTATTATCACCATGACACTTCAAACTGAGAATGTTTGAGGTACTTTGCTCCTTGAACAGGGAGTATTTGAGCGGTGGTAGGATTGAACTAGTGATGGTGACGTGAAGCCACGCGAAGGGCGATTGTACTATAAAACTGAACAGAAAACAGATAATACTTCCGTGCGTTTTGCCATTTTTGAGAAAATATGCATTTGATCAGAGAATATGTTTCTTCAGAATAGTAAGTTTCAAGATGGGCAAAAGTTTTTGGCTGTATGTGTGAAAAGAATAATATTGGCTTTTGATAAGGGGTTTAAGAGAAGAAATGTCTTGCTGATTAAAAATGATATTTGTTTTGCTGTTCATGGTATTGGAGTGGCACTCTGCAGTGTTAAGCGAAATGTTTTGAAGTTGTTGCAATTGGAATGCCAGGTTTTGTTTATATTTTATGGAGAAAATGTTTCTAATCAGAAACCACAACCATTGAGGAACTGATATTTGATCAAGTTGTATGATGGCATATCATATTTAGAAATACTGGCTGACATCAAAATTCAATATTGTGTTGTACAAATCATTTTCAAAAATACTTTCCCAGTGAGTGTGGATTTTCTACTAACTGGAATTAAGTGATACTTTTGTAAACAAATATTTATGGCCGGCGATCTTCTGACAACACTCATCTAGTATTACACCATCCAATTAATGGTTTGCAACTATGAGGTGAACATATTTTATGCAATATGCTTTCACGTAATTAAGCAAAATTTTAGAAAAATGGAGTGAAATTTCAGAACAATTGTGCAAAATTATGCAAAGTTAAAAATCGCAATTTTGGAGCTATACTTCAGCTGGAAACCCATCATAGCAGCTATTTTGGATGCAAGAAAGCATTTAGCACTAACACAATAGCAGAAAAAAAACAACTGCTGCAAACAACAGCCACTTGTGTTCTGGCCATTTGCATTGTTTATGTGCACTCGCACTAAGGGGCATATTTACAAGTTCCTTGCGCTTCCAGTACCTCACTATTTCCCATATTAAAAATGACGCACCGTCAGCGCAAGTGGCTTGTAAATAAACCCCTTCGTTTTTGCCACAAACGATGCACAATTACGTGACATGGCATAATAAAATAGCTTAGAAAATCACATGTAACAAGTCTGAAATTACAGAAAGTAAGTGAAATTACTCCCACGTATGGAAATTTCAGCCGTGCGTGTTTGTGACCCCATTTGCAATTGCAACCCATTTGTACATTCCATTACAACTCCCAAATAGAAGATGGTGTCTTATTCAAAACTCCCCCTACTTGCAACTCATAATGATTTGCTGACCCCCTTTCTAAGTTTAAATGGGGTTTTGTACACAACAAAATTCTGCCTGCAAGTTACAAATAAACAGGCTCTATGTCCGCAAAAGAGTTAGTTTCAAATATTACCTTGTTCATTTCAGGTTGTAAGGAACCCAAACTGAGACTGGCTGTCTAAGTAATCCATTTGAGCAGCCTGGTGCAATTCAAATAGAGGAATGTTTTCTGTACCCAGGTTGACTTTTTTATTAAGAAAGTTGTGGATATGAAGATACTTGATAGGATATATGCTTTGGTATTCAACAAATATGACTGAATTTCAGTGTATGAACATAAAATAGAAGTATGAGACAATTGATCAAATTGATGATTCCCTTCCAGTTTCCATGCACTTCGCCCATATTAAAAAAGGGAAGAGATCACAGAAATGTTGTACATAGTATATTTCGTTATTTCACGCACTCTTTGCCTTTCCTACTGTTATAGTGATTTTGGTAATTAGAAACGAATGTTCAATTAGATGTGTTTAAATTAACATCAGTAGGTTGCATTTAGAGTTAGAAGGCCTCAAGTTAGCATTTCTAGGTCTCAGACTGCTCACACTGACAAATTTATTTTAAAGTCGCTGAAGATGAATGCACAATTAATCGTTTTAGGAAACAGCTCCCATAAGTGCGTGTTTTCTCTCCCATGTTTCTCCATTTTAGAAAGTAAGTGGAATTGAAGCATTTTCATGGTGCTAATCTACTACTATTGATAAAAGGTATTTTCTTGTGCGCCTTTGAAGGAAGCAATTTCAGGGTATAGCAACTCAAGCTCTTTTACTCTGTGTTGATCGGTGGCCTCTTTATTTCAAGAGTTTCTTACTATTTGTTGTTGCAGAGCTATTTCTTTATGATCGAATGCTTAATTATGCACGAAGAGAAGGTGTTCCTAAATGTTTTTTGTGTCATGTATTATGTATATACCAATGGTGAAATGTAGTTAGCCCTATGGTCTCTTTGCACCCCATGTTGAGAGTTTGCCTGTTATTGTCTGAAAACCTATAAAATGTTCTTTTTTTGGAAAGTGTGCCAGTTCTCTTGGCTCTTTCTTTGAAAGCAGTCTCTATATAAGATTATTACTTGACTCTATACTTAGGCTTCCCTTTGCTTTAATATTGAATTGACATTTCATTTGTTTGGTGGCTGACTTTGTGTTGACCCTCTTGCATTGCATTGCATTATTGATTGATAAAAGATGCTCACTATGAAGCTAACTAACTATTGTTGCTTTTAGCAATGCTGCATACATGTAATAAACCTTTATTGTTTTGAATTTGAATTCTGTAAAGCAAGTTTCTCTGTATCATTCTAAGGCCTCCGTCCAGTGGGAATCAAATGGCAATCATCCTGCATATCAAAGCTTATTGCATTTTAGCTGAAGCCTTGACAATACCATACAGCCGTGGTACGTGCAGGTAAAAGCAGTGGGGCTGTGTAAAGGGGGATTTGAAGGGACGATGCAGATGGAAAATTAATTATTTATTTAATTTTCCACTGCATCGTTCCTCGAAATCCCCCCTCACTCGGCTCCACCGCTGTTACCTGCACGGACTGCGGCTGTTACCATATTCTATACGTGGACTCAATTGTCTTAAATATTACTCTATTGCAGCAACTTGGCTCAGTCACTCTCAGCAAGCAACTTGTGGTTTTAGTCCTAAGACATATTTGGGATACTGGGTAAACAGTCAAAATATCGAATTTTTAATTTCGACTTACACTTATATAGAGTTGCTAATATCGATGGGACAGAATATCGATGTCCAGAATATCGATGGCCAGAATATCGACCCTAAGGTAAGTAATATCGAAATTACTTATATCGATAGCATATATATCGATGTAAGTAATTTCGATTTACTAATATGTGTTAGAAATTTTAGTTAAGTATTTAAATTAATTGTTATAATATGTGTTTAATATGTTTTTATAAATAAAAAATATATAAAAGTAAATAATATGTTTTACTACCAGAGCGGGTTGTGGGTTTTTAGGGGAATAGGGTGGGAAGTAATTTATTTGTAATTAACACCTTGGCTGCTAGGCGTTTTCCCCCTCCTGTGCTGGGAATTGCCATTTTAGTGGCACCATGACGAGCTGAGCTCGTCATCAGCACACGACACCCGTGGGTGATGACGAGCTGAGCTCGTCATCAGCATCGAAAGGGTTAAATAATTATTTTTTAATGATTAATTTATTTTGCAATTAAATATTAATTGGCAATGAATTATTTTAATTGATTAATTGATTAATTAATTGATAATTTATGTATATTTTTAAGTAAATTATATGTTTTACTACTGGAGCGGGTTGTGGGTTTATCGGGGAATAGGGTGGGAAGTAATTTATTTGTCATTAAATAATTATTTTGTAATGATGAATTTATTTTGCAATTAAATATTAATTGGCAATGAATTATTTTAATTGATTAATTGATTAATTAATTGATAATTTATGTATATTTTTAAGCAAATTGTATGTTTTACTACTGGAGCGGGTTGTGAGTTTATAGGGGAATAGGGTGGGAAGTAATTTATTTGTAATTAAATAATTATTTTTTAATGATTAATTTATTTTGCTATTAAATATTAATTGGCAATGAATTATTTTAATTGATTAATAGAATAATTAATTGATAATTTGTGTATATTTTTAACTAAATTATATGTTTTACTACTGGAGTGGGTTGTGGGTTTATAGGGGAATAGGGTGGGAAGTGATTTAATTGTAATATTAATTAATTTTGGGTAAAGGAGTATTTTTAGGGTTCAGGGTCAGTTTTCAGTTTTTGGGTAAAGGGGTATTTTTAGGGTTCAGGGTCAGTTTTCAGTTTTTGGGTAAAGGGGTATTTTTAGGGTTCAGGGTCAGTTTTCAGTTTTTGGGTAAAGGGGTATTTTTTGGGTTCAGGGTCAGTTTTCAGTTTTTGGGTAAAGGGGTATTTTTAGGGATCAGGGTCAGTTTTTAGTTTTTGGGTAAAGGGGTATTTTTAGGGTTCAGGGTCAGTTTTCAGTTTTTGGGTAAAGGGGTATTTTTAGGGTTCAGGGTCAGTTTTCAGTTTTTGGGTAAAGGGGTGTTTTTAGGGTTCAGGGTCAGTTTTCAGTTTTTGGGTAAAGGGGTATTTTTTGGGTTCAGGGTCAGTTTTCAGTTCTTGGGTAAAGGGGTATTTTTTGGGTTCAGGGTCAGTTTTCAGTTTTTGGGTAAAGGGGTATTTTTAGGGTTCAGGGTCAGTTTTAGGTTTTTGGGTAAAGGGGTATTTTTAGGGTTCAGGGTCAGTTTTCCCTACTGTTGCACCCACTGGAGTGGGAATAGTAATTATTGTTAAGTAAGTATATATTATATATCATTTTTAATTATTATTTTTTTAATTAAATATGTATTATTATTTTTTTACCATTATTACATATATTTAAATATGTTTAAGTAAGTAATAAGTATTATTTACAGTATTTTTTATGTTATTTTAAATAAAAAAAATTGATATATATGACAACGATATTTTCAACATCGATATTATTTTTTCGATATTTTGGTACTTACCATGTTGTACATAGGGCGTCGATATTTTTGCTATCGATATAATCACGCCGATATTTGTGTAGGTCGAAATTCTGTCTGTCGAAATTCTGTCATAGATCCAGGATACTGACAATACAGTGGGGTCAGACACTGGAGCAACTTGTGTACCCATTCTTCTTTCCTTTTCTGCCCAGAAATACAATTTTGAATCACCTGAGCCCACCCAGCTCTAACAAGTGGAAGGCCCAGTCCTACACTTACCTGGACCGGTCCTCCTATCAGTCTAGGCCCTTTCAGACACAGCTACTCGCCTCAAGGCTCACACCTTGCTCCTTCAGATCTCCCTTTTTGGACTTGGCCCCTTCTGCAGGGCCATCCACAGACTTTTGACCTTCACTTCTTCATTTTTGATGAACACATTTTTATTGGTCTTAGGAGTTTACCACTGCTAACCAGTGCTAAAGTGTGTGTACTCTCTCCTTAAAACTAATTGCCACTCACGCTAGAAAACATGGTGATTGTGGCTTACTCAGATATTGTGTATGCTATTAAAGTGACTGTGTTATTAGGCTTTTACTTGTTTTTCTTACAGGTTTACAAGACTTAGCCAGACCAGTAGTGGAGTGTGATTATTTTCACCCCACCAAGTGGAATCCTCTCACCAGAGTGTGGTAAGAGCGGAGCCCGCTAGATCAAGGTCCTGATGAATGCCGCTGACCCAGATGGGCCAACGGTCAGAAACATGTTGACCTCACTTTCAGCGGTGGGGGGACACTAATATCCCCATGACACCGATAACCTTATTTTAACTACCATATGGATGCCAGCACTATTAAAATATAAGCTGACACCCATAATGGCCTTTTAATTCACTTTCTATATATTTTGTTTGGGCCCCCACTTAGTTTAGAAGAAAAAATCAAATCATCTGCCAACTCATCAAGGGAGACGTTTCAAATTGCTAAAAAACTTCTCAAAGCACCGGATCCTCCCCCTCCAGTAGAGCCTTCAGCCAACCGATGTAATGAACTTGCAGAATTTTTTGAATCAAAGATTAAAAACATTCCTAATTCCCTTCCGTCACAAACATCCGATGCTCTCTCCATTGTTAATCTGCCTAGTTCCACACCCCAAACTACAGCATATCAATTGACCCACTTCGCCCCCCTGAAAATAGATACTCTCTCCCCAATATTACACGCAATCAAAAGTGGATCTCCAACTGATCCCACACCTTTTAACATCTTAAAATCAGTTGCTCCTACCATTCTTTCTTATCTGGCAAATTTGATTAACACCTCGCTTACCCATGGTGCTGTTCCACCCAGCTGGACAAAAGCAATTGTCAAAGCCCTTATTAAGAAACCACACTTAGATCCACTAGATTTAAGCAATTTTCGGCCAATCTCTTTGCTCCCAGGCATCAGCAAGATATCCGAAAAATATGTCAACCATCAACTCTCCGAATACCTTGAAACCAATGGTCTCCTGGAGCCGTCCCAGATGGGATTTAGGCCTGGCCAGAGCACAGAAACTGCGATGTTGGCGGTTGTCGAAGAGGCAAGAAAGATCATCGATTCAGGAGGATCAGTGGCAGTGATCCTCCTGGACCTGAGCGCAGCCTTCGACACCGTCAACCACTCGACATTGGTCCATAGGCTTAGGTATCTTGGAATCACAGGGATGGCCCTGTCCTGGTTGGAATCCTTCCTGAACGATAGGTCCTTCCAGGTAGCTGATGGTAATTTTATCTCCAGTCCCACTGCCATCAGCTGTGGGGTCCCTCAACGGTCATCCCTGAGTCCGACCCTTTTTAATATTTACATGTACCCCCTTGAGATGATCGTCACCCCATTCGGGATCAAGCTTTTAACTTATGCTGACGATACCCAATTGGTAGTCTCCCAATTGGTAGTCTCCCTAAGTCAGCAAGACCAATCTCTCACCAACCTCCACAAATGTCTTAGTGACATAACTAAATGGATGAACATCTCACATCTTAAACTTAATAATGACAAGACAGAGATAATGGTTCTAGGCAATCAGTCACTCTACCAACCCAAATCCCTGTGGCCCCCCTGTATGGGTACACCACCTAATCCTAAACAGGAAATCAAGAGTCTAGGAATTTGGCTGGATGAAGGTCTCAATTTCTTCACCCAAGCAAGAAAAACGGCCGGTGTGTGTCATGGCCTTTTACAGACTGCCAGAAAAATTCTGCCTTTACTCCCAACACAATCTCAAAAACTCCTGATTCAGGGCCTTGTGTTGTCCCGCCTAGACTACGGCAATGCCCTCTATCTGGGGCCCCTAAAAAAGTACTATCAAAACTCCAAACAGTACAAAATACAGCCTTGCACTGGCTGCCCATCCAGGAGAGAATACAATTTAAGGCATTATGCACGACACACAAAATTCTTCATGGAAAGGCTCCACCTATTTTAAAAAACCTTATCACTCCCTATAATACCAAGAGAACTTTACGTTCCTCACACTGCAACTTGGCATCCGTACCCAGAATCAAGAAGGCCAGCTCTGGAGGTCGACTCTTTGCCTATAATGATTCTAAGCTATGGAACTCACTGCCCCCCAGACATTAGGGCCCAGCCCAACCTACTCTCATTTCGTAAGGCACTCAAGACCTGGCTGTTCCCGTAACGCTTCCCTCTCGCACCTGGTTTCTTTATCACTAGCGCTGGAACGCATACGGGCAGCCATGCGCTTTACAAATCTGTACAATAAAAATAAAATAAAAAAAATAAATCCCTGTCGTCAGGTGTATGCCCGCCCTCTATCAAACTAAGTTTTTAGAGGGCGAGGACTGGTCAATGATGAAGCATGACACCAGGTGGTGGGTGAGACCAGTCCTTCACTTTTTGTGAGATGCCTGCACTCACAAGCTAACACTACACTAACACTAGTAACATTAAGACTGGGAGCGGCTCATTGTGGTACACAGTCTATGTTGGAGGCTGCCGTCTACCAGTTCCCGCACCTCTGGTTCCCTCAGTCCACATCTATCTGGTTCTTGTGGTTATATCTGTATATACTATACCAAAGTATGGTACAGTGTTCACAAAGTCCAGGGAGTACCCTGAGGTATAGCATGAGGGTTAATTAAGTAAGCACTAACAACTCTCTTTGCGGTAGTGTGAGTGAGCAGTTAGGCTTACCCAGAGGATGTGTTAAGCATGTATTGTATTCACTCAGACAAGACCAATGCAAACACTAAGAGACTGAATCCAGACCAATTAGGTAAGTATAAAAAAGCTATACTTGTGTTTTATTTCTAGAACTAAGCAGGACTTGGTACAGGTAGGTAAACTATACTTGCAATTGTAAACCTTCACGCAGACATGCAATTGAGGATGGATTTGCAATTGTTACAGGTTGGTATTGATTCAAAAAGCTGTTCACATTACACAATAATTAATTTGAGAATAATTTTCAGTTAATTTTAGATTACTTTGATTACTGGGGTGGTGTGCCTAGATTCCACAGCTAAGGATCTCACAATACATGGTAAGTAAGACCTTTCTTGGTTAGAGTTATAGTTTTCTGTGTCCTCCATACAAAACAACAGTTCAAAACTTAGAACAGAAACCTGTCTTGTGGTGGCAAATGGCGGGCAGCCATCCAGGATCCACACATGGGCTGATCAGTTTTCAGGGGGCATCTCTTAGATGCCTTCTGAGTGCATTTTACATTAAATTCCACACTAGCAACAGTGTGGTTTTAATGTGCTGAGAAGTTTGCTACCATACTTCCCAGTTTTTAGTAAAGCCATTATGGAGCTGGGGAGTTTGTAATGACCAACTCCCAGACCATACACTCTATTTGGCTTTACTACACTTACAATGTCTTAGAATAGACTTAGAAAATGTAGGGGCACAGGGCTTATGCCACTGTTCCCTCACCTGAGGGCTAGAGCACCCTGCTAGAAGGGTGATTTACCTAGGCCTTAAGTGGTGGGTTGCAGGCATGGCACATAGGGATGTGTGCCATGTTGACCCTTCACCTTTGCACCAATACATGCAGCATGCAATGGCATTGTGTAAGTGTTAAGGTACAGGGCCTCTAAGGGTAGCACAATAGATTCTGCAGCCCTAAGAGGCCTTCCCTGGTCACAGTGCCTTTGTCACCCATGGTACCTTTTACAAGGGGCTTACCTGTAGCCAGGGATTTGCCAAATGTCCTTGCAAATTTACATTCTTGGGAAGGAACACAGGTCCTGGGAACCTGATTGGCAGGGACCCAGGGCACATCAAGTCAGGTTGCATCAGATGTCAGGCAAAAGTGGGGGGTATCCATGGAAAAAGGAGCACGTCCCTACAGTTGGTCTTTGTACATTACTCCTAGACAGTCACACACATTAGGGAACTTGGGTGTACCTGGATGGGTCGTCACTGGCATGATTGGAGGTAGAACATGGTCACAGGCCCACTTACACCTGAATAGGCTGTATCCTGCCTATACACAAAAGGCTGCATTCCCCATGTAGTTAGTCTGTAGTCAGAACAAGGAAAGCAGGATGCCTAGGGACTTCAAATGGAAATCTCTAGATACTTCCTCCCACTTCAAAGGCACAACTGGGTATAAATACTGGGTCTCAGACACCAACTCTTCAGTAAACTTCTGGATCTGTGGATACCCTGCCAGGAAGAATGCCTGCTGTGCCGCTGAAGATCTGCCACTCTACTGAACTGCACTATGCTGGACTCCTGCTGTGCCGACCTGCTGCCCTTTTTGCCTGGTTGAGAAGGACTAGACCTGTATCTCTTGAACTCAGAGTGGCTCCAAAGGCTAATTAGCTGGCCTCCTGACCTGAAGCCTCCAGGACATAACATGCTTCCAACAACATTACATCTGCACCTGAATTTGCCTCTAAAACCTTCAAACACTCAATCCTGAAAAGACACCCCGAGACCCTGATCTCTGACCTACAATATAGCGTGGACAGGGGCACAATCATTAATGACCTCATCTTCTGCTCCAGAAAAACATCCCTATGGCGCGAAACCATCTTGTACCTCCTTAATGTTCACAAAACCAGGAACATTCCATATGGCACTATGCTCACGATCGCGCCCTCCTCAAACTTGCGAGCTGACCGTACCATCACCGTATATAAAACAGCATTGTCCTGATCCAAGTTCCTGCCAAAAACCTCAAATAAATTCACAGACCTTTTCACCTTCCTCAAAAAACATGTGCATGACCCTCATCCCTCCACACTCCCTCTACACCAACTGTCGCCACCCAACCTCTTCCTTCGTTCCATGCAATGCAGCCCAATGGGTAAGGATAAAAGCCTCATGCTTACTCCCCCAAACACCCTTCAGCTCCCCCTCACCCCCCCCCCACTCCCTTCAAGGGTGCGGACTAGATCAACCCAACTCGGGCCATTCCCCGCTCTAAGCGGCTCTCAAGGCAATGTCTCCCATATTTGTACTAGGGATTTTCCTTCCTCTCCCGTACAACCTCTGCCATCTCTCAAATAGTTCTTTCCGCCGCCCTGCCCTCCTCCTCCAACAAGTGCTCATTCCCCTTCTACATAGTGACTCATAGGCCTGACACCTGCGGGGTAGCAAACACCCGCCCCGATGATCCCTCGACCAATTCACTAAACATGACTAGCCACTCACATACCACTCCCCTAAGGGTTTACGACACAGCTCAACCCAGCCCCAATACCATGCTACCAGCGCATGCCAACAGAATCGTTTAGAAACCACTGAACTCCTACCCACAAGCTCTTTCCTCTTCTATGTACATTGAAAATCCTCTAAGGGGGTATGACACAGGTCGGCCCAGCCCCGCTACCTTGCTACCAGCGCATGCTAACAGAATCGTTCACAATCCATTGACCTCCTGTCTGCAAGCTCTTCCCAATTATATGGATGTTGAAACTCTGCACCACAGACCAGCCAAACTAACTCAGAGCATCCATAACTCCATTCTGGAACTAAAGAGCCTCCTTCACCTCACCAAACTCTCCTTCTTGAATTTCAAGCTCCTGCAGAACTCTACTCCCCCCTTTCACCGAGCCTCGCCATCTCCCGTTACCGCTATCTCTGGGACACCTTCGCCCTCGCAAGCAGCCCTGCCACCTTTCTGAGGAGGAAATTCTAGCCCTCCTCCTTACTTACAAATCTGCCCCAATAACCCCAAGTCCGCTAGACTTAAGTGACGAACACGCTATCTGCACGGTTGCATTCAACTCCAACAGATCAGCCACCCTCCGCTCCAGAGGAGTTGGTGATAGCAATCTAGCGCAAATACCCTTTTCCGCCCCAATTCACTACACTCATCACGACCCCCTCTGTCCGGCCTCCAAATTAACTGCTGCTCAACAGTAAAGCATGCCGCTAATGTTGCTGATTTCATCCTGAGCCAAAAATCTGACTTCGCATTATTGACCAATTCTTGGCTCAAGGAATCCTCATCTCCTTGCCTAGACTTCCTTGTCCCTTCCAACTATAATATCACAAGGAAGGGCAGACAATCAAAAAAAAGAGGGGGAGGCATTGCCTGCATCAACCGCTCTAACCTCGTCGTAACTGAACTTTTTGGCACTCAACTGTGCAGACTGCACATCTTTTACCACCCCCCACCCCCCAGGCATGAATGACACCTTCACTGACCACCTCATGGAAATCATCACAGCCAAGGTTTCTCCAAATTCTAAAGACATTTTCCTTAGCGACTTCAATCTGCACTGGAACAACCCCAAGAACCCTCAGATCAATGCCAAGAAAGGCTTCATGGCCGACCAAGCCCTTACCCAAGCCTGCACACTCCCAACACACTCAAAAGGTGCCACTCTAGACTGGATCATCGCTAAGGAATCGGCGGTCAAGCTTATCTCTATAGACCCATGCGATTGGTCTGACCACCACAATATCACCTTCCTTTTACCTGGCACCCACAAGACAAGGGCAGCGAAACCTGTGATTCAAAAGCATTGGGTTAGAGACACTAAGAATCTTGATCACTGGAAACTGGTTGCACACTGCAAGTCTGACCTTCCCCCCCTTACATCACAATGGTCAACAACCTCACTGAACATTATTCCAAGACCATATCTAACATTCTTGATGATCTTGCTCTGCTAAAACTAAAAAGAACCCAAATCAAAGACAGAAACCCCTGGTTCAACGGATCCCTCAACAATGAGAGGAGATCCCTCCGGCAGACAGAAAGAAACTGGAGACATCACCCTACAGCTTCCCATTTAAAACTTCTCCACCAGGCCAGAAATGTATATATTAGGAACATCCTCAATTCAAAAAAAGAATTCTTCAAATCAGGACTGGGAAACGCCAAGAACAGCCCTCGCAAGCTCTTCAAATTGGTCAAACACCAATCTAACAAACTGGCTAAAACCTCTAAAGAAACCCCAAATCTCTAATATCATGGTAGGAATTTTCCTCCTTCTTCTCCGACAAATTCACTGCCCTGGGAAACGAACTTAGATCCGCCAACCACTCCCAACCCCCTCTAGAACTGCCTCGTCTCTCTGCGCTGCACGCTCAGACATCACCAAAAAACCAAGCGCACTAGCCCAACTTCAAAGTTTGTGATGGACATTCTGTGTCGAAAATTCTAGACACCTTAAACCCGAGCACCCACTTTAATGACCCACTCCCTTCTAACTGCTTAGCCACTACCTTTCATTCTATAATTCCTAATTGGACAGCAATAATCAATGCCTCCCTTCTTCAGGGGTCGATACCTGACTCTCTTAAAGCCAGCCAGGTCATCCCCATCTTAAAAAAACCTACACTGAATCCTGCTTCTGCTGACAACTTCAGACCTATATCTAATATCCCAAACCTAGCTAAAGTTCTGGTGAAATGTGTGCAACAGCAGTTGAGCCAACACATCACCAACTTCCACCTACTAGACAACTTCCAATCCGGGTTCAGGCCTTGGCACAGCACTGAAACCACCCTTCTCCACATTATGGCCAATGCCCTCTGAGCCCTTGACCAAGGCAAAACCTGTCTCCTAATCCTCCTGGATCTATCCTCATCTTTGGATACGGTCAATCATGAAAAACTCCTTGAATGCCTCAAATTTAGGATGGGACTGGATGGGCCCGTTCTCAAATGGTTTAGGTCATTCCTCCAGAGCCGCTCAGAAAGATTCCTAATCAACTGCAACTTATCCACTCCCTCTCCAATCATAGTTGGAGTCCCCCAAGAATCAACCCTGTCCCCTACCCTCTTCAATCTTTACCTCGAACCGCTAGTAGAAGTACTAAGCACTGCCAATATCTCCTACCACATGCATGGTGACGACACCCAGATCTACATCAAAATCTCTTCTCCTGAGGAGATCTTTTCCCTGAATCTGGCCTTGAAGCTGACTGTCCAATGGCTCACCTCTAGCCAGCTCAAACTTAACGCAAAACAAAATGAATTTCTTCTGATCTCCTCACCCAAAACCAACACTGACATTCAGGCTTAGGTCAAGGTAATTACAGCTTTAAACTGCCCACCGACCTTAGGGACTCTGCCAAATCCCTTGGAATAACCCTAGATTGCAGCTTCAATATTAATTGTGACCACATGAACTCAATGGCCAAAACAGCCAGATTTCACCTGAGCTATCTAAGAAAACTGATACCTTTCCTCAATACACCTGACCTAAAAGTGGCAGTCCATACACTAGTCATCTCTAGACTGGAATATTGATGCTCGACCCTCTCTGGTCTACCCAACATCTCCCTCGTCCCAATAAAACCCTGCCTCAATGCTGCCGCCAGACTCCTAACAGGCTCAAAGAAATTCGACCACATCTCACCACACCTGAAAGCTCTGAACGGGCTTCCTCTTGAGGCCAGAATCCAATTTAAACTGGCATGTATCACTCACAAGGACCTATACACTAATTTCCCTACATTTCTGGCCCATAAACTCGTGGTATCCGGAAGAGCCAGAAACTCCTGCTCCAGCCACCACGCATGTAAAACAAAAACCTTACAATCGGGCATTCTCTGGGGCCGCATCAAAAATATGGAACTTACTCCCGCTACCATTAGAAGAATTCTGTCACTGGCACGCTTTAAAAAGGAGGCAAAAACATTCCTAATGGACGAGCTCCTCTCCTAAGTCTTGCATTGCAATTACCTCAGCGACCTTGCTCTACATCCTATTACTGCCACACCTTGGACGATCCGGATGCTATCCACCCGGCACCTCTGGGCATCCCACCCTGCTATCTGGGATCTCTCATTCTTCTAAAATGTAAATACCTGTTTTTTTTCTATCCTGAATGTTCCCACCACCTCCTGAATCTTTTGTATACAACTTTTTAATCTTGTAAAGCGCTAACGGGTCAAGTTCATGCTCTATAAAACACAAAAATGAAATAAAATAAAATAAATAATAAAATGTTTGCCATTTGTGAGTCTACCCTGCCAAGGGGTGTCACCCTAGTTCTAGACCCTTGTAAGTGGTTTTAAAGTCCGTTGCCAGCCTCTGTGAATCCAGTGGAACTGACGTACCTCATCTGTTGCGTGCAACAACACTGAGCAGAACTGAAGCATCTCTGCTGTTGCGTGGATGGACCCGCCACAAAGACTCGCATCACCGCCACAGCCCGCATCACCTTCAGACCCACCACAGCATGATGCATCTTCATGCCAGGCCCTCGCATCTCTGATCGATGGCAGTCTCAACGATGATGCTGGAATCCCCATCACAGTCTCATAGCTCTTCAAAACCGACACATCACCCCAACTGTGCTCTGCATCCTCAACACTGGGCTCTCATTTCATGACGCATCAACGAGATCTTCAACAATGATGCAGGCCCTCACACCGCAGTCTTGTCACATCTCGGAACTGACGCATCGCTATGCCTGCATGATGCATCTTAGACGTGGCTCCATGCAATGCTCCACAAACTAGGACTGAAGATACTTTTGTTCAATGGGCCTAACTGGGTCCCTCAAGCCGGCCTGTGTTCCATAGTTGTTGACATGAACTTGTGACTTTGTCCCAGTCCGGTACAACCATGATATGATATGATATGATATGATAAAGAGATTTATACAGCGCACGTTCACCAACGGCTTCTTGGCGCTTTAGGACAGACCAGGGGCTAAGCTGCAAGGAGGGGACACTTAATCAAATGCTTGGGAAAACAGCCAAGTCTCTAAGGCTCTCCTGAATAAATGGTAAGAAGGGATGAGACACAGATCAGGAGGGAAGGAGTTCCATAGATGAGGAGCTTGAAAGGCAAATCTTAGTCCCCAAGCCTTTTCCATTTGAAAGGGCAGGTGGATAACAGATTAGAGCCAGACGAGCGCAGGACTCGGGAAGGAGTATATCGGTGAAGACGAGAGGCAATGAAGGCTGGGCCTTGATGGATAAGGGCCTGGTAGGTCAGGCAGCCCACCTTGAAGAGGCTGCGCTGGACTACAGGGAGCCAGTGCAGGCTCCTCAGGAGAGGTTTAAGAGAACTGGTCCTTGGCTGCCAAAAGACCAGTCTGGCTGCTTGATTTTGGATAAGTTGGAGTTGATGAGACTGATAGAGGGGGATGCCAATATACAATGAGTTCACGTAGTCGATACAGGACATCACTAGACCCAGCGTGGCTTGAACTAAGGCATCATGATTAAGGAATCTGCTGATCTTTCTGATGCAGCGAAGATGAAAAAAACAGGCCGACATCACAGATTTAATTTGAAGTTTCATGGACAGATCCTTACTAATGGTATCTCCAAGGCTCTTGACCGAGCTCACCGGACAGGGAGCACTGCCCAGCGAGCGGGGCCAGAAATTAGAGTTCCAACAGTTGCCTGGGGGTCCAGTGAGCACCAGCTCAGTCTTATCTGGATTTAGCTTGAGCTCGTTCGCATTCATCCAACTACTGATGTACGTCATAGTCGACTGAAAGTTCTCAATTGACACGGGGGAGGAATCAATATTAAATATAAGCTGGAAGTCATCTGCATAATTGAAGATGACCACCGGTTTCTACCTCAGCATGGAAATGAGGGGAAGAATGTGAAGGTTGAATAATAACGGAGAGAGGGAAGAACCAAAACTTGAAGGGGCCAAGACACAGTTGGCGCTTTACGCCTTTTGCCGCTATTGTCTCTAAAACCTTTAAAATTGAATATATTTTTTTCTTCTAATTGAATTTTTGCTCTTTTAATATTGTTTAATTTATTTAACTAGCCTATATTTTTCTAATGTGATGTAGAATTATTTTTGTTTGGTTATTTTACTGTTTAAAGTGTTGCAATAATACTTTACACATTGCCTCTGAGTTAAGCCTGGCTCCTCAGTGCAAAGCTACCCGAGGGTTGAGCACGGCTTAATTTGGGGTTTGCTTTTGAATTCGCCCAGAGAAGAATTGTGGTTGCTGCTTGAGAAGGGTTTCAAGCCCCTCAATCAGTAACCCAATTTCTTACATCCCTGTTCTTCTGCTCGCTGTTCTCACCCCTTATGCTCTTTTGTGCGTTCAGTGCTCTATTGTGCTATTTTGGGCTCCCTTGTGATTTTTTTGTTCCATTGCACTTCTTTGTGTGTTCTTTTATGTTTCCTCTGCTATTTTCGGCTTGTTGTGCCCTTTTATGCTATCTTTGCCCTTCTTTGCACATTTTGTGCATGTTTGCACTCTTTTGGGACCTCTTTGTGAAGTTGTTGGGCTCTTTGTATTGTATTTCTTCTTTTTTCTGCCTTTCTCTTTGCTATTGTGCTTTTCTCTCACTAGCACTTTTCTCTCACCTGTGCTTTTCTTTCACTTGGGCCTTCTGTCTTATCGGTGGCGCTCCCCACAGCCCCCAACCTCTACCGCACTTTTCCAGCTTCCCCCAATCCTTACATGTACTCCTGCCACATTCTCCTTCCTGCTTGTTATTCCAGTGCCACAGTAGCCCTGCCCACCAACCCCTTCCCCATCCCACGACCTACTAAATGGTGCCTGCTGCTCGACCCCATTGAGTGGGTGCCTAAGCTTAGCCCTACACACATCTGGACCAGTCTTCTGACCAGCATAGGCCCTTTCCTCGCCTTAGTGCTCCTACCATGTCCCTTCATATCTCCCAATTCTTCTGCTCTCTATTGTAACCAGTTGTGATCTTTTGTGCTTTCAGTGCTCTATTGTGGTATGTTGGGCTCTCTTGTGCTTTTAGTGCTCCATTGCCCTTAAGTTCTCTGCACTTTTTGTGCTGTTTTCTGTTTCCTCTGTGCTATTTTCTGCTTTTTGTGCCCTTTGTGCTCTTTTGTGCTCTTGTTGGGCTCTTTGTGCTAGGTTACTGAACTTTTCTGCCTTTATTCTGCTTTGCCCTTTTCTCTGCTTTTGCGCTTTTCTCTCACTTTCCCTTTTCTCTCACTCTGGCCTTCTTCCCTCTCTGTGGTGTTCCCCACAAGCCTTCCACCCCCTCCCATGATTTTCTAGCCTCCCTCCCGCATCTTTTCTGTGCTCCTGCAGCGTTCTATTCCCACTTCTTTATTCCACACTGCAGTAGCTCCACCACCACATTCCTTCATCGTCCCAGGGCCTAATTAATAGTGGCTGCTGCATGGGCACACAGTTGGAGCACCGAGGGCGCACCAAAGACAAAGCTGTCTGCACTCGTCAGCATGCAGGCTGCACCCAGTGCTAGTAACTCTGGGAAAATCATCACTTTGTGTTACTCCACAGCATTCCTTTGATCACTCGACCCAGGGCACCTCTCCTCCATATGCTGCTACACTGCACCACACACCACAGTTGGAGCTTCCTCATAAACCTACAGTTGGTTCTTCTGCAGCTACCTACCCTCACAGGAACCAACAATACCATCTACACCTAGACACAACACCACATACCACTGCAACCTCGCACAACATCACTCATTTGACTGCATGCTAGTCAACACATGTTCGCTCAGCAAACATGCAACCAAGATCTGGGACCTGCTGAGCAGTGATGCACCAGACATCCTCTTCCTCACTGAAATCTGGCTCATCTCCACATCAGCTCCCAACATCACCACAGCAATTCCAGAAGGCTACAAAGTCGAACAACAGGACCGTGTCCACAAGCTAGATGGATAACTCACAATCATTTACAAGGAATCCATAAAATTTGCAACATCCACAGAGAATGCCACCCCAATCATGGAACATCTGTTCTTCAAGCTGCACATTTCTGAAAACTTCACAGCGAACAGGACTCTGACCTACCGTCCACCCAGACCATGATCCACCTTCACCAGCCTTTCCACCAACTTCATCACCCCCTCACCATCGACTCTAGAGCATACATACACCTCAGCTAACTCAAATACCACCTGGAAGACAAATCTGACCACTGCTCTACAGCACTCTTCGAAAACCTGGGAAATATCAGAAAAACCCAGCACATCTCAGATCCAACACTCACCATGGAACACACACTAGACCCCATCTTCGCCATCAGCAACAAAATCAAATACAACATCAACTCACCGCTCACTTGGACTGACTACTCCATCATCCACTTGCAAATCAACATACTGCTTGTCAACACACCTACCAGTGCTCGTGTATCAAGCTACAGCTGGGGAAAAATTACAGAAACAGATTATCTCAGTGCCCTCAGCATGGATCAATCCAACCCCACAGAAAACCTCAGCAAGAACTATGCCAACATCATCAACTGGATTAGGAATTGAACCAGCATCCTCACTCCCATCAAATCCACCAAGCAAAGATGATACAAAAAGCAAGCCAGCAGCGACACAGAAGAATTTTGAAGAATCAAACAGAACGGTAAGCAATTAGAGAGGAAATGGATAGCCAGCTACAAAACTACCAACAGAACCACCTGCAAGGCTGTTCTCAGACTCTACCACCAGCAACAAAGAAACACCAGGGAAAGAGCACTAGTCAACTGCATCAAAGAAAGCTCCATCAGCTACAAGGATATATTCTCAATTGTCAAAGATTTCATCACACCTTCATCCTCCGTCAACAACTTCACTCATTCCACAAATCCCTCTGACAACCTATTAAACTTCTTCCACAGCAAAATCGCAAACATCTACGGCAACTTTGCAAACCCGTGAACGTATAACCAACCTATCCATCACCAAGCAAGAGTGCTAACTGACAGAATGGACAATTCTCACCAGAGAGAACAGACTGACAATCATGTGGACCATCCTCTCGGGCCCTAACAGATCAATGCCCCCACCACATCTACAACCTGGGAGCACCTCTAATCAGGATCATCCTCACTCACATCATCAACACCTCCAGCATGTCTCCCATATTCCTGGATGACTGGAAACATACAGAAGTCAACGCTCTCCTTAAAAAAACATCAGCAGACCTGAACCAACTAAGCAACTTCCTGCTTCCCTGCCCAGCAGAGGTGATCAAGAAGGCCGACAACAAACAACTCTCTACCCACTTCAAGACTCATCACTGGCTGGTCTACACCCAATCGGGATTCAGAAAGAACCACAGCACCAAGGAGGACCAACTGCTTGAATCTCAACTCCAACAAGACAGAGGTTCTGGTCTTCATAAATGAGATCTCACCATGGCACTTCACCAGGTAGCCGTTGGAGCTAGACCCAATACCATCATCCACCAATCATGCTAAATGTTTGGAGACCGTCCTTAACAACGAGCTCAGCATGTAAGCACAAATCAACAGAGTGAGTACCTCCTGTTTCCACATCCTATGCATGCTATGTTGGTTCTTCAAGTGCCTGACACAGTAGTGCAGATGGACCGTCATTGAAGCAGTCATCACAGGCAGGATTGACTACAGCAAAAAACCTCTATGGTGGAGTTCCATAACCTTATAAAGGAACGTGTCTTAGGCCTCATTCTATTATATGGTTATGGAACTCCTGGTGACTTCTAATATCTCAATAAAATACTATAGGGTGTAGTTTATCGCTTATTTAATTGAATATTTTTATGAGACAAGAGTAAAACATAAATCCAAGCTCCTTACCGTTAAAATTGCAATCAATTCTCCAACCCCAAAATGTTAATTAACCTAAGGACATACAACCAGACAAATCTCCAACTCTGTTTAGTCACAAGATTAGAATTATGCCAGTCCCCTGTGTAACCCAAAATAAGAAGGAAATGCCACTGTATATCAGAGGGAATAACACTCTGCCAAACCTGTGGCTTCTCTGCCTCCTTTTGATCAGAAGGAACTGCTGATTGCACATCAATGCAGCCTGTGACAGCTACTCTGGCACAAATCATTGGCAGTGAACTCTGGTTGCTTCCTATAGTGCATCAGCAGACACGCCATACTTAGGGTGATTCTCTCAGTGCCGATTTTTCCTGCCCTTTCCACAATTCTAGATATGGAGAGACCCACGCAAGATTTCTTTCTTTTTTTAAAAAAAAAATAAAAGCCTGCTTTTGTGGGGTTGTACCAGAGACATAAAAAATAATTCTGAGTAGGCTGCTATGACATGTTGTCTTGCCTGTCACTCATTTTGGACAAAAGTGCTGCCTTCGGCATGGCCTGAACACTTTTGCCAGAAATAAAATGTCACGATCACAATTACGTTTTAATGAGATGGCCATTCTGAAACTGCATGGCAGGACTGATTACCTCCCCCAAGATGGACTTGGGGCTTAACCGACACAAGTCGAAAATATCCTCTCCAAGAAATCTGGGGTTTAGAAGTGGGAATACCAAGGCTGGAGTTAATGATTCTGGTTGCTATCTCCTCCACTCTGTCCCTGTTACTGGACATCACACGTGTTCCATACCAGAAATGGGAATAACTTGCCAGAACCAGAATTACCAGGTCCAACACTGCAGGATGATCCGAATTTCGCGCCTTTTTCAGATAGCTTGATGTAATGGGTGCAGTTCTGTGGTACTTTCTTCGTAACTGGGCTGTTGCTATTCCCCCCCCCCCCTCCAAGGAATACTACTCATTCCCGTTCCTAATAGAACCCTTAAGCATAAATAACAGTTTCATCATGAACTTCTGAAAGAAGGTCATGTCCTCTCTGTTTAAGGTCAAAGCTAATTCACGTTTAGATATCCCCTTATGATGTAGTTTGAAATTCCTCTCCTAGACTATTCTAGTAACAAAGGAGATCATTGACTTGGAATTCTGTGGCGGATGGCTAACATTTGGCTCAAATAATTCATCATTGTGAAAGAATGCTATAGACAGCCTCAATTTTAACCTAGACTGCCAAAACCTGTAAACTAATCTAATTTAGTGAATCATTTAAAAGTTGTGAAGATGAAATACATATGTGGCAGCACACTTCTATATCGGATGTTAAATATCATTAAACTGCACCTAAAAATAACTATAAATATATCTAGAAATACATGAAACTTACATTTAAAGTAAGGATTGTGAAGTAGCTATCACACAAGACAATAAATCATTTTCCTCTTGTCACTTGAGGGCACCAGAAAGTACAGAAAGACAGTCCCTTTTGCGCCCTTCTCTATGTAAACCTGCAAACTACAACTCCTCACAAGAGGAGGGTGAACTCGCCTTCAACCTAACACACTTCGAAAAAGAATTCCAGAGCCATAAATTTGACAACTCCTAAGTAACTTGACAGTTGTGTCCTCGCCCGTCTGACATTTTGAATCCTAATGTGTTTACCTGTTAAATGCATGTCTTCATTTAATGCATAAAGTGTACTTAGCTCTCCCTCTGTTCATATCTGTCCATCACAAAGATGCACAGACACTCTATATGTTTTGTGTCAGTGTTCATTGCTGCCCTTAACTTTCTAATGTCAATGTCCACAAGAACATTATTACAATATAAACTTACGCTAACTAACATATCCTGTAGCAATGTTTTAACATGTTTAGTGCTGTTGTGTCTGAATTGATCTTTGTTTTTACAAAACCAGCAAATAAATAAAGGCATGAATAAAATAAATCACAAACTGTCACTCCTTGCCTTCAAAGACTAAAAAGCATCTAGTTCGTGTTCGTCGTTTATGCTATATGAGAGCAGGCTACCGTCCATAAAAAAAAACGTGTCAAAAGAAAAGAGAAAAACAAATTATGGAAATTTACCTTGAATCAAGGAAATAAAAGTGCTGATTTAGACCAATAACGTGACTGAATTGTTTTAACGTGCTATTGAGTACTGATATCCTTATTATGCAACGCGAGATGTGGAAAATCAAATGAACGTGAGGCGAATGGGCCTGGTTTAGAGTTCGGCAGAGGGGGGGTCTGCCCATTGGAAGTGGATTATATTCCCTGGCACTTGCCATACGGCGGACGAGATTCCCATTATATTCCCTGGCACTTGCCATACGGCGGACGAGATTCCCGTCACCTTTATGACAGAGAAACCGATCAGCCGACTTCTAAATTAGGCCTTAACAGGCACATGCATCAAAGGATTTTGCGATCGCAAACGATGCGAATCGCAAAAATCTGCCGTTTGCGATCGCAAAATCTGCCTTTGGAATGCATGAAGGGTGAAGGCCCTCGCAATTTGAGATTTCGCAAATATTTGCGAATTCTCAAATTGCAACTGCATTTAAGGAATCGCATTTTGCGATTCCTTAATTGCGATTCCTTATTTTTCGCAATTAAGGAATCGCAAAAAACAATATTGATGCATGTGCCTGCAAGTGCGTTGATATATAGTTTGGCTGACACTGTCGCCCTAGGCAGGCCTTTACTCAGATACCGCCCTGAGCGGAAACACATTTGGCCCCCAGAGGAGTCCCGTTTCTATTCTTGAGCCTGTTGCCGCCTCTGAACACAAACCTATCTGCGCCTCTCCCAACCCAACTTAATCACCCACATCTTACTTCTGTCACACTGGTGACAAGTTGATGGTGCTGTGGTAATAGGGTGTGGACATGTGGGATGGGAGGGGATGAAAGGGAGACCGGATGGTAATGTGGGAGTTATTAGGTGCTAAACATGGCGCCTGCAACATATTAAAAGAAAAAAGTATAAAAGCAGTAAATGAAGAATAACTTGAGCCTTGTCAGAAGGACACTGCTCCATGCACAACTTCATACAGACAGGTAAGTTGCTTCATCTAAAGGTTGGCGCCATGTGCCAGGCTCGCCTATGACAAAATTCAGCCCTGCTGCCACCACATGCCCACTCTCCACTATAGTCCAGGCAGTGGTCTGGTCTTGGCAGATCATGAGCTTTAGAACACCTTTCATTTGAATCACACTTACATGTATCTTCTAATCTAAGGCATGTCCTCTATAAACTGTGGGTCACCAATAAACCTTCCAATGAGATGCCATATCCAAATGTAATTCAAACACAGCACTATTGAATATAGGATGTGACAATGACCAATACACATAAAACTAAGGTACAGGGTATAATAGTGAAATCACAGTAGGCAAGCCTAACTACCTTAACCAAGTCACACGGTCATCTAACCTATTTATTGTAATATGTATTATGCTGTTTGGAGACCAACGGTCTAATAAACGTACTTTTACTACTACTACCAGACCCTGGTAAGATAGGGCACGTATATAGTGGGATGGGACAAAACGCGAAATAGCAAACTAGGAACCTTGAATAATCATCTATGGGAAGAGCTAGAACTACATCCAGCGTCACCAGCCGCAAAGTACCTCAAAAGGAGCCTGTTGAATGTTGGTTTACAACAGCTATGGGATACCCCGACAAGCCATATAACGCTGAAAAGATTGGTCAAGAAAACAATAAAGTATCTCTCATGGATTGAAGACAAGGCATCATTCACAAAGAGGTCCCATTGCTGGATGATCCAGAACTCCTATACGACCCAGGCACCGCAGAACTATCTTGAACTAGGTTATTCAAAAACAATAAAAATGAAGTTCTTAAAGTACAGGCTGGGTCTGTTACTTTGCATCCGCCACTTCCCACACTGGTTAAAAGAACAGGCGGGCCTCCTCTGTCGGTTATGCGGCTCGGCGCCTGAGGACATGCCGCACTTACTGTGCTCTTTTGACAAATTGCTGGAAGAACGTAAGCATCTGCTAAAATCCTATTTTATTGCACGAGGAATCCGCTCATGGAGACAGGCAGTTCTTGCCTGCCTTGCACCCCAGGATCCCCAGCTGAACTGTAGATTTGTGAGGTTTATGATGGCAGTGGAAAAGAAAATGATAAAAGCTGACTCTTAATTGCCTTAAAGCATTTATTGTACTCGTGAAGCTCAGTAAGGCACTAGAACACAAAACATTATGACATGCTCTTAACTGTCTTTTAAATAACTTTGGTATTTGCGGATTTTAAGCAGAACCGTAGTCTTGTTAAATCTTTGAAGGTGGAGGGAAAGAATTGGACTAAAACCCGTTTGAACTGTTTTTAGTTCGTTTTTTTTAATGGATCTATATTATTTATGGCTAACTAAATCATGAGAATTCAGGATCTTTCTTAGGAAGGTAAATTGTGAGTTGATATACTGTTCCTCCTTCATATAGAGAGGCAATTTAAATTCTTCTATTTGTCATACTGTTTATTTTAAAAGTTTTGTATTGCAATGGTTTTAAGTAACTATGCAAATAATAAATTACTTACTTACTACTACCACACGGTCATTGACACTGCACTGGCTTTTCAAAAGTAAGCACATTTCTTCAGCTTCACAGTTGTACTTAAGATTAAATCAGGTGTGAATAAAACATGTAAAGTAATAAATGAGGCTGTGGGCACTTCGTTAAGGGACACCGGATATTACCTGAAGATATCACCCGGAAAAAATGTAAATACCTCATGGTTAGACCCCTGATATTACCCCAAGTAATACCACGCGGAAAAAATAAATACCTTGGGAGC
This sequence comes from Lissotriton vulgaris, assembly GCF_964263255.1. Lineage (NCBI taxonomy): Eukaryota > Metazoa > Chordata > Amphibia > Caudata > Salamandridae > Lissotriton > Lissotriton vulgaris. The sequence continues at coordinate 396,450,460 of NC_141696.1, read as the reverse complement.
TATTCTTTCCAGTTATGTTATTTCCTCCGCATTACGAATGGGGACTAGTGTAGTAATTCTCAGGGCAAAAGTCCTAAACAAACACATGGGGGAACTAACCAAGTTAGGCAGTCTTCAAGGACATCACTGCATGTGATTGCACGAAGCATCACAGGAAGTGGCATTACAACCCATGACCTCACAAGAAGTGACATCAGACCATGAGCACATTTGAGCGCATTGCAATGTTCTACAAATGAGATTTTGCATCGGGGTTGCGCCAAATAAGTGACACAACCCGGACAAAAAATCTGGGAATCAAATTATACATTTATTGACACAAAGAAATTGGCAAAAATTAGAAACATGGCAATAAATCCTTTCTGCTTATTAGGCTGCAAAGTCTGAATTTTAAAATATGTTGTGGGCTTAAGTCACTTGCTGCAAAGATCTATGTGCTGCAACAAAATCTCAGGGAATAATAATAATGGTAAAATAACTTTGGAGGGTAACACATTTGCTGGAGAGATCAGTGTTTTGTCTGGTCCTAGTTTTGAATCAAAGTAGCATAGGCGGTTAATATGTCTCCTGCAATGCACATTATGTAACACGCAGATGAAGGATTGTTATTTTATGTAAATGGGTAAGTGGGTTACTGCTTTTAACACCGAGATCCTTTTGTTACTTGCAATTCATAAATTATAATCCTGCTAGCAAAGCACAGTGAGCTATTAAGGACATGTGACTCCTACACATTGTAACCCTCACTATCTTATGTAACACATCCTGTACATTGATTTACACACATATGATTTATTGTCAATATATAATGTGTACATGTGATGTAAAGCATCCCAACATCCTGAATTGGGATGAGTAGTACTATAAAATAAATAAAACAAAATAGTGGTGTTTAAATTGTTATTTGTGTAAATACTGTGACAGACCAACACATCCGACATTCTTACTGTGCATGCATAGCTCATATGTAGGGACTTAAAGTCAAAAGCATGTCTCGCTTAAGCACAGGTGAAGCAATAAGCTGTGTGCCTTTGTTTCCCCTTCATTGCATTTAGGTGTGAGGGTCACCTTAGCTCTTAGCCAGGATACTCCAACAAAAGGCTGCCTGACAGCCCTTAGCTTCATCCATTGTTACGGGCCCAAGCCCCTTCTTTGCCTGCACATTGCTCCTTGGAATGAAAGCAACCAATGTGTAGGTGCTGTTCAATGTGTCTGGCGTATGAAAATTGCACCACAAGTTTGCCACATTTTGTGCGGCCGAACTTCTTGGCAGAGTAGATGGCACTCACCCTGTGAAAGGAGTGTGTAGACGCGTCTACACGCGTGTACTCTAGAGTTGTGCCCTTGTAACGCTACATGCTATCCTTGTTTCCAGCTTGGGTATGCAGCATTTGGCCTGTGTTATTTTCGCCGATTTCACTGCAGCACTTAATTAAACAGTGCTGCAATTGTAGGTTGTGAAATGTCTGTGGATACAATGGAGAGGATGGTGGCGGCACTCTTGGGTGTACCCCCCACCCAATAAAAAGACAAAAAAAATCACAGTGGTGCAAACAGGGCATCCAGAGTGTGTCGATGTCTGTCCTGCTGTGAAACGTTCACAAATCCTCAGCTTGGAACTTGGAGTTCAGAAACCTTAAAAGAGTTAATCTGGCAAACTTTGTTTATGGAAAAGCTATCTGTAATATCTGCATATTGATGTACCTGTTTTACCTTACTCCCTAATGATCTGAGTTTCACTCTCTTGTTGGTATGCCCTGCCTTTGTAAAGCGCTCTGATATCTGCAAAGATCTTGTTCGCGCTATATAAAAGTTCAAAATAGAATAAGTGCAGTATGCGAGCACATTTGGTCATTCCAATTCAAGCTGAAACACTGGTTTGTTTATGAAGCAGGATTACTGGGACCCACATAACATGAGAGTAGTAGTGACAATCTAGATTTCACTAGCCCAAACCAACCTACGCATTTTCATGATCCAAAGACAAAGGACAGGTTCATGAATGTAGCATTAAAATTTCCTATCACACATTCCGGGCCCGATTCACAAAGGTAAACTTAAAATTAAACTGTTGTGTAAGTTTAATACTTTTCGTTATTAACAAATGTAAACTTGGACTAAAAGTCTAACTCTCCTACTTTTTGGTATTCACAAAGGTAAACTTAAACACAAGGAAAAGGTGAAAGGTCAAGGCACTAGAAACCTGCACCAGTCAGTGTAGTGTATGGCAATTAAAACCGAGGCGTGGTGCAGTGAGCCAGAAACGTGACCTTCCTACGTCCCCACTGTTTGGGAAAACACAAAGAACAAAATTGACTCTGCTCTCAAATATCACCGTACATTATTGTTCATCAGAATTTTGTATCCAAAAGTTACACATAGAAGTCACAGTCAAAGTGGCTGAATCGCCCTCGTTGCGCTGGCGTTCGTGACCCGTATCACAAACGCCAGCGCAACGAGGGCGATTCAGCCACTTTGATTGTGGAGACACGCATCCGTGTTTCTATTTATCCGGACCTCACCTTACTCTGTACTTTTGCTGTGTGAAACTTACAAGAGACACTCTGATGATCATTTCAGCTGTCGAAGTTTAGGAATAAGCTGGTGTTTTCATTATCCTTGAACTGCACACCTATCGGCCTTACCAGGGGCCCCTTTTCTTTTACCGTCCTACTCTATATTGAACTCTGAAATTGGTTACCCTTCCGGGTTGGAATTATCACCGGAATTGGGCCTTACAGACCTTGGATACAGCCATTGAGCCCTGAAGAGTTGTAGGAAATCTGTGTATACCTACAACGAAACACGTGCCGGCTGGCTGTGTATTTTCCTTATACCTGATGACCTATTACACGGGAGAAAATTAACTCCAAAACCTCCGTGGGACTTACCCGTTGCTTTTTCTTGCATTTACTTAACAGATTTTGTTTTGACTTTGCTTAGAGTGTGCAGGAATTTGTGTTTCTTTGTGTCGGTGTGAATTGGTTTCACACAATAGACGAGGGGTTTAAAGGTCTCCCCTCACCTGCTTGCACCACGTAACTGACATTTCATTAAGCACTAAATATTACGTATATATTGCTAGAGCGCCAATTTTCCTGTATATTGAAAACCCGTTTCTGCTGCAAAAAACACATAGAAGTCAGCAATTGAATTCAAATAACATTAGCATAGTGCCTCCCAAATAAATTAAATTAGTCGTCAAGTTGCTAGAAACATATTCTTCATTTATTCTTTATTCTTTTGTTCATGATTCTCTTTTTAAAACCACAGCACCAAATTGATAGCCGACACTGCGCATTTCGTCCCCACGGGAGTTTTTCAAGGCTATAAAAGTGCATACAAAACAAACATTATTATACATACTATACAAGTTAAAAACACAGTCTTTACAGTATATTACAAAACATATTGAACCAAACATTTTATCCACTCATCAGTCAGTGCTAATATTGCCTAGCTACCTCTAAAGATTATATTTTTAAAAATATATAGTGCTCTTCTAGGGAGACAACCTGAATCTACATCTTATGTAACACCATGATTTGAAAAGGAAGAATAAACTAGAACGATTATTAATGGTCAAATAGATCACTATTACAGTTCAAGTTGTCTTCCTAGAAGCATACTATATATGTTTTTAAAAAATCATCTTTGGAGGTATCTAGGCAATAGCATGAGATCCATGTCTCCTATTTTCCTGCATGCCCTCTCCACCATTCACAAACCTCACCAGCCGCCCTTCACTGCCTTCCCACAGCAGAGTGAGGCGGAACTGGAGCCCACGACGCTCCAGGGATGCAGCAGGCCCTGTCCACAGTCAGGGAGTCTGTCTGTCTTCCGGGTCTCATTGCGGCGGCTCTGCCCGCTGTGGTAATGCCTGGCAAGCGGGGTGGGGTCACACGTTACGACCACACAAATGCAGGGTGGGTTCCTGCTACTAAATAAACATCCATGCTTGGTGGGCTCCCACCAAGAGGCATGAAACAGCGGGGTGGGCTCCTGCTTCCCATGCAATGCAGGGGAATGCCCACGTCGGAATCGATCGCAGCTCCGCACTGCAAAGCCACAAGCACTCCTCCTGGAAAATAGAGCACCCACAAGGCGCTATGCCTCCAACAGTTCCAAGGCAAAGGCTGGGCCCAGGCAGGCCAGCTCAAGGGGCCCTCCAGCAGGGAGGCAGTCACTCGTGGAGGTTCCTCCTGTGGCCCAGCAGCAGCAAGTCACAAGGAGGAACAAAAGCACATACTTGTCATGTGGTCACAGCCCCAATATTTATACACCCTTGTTTCTTTGTTCTGCCCTGGCACAGGGCTTTGGGGAACCAGCCTCAACTGGTTGTGGGGGGTATTGGAGCACTTTGTTGACAAGGCTCCTCTTCCCCTTTGTCAGGTGGGTGCTCTGTAATCAGACACACCACAGGGGGGCGGAGCCAGCATTTACCCAGGCAGGCACAGACCTATTCAGCGTCTCACACTTGCATCATCAGAGAATACAGAAATAGAATGAGAATTAGTGGCAGAACAACTACAAGAGGTTCACTCGCAGATTTCACTTGTAGCAGTCAGACTTTCACTTACCAATCCTTCCCCACAGCAGTGGTGGCTACCCCAAACCTAAATGAAAGGAAGCTGTACTCAATAGAGTCTAACCCTGCAGTCCTCAGGGCCCCGCTAAGCACTTTGGAAAACTGAAACCTAGTGAGTGGTGTCCTGTCATCATGAACCAAAATGGGGCCAACAGTCCAGTGTGGCTGATGGGTCAGAAAAGCTTCCAAATGCATTAGGGGACAGCATCCATTCCCTGGGTCCCTGTGTAGCAGGATGTGATCACCCCTACCCATTTTGTCGGTCTTCGAACAAACAATAGTGACCACAAGAGAGCCATTTATTCTTGGTCACTTGCTCCCCAACCCGCAATGCCCTGTAAAATGCCAGGGAAAAGGCAGCCCTGTAAAGTCAGACCTCATCCTGAGACCTACAAAAGCCTGCAGAGTCTGTAAATAAGCATATCTCTTCATTGGACATGGCAGGGCTAGGCCAAAGCACTGTATCATTGAAATGCTTCACAAAAGCCTCCCAGATCCTTATATCCTGGTGCACCTCGTTAGACAGCCTAGTATGGTGGTGCTTCAACTTCAGCCCAGACATGGCCTGGGTAATTGACCGACAACATGGGCGACCCATGGGAATGATGCAGAGAGCAAAATTTAACTGCCCCAATACCACCTGTAACTGATGCAAAGTCACCTTTCAATGCCTGTGAGAATGCCATAAATATTTCCTGGGGGAGCCAAGACATGCTGCCTCGGAGTCCAATTCAATCCCCAAGAATTCAAAAGTTGAAGCAGGGCCACAGTTCTTACAGTGAGCCAGGGATTCTCCAAAGATCCCCATCAATTTCTGGTAGCGCCCTAAAGGCAGATTATATGTCTGCCTTTACCATCAATGCCCCAACCCCGAGTTCCTGAAGCATCCTAATTACCTGATCAAGAGAGGCATACTTGACTGAGCACAGTAACCCTTCAATAGCTTAGTTAACTGATAGACCCCTAAGTGGAGATAGGTTGTGGACAAGCACAACTCTCCAGGGTCTTTCTTTGGGACCTCTTCTAATGGGGAAACTGCCAAAATTTGTGAGCAAGACAGATTCAAAAGAACAATATCTTAGCCATGGCGAATCTATGGTTCACCCTAAGGGACTGACAGTTTTTACAGTATGGGACCCCCATACACCCTGATGCCAGGATCCGGAAACCAACTTGAAAGCTATCATACAAGAACTGTGTTGCCGCTGAGTTGTTGTAGACATTGAACCATGACATCATTGCCTGCCATTTTCCCGGGGAGGGGGTCTTGACCAGAATGGAGTGATCATTCCTGCTTTTTTGGGCGTTTATCGTTTGTAAAATATTTTGACTCTGAGTAGGAGGGCAGGCCACAGAAGCAACAACGTTTGAACTTGCACGTTCCAGAGAATCTGGTGAAGGATTTTTTTATTGAAATCCCAACAAGACCCCTTTGTTGGCTCCCCAGACTACTGCTCGCCCCAGAACCCACCCGAAAGGGCTGACTAAATAGCCTCCACCTTCATAGCTCAGCCAAGTGTTCACATCAATTTAGTGCCATGCCAGCATAGGCCTACTGGCTTTAATTCTCCTAAACCTCTTGTCATAATCCATCCAGGCTGTCCCTCCAAACTCACCGTCACTGTACCTGTCAGTGCTGACTTCTGAGGAGGGGGTGGCGCCCCCATTGCCACAATAACTGCTTGCTGCACACTACTTTCATGTGAGCCACTGGCCCCTGCTGATCCTTGTGCCGCATAACCATGCATTACTATCCTACTGGCTGCCCCCATGGGTGCACCTGCAGTCTGTGAGTGACCACTTTGTCCCCTACACCATCAAGATGGGCCACCAGCCTTCTAGCCCTTTCAACATTGTCACCTTCAGCCACACAGGCTAAAGCACCCCTCATTAAAGGTGCAGGAAACCCCATTACTTGTGAAACCCAATGCAAAACACTCGTTAAATTTGTAACCAACCCATACTGACCAATGGCCCCACAGGCATGACCCCAATCGCCATACAACTATTTCGATTCTGTACAGTACTATTATTCACTGCCGGCACCAGCACAGCAGAAACGCTTCTCCATGCTGCCCCTTCGCCTATGCCAACCACTGGCAGTACCTCTGGGGTGACAACTGTGCTTGGACACCCTTCCTTCATGGGACCTGTAAAATGACCCAGGAATGGCCCATGCTTCTTCACCAGGGTAAATTCCACTCAGGGTACCACCCTTGGTCTTCTTGGCCTCTCCGCGGGCACCACCGGCTCCCTAGGCTGCCCCTCCAAGGGTGGTGTTCGAGCACAGCAAGACAAGATCTCGTCCATCGCATCTATCCTGCGTATCAATGCCTCTATAATTACTTCAGTGTTTGCACGCTTGGAATCCTTCTTTGCACTTACTGGCATCCTAACATCAGATGGAACTTGCCACCAAATCGCAGTCCCACTTGCCCCTCCTAGTGATACAATCAAGCAAGCAAATTAAAAAGGAGCTCTCACTAAAATTCCCCAGACTGAGCAGAAATGAAGAAACAAAAACCAGGGGTCACTCAGCAATGATAATAAGGCCACAAAACCTGGAGGATCCTACCCCCCAGCGCAACACCTACCACGCAGGTAAGAAAACAGGCTTCCAATAACACTCAAATTATAAAATGCTAGGCAAAACCAGAAATGAAAGGGCTCCACCAAGTCAATCTCAAACAGAAGAAAACACCACATGGTCCCACTTAGCACCCCCCAAGCGCCACTCTCATAATGAAATAACAGGCACTCAGTGAGGCTACTGCCTCCACAAACTAGAAAAAAACAATGCCCAGACACCCAACAAAGGAGGCTTCACTGCACCCCCCTGTGCCCTCCCTTATCTCCACAGCCTTGTCACACGCCCACTGGAGCCACCACTGAGTAATAAAAAAACACTTGAGTCAGGGGAGACAAATTTCAAGCCCGGGCAGCTCCTGGTATACTCTTGGGCTGTGCAGGGGCTGTGGTGCAGAGTTGCCATTGCACAAGGCATGCTGATGCTGTAGTGTGGTGTGGGATACCGAGAAGGACTCCTAACGATGCGTCTAGTGCGGCGAGCAGGAACCAAAAAGACCAGCACATGTGATGCCTTTTAAGGGGTAGGGCTGACCCTGCTCTAATGTCACATCCCTGTAAGTACTTTAGTGCTTCCAGGGTCTAAGCCCGGCCGGCATGCAAACCTGTGGCGCTTCGGACTGTTACCCTGGTTTGGCCCCTGGCTCCCCGTCCCCATAAGTGAAGGTTCCCCCGAGTTGGGGAAGCCTCTGTAATTGGATTTACCATTGGAAATATTAAGAAGTAATAAAAAGCTTAAAGGTTTTTTTACTGTGGAATACTAAAATATATGATATTTAAGAAAGGATAGATAGCCAAAATGTATAAGTTGGTGGCAGGGGCGAGACAGACACATGTAGATTACAGATTTTATTACAAATTGCAACACCACACACTTTCCTCATCTCATCAATTGTATTGAGAACCATTATACCTAGACCACTTCAAGTAATTAGCAGGGGCGGGGTGGTGGACTCGGAGTGATAAGGATGCAAGCCTTGTTTAAGAGGTGAAGGTGGTGAAATAAGGACAGTGAGCATAAGTGACAGCAGATGAAAAAATTGTAGGCATACAAGGAGCATTCCATAAGGTGTGAAATGTGTAGAATATATGAATGACTAGAGGATATAACATGAGGGGTTTGATGTGAGGTATGAGGCAACATGAACCTGCAGTGTCGTGAAAAATGTGATAAGGGATCTCTTCACGTTTTTTATACCAACCCTCTCCAGGTTATTTTGAATATTGTCTCCCGTCCTGATTGGTTCACCTACAAATCATTAATTTCAGGTGTGCTTGGTCAATTCTTTTGATGGAATGCTACAACACCCAGAATGCATTATGCATTCTTACAAAAATTCAGGCCTAGAAAATCGTCCGGAATGACCTGGTAGGAGGTGGTCATCCTACTAATGCATTGCTTCTCAATGTTAGTTTATGGTACTTGAGCTGTATGTAATCGCCTTTCCTTATGAAAGGTACAAAGTTATTGAGTCTCAGGGGATACAATAGCATTGCACAATGTTCTTATTGACTTGCTATCAGGTAGAGACTATGCAGCGCTCTACTTTCTCAAATCACATAGTATCTATAACTTTCTATCCCAGTTGCTGGGCTGCTCATCCTTCCGAATGTGATTTGTGGAGAACTAATCTGAACTCTATTTGCCCCTGTGACTGTCTGCTTCTTTTTATCAACAGTGCAGCATTTCCTGTAATTCCTCATCCACCTTGTGACTTTAGCTAGGAAAACTTGCCTTTCTCCTGAAATGACCTGTTAAACAATTGTGTCTTCTTTTTCACTGTTCCTAGCACTCTATCATCAATGGGATGAGAGGTGCCCTCTCAGTTTCTTCAGATCCCTGGTTCCCTTTGCCTTCTGCGACTGTATATTTGAATGAAATAGAAAACGCCCTTTACCCTTTGCACATCTTTCAGCCAGGGGCATAACACGCCCCTGCGTTGTGGGGGGGCCCACGCTACAGGGAGCCCCGGGCCCCTCACTGTAATACATGCATCATGATTCATTGATATTGATTTTTTTTAATGCACGGTCCATGCGCTGTGCACACGGAGGGCACGCCTGTACCCGGCTCTGACAAAATAGTGCACTGCGCAGTGTTAGAAATGGTGAAGGGGCCCCGTCCGGGCCCCTGGAGTCTTAGAAATGATGCGGGCCCCAGCCGGAGCCCCTGGAGTCTTAGAAATGGTGTGGGGGCCCCGGCCGCCGGGGCCTGTGAGTGAGGCACTTCTGCTTCAGTATATTGTCTGGGCCCCGGCCCGTCCAGGGCCTTGAGGCTCTTGAGGACTGGTACTTGGTCCCGGCCGGGGGCCCCTGAAATTGTTACATGGTGCAGGGGCCCCGGCCGGGGTCCCTGAGAGGCTGGCAGCGGCTCTTGAGGAATGGTGCGGGCCCCAGCCGGGGTCCCTGAGTCTTAATGGTGGATGGTGCGGCTGCGGGCAGGACTCACTGCGTGGGCCCCTGCCCGAGTCTCTTAAAGGGAGTGGATGGTCATGGACGGTGTTGGCACATATAAATGGTGCATGGGCCTGAGGGTCTTCAGAAATGGTGCCGGGGCCAGGCCGCCCCAGAGCAGGCTCTCTTTCTAGTATTTACAATAAATGGCGGCAGGACAGGGTGGGTGCGCGGCGCACACTTATTTACACCTCCTGACTTTCACTTTCCGCCTTCCGGGACACGTTTGCGCGAGGGGGGAGGGCGCAGGGCTAGCTGGTGACCAATGCCCTCATTACATTTATCGGAGGACAGGGACAACACATGCGCATTGCACAATGAGCTCAACACACATGCAATAAAAAATGTGCGTTACAGTAAGGTGTGGCATCAGGGGCGCGCAGCCGCATAGCCAAGAGAAGAGAAGACAAAGCCACGCTCAGGTCAAGACTGTCCGAAGTCCGTCACCGGCGGGGCCTTTATTTACAATAATTTAAATTGCCCGGCCCCGGCCCCTACCTGTCTAGCCTTGTGCTGCCTTGTGCCCCCTCAGCCCCTGCCTGCCTTCTGCCCATCCGCTCGCCTCGCATCGTGCCGCCCTAACTCTGAGCTGCAGGCCAGGCCCATCAGGCCCCCAGCCCTTAGGTTAGGTGAGTGAGTCTCGTGGCGAGTCATGCAGTGAGACCCTGGCGTGTTTTAGAATGTTTGTGTGAAAGGCGCAGAAACAGCTATGGCATGTGAGTGATACTGTGGGGTACTGCTACTGCAGCTAGTCATAGACTGGGACTCAAGAGCATTGGAGTGCACGAGACGAGTGAGTGAGGCCTAGGACAGCTGTGGTGCAAGTGTGTGCGAGACTCAAAGAGGTGCACCCGTCAGCCATACCAAGAGGCCGGGAGTTATTGCAGCGAGTCAGTGAGGCAGAGGCACGGTGGGGAGTGCTACTTTTGAATCTGTGAGACTCGGAAATAATATACGACATTAGTGGGAGACTGGCAGATGTGCTGTCAGTGAACGGGAGGGGGTGTTACTCAGTAGTTCACCCGGGCATGAGACTCCGCAGTGGTTCCGATCCAGCCTGCAACACTCTGAAGGCCTCACCAAGCGATAAAGAGGACTGCTGCATCTTGTCAATGAGTGGCTCTCGAGTGTGATTGAGTGAGTCAAAGAGCTGCAGCCTGTAAGCCAAGGTTACTACGAACCAGTGACGTAGCCAGTGTGTCACTGTCAGGAGACCTAGAGCAAGGAAGGAAACGGGCAGGGCGGCAGGCAAGTTTGAAATCAGAAAAACCAAGCACAAAAGGCCTACGTGCTGCTTCGTGGGAAGCTACAAATGGGTCGAGGGGTTTCCTGAAGCTGTACCTTGCTTCTTGTTCAATGACTAGCACTACCAATCAGCTCAAATACTACAGAGCAACCACTCACTTTGCCAAGAAGATCCACTAGATAAACAGAATAGCCTCTCCAACCTGCTCCCAAACATTGATCTGTTGGCCAAGAATTTCATAAAATACTTAAAGAAATTCAGCAATACATCTCTGAGCTATTGCCTCACCAATGCAACCCTAATGATTAACTCCCTTGCCATCCTTCGGCTGACTCACAGAACCTCAAACACATGTCCAGCCTCCATTCCGTGTCACTTTGCATAAGATTTGCATAAAGACATCACAAAATACATCTACAGGATCGCCATTAGATACTAGTCTTCCAGGTTTATTCAAAGACCCAATGGCACTCCCATGCAATCCAGGGATTTTCTATTCTCTCTACAACAACTCCTTAATTGTAATTAAGTCTATACACTACTTTCTTCAGGTGTTAATTAATTTGTTTATTTAAATGTCAGAAAAACAAATGAAACTTAATGTAACACATTTCCACTGATTAAAGTTTTAATTCTAAGTTAATTGAATAGTGCTGCGGCATTTATTCTATTTGGTTCTACATTTGAATTAAATATATGAAATGGAGTCACATTAATATTTAACAAAAAACCATTTGAGTTAAATAATTTTGAAAATATTTCCCTATTATTAGCCAAAGTGAAATCTCTGCTCCGACTGCCGAATCTCCCCCAGAATTTCTCTGATTCTTTTAATGAGGGCCTAAGAATGTACAAATGAACCGAATGCCACTTTTCTCAAGTGCTCCACATTCTAATGCACTATCAATAGACTTGTGGTGTATAACACATCGTCACGGTTAATGCCAGATGGATATATTTCCCAGATGGTTACCTACTTGCTTATGGATAATGAAGGGGCACACTTACAAGGAATGTCTATATGACCTTCAAATGAAACATATATTGAATTGTAGCAGGCCAGCAGTACTGTATACAGCACTTGCCAATATCAAGGTCACTACATGAACTCACCACCATCAAAACAAATTGTACAAGCAACAGAAAGAAACATAAGTGCCAGGACCCAAACCTTCTCTTTGGAGAGCAGTGGGCAAAATAAGCAATATATGATCTTTGGTGGATCTGCCATACAAATCTACAGCAGATGCTCTTAAATGCCCAACTCAAGAGCACTTGTTTTATTATGCTCTGAAGAATGAAGTGTGAGTCACTCCATTTCGGGTTTTACACTGTTTTATCCATGTTAAATGCAGACCTGCAGTGGGTGTTCAGCTTTAAGAGCTTTTTCACTGGCTGTAACACAGACCCAGACTTTCCCATCTATGTCCTATTGCCAACTTTGGACCCAGTGGCCATTTATTGTCAACATCTGGTCACTGGCTCAGTGGATTGTGTCCAATGGGTAAGTGGAAAGCATCATCATAACTGGTGCTCATGGGTCACTCTTGGACAATTCTATAGCAGATAAAGATTAATTGGCAACACAAGTTAACCAGTCCAACATCCCCAAGATGTAGTTTCCCATACAAGGCTGGCACACATTGTGTTTGTATCAAATTGGTGGTGTATTATGAGTGATTACCTCCTCAATCCCATCCCTTCCGCTATTTCCTTCTTGTTTTTTTTCTGTTATTTTACAGTTAAATAATCTGCTTTTTACAGTATTGTTGCAAATGCCATAGCGTGTATGTTGAGTGTTTCCCACTTTCTCACTAGAACTTACAGAAAGACAATATAGAGGCATTTCATTTAAACGTTGGAGGTTTCAAATCAAAATATGCTAGATTTGTTGGTGGTAGGGCAAAGTGCTACATGGTTGGCCGTGCCGCCGGGGGGGAGGGGGTGGGGGGGCTCCATGTGCTTTGCAGGGGTCCCCCTCAAGATTTGTTACGCCACTGCTTTCAGCAACTGCTGTAATCTTTTGAAGGTATGGATTGTTTGAAAGGTTGTTGTTTAGTGGTAGGAGATAGCAGTAACCAAGATTGAGCCAGAGCTACTGGCAGCTTCCTGTCCTCCAGTCCCATGCCAGCAAAGGCCTACTGGATTTAATTCTCCTAAACTCCTTGTCATAATCCATCCAGGCTGTCCCTCCAAACTCACCGCCACTGTACCTGTCGACACTGACTCCTGGGGAGGGGAGTAGTACCCCCATTGCTGCCATAACTGCTTGCTGCACGCCACTTGCACACAAGGATCATGTGAGTCCTTGTCCCTGCAGAGTATCCTCCAGTAGTCTTGCAGATAGAAAATAGGAGAACCATTGCAATCAGTATTTATGTATTTATTCAGTTTCAGAAAGTGTTTCATGTTGCCTTTTGGTTACTACAAAGTCATAATAATGCTCATTGTAAAGCTGAATAATGCAATGCCTTTATTGACAGTATCATAGAGAGCACATAGAATCAATAAGAGGGAAACTCCCATCCAATCCAGCACTAACATAACAACTCATAGAGGCAACATGGTTATATCATGATTAAATCAATGGTCAAAGTAGAAACCTAAAAACATTCATGCAAGAAAGTTTGAAAACTGAAAATTTAAAGATGCACATTTCATATAGGTATATCAGAGAATACATTTTCAGAGAAAAACAGCTAAGAGATAAAATAGAATTCACAGGATCCTCTTAATCTGAACATTTCACTTATTTAGATAAAACCCTTGGTCAGATTTAAAAACAGTTGTCAACAATTTGTATGAATCCAGGCCCAGGGTAAAAGGAGGCAACCAAAATGGGAGTGAAGCCAGGGGTATGCATTTCAACGTAGAGGCAGGCAACCAACTAGGAACTAGAAGTGATGACATGTTATTTTAATTGACAGGATTATTTGAAATCCTGTCCTTTACCCCGGAATAAATGTTTATGATGTGTAGTGATGAAAAAGGATAATCTCATTTAGTTCGGAAAATGAATGAGCAAATTCATGAGGACAACAATAATTAAAGCAATATGTCACTATAATACAAAATCATTCATTACAATTGGTTTTCGGTTGCAGTAAACTTCAAGTAATGTCTCGAGTGTGTTTCCACAAAGGTGAAATCGAATCCTTGCAATGCTGATGTACCATCTAGCCTGAAGAGACGTTTCCTTTCTAACTACTTTGTCGACCTCCCAAATTTAGAAGCTAAGGCACTCAATGCTCTCTTTGACTACCTAGGATACGCCTTATTCCATTCCACTAATCCTAGGAAACTATAATATTCATATTGATAACTACATTGACTTCACAGCACAGAACTTCTCTTAAACAATGCAATCTTCTGGAGCTTTCAACTTGTATAATAGGACACTGGCATTAAAGAGCACATCCTAAAGCTATCTGGGCATATGAGGAGACATTCTCATTCTCTGAATCTTATCCTTTCTTCTGGACAGAGCACTACTTAATGTGCCTTCAAATAAAGATACTCTGGAGAATATATTATCCTGAATCTCCTATCCTGAAAAACTCCTGCGCTCAGAAGTAAATAAATCGTAATTTGACACTTTTGTGCTACAATTTTTTGTCCCGACTCCCTAGCCAACCTTAACAGTATTCTTACCGGTTGTATGACACTACAACACAGGCTATTACCATGCGTGCCATTACAACGCTGTTCACCATTCTTACCCAAGTCTTAGGCTGCGTACAACCAGATGTTATAAGATTCCGTCACGTACGTCACCTAATAAATGGTTTTTACCGACAACCTAAAGTAAAATCAGATGATCCTCAGGCAGCTTGAGTGGGAATGGAGACTTTCGAACTCCGAGGCTGACACACTTAACTGGAAGTAGCGAATAAAGGTTTCCCAAAAAGAACGATTTCGAGCCAAGTAAGGATTTTTTTTATCGAGAAATTGCATTGTACCGTACAACAGCACCTAGAGAAATCCATTCCAGACATTGAAAGTTATTTCTCAAGCCTCTTGGTGTGACTTCTACAGCTTCCCTTGAATTATTTGAAGGATTAGCACAATTCTTTTTCTCAAAATTTCAGAATAGGTGCACAGACATGGAGAATGAACGTTCCACGTGTTATTGTGCTCTTCTAGCATGTTCTTCTTCTCCTGTTATACTCCACGACCTGGGCCACCGTTGCCCCCCATCAGTGATTAAGAATTAACCAAGGTGTTAAGGCTAATAAAATATGTCTTCCCTGACGTCCAGTCCTGTGCATGTGTGCTCATGAACATTATTAACTTCTCTTTGTCATCTGGATTGTTTCCTCCTCGCAGGAAAGTGGACGTAATGATCAATCACTCATTGAAAACAAAATGTATGATTCAGTGACAGGAACCTAAAGACACATCATATGATTCCACGCCCCTAAAATATTCACCAAGATTGATCCCTGGCAACTCGGCTTCTCTCCTGGCCATGGAATGGAGACTATCTCACACTTGCAAAAAACACAGTTGATGGACAGAATGCGGAACAATGTCTTACATTCACCCCAGTACAAAGATCTGGGCCTAAATCCATCGTTTTTTTGCTCTCCACACCACCCTAGGTCAGACACTGGCTATATGCAAATCAGCCTTGACCCTGTGCCTCATGGGAACAGTCCAGCCCGAACTACCAAGCCATGTCTTTCCTAGACTGGAATCAAGCATCCAAGGACCGGTTTCTGGCTATCAGCCTTCTTCAGCCTGGATAGCTTGACTCCAGTGATGTGGAGAGCCTGGGACTCACGTCTGAGCATACCCAGCCCACTCGGGTGAAAATTGCAAAAAACACAGTTGATGGACAGAATGCAGAACAATGTCTTACATTCACCCCAGTACAAAGATCTGGGCCTAAATCCATCGTTTGTTTGCTCTCCACACCACCCTAGGTCAGACACTAGCTATATGCAAATCAGCCTTGACCCTGTGCCTCATGGGAACAGTCCAGCCCGAACTATCAAGCCATGTCTTTCCTAGACCGGAATCAAGCATCCAAGGACCGGTTTCTGGCTATCAGCCTTCTTCAGCCTGGATAGCTTGACTCCAGTGATGTGGAGAGCCTGGGACTCACTTCTGAGCATACCCAGCCCACTCGGGGTGAAAATTGCAAAAAACACAGTTGATGGACAGAATGCAGAACAATGTCTTACATTCACCCCAGTACAAAGATCTGGGCCTAAATCCATCGTTTTTTGTCTCTCCACACCACCCTAGGTCAGACACTGGCTATATGCAAATCAGCCTTGACTGTGCCTCATGGGAACAGTCCAGCCCGAACTACCAAGCCATGTCTTTCCTAGACCGGAATCAAGCATCCAAGGACCGGTTTCTGGCTATCAGCCTTCTTCAGCCTGGATAGCTTGACTCAAGTGATGTGGAGAGCCTGGGACTCACGTCTTAGCATACCCAGCCCACTCGGGGTGAAAATTTCAAAAAACACAGTTGATGGACAGAATGCAGAACAATGTCTTATATTCACGCCAGTACAAAGATATGGGCCTAAATCCATCGTTTTTTTGCTCTCCATACCTCCCTAGGTCAGACACTGGCTATATGCAAATCAGCCTTGAACCTGTGCCTCATGGGAACAGTCTAGCCCGAACTACCAAGCCATGTCTTTCCTGACCGGAATCAAGCATCCAAGGACCAGTTTCTGGCTATCAGCCTTTTTCAGCCTGGATAGCTTGACTCCAGTGATGTGGAGAGCCTGGGACTCACGTCTGAGCATACCCAGCCCACTCGGGGTGAAAATTGCAAAAAACACAGTTGATGGACAGAATGCAGAACAATGTCTTACATTCACCCCAGTACAAAGATCTGGGCCTAAATCCATTGTTTCTTTGCTCTCCACACCACCCTCGGTCAGACACTGGCTATATGCAAATCAGCCTTGACCCTGTGCCTCATGGGAACAGTCCAGCCCGAACTACCAAGCCATGTCTTTCCTAGACCGGAATCGAGCATCCAAGGACCGGTTTCTGGCTATCAGCCTTCTTCAGCCTGGATAGCTTGACTCCAGTGATGTGGAGCGCCTGGGACTCACGTCTGAGCATACTCAGCCCACTCGGGGTGAAAATTGCAAAAAACACAGTTGATGGACAGAATGCAGAACAATGTCTTACATTCACCCCAGTACAAAGATCTGAGCCTAAATCCATCGTTTTTTTGCTCATGAACATTATTAACTTCTCTTTGTCATCTGGATTGGTTCCTCCTCGCAGGAAAGTGGACGTAATAATCAATCACTCATTGAAAACAAAATGTATGATTCAGTGACAGGAACCTAAAGACACATCATATGACTCCACGCCCCTGAAATAATCACCAAGATTGATCCCTGACAACTCGGCTTCTCTCCTGGCCATGGAATGGAGACTATCTCACTCTTGACAAGCTAATACTTACCTTGGACCAGGGTATCTCCACTGCTCCGATATTTCTTGACCTCGCATGCAATATCGTGCCCGTGCCGTGCTATTAAAATGTCTGATGGATAATGGCATTGTTTCAGATTTATACAGCATGAACTCGACCAGAAGGTATTTGAGCGCTTCACATGAGCACCAGTTACGTTACACAAGGACAAATTCATTTATTTGGTAGGCATGGGGAGATTAAGTGATAGGCCCAGAATCACAGGATGTGGAGGCGAGCCCGGGGCTCGAACATGGTTTCCCAGCTCCAAAGTCGGCAATCTAGCAGTAAGACCCCATTCTCTCCTCAACCTCAGTGCTCTGTTTCTACTACCGTCCAATGATGTATATCTCAGGATTCCTGCTAGCATCTATATTCGCCGACTTGCCCAACTGATTCGAGCCTTTGATTGACTGGCGGTCTGAAACGCAGATGCATACAATTAATTGTGCACTTTGACCACCATGAACCTAACTCCACAGCTAATCTGACTAATCGTCTGCTTGAATTGCAAACTTTGATGTCCCAGACTTTTGTTTAAATAAATGCAAACAAAGCTAAGATCTTGTTATTGCATCGTGGCACATCCGTGATTCAGGATGCAAGTGTCTGCAGTAGTGACAATTTTGGAATGTGATTTGATGTATGGAAAAACCTTTGCTTGATTGCTGTCCATGCATGCACATGCCTTATAAAAAGGCATTACATGCTCAGCGGAATACAGTCTACAACATTTACTTGTCATTTTCATCCCTAAAATAGAACTAAATAAATAAATAAAATCCGTTCAATTTAAAAACAAGTTCAAAATAAAATTTAATAGCACATTTTACAAACACCCCAAACCATAGTCATATTGCTTACTCAAAATGATTTATTGGAATGAACTGACAGAAAAACATGTTGCGTTGATTACACTTCCTAATATCATAGGAACATTACTTTCTTAGCTTGCAGTCTTAATGTATTACTTTTATGCTCTGAAAAAGATTATGATATTAGGATTTCGTATTTCAGAATTTTGCTTTACCTTAGAGTAGATTTTTTTTTGTGAGGATTACATTTAGGATTTTGTAAGAGTCGTCAGTTATTGCTTTTGGTGTTATATATATATATTAAAACGATATTGGACGTCCTAGGGGAGGTCCATTGCCATATAAAGGAACGAGGCAAAAGGCAGTTTCTCAAGTGTATTAGGACACGTTCAGTGCATAAACTGAATTGTGCTGAAATCTGAAGACTGAATGAAATCTTCGTGTGTACTTTCCAAAAACAAGCATTTATGTACAATACTCGAGCCTCACACATAACCATGCACACCATTATTCACAGTGATTTCAAAGCCTAATTAAAATGTTCCGGGTATCACTTGAAAAGCTCATAGAAGAGCATCCGCTTCTGAGACTGGTATACACATCTTGAGGGACGGTGTGTTGTCATATGTACCAAGGCCTCAGTTAACATTTGACGGGGTCAAGCACCTAGTCTACGGCATGCGCTCCACTGTCAGATGGCCGTCCGTTATTAGGGATTTCTGCCTCTCTCTGTGGGATATGCATATCTTCAGGGCGTCCCTTGTTGAGGTGGATGGGTGGAAGGCACAGATGAATGCTAATCAAGCACCATGCACGTTAGGCCTGCGCTATAGACATTTTTCTTTCTTGAATGAACTGCAGAACCTGGAGTTCGTGTAAAAACAAAGGCCAATGCTCCTGATATGCAGGAAGTATTATCCCATCACATCATGGCTATTGTATGTTTTCCCTGCCCAGATCCATCAACCATCTCCCAGAAATAATTGCTGTTGAAAGAATGAAAAACTGAATTGAACACTCAGATGTTTAGGTGCAATCCCCTTGTGCCTATGCCCATGAAGAGGGCCTCTTTGGAAGCATGCCCTCCCCTGTAAAGGATATTGCATTGGGTGTTTTCCCAGACTTTGGTGGTGAGGATTTGATCCAAGTATTGGAGAAGCTCTGTTAAAAATCCCAGGGTGTTGAGAACCAGTTGTGTTATATTTGGCGGGTCCTGATGAAGGTGGCTCCTATTGTTGCTGTATGCCACCGAAACGCATTGACCGAGTCCTTTTAAAATCCTACTAAAAGTAATAGCCCGGAACAGGGCCACAGAGACTAAAACCAATTAGACGTGTTAACTTGTACAGATATATTGAGCTGTGAATGGGATATGTATGTAGTATAAAAGATATGCATGTGTGAATGAGTGGTATGGTTGTGTTAGTTCTCTACCTGGGAGTGAATAGATTGTAATGTGGAAAAATAATTTTGTACTATAGATTGTTGAGAACATTATAAATATGTATTTTTGATAAAGTTATATGTGGAAAAAAATGATGATAAAAAAGAGTATTAATGAAAAACAGTAAAATAAAAGAATGTCAAAAAGTAAAATGTATTTGTTTTTGAATGTTGGTTTTCCTTAGGGTCCATGTGTGAATTCAGAGTCTGAATCTGTTGATATAATAGATAGGTCACGAGGGAGTTACTTTACAGTGTTAGCATCTTCTTAGAACAAATCTTTTATTTAAGCTAGGCCAGGGAAGGCCCGTTTGCTCTGGTAAACTTTGGAGAGACAGGTTTACCATGGCACAGAGACACTTGGGAATGCCTTTTGTTCTTCTTGACAGGAAAACTTAATTTACATTTGCGTTCTTTTTTTCAAGTGATATGAAGCCCTTTGACATATACATTTACCATAAGCTACTGAAGGATTTGAAAGCAAATTGTAGGAAAGTGTCTCTTTTTGCATGGTTAGCCCCCACTTTTTTCCTGATGTGATTTTAAACTATAAGTGCGCTGAATCCATGCTAACCAGGCCCCTGATGCCAGATCTCTTTCCCAAAACACTGTACTGTGATTGACACTACTTCAGCTACCCTATAAGTCCCTAGTATATGGTACCCCTGGAACCTAAGGCATGGGTACTGAAGAGGGTCCTCTGGGGCTGCAGCACTGATTGTGCTACCCCAGGGCCCCTCACCAAGGCTATGCAATCTGCCATTGCAGTCTGCATTTTTGGGTGGAGGAAAATCCGAATTGTTGACAAGGCACACAGGCCTGTGTTGCATGCCACCCATACACTGCAGAACCTATAGGTAAGTCACCCCTACTGCAGACCTACAGCGCTAAGGCAGGGCATACTACATATCTTATGTATGGGCATATCAGCATGAGCAGATATGCCCCTACAATGTCCAGTCCGTTCTGTGATGTTGTAAGTGAATAGGGGATCAATAAAGAGAACATGGGCTGGATACTTGTCAACACCAGTTTCCTAGCTCCATGAGGGCTTCGATGATTTCTAAGATGTTTATTTCCAAACCTCTTGTCTTAATAAATCCTCACTGATGCCAGTGTTAGATTTATTAATACAGTCATACTGGAGACCCTTTGGAGGGTCCACTGAAACCTAACCAAACACTTGTGGGGACTCTGACTGGGTACACCAGCATGCTGCAACCAGATATGTTTCTGACCTCATCAGGTGAGAGCCAGCGCTCTAAGAGGACAGAAACAGTACCTGATCTAGGTGGGGGTGTTTCACACCTCCTCCAGGACAGGATGACCTTTCCAGGCAAGAATCTTCAAAGGCAATGCTGCCTTTTAAATCTAACCCAGGAACCCCCAGATAGAGGAGAGGCCAACCCTCCTTTCCTGCTAAACTGTTGACAGGAGGAAAGGCAGGAAAATTAGTTAGATGAGGAGAAGGCCTCCCTCCTGAGCCTGCACCACCACTAGGGCGGGACAGGCAAGGAGAACCCCTCTCCTGAAATTCCACCATCTTGAGATGGTGAGAAAACCTCTAATCAGGGCTTGGGTAGTGCCTCTGCCCACAGGAAGTGGTAGCTAGAGGGTTAGACACCCCATGGTAAGTAGCCCATTGGCTAATACCTGTCACCGCTTGTAACACCCCTAATTTCAGTATTTAGGTGGCTCCCTGAGACCTGAACCTCAGATTCATCAGATCAAAGAAGTCCAGGACAAAATAATCCCAGTGCACCTCCAGCCTTTGAGAAATGTCTGAGAATCTCCCTTGGAGTGAAAGTATTACT
The DNA here is from genome assembly GCF_964263255.1 of Lissotriton vulgaris. Lineage (NCBI taxonomy): Eukaryota > Metazoa > Chordata > Amphibia > Caudata > Salamandridae > Lissotriton > Lissotriton vulgaris. Next base: position 396,429,064 of record NC_141696.1, on the reverse strand, counting down.
CCCCTGCACACCACAGGTACTGATCCTGTGAAGCTTGGTTTCTCGACTTGCTTCTCCCCAACTAACATGACACAGCACCAAAGCAAGAAGAGATACAACAGCTCTGAAGGGTCAGATCTGCCTTTCCACCAAGTTTGGAGGCACCAGGAAATATGGGAGCCATAGCTTACCAATACCTGGTGTACTGGCTCCGCAATGGTAAAAACAAGGATGAAGAGTCCACTCCGAATCCCAAAGCACCAGAAGCAAGCACCCACTTAGAGACTTCAAAACACCAGAGACTCAATTCCTGAGTGGTCCAGCTGTCCCGAGATCGCCTCTGCAAGTTGCCTTCTCCTGACAGCAAGGGCCCTAAAGAGGCACAATGTCCAGCTGACCCGGCCCTACCAGTGCCGGCACAGACTAACCAGCTCTGCTCCCATGGTCTTCAGGCCCTAGTGACCTCCGCCTACCAAGGAGGCCCATATGACTCACCTGTAAGTCCACCTGTGTAGTGCATTTTAAAGTGGCCCCCTTAGTCTTTGCTCACCAGTATCCAAGAGCCTCACCACTCTGCTCCCACTCGATCTAGGATGCTCCCAAACTTCTCCTGCTGAATCTTTGGACATGGTCCCAACATCATCCTAAAACGAGAAGGCGAACTTTGTGAAAGCATTGCCTGATTTTATATGCATTTATTCTCTTTTTTCCTGTTGACTTCTATGATGTGCCATTGTGCACAAAGGTGATATATTGTCCGATTTTTGAAGAATTATATCTCCAAAAGTACTTACCATAGAACTGTGCTCTTGGTGTTAAAACATACATACAAATCAACTTTATTTTTACAATTGGTCTTGGATTTATTCTTGAGTGGGTGCATCATTTATTGCCTCTGTGAGTACAAAAAAAGCTTAGCACTATCCTCTGATAAGCCTTACTGCTCGTCCACACTACCACAAAAAGAGCATTAGAATGATCTGCTTTTACCTCTGTGTACCATTTGGGGATTCTCTGGACTCTCTGCACAGTGCGCTTCTGTTTAGTACTCTATATAGAGAGCCAGCCTCCTACATAAATCATACAGAACACTGGTGACAAAATAATGTAATAATGTAGGTGTATTTTGCACGAGAAATTCTTTTTCATTACCTAGTTTCTTTGATCCATAGCATAATTTCTGTTTAAACAGCATGTACACTAGGCATGTACACTAGCTCAATGTCAACGTGTTGGAATAAATGATGCACAGGAATATGATTTTCCTGGGAAAACAAACGCTTAAATATTTTTTCAAATACTGAACCTGGAGCCTTCTGTCATAAAACATATTTTTGAGGATTGGTCTTTACCACTTCCCTGAGCCAGGCTTCATACCCACTGCCTCTAAGGGAGAACCTAAGATCTCAGCAGACATCCTCTAGCTATTTTTGTGGCAGAGGCCCAGAATCAACTGACCCCAAAGCAGACCAACTCACAAATCTTTAATTCCTTTAATTCTGTCAAGGCATTATTACAAAGGAGCTTCAGCCTACATGGTAAGAGATCCTTCATCACAATATGATGTCAGATGGACTAGCCAATTTTCCTGATGCACAGAGACCTTTCTATTTGCGTTTTGTGAACAATGTTGAGCTTTTCCTGTCTGGGTCGGCTATGCCTTGTGTCGTAGTGCAGTGCAGAGAAAATTGTAGAAATGTCTGCTCTCCATTGAATGAGTCTTCTGACATTCATACACCAGTAGACAAGTGAGGGATAAGATGGAGATGTAAGCTTTCCAAGGGCTAAAGTATCCACAAATGTGATTAGTGGAATGCTTGAATCATTCTTAGCCATTGGTAATTACTCAGGTCACATCCCAGTCTATATTTATTTTGCATACCATGCCACCTTGTATGCAACTTAGCCTTGACTTGGTCCAATAGGAACAGTCCAGTCCGGTCTGCCAGGTCCTCCTTGAACCAGAACATAAAGAAAGTCAAGACCGGTTGCACCTCAGTTGGGGCTCTTCAATCTAGTCTAGCTTGGTTCCAGTGCACCAATGAGCAGAAGATCAATGTCTGGGCTCACCCGTCACATTTAGGGCATTGCACTGAAATGTATAAATTGAGGTGAGGGAACGCTTAAACTAATCTGAGTCACTGGTAATTACACGGAGATGCATCTCAGTCTATCATTATTCTACATGCTATGCCATCTCAGTTTAGACCAAGCCACATGCAGATTTGCCTTGGCCCGGCTCCAATAGAAACAGTCCAGTCCAAAACTATCAGACCAGGTCCTCTCCAAACCCGAACAAAAGAAACCCAAGAACAACGTAGCCCTCATTGTGGCTCTTAGGCTGAGCTAAGAGCCAAACCAGCAGATTAGGCTCTGCTATCATAATCCTGGTAATCCCCTCACCTAAGAATGAGACAGGGAAACTTAAATTTTACAATGTGTAAGACTTGATGATTTATAGTGAATCTAACACTGAGAACAGGGTCAAGACTGCTTTGCATATGGCTGGATCCAAACTGTCAGACGAAGTCTTCCTCTGAATCTGATGCGATGATATAAGGGCCCACCTCTCGTTAACTCCAATTCTGATTGTAATTATTTCACAGAATATTTAAGTGATCAAGCGGGGGGAAAAGGGGAGTTGGGAAGGGAACAGCTGGGAGGGAGATCTGAAAAGGAAAAAGTTAGACACACACTAATACCTATTTACTTATATTTCTGTAAATTTTCCTTAATGCAGGCAGCAATCTAAGCATGGAGTTTTCATGTAAAACTAGATTCACTTCACAAAATTCTGTGGAATAATATCGCAATTAAACCTCTTGCAATTTGACCTTTTATACTAATTATTATCCAAATGCTTGATATTTCTTTGCACATAAAACATCTGTACTTTTCTGATAAAACTCTCTCAGAAAAAAATAGCACGATTTACATTATCTTCTGTAAATTGTTCACTGTTAGATAGTATCAAAACCTTTAAACTTGTTCACATAGCACAAAACTGTGTATTGCAAACCACTCTAATTTTGTCTTGTTATTGCTTCATAATCAAGTTACCTGTAGAAAACATAAGCAAGAGATTTATCTTGTTTCTGTGCTAAAACAATAACTTTCTATTCGAAATATTATGTTGGGTTTACTTCATACCAAAAACATTGAAGATTTCTAATTCCTTAAATAACATGATATAAAAAACTGAAACAGCGTTTAAATCTTTCTTGCTCTTTAGATTCTGTAAATACAAAAAATAAAAACCTTTTTGTGCATTAAATCGCCTTCATACCTAAAGAGTACGACCTACTCTTAATTATAGGTTCATCTGCAAACTCTGGACCCCAAAGGAAGAAATTCCTCGAAGAAATCCGGTCCAAAACCACCTTCTCAAAAACTGCCGGAGAAGTTACCAACTCAAGAAGCTCCTCCGGAAAGGTCTGCTCCAGCGCGGCACACACAAATCTGCATCAAAGGGTTAAACAGCATACCAAAACACAGAGCCTGCCTGGAATCAACCTTCTTCTCAGAAATCTCCAGAATAGTGAGCACAGATCCTTGGGTGTGGTCACGTACATCAACGTAACCACACCCGCGTAATTTCCCCTGCTTGCGGCGTTGAAATGCGACAGCATGCCAAATTGCACGCATCTCGCGGTACGCGGTTGCCAAAGTCCTTTACCTCGTATTCCCAGTTACCCTGAACCAAACCTGGCGCTGGCCTAGTTGCAACATATTGTCTAGCTGGTTTCAAAAGGGATGTATGGAACACTGGATGGATTCTCAAAGTTTTTGGAAGTAACAATTTGTACGTTACTGGATTGACTTGACGAAGTACTGAATATGGTCCAATAAACTTAGGATGAAACATACTTTTTCTTTTGAAGGTTAAGTTCTTAGTAGACAACCAAACTTTATCCCCAGCAACATATCTTGGACCAGGTCTATGATGTTTATCATACTGCTGTTTGTACTTTTACTTACTTTGTAGTAAACGTTGGTGAGTTTGTTGGTGAACACTTTGCATATGTTGTATAGCATCCTGTACTGCAAGTGTATCACTTACATGTTTGGGCAATACTAAAGGAATTGTGTTTGGTAAATAGCCATAGAGAGCCTCAAATGGAGATGACCCAGTTGAAGAATGCGGTGATGTGTTATAAGCCATTTCTGCAATCCAAAGCAAATCATACCAAGATCTCTTGGAGTCTTCTACGTAACATCTTAAGTATTGCTTTAATGTCTGATTTAATCGTTCAGTTTGACCATCAGTTTGGGGGTGGTAACTAGTAGACATATTAGATGTGATTTTGTAGACTTTGACACCATTGCTGCCAGAATTTAGATGAAAACTGAGACCCTCGATCAGACAGTAATACTGAAGGCAAACCATGTAATCGCACAATGTTTGTTAGTAGTATTTGCGCTAATTGTCCTGCTGTTGGCAATTTTTTACAAGTAATGAAATGGGCATATTTTGTTAAACTGTCCACTACTACCAAAATTACTGAATGAAGATTCACTAGTGGTAAATTCGTGATGAAATCTAAAGAAACATGTTCCCATGGTTTGATTGGTGTTGGTAAGACTTGTAACAAACCTTTTGGTTTGCTATGATCAGTTTTAAATCTAGCGCATGTTTCACAGTTTTGAGCCATCAAAGAAACATCCTTTTTGAGAGTTGGCCACCAAAACAAGTTTTGAATCTTTTCTATGGTCTTTTTTGGACCTGGATGTCCTGCCATAGGATGGGAATGTAGCCAATTAAAGACCGCCTCTTGTAATTCCTTGGTTGGTAGGTAGACTTGTTTTCCATGAAATGGTATTCCTTCTTTGATTGCTTGGTTTTTCTTCTTGTTATTCCATTTCTCCCATTGTGATGGAGGAAAATTCTCATGTATACTGTCTAAGAACTGATCAGCATTAAACAAACAGATCACTTTGTCAGGTTCTATTATTGCTTGTGGAGTTCCTTCACACTTATGTAATGTTGAGTCTTTCCTGGATAAAGCATCTGCCTTTTTGTTGTCTTGTCCAGGTCGATAGGTTACTATGAAATCATATTCTGCAAAGAACATCATCCATCTCATTTGTCGTGGAGTTAACATTCTGGCTGAACTCATGAATTGTAAGTTTCTGTGATCTGTATACACTGTTACTGTGAATTTTGCTCCCATAATATAATGTCTCCATTCCTTGAATGCTTCAAGTATTGCAAGCAACTCTTTCTCTGCAATTATGTAATTCTGTTCAGCTACATTCAATTTACGAGACATATAAGCGACAGGATGCATTTGACCAATTTTGTGATGTCTCTGAGATAAAATGGCTGCAATTGCAACATCTGAGGCATCCGCTTCGATTATAAAAGGTTCATTCACATCAGGATGCATCAAAATTGGAGCTTCAGTAAAAGCTTTTTTCAAACTTTGGAATGCTTCATTTGCTTCTGTAGTCCATTCGAACTTCACCTTTTTCGTAACAGACGAGTTATGGGAGCTACGACTGCTGAAAAGGGATCGATAAATCGTCGATAGAAGTTTGCGAAGCCCAAAAAACATTGCACATCTCGAACAGATTTTGGGATTGGCCATTCTGCTACTGCCTTTATTTTTCTATCAGTCATTTTCATGCCCGTTGGTGTGAGCAGTACTCCAAGAAATTCGACCTCAAAGACATGAAAATCGCATTTGGATAACTTGCAATACCGATTGTGTGATTGTAATGCCTTTAAAACTTGTTTGACATGACCTTTGTGCTTTTCTTCTGAATCGGAATAAATTAAGATATCATCTATATAGACAATAACAAATAAATCTAGAAATTCCCGTAGAACATCATTGAGGAAAAACTGGAAGGCTGCTGGCGCATTACAAAGACCAAACTGCATTACCAAATATTCGAACAGTCCATATCTAGTTTTAAATGCAGTTTTCCATTCGTCTCCTTGTCTGATTCTCACCAGATGGTATGCTCCTCTTAGATCAAGCTTGGTGTAAATTACTGCTGTTTTTACTTGGTCTAAAAGAACTGGGATTAATGGTAAGGGATATTTGTTTTTGATAGTGATTTTGTTCAAAGCCCTATAGTCAAAGCACGTTCTTAATTCACCATTTGCTTTTGGAATAAAAAACAAAGGGGAGGCGGCTGGTGACTTTGAAGGACGAATGAACCCATTTTCAAGATATTGATCCAAGTATTCTCTCAAGTGTTGATTTTCTGTTTCAGAGAGTGCATAAATCCTACAGTTCGGTACACATGAACCCGGCATGAGATCGATTTGGCAATCATAGCTGCGATGAGGAGGAATGACTGCTGCTTTCTCTTCACTGAATAACTCCTGAAACATTTTGTAACATTTGGGTAGAATTGTCTCTTTTTCTTCTGCAGTAGCAATTTGACTGATTGTTTTTGTGAGAGTTCCCATACAAGATGATTGACAAAAATCAGATTGGAATACAAGTTCTCTCTTTTGCCAGTCAATAATTGGATTATGTAGACAGAGCATTCCTAAAATAAAGCCGTATTGAGGTGCTTGGATTACATCGAATTGAACCTCCTCTCTATGATATCTCTTTTTTGAGTCTTCACAACACATTATTACCTTTGAGGTTTGCATGGTGACTGGACCTCCGGACAAAACTTTTCCATCTACGGCTTGGACTATTTCAGGAATGTCTTTTTTCTCACAGATGATACTCAATTGCTGGGCGGTTTTTAAATCGACAAAGTTTCCTGTGGCCCCAGAGTCAATTAAAACTTCCATTTGCCAGATTTTGTGAATCAGTTGTATTTGAACTGCTAATCGAAAATGTGCTTTGTAATTACTTACACAAGAGTTTATTGAAGGGTAAGCAATGGTTCCCAAGATATCCCCTTCTACCAATCCTGGGCATGTTAGTTTCCCGACTCAAAGTCTTTTGTTTCCAAAACTGACACTTTACCTGTGGTTGGAGTTTTATTCTTAGGTTTCAACATACAATCTTTCACAAAGTGTCCTTTGCGTCCACAATAGAGACACTGTCCATTTTTCCGTCTATTCTCTTTCTCGTCTTTTGACAATGGTTGTCTAAGGGTTCCAATTTCCATTGGTTCAGAGCTAGATTCAGAATGTGTGAACTGAGTTCTGGGTTTAGTTTCACTTTTCCAATTAGGTTTCTCTCCTCTTTTTTTATCACCCCTTCGTTCTGATAGTCTGTGATCCAATCTCAAAGTTAGATTAATTAAATCTGAACAAGTTGTTGGTTGTGGGTCAATTTGAGCTAACACATCTTTCAGATCGTCCTTCAACCCTTGATAGAAAAGTGCTGCTCTTTTCTCTTCAGAGCCAAGAGGTTTCTGCGACCAATCTATTAAAATGTGACAAGTAGGCAATGAGATCTCGATTTCCTTGTCTTAATTGTAACAGTTCTCGATCTGCAGACAAAGTTACTGTTCGTCTGTCGAATACTTTCTCAAATTCTTCTACAAAGCGCCGCCAGTTATACAATAGAGCGCTATCTTGACATACTAGCGGAACTGCCCAATTTGCAGCATCTCCAGACAGATAAGAAATTAGAAAAGCTATTCTGGATTGAGGGGTGGGAAATGCTGCAGGTCTACAAGAGAAATGCAATTCTATTTGTGTTAAAAATATTTGAACCTTAGAAGGGTCTCCTGAAAAACGTTCTGGCGCAGCCAGAGGAATTTGTGGTGGAACAGTTACTGATATATTTGTGGAAGCTCTAGTGTCTTGCGCCTCCTCAGGAAGGGGAGTGTTCAAAATCTGAATATTACCTACTTTATCAGACAACAATGCTGTAGCAGCCACAGTTTCATTTAAATCTGCCTGCATTTTAACTATTGCCGCAAGTAAATCATCCATGGTGGCCATTATGTCAACACAGTCAGATCGGGAGGAAAATAATTTGTGGGCTCACTATTCTGTCAGACGAAGTCTTCCTCGGAATCTGATGCGATGATATAAGGGCCCACCTCTCGATACCTCCAATTCTGATTGTAATTATTACACAGAATATTGAAGTGATCAAGCGGGGGGAAAAGGGGAGTTGGGAAGGGAACAGCTGGGAGGGAGATCTGAAAAGGAAAAAGTTAGACACACACTAATACCTATTTACTTATATTTCTGTAAATTTTCCTTAATGCAAGCAGCAATCTAAGCATGGAGTTTTCATGTAAAACTAGATTCACTTCACAAAATTCTGTGGAATAATATCGCAATTAAACCTCTTGTAATTTGACCTTTTATACTAATTATTCTCCAAATGCTTGATATTTCTTTGCACATAAAACATCTGTACTTTTCTGATAAAACTCTCTCAGAAAAAATAGCACGATTTACATTATCTTCTGTAAATTGTTCACTGTTAGATAGTATCAAAACCTTTAAACTTGTTCACATAGCACAAAACTGTGTATTGCAAACCACTCTAATTTTGTCTTGTTATAGCTTCATAATCAAGTTACATGTAGAAAACATAAGCAAGAGATTTATCTTGTTTCTGTGCTAAAACAATAACTTTCTATTCGAAATATTAAGTTGGGTTTACTTCATACCAAAAACATTGAAGATTTCTAATTCCTTAAATAACATGATATAAAAAACCGAAACAGCGTTTAAATCTTTCTTGCTTTTTAGATTCTGTAAATACAAAAAATAAAAAACCTTTTTGTGCATTAAATCGCCTTCATACCTAAAGAGTACGACCTACTCTTAATTATAGGTTTATCTGCAAACTCTGGACCCCAAAGGAAGAAATTCCTCTAAAAGAAATCCGGTCCAAAACCACCTTCTCAAAGACTGCCGGAGAAGTTACCAACTCAAGAAGCTCCTCCGGAAAGGTCTGCTCCAGTGCGGCACACACGAATCTGCATCAAAGGGTTAAACAGCATACCAAAACACAGAGCCTGCCTGGAATCAACCTCCTTCTCAGAAATCTCCAGAATAGTGAGCACAGATCCTTGGGTGTGGTCACGTACATCAACGTAACCACACCCGCGTAATTTCCCCTGCTTGCAGCGTTGAAATGCGACAGCATGCGAAATTGCACGCATCTCGCGGTACGCGGTTGCCAAAGTGCACGCATCTCGCGTACCCTGCCAAACCTCACTCATCTCGCGTACCTTGCCAAACCTCACTCATCTCGCGGACCATAGGGAATCAATGGAATTTTTAGGGCAAAATACATTTCCAAAGCTTAGCCTGCCCTAGCCCTATAACAAAGCAACCACCAATGTCCAGCAGGGGAAGACCCATGAGTCTTTCCACATAAACGTTTGGGACATGGCCGACGGCCACATGGGGCGGGCCCTAGACCGCAAGCGCCCCTGGGCCTGACACAAACTGAGTTGGCATGTGAGCAAAAGAATGATGGATTTACCCCGGGTCTTTTGACTGGGTGGGTGAGCGTGTGAAAAATGTCAGCACTCCATCCATCATCGTGGTGTGTTTCCTATGTTCACCCTAAGTGGTCAAGGGTATGCCCAGATGTGGATCCCTTGCTCACTGTGTCAAACCCTGAAACTGGTCCCTGGATGCTTGTTTCCAGCCCAGGGAGGACCTGGCCTGGCAGTTCAGGTTGGACTGTTCCCATGAGGAGCAAAAGAATGATGGATTGAACCTAGTTCTATTGACTGGTGGTGAGTGTTTGAAAAGTTTTAGCTCTCTGTCCATCAGCTTGTTGTTTTCTTTTTAGTCTCATACTGTGCCATACATGAATGGACACTGTATTAATGCCAGGAAATCTTCTTTGCCTGCTTGAACACCTTTACCCATGGAGAATGTCAGTTTGGCGTGTCCTGTGTGCTCAGAGAAAACAGCTGGCCCATGCTGAATGCCCATTATTTAGATTACTAAAATTGGTTCTTATAGTTAAATGTAAGTTGTAGTTTAGAGATGTGGCTACAAGCCTCCACAGAGCTCTCCCAGAGTCTGTCTTTCCCCAAACTCCGGAGGGTATCCCTGACATATTTAACTCGGAGTAATTCTCCTGCCCCCTGCATGGCAAGTATCCCTCCCATCTCACAACAGTACTAGGATTACTCAGGGGTTGCCCACATTCTTCTCCAGTACATTAGGAGTCTGATGTGATTCCCTTCAGAATGTGGTCTGGCCCCCATTTCCAGCCATAATGGAATCAGTGGGATGCTCACTGGGAGAATCAATAGCAGGCTGAGCAATCGGTTCTCTGCAAGAACCACAGCATTAAGGGTTTTGTGTCCCCAAAGCTCTGCACCGTAGAGAACATATCCCAGCGCTTTAAGCGCATACATTTGCATTACAGGAAAGAAAGGCCTAAAAAAGACTCTTGAGAAGCAAGCAGCAGATCACCAATGTTTCGTTCCATTTTAAGTCTTTGTTTGGAAGTATGCGCTGAACAATCCATCCATTCAGTGAGGATAAATCCCAAGTACTCACATGTGTGGACCAGCTGAAGTTGGATCCCCTTTAGGGTAGGATGCTGAACAGCATTGATTAAACACCATATGCTTTGTTTTGGCCCCATTTATTTCCAAACCCCTTTGCATGCAAAAGCTACTGAATTAATCTAAGATCTCGTGAATGCCCATGGGTGACTTGGAAAGAAGAAGAGTGTCGTCCACGAACATTGGAGCTGCCACATCAATTTTGTCTAACCTTTTGCCTTCATTGTCGCACCAATTCAGGTGGTTTACATTGTTATTTCTAAACAATGTAAAAAATGTTGGCGCAAAAACGCTGCCATGCCTTACACATCTATTGATCAAGGAATGGCTTAGCTACTTCACTTCCCCCAGTTTACCACAATGAACCTGAGTGATGTTTCGCTCACAAAGTCTTTCTAGGATTGAAAAGAGATACAAAGGAACACCCAGCACAGCCAGGATATGCCATAGAATCTGTCTTGGAACTAGATTGAAAGCCAATCTAGATCTACAAAGACAGTGTAGAGCCTACCCCCCTCAAGTGTAGCAATTTTCCCGTAAAGTAGCTGCAACCTCAAGACTTAGTCAACAGTAGAGGTACAACTACGAATGTCTGCTTGTAGGGGGCTTAACATCTAATTCAATCCAATCCACTCTTGTAATCTTCCCAGAATAACTCTGCATAATATTTGTTGGACAGAGTATATGAGACCGATGAGTCTATAATTGGTTGAGAGAAGGGAGGAGCCTCATTTTTTGTATATTGGTATTATTTTGGCCCTGGCCCAAGAATGGGGCATGAATGTCCCTTCCAGTATAACATTGAAAGTAGCTAAAGGTTAGGTCCTCTAACATTGATCTCTGACAAACGTAGGTAGCTGGGTATTTTATCAATGCTTGGAGCTTTATGAGTGGCAATTGTTTGATAGCCAAGATGACTTTGTTGCTAGTAATAGGTGGGTGCCACTCATTACAATGTGCTGCCTCAGCACCTGCCTTTGTTGGTCTCCTGACAGCGGAGGTTACAGTTGAACTTCTGGGCAGTACAGTTTACAGTCTTGAAAAATAGGATTTCCAAATGTCTGCAGCTTTGTTATTTTTTTGGGGGGGGAAATTCCTTCACTGTTCCCTGGGGCTGCTATTTTCCAAAAGGTAGTATAGTCTTTACTTTTGATGTCAACAAGTAGAGACTCCCATCTACCTTGATTTCACTCCTTCTTTGCATTTTTGATTACCTTTTATAGCTGGTTCTTGTGAATTGGATTTGACTTCTGTCCTGACACTTAAGGGGCCAATTACAATGCGGTCGTAAACGGCTTCGACTGTCAGTCGGAACAGTTCAGATCACATGGTAATTTGGCGTTTGGATTCCTTTTAGACCAACCCATTTTGATGGAGACGGTAGGAAAGGAATCTGACTGGTCATTCCGACTGGCTTCTGATGGGGAGAGCTTGTCTGCCAGTCTGAATGCTTCTAGTAATCCCAAGGGCGGCTCTTTCCACCCGAGGGATTACGATGTCGGCTTCAACAGCTTTTCTGTGTAGCCCTGTCTGACACAGAAAAGCTGTCGGAAGTCAACTTTGGGGGCCCTTAGTAGGGCACCATGGGTGCACGGCCTCCAGTTGTAGGCCGAGGGGGAATCTATGGTGCCCCCCTGTTGATCTCTGCACCCTGTGGCAGGCTCCTTGAGGGGCCTGCCATGTAGTGCTGGGATGAACTGCACCTCACATTTTTACAATGGAAGCATGCATTCCGGTCGGAATGCTTGCTCCCATTGTAAAATAAAGGAGTGTGACCGAACAGTGTTTAGTCGCATCCTAATTAGTCGGTCGGAACCGCCGACCGGGTGTCGGTTGGTCCCTTGACCAAGAAAATGTTGGGCAGAAGAAACTCAGCTTGACATCGTAAAGAGGCCCTTAATTGCTGTTAGAAGTGCTCCTTGGACCTCTCTACAATTCTTATTAAACCATGAATGGGGAGTTCTCTTAGTTTCCACATTTTTAGCTTCCACATCGGAAAATATTTTTAGACCCACAAATAACTGGGTGTGAATCTCCTCAAACCTCGCAGTTGAGCCCGGCTGGCCCAATAAGGAGTCGAGATCACTTAGGTCTCCTAGACCATCTGATAAATAGTTTTGACAGCTTCCTGTATTCACACTTAATTCTATGTCTATATGTCAACAATTTCTGCCGTCCTTCAAACTGATCTGGCCTAGTTGCAGTAGTTTTAACGATTGGGCGATTTATATCTAGTGTTATGTTTTCTATGGCATCTTGGCACTATTTCTCGTATCATATGGCCACAGTCTAACATCAACTAGGATATAGTCTAAAAGAATTGTGCACCCAATGAGATTAAATGTGTGCCTCGCTTCACTGTCAGACTGTGTACTTCAATTGCAAGTGCTGACAAACTGGTTAAGAGCTAGAGCATTTATTTGTATGGCTAATGAGGACCATTGTTTAATGGGCGGTAGCGCTAGATCCAGGACTGCCCAAGCTCTGTCCTCCACCTGTGACTAATCGTTGGTGCTGACATCCAGAGGCTCAAATTCACAGTTAAAGTCACTTAAGGTCACTGCCCACTATTTTGTGGGCTTCCTACTGTAGAGATGCCATGTGTGCCGCAAAGGCTCCCACAACTGGTGATTCCTGGCCATTACCCATGGGCCAGAGTAGCTATTGTAAGTAAATACTTTATATGGAAAAAGGGGCTTATATATAAGATGTCATCCGATGTTATCACTACCTGCTCCACTGTACACCCTAAATGTCTGCCTAACCATGTGGTAAATCCCCCTGCAGGTCTATCCCTCCCCCTACTGTTGCATTTTTGCTAAAAGAGACAAAACCTGCTCTTTGCGCTTTCTATGTTTTCCAAGTTTCTTGAAAGAGACAGACATTGTACAAGTGAATAAAACACCCCCCAATTTGGACAGTCAATTTTTAACCTAGTCCTGCAACATTCCAGATCACCCTTGCTATATGATTAGATTAAATGGCCAGAGAATATGTTGTCCTGGGGCAGAAGGCCTGCTTGTTTGGTTGGATTGGGGCTATTGGGGAGAATACCGGATCACACGCTAGGTTGATGAGCTTGGGGCCATTCTCTACCAGGTTGATGGTTGGGGGAAACCTTTCTCCCTCTTCCTTTGTTGAAATGCCAAGCCTCATGAGGGCCAGTCCCCCCAACAAGTTAACAAGCTAAGCTTCCTCTGCCACATTGAGCCAGTCAACACTTACAGTGCGCTAAATTGGTTTGTACCTGGGATACTGTAGCTCAAATCATGCCATTGTTGACCATTGGTGAATTCTTTTCTACAGGGCTGATGTAAGGATAGTGCGTGGGAATTGTCGCTGCAAGGGATAAAGCTGGGTTTATAAAAATATCCTTGAGGCAAAAGAATAATATTTGTAACCCCATATCGTCTATAAGTTTCCTCAACCAGAAAGCTTTGCACCAGATGTGGATCCCTAACGTTTATAACACAGTACCCTGGACGATCTACCTGACTTTGCCAAATCCATCCAACTCGATGTGTAAAGAGAATGTGATGTGCCTGTCCAGTCTAGTTCAGACATTTATTGGCCAGTTCATCCTGTGTTTCTCTTGCAGTTCAGGAGTTCCTGACATATAAGTCGCATAAGGGCGGGATGTGGAGGGGCCTGGTAGCTCTGAGCTTGTCCACCTTGTGCACAAGTCCCTAGGCCACCCTCCTTCTGGTTTGCAAGATTCTCTCTCTGTCTTATGACCATGTGCCGACCAGGATTTGCTGGGTTGTTTCTCGGTATTGGCACAGATACATTGGGAGCAGGGTTCAGGGAGGAGTCGCTACAATTACTTTGCAGGACGGGACTGCTAGAGTTTTTTTTTTAATTACTTGGGACATCACCAGCATCTGTCACAACCCTCTGTGTTTGTGGCTGTTAGTTTGAAAAGTCCTTATAGAGTTTCTCCAAATTTGTAAGGTGTATCAAAACTGAGGTGAGTTCAGTTGTCAAGATGACCTTGACTTTTGCAAAATTTCCACCAATAGTTGTGTTGTCCAAAAAGGTGGACAGTAAGAACCCCAACCTGTTGAATCCATGGAGGCGCAAGTTGTCTGAGCCCATACAGTACTAGAGAGCAGAGGATGAACATGATCTCCCAATTTTTGCTTGATTCAGGTGGCCCTCCTCCTCCTTTTAGTTACATGCAGGTTATCCTCACAGCTGTCCTCCAAGGAACGGTCTCCATTTAGTACAAAATTGATGGATTAATTGTTTGATTATGGGCCCCATTTACTATACGTATTACAGCATTAGGGAAGTATTGTTTCTCGGCTTTGTTTGAGGCCTTTGACAATGGCAATGGAGGTACCCCTGGACCCAGTGGGAGCCTCCTCTCTACCCCTATCGTCCTCTTTAGCATTTAATCTATTGTTGTGGGCTTAGGGGGTGAAGTGACAAACCGGGACCCCCAGCACATTTCCATTTCCCCATTTGGGCAACACTGGGGGACGTGGGGGTCACACACTACTTGGCTATTAAGATCCAGTTTGGTGAGTTGGAGGTAATCCCTTGTTAAATACCAAGGAACTATTGCAATGTCGCTATAATCCCAGTACGGTCTGCATGCTGCATGGCCACCCATTTCTGGGAATAAGCAAATATACAAGGAATTGAAAAAATATAAAAACTTGCTCACCCTCTTATTCAAGGGGCAACAGTAGGGGGCCGGCACAGCCCAGCCTCTTTCAGTTGCTGACGGGCGCAGGATGGACCTGCTCTTGGCCCTGGCACGCCCCGGGCATGTCCTGTGCTACAGGATAGCAGGAGGGCTTTTGAGTACAGGAGGACGCCCCGCCTCCTGGAAATGGCAGTCAGCAGCGGTGCCTCCTCGTGAGTGGATGAATGGGGATGGAGTCCCCAGTTACTTACATGGACCGTTGGATTGTATTCCGCATAAATAAGTCCCAATGCATCCGGCGCTGTGGGATAACAGAAGTGTTTTGAGTGCGGGAGGGGGCCCCATCCCTGGAACCAGCAGTCAGCAGCCAAGCCTCCTGGTGCGTGGATGAATGGGGAATACACTTCCCAGTTACTTTCAAGATCCGTGGGGGTTATACACCACAGCAGTAAGTCCCAATTCATTTCCCGTAGGTGGACTATGTCACAGAGAAACATCTTTGAATGATTTCTGCAACATATTATAGAAGGAGGATATCCTTTTCTTATATCCAATGTCCATGTGGAAAAAGGGCAACCAGAAAACTGCACCCAAAGTCTCTTGAGCCTTTACCAAGACACTTTCAGGCAGGGTATCAAAGGAACATTTTTATAGATCTTTATAATTTTATCACAGCAAATCTACTGTTGCTACCTAATCTCCTTGAACCCAAAACTAATACAATCTCCAGGTATGCCCTAGTCAACTTTATAGTTTTATTATTTTTCCTAACTCTGATATTTCCTGTACATTTGCATTGAAATATTTGTACACAGTTGTGGATGTTTTTGAAGATATTTTTTTCAATATTCTTCTAAGGTGATATATATTAATTTTTCAATGTTAACATGTGAAATACATTTTTAATTTTCTCTAGCAGTTCATTAAATGCTTTTCACCAGTTTTGGGATAGTGATTTCTTAATTACTGCTAACTTTTCATGTATGTTGATTGTGACTTCTCTTTCCCATTGAACGTTTATTGATCATATATTAGTGTGTACTATGACATTCAAATTCTTAAAATTTTGAGAAAATGTTATCTTAAACTTCTTATTACCATTGAAAGTACTTTATCTTTAATTGCATTTTTGTAATGTTGGTTTCTTTTGCATGCTAACTACATTATTTTTTTTCTGAGGGTTGCAAACTGCTCAGGTCAAGTTACCAAAGCTCAGGGTTCTTTTGAATGAAACATGGTGGTTACATGTACTAACTAAACTGTGGGTTCAGTACACAACAGTTCAGTTTCTCAATTAGCCATCTGTAGTAGTAGATTCAAAATGAGTGTAGTGTACAGGGGATATATAATTATTCGTCATTGTTCATCCCTACTGGAAAAACACTGCCTGCCTTTAAGATGAGCTTAGATTACAATTTACGTAGGGCTTGGACACAGTTTCCTGAAGGACGAAGAATTCCATGTACATTTGTAAAGAAGACTGAAAGCCTTTTGACCCTACTCTCTATTAGGAGTTTCTAGAATTGTAATCACTGACACTTCACTTATTTCAGAATTTCTTTTTTCACAATTTGTTTTCCTATTACCGTTGCATATACATTATCACTTTCTTACTTCATTGATGACTCATATCAATATAATTCTAATGATTATTGTTCTCTCTTTGGTAGATTATCCCAAACCAGAAAGAAACAGATGGAAAAGTAGCCACGGTATCACAAGTTAAGAGCATGGAGAATTAATCTTCTCCTTTTCAGAAAGTGTCAACCAAGGTGAACCAAGGAGTTGTATAGTTAGGAATACAGAGGGGCACAGTCAGATACTTAAATGAACACGTATTAACAAGTATTCATTTTATGCGCATCAAAAAGGGTGTAGAATCAAGTTTAAACGCATATTACATGGTGATATAAGGATGAGATAATATACCAAACGTTTGGGGCACTACACCGTAATGAAAAACAAATAGAGCAAAAATATCATGAACAAGAATAACACATAAATAGATGGCACAGAGGGTACACAAATTGGAATACAGTACAATATCATGAAAAAGGAGTAAAAATAACTTGCCTTTATACAAAGATTTGTGTACATGATGCATTAATTGCAAAAACTAGTATATACCCTGCGTTACATATATCATGTAAACTTGAATAAAGTGAGTTGATAAAGTTATATCATTCTGAAATGTATCAATGTATTGAGTAGAGGCTGAAATTCGACTATGGTACTATACAGTGAATCAGCAGTAAAAAGAACTTACTTACACAAACATTTATAGAAATGATGCATTCATTGCTAAAACCTGTATAATTGATGCATTATATACATCATGGAATGTCCATAAACGTGAGTTGATAAAGTTGTACTGTATTTTAATGTATTCATAAAGTTGTACAAAATTGTATGGAAGTTCAGATATCGAGAAACAAAGAAGGGTACCTAACCGTATTTGGTCTCTCCTCTCTGATTGTGAACCAACATTCAGTTGACCCGATATAATCATTCAAATATGAATTCTCTTGTAAAGGGGTGGGGGCTATGAGGAAATAGTATTTTATTTATGTAACGTCATGATGACATCAGAATGTTTAAAAAAGGTGGAAACTCGAAGAACAAGTTACGTGAACAAGACCTCTTGAGGTCGAAACGTATTGTCCGTTTTTGCCCAAATGCAACTGGAGTGGCTCGTCCTTTGCCAAATGAAAAAAGACTTTGTCCCTTTCTATCTCAGTGTGGATGGCACTGTGCTAATCCTATGCTGAAAGATTGTGATAGAAAAGCAGACATTTGAGGTGAGCAAATTTAGAGTGTGGCTGACGTTGAGAGTGCTCTATACTGGAGCTGCTTTCCACCTAAACTTGAGAACTCCCCAGAGTTCTCTGCTTCTTTTTCTGCATATATTTATATAACACATATAACAAGGCAAGGCAGTTCGGGCACCTGTTTTAACTCCTGCTACTCCTGATACCAGCCCCAGTGGGTGTTGACTGCTGCTCAGCCTGCTGGTATCCGTAGTGCTCGATCGTATTCCTCTAGTTAGTTGTCTGGCATTTTAACAATTCGAATCTACATAACCCCAGTGGGTGATGTGGTGTCCCGCTTTTACTGGGTTGCATCTCATAACTTCCACCACGAACTCCTGTCCAAAACTGGTGACCGCCGGTTGGCGTCACCATTGGTCCGCTACTACGCGGTGTGGCTTCTTCCACGGCTGGGCCATCAATACAAAATCCACACACAATGGTTGCCCATTGAAGAATAGCCCATAGAGGTGAGTAAACTTTATCATTGTTTAATGGAGGCTGCAGCACAGTTATCATGACGCCTCACATCATATTTCTCAAAGCCAACGCGTTTCGTGCTGACTCGCACTTTATCACAGGCATAGTCTTCAAACAAAGCAAGGCAGTTTGGGCACCTGGTTTAACTCCTGAGACCCGCCCCCAGTGGGCGTTGACTGCTGCACAGCCTGCTGGTATCCGTAGTGCTCGATCGTATTCCTCTAGTGAGTTGTCTTGCTTTGCAACAATTCGAATCTATATAACCCCAGTGGGTGATGTGATGTCCTGCTTTTACTGGGCTACACCTTATAACTTCCACTATAAACTCCTGTCCGAAACTGGTGACCGCCGTTTGGCATCACCATAGGTCTTCTACTATGCAGTTTTTTTTCCCATAGTCAATAGTGTGGTTTTCTACACAGCGGCCTATTTTGTGTATCTTACACTTTATGAGATATACAAAAATAGGTGATTTGCAACTGGATTCACCATTGATTCCATATGAAGTACCAGGCCTGCCAGCACTCTGCAAAAGTGCAAGCAGTAAGAATGAGAGTTCACCATCTGAATAAATGTTGATGAAAATTGGTAACAGCAAATTGAACTCTTGCAGTCAACTAAATGTGGAGTCATTGGGAAAGGAGGGCTTACATAACAAATGAATTTATATGAGCTTAAGTGCCTTTGTAGATAATAATGGTGGTGAACCATGCACTTTAGGCTTGTTTGATGCCATACGGCAGGAAGATTTGAAAAGAATATGAGTTTCAACTAACCACAATCTGATATGTCTTCCTTTGAAAGTTGCAAATGGGAGTGAGGGCCAGAAACTACCTATCATTGCTAAAAGACTCAATTCCTGCGTGGTGGAACCCAAATTTATGTAAACAAACTCTACTAGTTTCATAACCAGAGGAGAAATAGGGTTCAAGAAGAGACCCCTTTAATAAATATCTGATGTACGAAATACCTTTACATTTGCAGAAAAATCACCAAACAGTAGAACTGCCTTTGAGAATACAAAGTGCTATTTTGCTATGTAATAAGAGACAGTGCTTGTAATCTTGTGAAAATACACAACAATGTGATTCCTTGCAATTATCAAGTTGTCCTCACTGGGCCAATCATTGCACATTCTTCCCTGCACTGCAGTGTAGAATGAGACACGGACGCAAAAGCCGACTAATTAAAAAAGGAAGGCATTCTCTTTGTGCCCCAATAAATTGAGAATCCTTGGACCAGCATTTGACAAAGAAATGGCCGGGTTTCATATCAATACTGCACATCCCAAACCAGCAAGCTGCTATAATCAGGGAGCATATCTTAAACAGTGTGTGCTTGTACAAAAATGTATTTGTGCACTTTCTTTTGCCCAGATGCTGCCACATTTTTGTTTTTTAAGCTCCTATCCCTAGCACATGTACAGATTAAGGCACGTGATTTCTTAGGTAAAACTTTGCTCTTGTTCCAAATTCAAACTTCATCATCAAAATTTGGTACCTGTATGCTTCTAGAGTCTTGGTATTATATTTTCCTTCACAAGAAAACCCTGGTGCATTGATTTTATTTACCTTTTTTGTGAATTATGTTTCCACATTTTACCAGTTTTGCAAGTTTGTATCCATGCAAATTGTGGCACCTAAGAATCTTTACATTAGTCACTGTTAGAGTTTCCTCACACAATATTCTCAGAAATATTTTCCCACACTGTTTTCAAATTTTATTTATCATTCACATGTGCACACATTGACTTTGAAAAACTGGTTTGGGGTCCCTAGTTCTAGGATTTGAAACCCCTGCTCAGTTTCTTTTCAAATTTCTCAAGACCGCTAATGTCTTGTTAACTCCCAGTTAGTGTTTAGCTAAAAACAGAAATTCTTCTACCAGAATCGTAGAGCACTTCAACACATTTCTCTCTAAAACATGAGATCTTCTATAGCTAGATAGGCAGCAGAAAACAGTGCTGTGCCCCCTGATATCAAATGTACAATATTGATGGGACAGAATATTGAGTACAAAATATCAAAAATAAAATATTGACAGGTAAGTGAATCTAGATTCTCTATAACTAACGCCACATATAATCATCTACATGCAACATATACCTTCAAGGTACGTAGATGTTGAATAGGAAAGAAAGAATCAATACTTTTTAATATGCACTTAAATTTCAATATGTTGTCCCTCAATATTACTATGCCACTATGTTGTTGGGGTCAATATTCAATACTGCAATCGAAACTGCAATACCGACCCTTCCACACTCAGCAACCACTAGAATAATGAGTGGTTATGCTAGAGCATGTTCCCTTTTATATCTGAGGCGGTCAGAAGTGTCATATCCAGTGTTTATGTGTATGAGGCCTCTAGTGGCCCTCGGCAGACTACTTACAAGTGTTACGTAATCTGGTGGATGTGACTGGGTGTAGTTAATTAAGTTTGGTCGCAGTACGTACAGTACACAGTTGTATGCTGAAGAATAAAGATGTACAAAATAGAGCCTCGTGTGTGACGTGGCCTGCTAAAAATAGGATTTCCACTCTGGGTTCTGCTTTCCAAATGAAGATAAATGTCCCGGCATTGGACATACCGTATTTGCCAAGGATGCAGGAAAGAAAACCATTTTTTAACAGTTTGCAATACAAAAAAGAAACTAAGTGGGTCGTGGAGAAACAAGAAGGTGGATGCCAGAAAGTTCTCAAGACCAAACGACAACATCGACTAAGGCAAGTGGAAACTAAATGAAGTAGATTGTTATCAAATTCATCTAAAAACGATTTGTTGACGTCATCATTGAGTGACAGTAAGGAAGATGGATGGGCAATGGGGTTGTCAGTTGCAGGCTTATGTGCACATGTAGGAGTTGCCGCTTGCAAGGAGAAGCACAAATCTGAAAAGAATTGCCACATGAAACTGCAAAGTTCATTTGTACATTGTCCCAAAATCACGCGCAAGGAGATTGGTTGCCCTACAACCTTCATTATAGACAGTGGTGTGTTGATGAGCATCATGCCGGCAAGACAGTATGAAGAACTGTCTCCGATATCAGCTAGCACACCATTGAGAAGAAAGGTGTACCCCTGGTCATCTTCTACACCCTTGCAGTGCAAACGATACTTAGTGGTGGCACAAGAAAACGACAGTGCAAGCGCCATTTCATGTCCTTCCAGATACGTCGTCAAGTGCATGCTTATTAAGTTTCGATAATGCTGCTGACATGGATCTGATCTCTACTAACTACAGCTTGAATGCTCATTCTGAAATAGTGAGTCAATACCCAATATTGTTTTGCAGACTTGGGAATCTATAGACAATGAAGGTGCAACTTCACAATAATGAAGATATTTATCCCGTCGAAAGAGAAAGACATTCAGGTCCACACAGTGCAGACAGGATCATGCTGCTGAATGGCACCAAAGTTTTCTCCTGCCTTGATTTGAACAAAGGCTTGAACTGGAAGAAAATTGTAGGTACATTGCTACTTTTTCAACTCATGATGGTTTGTTCAGATACAAGATTCTCAGTTTTGATGTGTCATCAGCTGCAGAAATCTTTCAAGATATAATTTGCCGAATAATTCAGCCTGTCACACATTCTTTTAAGTACTTTGATGATATATTGCTGTTTGGGGCCACATGAAAGAAACATGATAAAGCACTCACACATGTATGACATCTACTTGCTGATGCAGGTCTCACACTAAATGCAGAGAAGTGATTTTTTTCACAAAAATCGACCTAATTTCTTTGGCCATATTTTCTTTGAAAAGGGACTGACCCCTGACCCCAAAAAGGTACAAGCATTGTCTTCTTCCTACCCTTCAGAAGATGTGATCATGCTGTGATTCTTATTAGGCATGGCCAGCTACTGCTCTAGATACATTTGCAATTTTGTCACTGTGAGTGCCCTCCTAAGAGAACTAACAAAGCTAGATGTTGTGTTTGAATGCTTATCTGAATGTGACCAAAGTTTCAAGAAAATAAAACACAAAATTAAAAATGCATCTGAATGGCTTACTTTGATCAAAATTGCATACAGGGATTATGGTGGATGCAAGCCCGGTGGGTTTGGGTGTATTCCCTGCCCAACACAATGACAAGCCCGATGCTCAGAGATACATTGGGCTTATGCTTGCCGGAGTCTATCTCAGACTGAATTTGCTTATTCTCAACATGAGAACAAAAGCTTAGCCGTAGTGTGTACATGTGAACACTTCCAAGTGTTTTTGTATGGAAAGGAGTTCACCCTTGTCATGGATCATCAGGCGTTGCTCATCATCTTTGGAAATCCAAAAGCCAGGATGGCCTCTTGCATCTAGAGGTGGGGGTTGCATCAGCAGGAGTAGGATTTCGATATCGTTCACAAACCAGGGAAGGAGGAAAACCCCGCAGGCTACTTTTCAGAAGTGGAGATCCAGCATCATAGTTCAACGTCCAAAGTGTCTGAGCCCTACATCAATTTCATAGTAAAGTCAAGTGCCTCTGCAGCTCTTTCTATTAAACAAATTCTGACAGCTACTAATACAGACAAAGACATTCTTAAGCTCAAAAAATTGTTACAACGCAATCACAGGGAAAACATACTTGATCTCTTGCAGATTATGCTGAGTGCCAGAAGTTCAAGAATGTTCCAGAAGAACATTATGTTACACATGATGGTGTCATACTAAGAGGGGCAAGCAAAGTTATCCCTGAAAGCTTGGGACAACAAGTTATTGAAGTGGCAAATGAGGTACATTGTGGAGTTGCCGCAACTAAAAGCCATTAGGGATCAGGTGTGGTTCCTGAGTCTTGATGGACAAATTGAAAGGGACCTTAAAATAGTCATCTGTGCAACTGTCTACTTCCCAAACTGACTAAGCACCCACTGAACATTTTTGATTTTCATGGGCAAGCCTAGGAGAGAACTGTGGTTGACTTCTTCGGACTACTCAATAATGGACATTATCTCATGGTAGTTGTTGATGAACACTCATGTTTTCCTCTAATGGAAGTCTTATCATCAACTGCACATGACAGAGTCATTGAGAGGCTGGGTGACATTTTCACAACATGGGCTGGTCCCTCCATTTTCAAATCTGACAATAGTCTACCCTTTAATAACAGGGAGTTCAAAGACGTTCTTAATCATTTGATAATCAAACACCAGAAAAGTACAGCTCTCTGACCAAATGGTGTTGTTGAACGATTTATGAGTACTTTGAAAATGATGGTTCAGCATGTTGCGTGGGAAACTTGGCTTTTTAATTACTAACGGTATTTTTTCTATGAATTCTCCCTCCACTGTTTATGCACCAGGACACTCTAGTTTGAGTAGCTGTGTGCTCTATTAAATACATTATTTCATTTCAAGGCAATGACCTCAAGTCAGCTTTACGCCCAACCCTCAATGCCTACCATTCCACTCCTCATTCCACAACAGGAGAAAGTCCTGCCACCTTGCTGTTCAGGAGAGCTCTTGTTATGAAGATACCATGGCTGGTCAATAGACCCTGACGAGATTTGTGTCACTGACATCTCTTGCAAATGCAAAATAAAAGTTTTTGCAGGTAAGCGCCGATGTAATTGAGAAATGAAGGTCTCTAGTTGGCAGGTTGTTAGCTTGTACAAGAAGGGACCTTTCTTCCTAGTCAGGATAAGGGGAATACACTTTTAAAATAACCCCTGCTCACCCCATTGGTAGTTTGGCACAAGCACTCAGGCTTATCTCAGAGGCAGTGTGTAAAGCATTTGCACATAACATACAGTAATACAGCAAAAACTCTACAAAAGGACACCACACCAGTCTTAGAAACATATCCAACATTTTATCTGTGCAAACAAGACCAAGCACAATAAAAATCCACCATAAATTTCTTAGAAATATCAATAGAGAAAATTAGGCTAAAAATACAGTTCCTTGAAGTCGATGGCTCCATCTGGGGCTATCACAGAGTTGTGAACAACAAATCCAACCAGTTCTCGCTGGCTGTGGTGCAGCGGGCCAGCTATGGTGTGCGGAAGACCCGCAAAACAGTACCTTTTGAAATACAGGGCATTGGGGAGCTCTGAAGAGCTGGCGTTGGCAGGCGTCAGTTCCAGAGGTCGGTGCAGGAGACGTCGCACCATTGAAGTCATACGGGTTGCAGATCAAACTCCGTGAGGTCGGGATCGGGCTGTGGTGCGAAGTGCAGTGGAGCGGTGTGCGGTGCCCTCAGGTCGTGGTGCAGACAACGGCTCAGTGATGGTCATCCAGCTGTGTCGTGAGACCAGGGCTACAATGCAAAGTGATGTGGTGCTTGTCGGGGTGCTGGCAGGTCACAGTGCAAGCAACGGCATCATAGTTGCTCAAGCACTGTCATCGGCTGACGAACCGGAGTCAATGGCACCTGCGTCTGTAGGCCAAGGCAGCGGTGTGGGATGGGGTGGTGTTGATTAGCATTTTAGGACCTCAGTGTAATTTTCCCGATTCATGCCCTTATATAGGTACAAATCACCTTGCCCTTATATAGGCTAAGAAATCATAACCATATTTAGAAATAACCCATGCAGTCCAAATAGAGGCATGGATACTTCCACTAGTTCTGAAAAGTCACAAAGATTTCTTTGAAAACTCAGCTTCAGCAGTCAGGGACTTCCTCTTGCTTGAATATTGATTTGTCCAAGAACTCATGGAGTTTTCAAAGAAGTGCCATTCCCTTAGAGTTCTTTGGTGACGTTATTATGTCCAACTTTACATCAAACTCGGCACCTTCAAGGTATAAATATGCCCACACTTACTCTGGCAAACACACAGTGGTTTGGAGCAGTTCGACTACCTACTTGCCCAACGCTACAGCAAGTGCCGAAGGAAGCCGACCCTCCAGCTGACGCACTGAGAGAGACGCTGTCTTTTCTCTCACTGAGAAATCGAGCTCCAGTGTTTCCAAGCTCCCCTTGCGGGGTGTTTGGAAATCGAGTCCCGAGACAGAGATACCAGGCCTTCTTCATTCTAAAGCAAGGTACGGAGCTGATTAGACCCAAATAGAAATCTTGGATAGATTCTTGGCAAAGAAACTAAAACTTACGCTACACCTCACTTACTTCTTCCCTCATTCTAGACTTAGGTTAGGTACATTGGGGTAGGCGTATTTTAGAAGCACCAGTTGAGTACTTTTAGTCTTTGTTATTTATGTATGTATTATGGTTTAGAAACCATACCATGCTTTTACAGTATTATTTTATATTACTCTTCTTGCTGTACGCCAGTATTACGATTGTAGCAGTTCATTTCTTCTGCATGAGAAAGAAGACTGTTCAATAAATAATTTTTATTGAAAACGCCCATCCCTCTATTTGTTTGCACCTCTGATTAAACGAAGCATGCACGATTGACTGAGTAAGATATCTATCTATTGTTTCCACGAATCTGAAGATACGTTTTATTCTTGGGAAGCAAAGTTGTCATTTTATGCGGTTATCATAAACTAATCTCTTCTTGTTTATTCGAGAAAGTTTCTAGTGACCTCTGAGCTAGCTGGCACTCACAATTAAGTTTAATATATTCGATAGAGACCTAGTCGACCTAAGTCCTACGTTAATTCTATAGGATATATTTTTCCAATGCGCAGAGCCTATCAGGAATATAGGAACTACACTACGGTGGTGTGTCTTGTACCTAACGAGCGGTGTCCTCAAACCACGGTGCAAGCAGTGGCTTCGATGTCTACATGGAGTACCGTCGTTGGGGATTCCAGGGCGGCGGCGTGAAGTGAGGCAATGCAAAGTGCAGTGCCCACAGGTCACGGTGCAAGCCAGGGTTGAGGAGCGAAGAGCGGCAGTGCCCTCTGCTGTACCTTCAGGACACGACACAGTGCCAGCAGTGGTGTTGCTGACAGCATTGGGCTGCTTTTTCTTCTGTTACAGCACAAAAAACACAGTTCCAATGCTGGTAGCAGATGAACTTGAAGGCTTTGCTGTTCCTGAGACTTCTTGAATAGGGGCAAGCTCTACCTCAAGCCCTTGGAGAAAATCAATCAATCAATCAGGGGGTTTATAAAGCTGGGGGGGGGTAGCTCTGGATCAGTCGAAGAGCCAGGTCTTGAGGTCCTTTCTGAACATGTGCAGGGTTGGGGAGCGTCTGATGTTCACAGGGAGCTCCTTTCAGGCCTTGGCTGTGATGTAGGAAAAGGCTCTCCTGCCTGCTCAAACAAAGAAATTGCAGAGAGTTCAGTCCAGTCCTTTCTCTGCCCAAGATAGAAACAGTCACTGCAGGCGAACACAGCAAAGCACACAGCAAAGAGGTAGTTCCTCCTCACAGCTTCTCCAGCTCTTCTTCTTGGCAGATTCCTTGATCTAAAAGAGTTCCAAAGTTCTGTGGTCTGGGCCTCAATATTTACACCACATTTTCCTTTGTTCTCTTGTGGCAAAAAGATTCTCAGCACAGTCCAAACCAGTTCTGTCATCTCTGGTCCAGCTTCCTACCAGGAGGTGGATACAACATTGTGCATAGAAGAAAGGGCCGATTTAGGTGCAAGGAAAACTCCTACCACTACTCTAAATGCTCCGAGTCACCCAGGAAAGGCAGGACACACCTCAACCCCCACAGTGGCTGTCTGCAGTGAGTGCATATCCTCAGCCCCTGTCACTCCAAAACCAGACAGTCAATCCACAAACAGGCAGAGGCACACAGAATGGTTAAACAATAAAATGCCTCCTTTCTAAAAGTACATACTTTTCGATTGCTTTGTGAATGAGCCCCAAAATAACAAATTCCCAATTGGTATAAGTGCATAGTCTATTCTATTTGCACTAGTTGTATATGATTTTTTCCCTTATAGTCTCATTTTAGATGTTCTGTTGCTAAGTCAAAAAATGCATGTATGAGTACGTAAAAGAGTACTACTGGAGTACCACTTTAGGTACTCCAAAATGCCTTTGTGACCAGGCCCTATGTTTCTAAGTTGTGCCATCTGCAGTTCATGCACTAACCCATTCAGTTACAGAATTAGGCACTGACTCTGTTTGAGCAATATTTGTCGAGTAAAATTTGGTCAACAGAAAATGTGTGCTAGCTAAGGGTCTTAAAATTGGTGGGTACACAATTTGTACCCAATGTGTGAATGGGAAATCACATTCAAATATTACGCGTTGTTCCCCAATTATGCATGAACAGATAGTACAGGTCTACTATCTGCATCTTGTATTTGCAAGAGGTTTTTTCTGCTGCAATTTCTGAGTTCAAACACTGGTAAGTTGCAACCAGATAGTAATCTAAAAAGAAATTTGTGTTCAAAATGCAACTAGCTGACTCATGGTGAGCAAGTATATGCTGAAGACAGCATCTATACATATGTGCAGATGGGTTCATGGTAAGGCAACTGAGAGTATATTATCTCTGTCAAGTCAGAGTGAAAGGTTTTTTCCAGTCAGAAAAATGTACTTTACCTTATAACTTTCAATATTTCGAAATGGAAAAAATTATTGAAGAGTTGTTGTTCACAAAAACAAGTTTAAAAACAAGAGGATGTTAAGCAGCTTTAGGATTTTTTCTAGGACTATTGAGTTGGCATGTTCCTCAGGGCTCCTTATCCAAATTAGAGATGAATGTTTCACTGACTCCAATCTAATAACCCATCAGCAGTATATAATGTGTGTTGAAGCTCTTTGTCAATTGTGGATCAATACATATTTTCATACACAATGCATTTAAGTCATATCCTCTTTATCACATTTGAATTGAGTTACAGAGGTGACAGCTTAGAGATGTTTTACTACTGATATACGATTAGATTACAGGGCTCAGCTTTCCCACAGCTTTGCCAAGGGTTGTCATCACAAAAGTGATAGAAACACAGACCAAAATGTTTTAGTGAGATTTAGTTTCCTATATAAATCATGTTTTGCATTAGAAAATTGTCTAAATTAATGCAACGTCGTTTTCTGTACTACTTTGCACAAATTTTCATCAAGGGCATTTGTTTGCAGCCACTCAATGGTTTTGGTGCAAATACCTTTTTTCAAACATTTGTAGACATGGGGCCTGATTCATAAAAGTTAACAGACAAAAGTCTAACTTTACAACTTTTGGTATTCAGAAAGGGCATTTACGAGTAATAAAGTTAGACTATTGTCTCAGTTAAACTTATGTTTTGATCTTAAGTTTAACTGTGACCAAAACTGAGACAAAAGTCTAACTTTACTACTTGTAAATCTTTGTGAATACCGAATGTTGTAAAGTTAGACTTTAATCTCAGTTTACCTTTGTGAATCAGGCCCCATGGATTTTTGAAAAAAAAGTAGGCCTTCTCAAAGCAGTCATAACAGTTGAGCAAGTTTTACAACGCTCCTGGGGGCATATTACCAAGCAATAGCGATAATTATCGCTATTGCTTGGTTAAAGACAAAAATTTACCGCAGCTCTGCGGCGATTTTTACCGCAAATGAACCTTGGTATTACCAAGGTTTAACGCAAATGTGGTAAAAATCGCCGCAAAGCATGAATATCGCTGAAAAGTCAGCGATATTCATGCATTAGCGAGCTAATCCACTTAGCCATGTTATCCACCTCCCATTGGATAACATGGCTAAGAACCGCTCAGGGCAGGTGTTAGCTTTTCGAGATATTCCCGCTTAGCGCGAATATCTCCAAAAGTTGGTAATAAGAGATAGCGATGTTAGCGACTGTTTTCAGTCGCTAACATCTTGGCACGCCCACTTTGCATCTCATTAGTGATAAATATCACTGACATGCAAAGTGGGGCCCAAGATGGTTGTTATCTCCTACTAGCTGTCGCTAACTGGTGTTAGTGGCAGCTAGGTAATAGGGAGATAATTTTATCTCCGCTTTCTTGGCTTTTAAAGCCAAAAAAGCGGAGATAAACCCCCTTGATAATATGGCCCCACATTTTTCCAACTTTGCATGTTTGCCTTTCCGATGCTGCCATCGAGTACTTTGTCTGAAAACTCTTTATCAGTCTCATGACATTTACCAGCTTAATGACTAACTTGTTAATAATGAAAGCAATATTAATGTTTTTCTGTGTGTGCTCAGCTACATTAACAGATTTGATGAGGACATTAAAACTTCATGACATTCATATTTTTCTGTCGTTAATTACCTATAGAATTGAAAAGTGTATGTTGGCATTTCAGTCAGCTGCATGAGAATAACTGGCTCATCAAATTCCTCAAATGTCTTTGAGAACCAAATCAGGCACGTATTGTTATTGGTTATCTGAAATAAATAGTATATTTTCAAATATAATTATTCATTTCCAAAAAATACAGTTACTGCAAATAACTTGCTTGAAGATGAAGCTTATTTTTGGAAAACAATTGTGTGGAGCTGTTGGAAATCTTTGCACAGCATCATTCCTAACAGTTTCAACAATCACCGCCATCTTCGTTTTAGTCTGTGGCATATTTTTTCACTTCGTGCATGTTAATGTGTGTGCCACGCAAATCTGAGTATTTATTTAAACAAATTTGGTTCGGTTCTATATAAATTCATCAGAGGCAATATTGGGATTCATTAATCAACAGTGTGCCTGTCGAGTTTTTGGGGTGTAAACATGGGCATTAGTAAATTGTGAAATGCTTGATGTTAAAGTCTTATGTATATTGCACCGCAGAGATTCAGATTTTAGTCATAGTTTCACATACTGGGAAACAACGAGGTAAAATACTTCTAACAGTTTTCATTGTTATTAGGTTCCAGTCAGAGTTGCCACAAATGTGGATTGCTATTAATACTGACAAAATCAAGTACCATCAATAGAAACGCATTTATTTACGTTATCTTACCTTTATGTGTTTTTACAGTGTACTTTGACATTCAATGAGCCTATTCTCTGCTGTGGTACACATAGGTAGTGCATGATTGTTTGTCAAAATACAGAGCGCTGGATTTCAGTTGTACCACAGCCGTTTTGCCAAAATTTTCCAGGTTTATTTTCCGAACTTATGAAATTCTTTTTTTAAGCCCAGCTACAGACAATTGTAGCTGTATAACATAGCTTTGTTCATCTTATCACACAAATAAATATACAGAATTAGGACTTGAGTCATGCCATTTCGTCTGTTTTGGTTATTCTCATTCAGTCACTGTTCGAATTAAGGGGCGATTAGGATGGCGGTGAATCCGCATCCTCCGGGCCGGCAAGAGCCATCGCCGGCCTGGAGGATGCGGATTCACCGCCGCGGACATTTGAAACACCAACTGCCACATTAGGATGGAGGTGGGTGCCAGCAAGTCCGTCCGCCACTGATCCGCAGTGTATGCAGGCATATATGGTGGCGGTGTCTGCAAGTCACAGCCAGCCATATTAGGATGCAGGCTGAAACATGCTTTTCTACGGCGGCTTTTCCGCCCTGGAAAAGCATGTGGTCTTTTGTGTTTGGGGGCCTGTTGCGGGGCCCCAGGGTGTCGGGGGTGGGGGGTGCACATATGGGGTACCTATGGTGCCCCCCTGCATTTACATGCACAAAGCTGCAGGCGCCATGCGATGCCTGCCGCTTTGTGCATGTAAATGCAAAGAATGCATTTTTAACCTTGCGGCGGGTGCTGCTTCTAGCAGCACCTGCCGCAAGGTTAAAGATACGGGATGTGACCGCAAGGGTGGTGGTCACATCCAAATTGATATGGAGGGATCACCGCTGTCCCTGCGGACGGTCCCTCCACCTTGGGGGGGGGGGCGGACGGACGCAGGTCCGTCCTCCATCCTAATAGGCCTCCTAGTGCCATACATAGGGCCTGATTACGAGTACAAAGAGAACTATTGATGAACAGAATGCAGAACAATGTCATACACTCACCCCAGTACAAAGATCTGGGTTTAAATCCATTGTTTGTTTGCTCACCATGCCATTCCAGTTTGGACCCAGCCACATGCAAATCAGTCTTGACCCTGCGTCCAATGGGAAAAGTCCAGCCCAAACTGCCAGATCAGGTCCTCCCTGGACTGGAAACAAGCATCCGAGGACCCTTTTCGGGGTTTCACCCCTCTTCAGCCAAGATAGCTTGATTCCGGTGGCATGGAGAGCACGGGCCTCACGTCTGAGCATACCCATCCCACTCGGGTTGGCAAATGCAAAATGAACTATTGATGGACAGAATGCTACAATGTCATACACTCACCCCAGTACAGAGATCTGCATTCCGTCCATCAATTGTGTGTCTTTTGCTTGCATGCCCTAAGTGCACCAGGTATGCCCAGACGTGGGTCCTTGGCTCACTGTGCCACTGGAATCAAGCTATCCAGGCTGAAGAGGGGTGAAACCCTGAAACTGGTCCCAGGATGCTTGGGGAGCTACCCTGCTACTTTTTTTTGCATAATTTACGTATCACTCTATTCCTGAATCAGTATTGTTGTCTCTTTTACTGGGTGTCTGTGTATGTGTATGTGTGTGTGTGTGTGTGTGTGTATATATATATATATATTGCACAAAACGTTTTCTATTCCAGAAAATACGTAGACGACACACCAGGAGTTTGCTGTGCTGTGGAAATTTATTGGCAGCAAAAACAAACAACGCGTTTCACCTCACGGCTTGCTCACGTTTGCTGTGGATTCTAAAACATAGTCCTTTTACATTGTTTGTGCAATGATCATAGAAATAGGACTATCACGTAAACACCCAAAGTGCAAAGTGCGGGAGACATGTTGGAATTGGAAATTTATCAATTTCATTTCATTAGATTGGTGTCATACAAACCAAAGTATATCGTTGTTTAACTTGACAAAACAAGGCATTTATATGCTTCCAAAATTGTGTCATTTACGTAAGTAATGAAAGTTATATCAACATTTATGCATTACAATACTGTGCACGGGCATTAAGCCTTGTATCATTGTGACAAGTTTTCAAGCCATAGGCATACTCTTGGAGTTTGTTATGGATTTATCAAACCATAATTGTTCCAACCATAATTTTACAATCCAGCCCAAGTGGGCAGCAGAGAGAAACAGAGAATCTCGCCCCAGTGGGCTAAGTCTAGAGTCACTGAAATGTTGCCCAAGTGGGCAAATGTTCCAAACAAAATTCTTAAATCAAATCCAAATGTTTCTCTCTGCTGCCCACTTGGGCTGGATTGTAAAATTATGGTTGGAACAATTATATTGGGCTGACCATGTCATGAATGATGTATTATGTGACATCATCAGCAGTGCATTGCAAGGGCACGAGTTATAGTTAGCTCAACTAACTATAACAGGGGAATTTCTATTGTTATATATGAGTGAAATATCGAACTAACTATTACGTCCCTGAAACCTATGTTTTGTTTAGTGAATTTCTAAGGTTTTTTAAATGCTAATTCCTAACTATAACGTCTGTAAAACCTATGGTTTTTTCAGTGAATTTCAAAGGTTTTTTAAATCTTAATTTCATATTTTAATATTTATAAAACCTATACTTTTTCTATTTTTTTTCTATTTTGCAAATCTTTTATCCTTTTTTTAACTTATAAATTATGTAATATTTTATATCCTCCCCAAACAAATATGTATATCTCTTTTTCTTTTTTTTGGAGAAAACTAAAGTCCGTAACGGTAGTCTACCAAGCTCCATCAGCAAGCGAATCCTATCCACCATATTGAAATAATGCACATTTAGCATCCAATGCGTTCGTGACACCGTGTCCTGTGTAACAACATATACGGATGAGGTCGCATCACCTACTAGTTTGGTATGCAACAGATATGCAGTACCAAGCAGTGCATTACGTCATGTACGTATGGGATCGCTCCCACTGCATGTTGCGTATGTGACAAGTGCACACTGCCAGGCCCTGTCTTACATCATAGATGTATGGTGTTGCGCCGGGTACGCCATTCCCTCATTTTTTTTTATGTCTCAAAAGTATAAGTAAATAACTTTAAAGTGTATATGACAGCAATCGATCATTTGAACTATTTCAAACATTTATATATTTCTAACTGTAATAAACATATTATAGTAAATATATTGTTTCAAAATTGCATCAGGTGCAGTCTCCTTCCGCACTGAGTGCGTGATTAACATGTGACCTTAAGAAAAACTTTTGATTAGTTAATACCATTTCCCATTGTAGCAGTTGAAGGACGCCACCCATTTTAGTTGTTCTCTCTACAGCATTCCATGAGACACACCTCTTCTGCTTAGAGAGCTTTTTGAAACTTTTTGATATGTTCACATATCTTGCACTACACGCAACATTCAATGACGATCTTCATTAATATTAATCGTCTGTAAAGTAGCCTTCCACCTATGATAGCCATACACCTAAAAGTCTAAAGGTTTCATAACCAAAGTTTTCCCCACTACCAGAGGTAACATAGTTACATACATTGCCCACAGCACAATGTAATGTAATACGGCTGAGGGGCAGTATCATGCATAGATAATGAACACACAGACACAGATAGATACTGGAAGTGGCTATGGGCATGTGAGCTCAACATCTTTCTATTACCAGGTTCACATATCCACTGACGTCTGTAGTGGATGCATGTGGATTCAGTGTAAACCAGCCCTCAGGGAATAGTTGCTGCTATCATCAACTACACCAGTAATCATTGGATCACACACAGACATTCAATAATAAAAGAATCAACAGTTTGTGCAGCAGTAAGGTAGGGACAGTAGATGTGAAATAATACAGAAAAATGTTCTATTGAAATGAAATGAAATGAAAAACGATTTTTAACGCGCAACTAAGCCCAGGTGGGCGTCAAGGCGCCTGACCAAATAATACCAGGTAACAGAAAATAATCCTAATTACGGATATGCCCTGACAAAACACCAGGTCTTGAGCGCCTTTTTAAAGGAAGGCAGAGAGGGTTGCATCTTAATCTCAAGAGGTAACAAGTTCCATAGTTTGGGAGCAGCAATGGAAAAAGCTCTGTTTCCCCAGCGAACCCTTTTGGCACGTGGGACAACCAACAAATTCATCTCTGAAGATCTTAAAGATCTACCAGGCTGGTAACGGGTCAGCAGGGCACCAAGGGGATCAGAAGAACCCTCTGCCAAAGCTCGATAGACAAGACAAAGGATCTTAAACGAGATCCTGAGATGAATGGGCAGCCAATGAAGGCTCTTTCTGGCCATCGTAGCAGATGATGCTTTGGGAAGTGCTAAGACAAAGCGAGCAGCCGCATTTTGAACTACCTGTAATCGCTGAATGAGCCCCTTGTTGGAGTCTACATAAAGCGCATTACAGTAGTCCAATCTTGAGCCTATCAATGCCACTGCCACCTGTTTACGTGCTGAGGGAGAAAGATAGTGAAGAATCCTCCTGAGGATCTTTAACACCCCCCAGCAGGTGGCCACCGTGCGGATGACCTGTAGAGTCATGGATAAGGAGGTGTCAAAGATTACCCCAAGATTTCTTGCCGACTGGGAGGGAGATGGACAAGTTCCCAGTGAGGCCGGCCAACACTCATCCGACCAGATATCCTGGTCCTTGCCAAAGACCAGGATCTCAGTTTTGTCGGCATTCAACTTCAGGGAATTCTGAAGCATCCAGTCGGAGACTGTCTGCATACAGATCCTGAAGTTGGTGGCAGATGATGAAACTGAGTGGGCCAGTGACACCATAATCTGGGTGTCATCGGCGTATGACACCAATTCCATCCCCTGAGATTTTACTAGTCTTGCAAGGGGGGGCGACATAAATGTTAAATAGGGTTGGACTGAGAGCAGACCCTTGTGGCACCCCACACTGCAAGGACATAGCAGGGGAGAGGAACTCACCAAGCTTGACTCTTTGCTCCCTGTGCTGTAAAAAGGAGTGCAGAAGGTTCAGAGCCATGCCGGAGATCCCTACCTCCCTCAACCGAGATGTAAGCGTTGAGGGAGACAGGGTGTCAAACGCCGCTGTGAGGTCCAGTAGCACCAACACAGTAGTTTGGCCAGCGTCCACCTTCCTACGGATGTTATTTGCCACCATAGTCAGAGCTGTCTCAGTACTATGCGCCTTTCGGAACCCATGCTGGGAGCTGTCAAGATACCCAGATGAGTCCAGGAAGGCGGTAAGATGGCCGTTGAGGTGTGTCTCAAGAATCTTAGCAGGTGCGGGTAACAGTGAAATAGGTCTGAAATTTTTCAACTGTTCCGGGTCTAGCGTGGGCTTCTTGAGTAGTGGCTTCACTATCGCCTTCTTCCATATTAAGGGGAAGGTACCTTGATTTATAGCACCATTCATAACTTCCAGGAGTGGCGGGAGCAGTATCGCTCTGCATTCCTTCAAGATCCTCAAAGGGCAAGGGTCTAGGGGTGATGATGATTTGATCCTATCGAGTAGAAGCTCAAGTTCTTCTCGAGTAAGTGGTGGAAAGACCATTAGACTATCAGGGTGGTCTCTAGTCCAGGCTTCTAATTTGTTCAGGGTTTGGAGTGAAGTGTCGGTCAGGGACTTTCTCTGAGTTTCCAGCGCAAGATAAATGTCCTCAATTTTCTTGTGGAAGAACTCTGATATGTTGTTGCAGAGCTCCTGCGAGCCCACAACTGGATCCGGGACCTGTAGGGAGCAAAGGGAGTCTACAATCTTGAAAAGCTCCCTGGAGGAAGTGAGGGAGGTAGTAAGATTAGAGAAGTACTGCTGCTTTTCCCTAATAACACTAGATTTGTAATCAGCAAGTAGACCCTTATGTAATTCCCTTTCAATAGGATCCCATGCTTTCCTCCATTTTCTTTCCTGTCTTCTACAGCCCTGTCGAAGGAGTCTTAGTGAAGGAGTCTTAGTGAATCCGTGTACCACGGAGCAGTGTAAAAGAAACACAACTTGTGGTATACTGAGACACAATTAATCGATCTGAAATAATACACA
The DNA here is from genome assembly GCF_964263255.1 of Lissotriton vulgaris. NCBI lineage: Eukaryota > Metazoa > Chordata > Amphibia > Caudata > Salamandridae > Lissotriton > Lissotriton vulgaris. Next base: position 396,392,962 of record NC_141696.1, on the reverse strand, counting down.
AAAAGATTGTATCATAAAGGGTACATAAGTTCTAGTGCACTCAGATAGCCACATAAAAGTCATTCATCATGTCAACAACCAGTGATGATGTGTGCTGTAGAAGGGCGGGCCGTACTAGGAGTAATATCTGCTGCCATCAACACAACTTTGCAAAGCTAAGGAGTTAGGTCCTGGGACACAACATCATCTGCAATAGCAACTCAATCTAAATTGTGAACACTGGTATCTACAGTGTAGGCCAGGGAGAGCCGTCAGCAAGGGCCCATAGCTACATAAGGTGGAATTCAGCTACACAGTTTATGTTGTTGTCTTTTGTGAAGAGGAAGTGAGAGAAAGTATTCATGAATGCCTGTGTGAGTACTGTCTACAATTAACAATGCAGATAGCAGTATTCACAATTCAGGCTGAGTTGATCTTGTAGATGATGCAGTTCTGTAGGAAAAGACATTGCTCCAGTGAACTCTGTCTACACCATGCATACATATTATAACAGGCTCCAGACACGCTTTTTGTATGTTTTACTAAACAACCATGACATCCAACTACTACATATTTTCCTTCTTTTACATTCTGTTTAACATTTCTTTTCAAGCTGTAATGTTGAAGTACTTCATACAGACATAGCTGTTCCAGATGTTGACTCCTTTTCGGTTAGTATGTGTCCAACATATTCATGTTTTAATATTGTCAGTACTGTCTGTTTCATTTACTACTAATTCTTCAATTTCTTCAAATGATTTCAAGACTCTATTTTATTTGCAGGCAAAACCTAAACTTAACCAAATGATTCCTCATGACTTTGAATTTAAAATTGAAGATCACAAGCAGTCTGAACATTCATACAATCCAATTTCTCAGTGGGAAAGCATTTTCAAAGTAAAAATGTACATTTTTTTCTAAGGCTTTTTTCATCTTGTGTAATTTCTTCCCACATTTCTTTCATCTCTATTTTTTCTGAGTTTGGTATGTACGATGTAACATAATATGCAACAGCAAATGAGTTATCTCCAACATACTGAATGTCCATGTTCGCATTCCACTATACTTTGACACGTCTGTTCTTTTTAGCATATAGTTATTCTTTGGAGATTTTTGAGTTATTGTGTGCATTACAAAATAAAAAAAATACTCTTCCTTTACAAATGACTGGACAGGAAAAACATCTGGTGTAAAATTTTCCTTTAGTCTTGTATTTTTTTCTGCAACCCTTTCAACAACCGTGACTTTCTCAGGCTTCTATCTCCTTCTTCTCTTGGTATCTCAAATGTCACATACTATTCAATGAAAGACAATACTGTTTCATCAGAATCATTTCCAAATTTAGGTTCATCCTTGATCCATAATAGCATTTGTACATGAGGTGCACCTCTTGCTTGATACTCCTTTCTCCAAAAGAAATCTGTAACCTCTCCAAAAGGTGTATTCTTTTTATTGCAGATAGAAGACATCATAGCTTGAAACCTATCATCAAAATATCTGTACACACTTACAGGATCCAATGAACACAGTTCACCATGAGTCTTTATTTCAACATTTTTTATATTGGAATTCAATTCTCTTAGAAAGTCACGCAAATCTTCCCATGCATACCCTGCACAGCTAAGTGTGACAAACCATATTGTTGTACCTAAATTCCATAACATACACTTGAGTTCTTCATGACGACAATACCAATACTCATTTGTTCCACGTTGACATGCCATCAAATTGATTAAGTGTCCTTCTAAATTTTCATCTGTTTCTTGAACTTTCTCCACAAATTCTTTCGCAGAAAGTACTTATTGATGAACTTTATTTTTAAGTATGTGGTTCACTGCATGCGACAGAGAAGACAGATCACTTTCAAACAAAAGGTGAAATATGTATGAAATGCACTGTCGAAATATAGGATCTTCAGAATATAATCTGAAATTTCAAGTGGTCAAATTGAGAAAGTGGACAAGTCAATGACTGAAGATATTTATGAACATTACACAATATATCCTTTGTATTCAAAAGAATTAATAGGAAGTTGCATTGAGTTATTTGAAATGAAAAAAGCACAGGGAACTACAATGAGTGTATGGGAAAAAAGCTTGAAAGTTCATTATTTTCCACAGCTGTTTCCTGCAGGAGAAGGTGGACAGTATAATGATCAACCTGTAGAGATTGCAGCTTCAGAATATCGGTCAACAAGATTCATCTTCTAACCGTATTACCTGTTCACCCACATTTATAGTTTTATAATAAATATTGTTCTCTATAAGATTTAAGGTACCCTTTTCAACTTTATTAACACCCACAATTTCTTGCCATATTTTCCAACTTTTTGTTACTACACCATTTACTAGAATGACTACTGCCTAATTTTCCTCTTTCACTCAAGCAATAGTTTCAATATTTATCTTAAAATCCAAAGGTAAGTACAACACTCTTCCTTCAAACCTCTTTGCAAGTCTGTTGGTGGCAGTTTACTTGTTTTAGGCTCCATCCGAACTATAGTTTGAAAAGAATTAACACATTGAATTAGAACAGACTCATATGTATTCAATTCTGCCAGTTCCTCCGGAATAGCTACTAATACTAAGTTATTATGTACTGCTCTAAAAGGCATTTTGTTCTTTTCTAATTTGTTGTAACAATATTTACATATACGTTGATCACTACCTAACTCAAATTGACCTTCCACCAAAAAGTAAATTGCTAATTCTACTCACTTACCATTGTTCCCCTTTTCACTTTTCAAATACAAATCAACATTCCTACTTTGACTTTTACAATGAGTATGTCAACAACAAACACAAACATAGTTTTGTTTTTCAGACCACACTACATTAAACTTTCCAATTTCTTCTTTAAACTGTTCAGTGCTAATCACTTTCCCATCTCCTCCAACTGCTCCTCTGAACCGAAATATTGCATTTCAATATCATCACACTTTATTCAACAACTAATAAAGTGGCATAGAAAAGACTTGTACTCAGTTCACTTAAAAATAATGCAGGACTTTTTACATAGCACACTTTCCCCAAAAACTTCTGCATTTCTGTATGACGTACTGCTAACATCCTCAACTGATGAGAAACACTTTTACTAACTTTTCTTGAAAGACAAGCCAGAGAATGCCCATACTTGTCAGTATATTTTCTTACATAACAAGGATTTAGTCCTTGTAACAACTTAACGTTCTGTTTAATACTTTCTCTTCAAAATCGCAATGAATAACTTCTGTTTTCAATTGAAAGCACTATCCTCTATACTTTCAATACATTGCTTCTCTTTGAATTCAAACATTTACTTTAATATTTGCAGCATGTTTTCATTGAATTCTGAATCACTCTAGATCGAAAAAGTCTCTGACGAATTTCATGAAACTGCTTTTGTCTCCGAGTAACAGATACTATTTCTTTATCATGTTTCCTTTTCCTGGTATTTGAAATTGAACCCAGCTTCACCTTACTTGAAAAAATCTGCTTTTTCCTCTTGTGTGATAATTTTTTCATTAAATGTTCGTAATATTTTTCTTCACAAAATATCTTGTACTTATAGTAGAACAGTTTCTGTACTACTCGCATTTTTTTCTAATTGAAGATTTTGCCTTTTGCTGAAATATATATTTTTCTTCTCTTTTCTTTTTTTCACTTCTTCTTGGCATTTCGTAATTTTAATACAAACGAAATAATTTGTTGAAAAACAAAAAATAGATTCCATTATTTTTCACATTTGTTCACTATGTTAAAATAATAACCTACAATCACAGAACTTCCACTAACGACTTCCACACCCAGTGCTGCAACGTGATGGACCACGGCAGAGGAGCACTAGGATGACAAGTAGTGCCATTTAACATACAGCAAGTATTTATGTAATTATTTACATACACCTTTACATTTTATATGTAACTGCACTACCTCGTACTTTACACCGCACCCACCACCCCACAGCACTCTTTCTGCAACCCATCGCAGACAACTTTATAGACAGTATTTAAAAAAAATTTAATCTATGTACTTAGAATGATATTATCAACCAAACAGCACACACACAAATTACTAATATTAACCTACAATTTTTATCTACAACTTCCCAAACATAACACTGCACCCGGGCTTTAAGTGGGGGGGGGGTGTCTGTGGGGGTCTGAGTACCAGCGCTTTATTTTTAGGGGCCTCGAAACAGGTCTTTAGGGGGTCTATTTTCGGGCCTCGCAAACCTCATCCGGTTTTTCTTTCGTAATTGCCCTGCAGTGAGACTGTGAGAGCATGCACATTACTCACTACTTAGAAGTGCAACCATCATGCCAGGTGACTCGCATTGTAGGAGAACTGAAGTCCTTTAAAAAGACACTTTTTCTCTCAGAATTTCCCTTCCCTTTTTGCAACACAGGAGGAACATCATTGTGGGGTAATTAGCAAACAGACCGCCAGGCGCGCATCGCCCATTGCCCCGGACTCTCTCCGACATTTATTGGTAAATAAGACTCTGTTCTTTTACACTCGTATTTACAGCCCCTACATCCCCACTCAGCCTATTGCTGAAAGAATTAGGCTCCCCAAAATTTTGCTCTGGTTGCGCCTCTGTGAACGACTACAAGCAGGCAACTCCAGCACAAACCTGCTCTGACCTTAAACACTCTCTTGTTTTAGTGCTATGAAAACACACGCTCTGCCTGCCTCACTTAGGTCTCACACCCCTTCTTTAATATGAAGATAAAAGCTTTCCAATTACTTTTATATTCCTATCCGGTGCTTCACATGGAAATATAGAACTCAAGGTTCTCACCACCCCAAATTAGCTCTCTTGTATACTTTCTCAAATGTGAGAAGTACAAGTGTTCAGTATCTGTCAGTCACAGGCACTTTAAAACAGTGTGCCAATATACAACTAGACAAACCTTTATGTTTCTAAATTAACGTCTTAGACTTAAAAGCTCCTTTACATGTCTGTCGCTAGATGTACCTTTGTTTAAAACCCCACCAGAGAAGGGTGGTGAAGTATGCTCCACAAAGAGCAACTCAAAGCTTTGTTCTTTATTAAAAAATCTGCCTGTCAATACTTTTCGCAAGCCTTTTCCACCCCTTAAGAGGCGGGGTGGATGAGTACAATGCGTCGTATTTAGGATCAGGGCAGACGATGCACGGAAATAAGAACGTATAGTTAAATAAAGGGTGAGTCGATGCATGGCCAGATGCATCAATGCGTAAATACATAGATGGATGTATCAATGTATGGATGGATGGAAGGATGAATGAATGCAGGGACCAGTACCTAAAATAGTTGGGTGGGCTGATGCTTAGGATTGGTTCTGGGACAGATGTATCTATGGGTATATATAGGCGTATGGCTGCATGAACGGCACAGTGCTTACAATAGGCGAGTAGACTCACAGATGCTTAAGATAAGTGGAGGAACAGATGTATGTATGTATATAAGTAGGAATGTATGCATCAACTAAAAGATGGTTAGATGGCGCAGTGCTTAGGATGGATGGATGCTGGGTATTAATTGGGCGGGGTCTGAGGACCAATGGAAAAAAGAACAGTTGATGGTCAGAATGCAGAACAATGTCATACGTTCACCCCAGTACAGAGTTCTGGGCCTAAATCCATAGTTTGTTTGCTCACCATGCCATTCCAGTTTGAACCCAGACATATGCAAATCAGTCTTGACCCTGTCTTCCATGGGAACCGTACACCACGAACTGCCGAGCCAGGTCCTCCCTGGACTGGAAACAAGCAACCTAGGACCGGTTTCAGGCTGTCAGCCATCATCAGCCACGATAGCTTGATTCCAGTGGCATGGAAAGCACAGGACTTACATCTGAGCATACCCGTCCTACTCTGTGTGACAAATGCAAAAACCAACAGTTGATGGACAGAATGCAGAACAATGTCATACGTTCACCCCAGTACAGAGTTCTGGGCCTAAATCCATAGTTTGTTTGCTCTCCATGCCATTCCAGTTTGAACCCAGCCATATTGTAAATCAGTCTTGACCTTGTGCTCCATGGGAACAGTCCAGCCCAAACTGCCAAGCCAGGTCCTCCCTGGACTGGAAACAAGCATCCTAGTACCCGATTTGGACTTTAAGCCCTCACCAGCCAGGATAGCTTGATTCCAGTGGCATGGAGAGCACAGGACTCACGTCTGAAAAAACCCGTCCCACTAAGCGGTGACAAATGCAAAAACAACAGTTGATGGACAGAATGCAGAACAATGTCATACATTCACCCCAGTACAGAGATCTTGGCCTAAATCCATCGTTTGGTTGCTCACATGCCATTCCAGTTTGAACCCAGCCATATGCAAATCAGTCTTTACCCTGTGCCCCATGGGAACCGTCCAGCCTGAACTGTCAAGCCAGGTCCTCCCTGGACTGGAAACAAGCATTCTAGGGCCAGTTCGAGCTTTCAGCCCCCATCAGCCAGGATAGCTTGATTCCAGTGGCATGGAGAACACGGGACTCACGTTTGAGCATACCCGTCCCACTCGAGGTGACAAATGCTAAAACAACAGTTGATGGACAGAATGCAGAACAATGTCATACATTCACCCAAGTACATAGATTAGGGCCTACAACCATCATTTTTTTGATCACCATGCCATTCCAGTTTTAACCCAGCCACATGCAAATCAGTCTTGACCCAGTGCCCCATTGGAACAGTTCAACCAGAACTGCCAAGCCAGGTCCTCCCTGGACTGGGTACAAGCATCCTAGGACCGGTTTCGGGCTTTCAGCCCTCATCAGCCAAGATAGCTTGATTCCAGTGGCATGGAGAGCATGGGACTCACTTCTGAGTACGCCTGGGTGGTAAATTCCATTCCGTCCATGCAATTTGCGGAATTTGGGTAATTTCGTGTTCCGGGCAGAATGTGAAATTGCCCAAAATTCTGCGTTCCGCCACTTAATGACATTTTTAGCTTGTTCGCGTTCTCAAAATGCGTGTTCGCGAGATATTTTCCCCAAGCACGTGAACAGCGATTGCGAACTAAAAAAAGCACCGCCAACAAGCATTTTCGCTTGTTTGTGGAATTTCTGCTTGTTCGCTCAGACTTTTTTCCGTTCCGCAGAGATTAACGTAACACGATTATCCACATTTTGCCCACCCCTACTTCTGAGCACACCCGTGCCACTCAGGGTGTCAGATGCAAAAACAACAGTTGATTGACATAATGCAGAACAATGTCATACATTCACCCCGGGAACAGAGATCTGGCCCTAAATCCATTGTTTTTTGCTCAGCATGCCATACCGGTTTGAACCCAGCCATATGTAAATCAGTCTTGACCCTGTGCCCCATGGAAACAGTCCAGTCCGAACTGCCAAGCCAGGTCCTCACTGGACTGGAAATAAGCAACCTATGACCAGTTTCAGGCTTTCAATCAGCATCAGCTAGTATAGCTTGATTCCAGTGGCATGGAGAGCACGGGAGTCACATCTAGGCACACCCGTGCCACTCAGGGTGTCAAATGCAAAAACAACAGTTGATGGACAGAAAGCAGAAAAATTTCACCCACTCACCCCAGTACAGAGATCTGGGCCTAAATTCATAGTTTTTTTGCTCACCATGCCATTCCAGTTTGAACCCAGCCATATGCAAATCAGTCTTAACCCTGTGCCCCATGGTAACAGTCCAGCCCGAACTGCCAAGCCAGGTCCTCTCTGGACTGGAAACAAGCATTGTAGGACAGGTTTTGGGCTTTCAGCCCTCATCAGCCACGATAGCTTGATTCCAGTGGCATTGGGAGCACAGGACTCACATCTGAGCACACCCGTCCCACTTGGGGTGACAAATTCAAAACAACAGTTGATGGACAGAATGCAGAAAAATGTCATACATTCACCCCAGTACAGAGATCTGGGCCTAAATCCATTGTTTGATTGCTCACCATGCCATTCCAGTTTGATCCCAGCCATATACAAATCAGTCTTGACCCTGTGCCCCATGGGAACCGTCCAGCCCGAACTGCCAAGCCAGGTCCTCCCTGGACTGGAAACAAGCATCCTAGGGCCGGTTCGGGCTTTCAGCCCTCATCAGCCAGGACAGCTTGATTCCAGTGGCATGTAGAACACGGGACTCACGTTTGAGCATACCCGTCCCACTCGAGGTGACAAATGCTAAAACAACAGTTGATAGACAGAATGCAGAACAATGTCATACATTCACCCAAGTACAGAGATCTGCGACTACAACCATCGTTTTTTTGATCACCATGCCATTCCAGTTTTAACCCAGCCACATGCAAAACAGTCTTGAACCTGTGCCCCATTGGAACGGATCAACCCGGACTGCCAAGCCAGGTCCTCCCTGGACTGGGTACAAGCATCCTAGGACCGGTTTCAGGCTTTCAGCCCTCATCAGCCAGAATAGCTTGATTCCAATGGCATGGAGAGCATGGGACTCACTTCTGAGTACGCCTGGGTGGTAAATTCCGTTCCGTTCGTGCAATTTGCGGAATTTGGGTAAGTTCGAGTTCCGGGCAGAACGTGCAATTGCCCAAAATTCTGCGTTCCGCCACTTAATGAAATGTTTAGCTTGTTCGCGTTCTCAAAATGCGTGTTCGCAAGATATTTTCCCCGAGCACCCGATCAGCGATTGCAAACTAAAAAAAGCATCGCCAACAAACAATTTCGCTTGTTCGTGGAATTTCTGCTTGTTCGCTAAGACTTTTTTCCGTTCCGCGGAGATTAACGTAACGTGATTACCCAAATTTCGCCCACCCCTACTTCTGAGCACACCCGTGCCACTCAGGGTGTCAAATGAAAAAACAACAGTTGATGGACAGAATGCAAAAAAATTTCATCCATTCACCCCAGTACAGAGATCTGGGCCTAAATACATAGTTTCTTTGCTCAGCATGCCATTCCAGTTTGAACCCAGCCATATGCAAATCAGTCTTGACCCTGTGCCCCATGTGAACCACCCAGCCCGAACTGCCAAGCCAGGTCCTCCCTGGACTGGAAACAAGCATTCTAGGGCCGGCTCGGGCTTTCAGCACTCATCAGCCAGGATAGCTTGATTCCAGTGGCATGAAGAACACGGGACTCAAGTTTGAGCATACCCGTCCCACTCGAGGTGACAAATGCTAAAACAACAGTTGATGGACAGAATGCACAACAATGTCATACATTCACCCAAGTTCAGAGATCTGCGACTACAACCATTGTTTTTTTGCTCACCATGCCATTCCAGTTTTAACCCAGCCACATGCAAATCAGTCTTGACCCTGTGCCCCATTGGAACAGATCAACCCGGACTGCCAAGCCAGGTCTTCCCTGGACTGGGTACAAGCATCCTAGAACCGGTTTCGGGCTTTCAGCCCTCATCAGCCAGAATAGCTTGATTCCAGTGGCATGGAGAGCATGGGACTCACTTCTGAGTACGCCTGGGTGGTAAATTCCGTTCTGTTCGTGCAATTTGCGGAATTTGGGTAATTTCGTGTTCCGGACAGAACGTGCAATTGCCCAAAATTCTGCGTTTTGCCACTTAATGAAATTTTTAGCTTGTTCGCGTTCTCAAAATGCGTGTTCGCGAGATATTTTCCCCGAGCACGCAATCAGCAATTGCAAACTAAAAAAAGCATCGCCAACAAGCAATTCCGCTTGTTCGTGGAATTTCTGCTTGTTCGCTAAGACTTTTTTCCGTTCCGCAGAGATTAACGTAACGCGATTACCCAAATTTCACCCACCCCTACTTCTGAGCACACCCGTCCCACTCAGGGTGTCAAATGCAAAAACAACAGATGATGGACATAATGCAGAACAATGTCATACATTCACCCCGGGAACAGAGATCTGGGCCTAAGTCCATTGTTTTTTGCTCAGCATGCCTTTCCGGTTTGAACCCAGTCATATGCAAATCAGTCTTGACCCTGTTCCCCATGGAAACAGTCCAGTCCGAACTGCCAAGCCAGGTCCTCACTGGACTGGAAATAAGCATCCTATGACCAGTTTCGGGCTTTCAGCCCTCATCGGCCAGTATAGCTTGATTCCAGTGGCTTGGAGAGCACGGGAGTCACGTCTAAGCATACCCGTCCCACTCTGGGTGACAAATGCAAAAACAACACTTGATGGACAGAATGCAGAAAAATTGCATCCATTCTCCCTAGTACAGAGATCTGGGCCTAAATTCATAGTTTTTCACATTTTCCTCCCCATACTCTTTGGGACTCTTTCAAAGCTACGGCATGAGGATTCATTATCGACTGTGTTTATCAGAAAAAGAAACGATTTCTTCAGAAACTGAAATCTTCTCTCGCCCACATAAAAAAGTTGGAACATCAATTCTATACCTCTTCTGCTAAATGTATGTCTCTTGATCTTCTGCGCGACAAAATTTCCTTTAATGAACTTTCTATGGATAATGCCTCTTCCATACTTCTTCGGAGTAGTGCACAGTATTATGGTGGTCGTAATAAATCTGGCAAACTTTTAGCTAATTATCTTAAAGCCTGCAAGGAACGCACTGGGATTGAATCTATTTTCTCATCAGATAATACTCTCCTTCATGAGACCGACAAGATTCTTGACCAGTTCCAACTTTTTTACCAGCAGCTTTACACTCCAGAATCTCCTCCTTCTCCCTCTATGCTTCATTCCTACTTTGAGAAACTTCCTAAACCTTCTACACCTCATCTTAACTTTGCCTCCCTTGATCTTACTCTTCACGAACTTTCCGCAGCACTCTCTTCCCTTACTAAAGGTAAAACTCCTGGCCCTGATGGTTTTCCAGTGGAATTCTATTTACATTTTCCTGATCTTCTTCTGCCCAAGCTATTAACTCTTTTTCAGTCTTTTGCTTCCTCGGGTTCTGCTGCAGGCACTTTTCAAGACGTTACCATCTGTTTGATTCCAAAAGAGGGCAGAGACCCTAAATTCGGCAAAAACTATCGCCCTATTTCGTTAGTTAATGTTGACCATAAACTCTTCGCCAAATTACTTGCTTTACGATTAGTTTCTTTTATGCCACATCTCATCGGCAAAGCGCAATGTGGTTTTATCAAAGGTAGGCTTACTTCTGACGATTCTCGCCTTTTTCTCAATGTCCTAAATAAAGCTTCCTCTCTGTCGTTCCCTTTAGCTGCCATTTCAGTTGATGCTGAAAAAGCGTTTAATCGGGTAGATTGGTCCTTCTTATTTGCTTCTCTGAATTGGCATGGTTTTGGTCACAAATGTATATCTCTTGTATCTCTATTATATTCCTCTCCCAAGGCTTCTGTTCTTGTTAATGGTCATCTCTCTGCTTTCTTCACTCTTCAAAGAGTCGTTTGTCAAGATTGTCCTCTTTCTCTGCTCCCTTTTTGTTTTGGCTCTTGAACACTTCTTGTCCTCCATTCGCCAGAATACCTCTATTTTCGGTTTTCCCTATGGTGAAGACCAGTTAAAACTCTCTGCATATGCTGACGATATCCTTTTGTTCATTTCAGACCCTGAGTCTTCCATTCCTCCTTTATTAGCCGAGTTTGATGAGGAAACAAGATTAATTCAGACCAGACAGAAATGATCCCTTTGACAAAGTTTTGCCTTCCTCATCTTTTCTCTTCTACAGATTTTACCTGGAATAGCACAAGATTAAATATCTTGCGATTTGGTTCTCTAACTCTATCACTGCCTCTATCAAATTGAATATGTCCTCTGTCCTCTCGCATATTGACCAATTATTATCCTCTTGGAATCCGCTTTTTCTTTCATGGTGGGGTAGGTTGGACTCTATTAAAATTATGATTTCTTCTATTTCTTACCTATACGCTTTCTATGCTACCTGTCCATATTCCTGCTCTATATCTCAAACGTCTTGACTCTTCCATCTCAAAATTTCTTTGGAAAGGCAAAAAGTCCAGAATCTCTCTCTCTTCGCTCCCTAGACCCAAATCCAACGGTGGCGTTAACTTCCCTGACTTTTGTCTATATCATAAATCCTTCTCCCTTCATCAAGCTTCACGTTGGCTTTCACGTGAAGCCTCCCCTTTCTCTCCTCTTTGGCTCTCGATTGAACGTACCTTTCTGTCCCCTTTTTCTTTTGAAGAGCTTGTCCATTTTTCTTTGAAATCCCCCTATGAGTCTTTCCCATTATTCAAACACACTTCTTCCCTCCTACGACCTTTATTCTCTCTTTCATCTACTTCCCGTGACTCCTTTTTACAACAACCCATCTGGTTCAATTTGCTTATTCTTATCAATAATAGACCTATCTGTTGGTCCCCTTAGAGATGAAAGGGTATTATATGGGTTCATCAGATCTTTGATGGTACTACTCCTTGCTCCTTTCTGTTTTTTCAACTTCAATTTTCTTGCCCTCATTCCTTCTTGCACAAATATACAATTCGTATGGGAGTCATTCACGATCGTTATTATTCTCTGTCTCCCGCGCTTTCCCTTGCTCCTCCTTCTTCTCTCTTGGCGTTGCTCTCTACCCTTCCTAAAGCGTATCTTGAATACAAATTCTTTTCTTCTCCTAACCTGGATCATCCTAAATCTAAAGTTGAACTTTCCTGGGAAGCTGATCTAGGCTGTACTTGGCCCACTTAACTTTGGGGGAAACTCTGGGTCAAATCCTTGAAAGTTTCTCGCTCTGCCTCTCTCACTCAGTCTCTTTTCTTTCTGTATCACAGACTTTATCTTTCTCCTCTTTCCCTTTCTCGCTTTTCCTCTTCTTCTGATTCTGCCTGTTGGTCTTGTAATTCGCCAGATTCTGATCTTTTACACCTGTTCTTCTATTGTCCTACGGTTTCTACTCTTTGGACACAGGTTTGGCAGTGCATTTCTCAGATGTTCTCACTTTCTTTTCCATTCTCACCTTCTAATATTTTTCTAGGTAGTCTCTCAGATGCATTTAATTTACCGCCACACTCTTGTGGTCTCTTTGATCTTATGCTTGCAATCGCCTTTCAACATATCTCTTCCAATTGGAAATCCCTTGCTAATGTCTCCATGCAACATTGGTGGAATTCTATTTGTTACTTTCATGGACTTGATATTTCTTTTGCCTCCTCCTGTAAACCTCCTCATAATGTTGAGCTTTATTGGCTTACCCTCACTGTTTATTTGGATTCTTTAGCTACAAAAATGAAACCATCACTAATCAATTCTGAGAATTTTAGACCTCCTTAAATGAATTACTCTCTGTTGTATTTATATCTCATTGTATTTATCTTTTGAGGTTGTTTATTAGCTCTCCTGGTTTCTCCCAATGCTTATTGAGATATTATACAGTTTTTGCAGGTTGCCTTTATTTCCTTTACCTCTTTTATCGCCTCTATGATTTTCTTTTTCTTTCTTTCTACATTTTGTTTTCTCCCCCCTTTCTCTCTTTCTTCCCCCACTCTTTCCCTTTAAAATTTCATAAAATGCTTTCTTGTGCTCTAATTTTGACATTAGGAATTGCTTTTGCTTTCCCATATATTCTGTATCTCCCTTCCTTTTGTCAGTTGTTACCTTTTATTATATTAATAAAGATCTACAAACAGAAAAACAGTACCAGCACGGAGGCTCATTCAAATTTTGGCTAACCTCACGTGCCAGGTACTTTTTTAACATCACTTTATCACTTCTTTGAACCCACCACTCACTTTTATATACAATACTCCACACACCACACATACCCCTAGATTCATCAAAGTCCCGTTTTGCGAGTCCTTAATAGCGATTATTAAGGAATCGCTATTAAGGACTTGCAAAACGGGATTCATGTAGGAATCGCTAAATAAATTGCGATTCCTACACATTCCTTATTTGTGATTAGCAATTTGCAAATCGCAAATAAGGATGCGATTTCAAGGGTGCTAGGGGTGTCCAAAGGACACCCTGTAGCACCCCTGAAATGTAATCTACATTGGTGTTGCGCACACACATGTCCAAAGGACATGGAAAGGGGCGACCACTCGGTCCCCCCGAACGTATGGTAGGGTGCCCTGACCCCCCCGGGAAACCATTTTGGGCGGGAGGCGTGTCTCGGCTGGTATGCCCGAAGCGGCGTAGCCGGGGCGTGCCTTTTTCCCGCCCAAGAGGGGTTGTCCTAGACACTTACACCGTTGGCCACGCCCTGTAGGCGGATCGGAGGAGGGTACACGCCCTCCAGAGGAAGAATAAAAGGAGCAACAATCCATAGAAGCATCCTCTTGTTCCTGTGCTTGGAAGCTGCACCTCCTCGTTGCACGTGAGCCCTCGACGGAACAAGGAGCCAATTTTGAGAACTTGTAATTTTTGTGCTTCTCTTTTCAGTGATCCCGAATCTTTGGATCCAGGACCTCGTCGAGCAGCAATTTTCGAATATCCGATAACGATGCCTGGCAAGAAGGTCGGAAAGAAGATTGGGACCGAACAGATGCTTCGCATGCTGGTGAAAGACATGGCGAACATGAAAAAGCAGATGGCGGCAATGAATAATACGGGCAGACCGAAGAAAGTCATCGGACCAGCATTGCCGGGAGTAGTCCCTGCCGGGAGAGGTAAAAGGGCCAGGAATAGGGCGGCAGGGGAGGAGGCCCCAGTTCCCGAGTCACCCCCGGCGAGCCCGGTCGGTCCAGTGGAGGCCCCAGTTCCGATCCCGAACGCGGGACAGCCGACCCCTGTTGTGGTTACACCCGTTAACGAGGAGGATATGCCACCCGAGTTGGCCGCCCAGTTAGCTGCATGGTTAGGCAAGAACACCGAGGGTGCTACGGCGCCAGGAGACACGGCCGAAGAGGCCAGGTTACTAATGAAGCAGTTGCGGCAGTCGAGAGATGCTGCGAAGGCGCCTTTTCCTCTTGTTTCCCCTCAGGTTCCCTCGGAACAACCGGCGTCTGGCGTTGGAACAACAACAGGACCAGCTACCGATTCGGGTAAGCAGCCGTTACCAATGGCAAGGGAGGGATCACTACCCTCAAGAAGGGAAAGGGTGGTCCAACATATCCCGATGGCCACGAAAGAATTGATCTGGGCTGATAAATATGTGAACATGTTTTCTCTCTTGACCGACCACCATGAGGTAGAGCACGTTAAAAGTCAGAAGGATTTGTTGCATCCGAGTGTATGGCGTGCAAAAATAGCGGGATTAAGGGTGGATGAGACGATCGCTAATTGGGCCAGGGCATTTGCAATGTTCACTGCGATCATGGGGGAACTGGGCCCGAGGTATTGACTGAATTGGCG
The DNA here is from genome assembly GCF_964263255.1 of Lissotriton vulgaris. Taxonomy (NCBI): domain Eukaryota; kingdom Metazoa; phylum Chordata; class Amphibia; order Caudata; family Salamandridae; genus Lissotriton; species Lissotriton vulgaris. The sequence continues at coordinate 396,377,851 of NC_141696.1, read as the reverse complement.
TGCTACCAGACACGTATAATGGATTTCTATGAAACGTATGAAGGCAATCAATGGCTTGGTTATGATAATAAGTTTCGTAAGGCCAAGGAGCACGACTCATCTCTGACGTGGGATTGTTTCGACTCCATCTCTTGGCAGAAGCAGCTCATGCCGAGCACGACGAAGTCATCTTCGCTTGGCGGGAATGGGGCGGAGCCCTCCCGCCATTATTCGGCGGCACCCTTTCGAGCGGGCACCAGCAGTGATCAACACCCAAGGAGTAGTGGGAACTCGGGTAGAAAAGGGGTCTGTTGGAGCTTTAACAGAGGCAAGTGCACGAGGCCACAAGGGACATGTAAGTTCAAGGATGAGTGTGCGGGGTGCGGACAATCTTCACACCCTGAGAGTTCGTGCAGAGCCAAGAATGGTGATACAGGGGGTAGAGGAGGAGCCAAACAGGTCTAATGTCGACCGAGGGGCACCACTACCTACTCCCGTGGACATCATGGCAATGATCCCTTGGCTGAACCGAATACCCTGATCATGTCTCCGCCGGGGTGTTGCGAGACGGTTTCTCATATGGTTTCCGCATCCCGGCGGGGGATTTTTGGGGGGAATCACAGTGTAAGAACCAACTGTCGGTTCAGCAGAATACGGCGGTAGTGCAAGCTAAAATTGCAAAGGAGGTGGCCCGTGGGCGGGTGGCCGGACCATATGGGCATCCGCCAGTTACTAACTTCATTTGTTCACCGTTGGGAGTAGTCCCCAAGAAGGACCCAGGTGAGTTTAGGTTAATCCATAACTTGTCCGCTCCGAGGGGTCTTTCGGTGAACAATGCGATTGACCCTGGAGTTTGTTCGGTGCGGTACGCCTCCTTCGATGAGGCCGTCGCCATGTTGAATCGCCTGGGGCCCGGAGCGCTGATGGCGAAATCAGATATTGAATCAGCATTCCGGTTGCTCCCGGTACACCCGCAGGATCAGCGTTTGCTAGGTTTTGTGTTTCAAGGACGCTACTACATGGATAAATGTATGCCAATGGGTTGCTCCATCTCTTGTGCGTATTTTGAGAAATTCAGTAGTTTTTTGCAATGGGCGTTCACCAGAGCCACGGGCTTTACGCAGGTTATGCATTACCTTGATGATTTTTTGTTCCTGGGGGCAGCCGGTGACACAGAATGTGCACAGGCTTTGCGGGAATTTTGCAATCTCATGAAACGATTTGGCGTGCCACTGGCACCAGGGAAGACGGTGGGGCCATCTACTTCACTTGAGTTTCTTGGAATTGAGCTCGACTCTGTGGAGGGATGCTTCCGTTTACCCAAGGAGAAGGTAAGGAAATTTAAGGCCTCTCTCGAATTGTGCATCTGCGAGAAAAAGGTAACTCTCCATCAGTTGCAACAAGCAGTGGGCCAGCTTAACTTTGCCCTTAGAGTGATTCCGATGGCTCGCCCCTTTTCCCGCTCTATTGCACAAGCCATGGTTGGCCTCAAGGAAGGGCACCACCGCACGCGACTGTCAGCAGAAGTTCGCCAGGATATGCGCATATGGTTGGCATTTCTGGCGGATTTCAACGGTCACGTCATGTGGAACAAGCCACCAGCTTCCTCCGAGGAAGTGGGGTTATGGACCGACTCAGCGGGGAGTGTGGGATTTGGCGCCATCTTCAGTAATCGATGGTCGGCGCGAACATGGCCGACGTGGTGGCACGACAGTGGGCTCACAGGTAACATTGGGTTTCTTGAGCTGTTCCCCATTTTTGTGGCCTTGAAGACATGGCCGGATGGGTTTCGTGATCGCACAGTGGTGTTCTGGTCTGATAACATGACCGTGGTTGAATGTATCAATAATCAGGCAGCACGCTGCAAGTGGATTTTGAGATTACTGAAAAAAATTCTTCTACTGTGTATGAGACTAAATGTCCACTTTAAGGCAAGACACGTGCCTGGTGTATTGAACCAGGCGGCTGATGCACTCTCTCGTCCCACATGCGGGCCTTCAGGGGTTATCTACCCTCTGCGGACTTGGTGGCGGCACCATTTCCCGAAGCTCTCTGGTCACTCGGTGCCCCGGATTACAAGACCTCGTGGGAGCAAGTCTAGCACCCAGGACAAGGAAGGCATACGAAGGAGCGTTCCGTTCCTATTGGTCATTTTTGGGTCCAGCTAGGGGGGAGCATTGGGGGCAGGAGGAGTATGTCCTCAAGTTTCTGGTATCACTACACCAGGCAGGCCGATCAGCGGCAACAGCCAATAGGCACCGGGCCGCCATTGCCTTCATGGCGCAGGCTCATGGCATCCAGGACCCCACATCGTCCTTTCTCGTAAAGAAGGCACTGCGTGGGTGGCAACGCCTTGAGGGTCGTAGAGTGGACGAGAGGCGCCCGATTGGACTAGCTAGGTTGTCCCTGTTAATGTCCGTACTCCCTGCGACATGTTCATCCCAGTCAGAGACAGTGCTGTTCCGGGCCGCTTTTGCATTAGCATTCCATGGGGCTATGCGGGTAAGCGAACTGGTAGCGAGGAACAAGCAGGATATGGGGGGAGGTCTGTGTCGAGAACACATTCAGATCAAGGGTGATACAATGGTGGTCACAATAGCCAGGTCCAAGACCGATCAGGGAGCGATCGGGGACAGTGTTGTTGTCCAGCGCATTCTAGGGTCTCCCATGTGCCCGGTGAAATGCGTGGAGGAATATTTAGCGCAAAGGGCGGCATCATGGGGGGGAAGCTTGCTGAGACACACCGACGCCACCCCACTGACTAGGTTTCAGTTTCAGCGGGTGCTAACAATGGCAATCGCGGCAGCGGGCTTGAACCCGAGCGATTTTGGGACCCATTCCTTCCGGATAGGGGCTGCTACAGAGGCTACAGCCAGGGGTCTGAGTGTTGAAAGGGTGAAACAATTGGGACGTTGGTCCTCGAACTGTTATAAAAGGTATGTGCGGTTGCACATGTTGTGAAGCCGACGTCATGCACTCACGCTTCTTGTTTTCTGTTTGGTTTACAGTTTCGCAAGCAGGCTTTGTGGGGCGGACTGTGCAGTTGACCCGACACCTGGGGACCAGCGGTCAAAGATCGCCGGCTGAGGGAAGAGTGGTGTGGGTCGTTGGCCACTCATACGTGAGGCGTGCCGCGGACGTATTCAAAGCAGGTGACATGATTCACGTGGCTGGGGAATACGGGTACAGGGTGACCTTCCACGGAAGGGGCGGACTCTGTATTGACCATTTTCAAAGTTTTATTGAGGGACTGTTAGGGCGGACGAGGTCACCGCCGTCTGTAATCATAGTACACCTTGGGGGCAATGATTTGGTGACCATTGGTCGACGAGCACTTCTCGACCTGATTTTGTCCTCTGTTAGTTGGTTGGCAAGAAGGGTTCCAGGGTGCACGATAGCATGGTCACACATGATTCCCAGGAAGGTGTGGCGGGGGGCCCTCTCTGTGTCAGCTTTGAATCAATCGGTAAAGAAAGTCAATAACAAACTTAGTAGGTTGTTTCGCTCAGGACAGTTGCATTGTATTCCACATGGATGTATTCGGGGGGACCACATGTATCTTGAAGATGGGGTCCATTTGTCCCGGGAGGGGAATGTCTTACTCATAGGAGACTTCATAGCTTGGTTAAAGGGTTTGTGTAGCCATGACCTTTAGTAGGAGTTTGTGGGGGGTCCGGATAGCCGGTCAACTATCCGGCCTGTGGCGGTAAGGTCATGATCGGTGAGCAGTAATTTGAAGATCCCTAGAGGTGGGGCGCCACCCATTATGGATGGGAGCGCCCGGGGGGAGGCGGCCATTGGCCCCTCACACGGGGAGGCGGCACCCTCTAAGGATGGGGCCGCCAAAAGGGAAGGTGGTCATAGGCCCCTCCCAGGGGAGGAGGCGGCTACGGGCCCCTCCTACGAATTTCCCGGGGCCAGGACATCCGCGACGGCGGATGTGGTAAGCAGTGTGGTGAGGAAATATAAATTTTTGGTCATGTTATGTTCCCTATCGTGTACCCCACCGACTCCATGTATCAAGCTTAAAGTACATGTAACTTCCCTCCAGTGCCAGCTATGAAGACGCAAATACATTTGTGTCCAACGTTAACATGTCCTCTTTTAGACCCACCCTGAATGGGTTGAATAGTCCGTTCCTAAGTATGCCATGCCAACGTCTTTTTGTGGTGTACTTCTACGTTTTTCAGCTCTAGCTAAGTAGGCCCTGAATTTCTGCCACCGAGCCTCTTTTCTGGCTTCTGACTCCGAGGGCCTCAGCCCAGGCTGCCTCTGTACCCGTGAACTCTGACTTACTTCCAGCGCGGCCCCTCGCGCTCAGCTCAGCCTGTTTTATGCCAAGACTGACTTCAACCTTCGAATTATCTGATCTGCTCCTCGAAAATGCATTCCTGCCTACTAGTTTAAGTAAACATCCTCCCAGCTGCAGAGCCAAAGGGCCGGCCTGTCTCTGTGCAATTAATTCAAGTAATTCATAGCCTCTGTTACCATGCTCCCATGGAAGGCCCATGCCCCCACGCTTCTCCTGCAGACACTCAGGCGCTTATACACGCACTCTCAGTCAGTATAGAACAACTTCTTCCCCAGAAACCTTTCCGCCCAGATAGCTTAGTTCCTGCAACACCAGATATCAGATATGATAAAAGTACAAGTTGATCTGACATGCCAGACTTCTGTCTCTTTCCGTCAGTTTGAATGTCAAATCCCCTGCACCCTCCAGCTTCACGTCATTCACACGTCATGCAGCTGCGCGCGCATCTAAGCTTCCAATTTCTGCTGACATTGCAACATTTCTGTTAGTGCCACCCCTTTGTGACACCTACCTGTGACGTTTCTAGCACACACCTCCAGTTCACGCCTCTTGATTACGTACTAGTACCACGTGTATACTGTTATCTTGTCTTCTCTCAGCTGTTACGCCTCCTGCACTGTTGCTTATGACATGAATTAAGTATATAAGCTATGTACTGTCAATAAAATGTAGCGCTCTATCCCTTCTGACACCCCTGTGGTGGTCAGAATCAGATATCCTGGTCATGACCATTCCTTTTTAAGGAATAAAACCCCTAAGAACTCTAACACCACGGACTCTGTTTTTTTCTTTCCGATCTGAGTTATTATTGATTAAGTACTTACCTGCATAGAAATTAAGAGAGTAAATTAATTATTTACGTCATTTTGGCGCCCGAATAGGGACCCCTCCCCCACCTCACGCACCGGTTGGCGCATTGCAAGCTCTGTCCCCTGCCATCAGTTAGATGGAACCTACGCGTACCGGCAGGATTTCCTGCATCTCCCTCTGACCCACGGAGGTGACGAAGACTGCGATCAGTGCCCAGACGAGGCGGTGAGGAGTGCGGAGGATCCCGACCAGAGCCTAGCCGAAAGAAGCAAGGTCCGAGGTGTCAAGAGGCCCACCAGGTTTTCCGAGGTTTTCCGAAGTTTTCCGAAGTGTCGAGTCGAGTTCAGTCGAGTTTTCCGAGGCCTTCTGTTTCCGCGCTTCCCGGTGAGTACCATTGCTGGGACGTATCTAGACGGGTTTGGGTACACAAGTCCGGTCTGCACTGTTTTTAGGCAGTGTATCTGTACTGTTTAGCAGTATATCTAGTATTCTGAATTTCTGCACTGTTACACCAGTGTATCTGTACTGTTGAGCAGTACATCCAGTATAGGGGGTAGTCATCTATGTTTCAAATGTCTTTTTATGTGATTAATGTCGTGGTATGAATGTGACCGTTTAAATGTGCATTATTGTGTTTCTCGTATAAACTAGCTGTAACCAGTATTAAGCAGTAAGGATTGGGTATTCAGTAATAAGTAAACAAGATGCCGTTTTTCAACAAGTTAAAACAGATAGGAACTAGGAAAGGGATACTGGAGGAAGAAATTCCTATTCCCCCTAGGGACACTCCAGGTAACTTTATGTATCATAAACATGGCATAGATGCCATATTGTATCTAGACTTATGGGCCGACTATACCAAGCATCTAGACGAAAGACACAGATGGCCCACTACCGGAACATGGGATGCCGAGTGCATCATGAAGGTAGAAGAAGCATTATGGAAAAAGAAAGCTAGACAATCTCAGAAAGACGCCATAGAATTTTGGCGTAAGGAATCCCGTAAGCGTGCTGAGAAAGCAATCCGTAGAGAAGACAGACTTAAAGAATCAGAAAAAGCCCAAGAAAACGAATTAGTTACTGAAGGGATCCGAGTAAAAACAGAACAAATAGACCGTGCCCGAAACAATCTCGTAAACGGTATGTATCTCGCGGCTGAGGGTTCACCTGAGGCCCTATCAGAAATACCGAAAAACCTACCGCCACCATTAGTGCCAACTAAAGTAATGCATAAGACTACTAAAGACATATTCCTAAATTCCTATCTAGAGGATGTAGCACCAGCTTACACCAATCTGCCTGTTCGTGCCCTGCCTCCTGACAGGGACGGGGGTGGTACTCCGCCCCCAGATCATGTTCCGCCGGTACCGCGACAGACCTCCCCCGCTCCGCCAGCTCCACCACTTCCCACACCCAAAATTGACCTACCGAAGCAAGGTCTACCTGATCCTACTAAACGACAAATTCAAGTTCAGATACAGACTCCACAGGGAGATAATGCCCAAGCATCCGCTTCAGGAGGTGCGACCGCGGGTCTTCGGACCCCGCCATTAACACGCAGATTCAATCTCAGGGATACGCAGAGTCCTCTCACGTTCAAGTCTCCTCGTCTTGACGCACTCAGAGAAAACATTTCCGTTTGTAGATATGATCCAGTACCCGGTAAGGACGATCTAATGATATTGGCATCACTACGGTTGAGATCTGCTACTGATATCTTGCTATGCTATGTAGGAATGAAGGACCGTCTAGATAGAATATATGAGTTTGTTCAGACAGGGAAAGACCCTGACAGTATCAAGGATGCCATGGAGAAACAGAAAGTTGACATTCAAGCACAGATACTACGATTTTTCATAAATTGCCTAATAAGAGAACGAGACAGGCCTGGGACAGATCAGAGTGAATTAGATGCACTGAACAAGTGGGGTCAAAATATAGCTGAAGGAAAACATGACAAGGGGACTTGCATAGCCAGTATGTATAAGAAAATTAGAAAGGCAGTAATAGCGGTACACCAAAAAGGGAAAGAACAAGCTTCCTCCGAGGAGGAAGAAGAACTTGAAGAACCAGAAAGGACTACGGATACTATAGCGTATGTAGGTAAGGGAACTTACCTTAGGAAGGGCATCCGTCCGGAAAACAAGAGAGTTTTTCTCTCTGCTTTAACAAATCCGAATTCTTCTGAACATCAGTTCCAGGAAACTGATAAAAGGCTTCGAGACCGAATGGGGTACCATGTACTCAATTCTATGGATGAACAGGAACTAGCCCGGTCAGCCGTATTATGGGCCGAAAATCCAGACATATATAATGATGATACATTAGCGCAGACATTCCTGAACCTCTCCCCAGACGAGCAGAAATTAGCAGGTGTATACATGATTCAGCACCTCCTCATCAAGTACAGAAACCATCATTCTGACCCAGGTCCCTTACACGAAACACTAGAAGCACTACTTATGGACAGATGGAGAGGTTTCAGTACCAAGTTAATACAAATAATTCTAGAACAACGACATAAATACAACACTTTTGTAAGCTCTGAATATGTTCCCGCCCCGCCTCCAGAAAGGAAAACGTACCACATGCAATGCGGGAGTGGCATTGAAAGTCAGAACCCCTTACGAGAAGTACACCCAGTTATGGGCACGGATCACATCTTGAAACGTGTATATGTACATACGCCACTGACTAAGTTAGAACTGTTAGAAATGAAGAAACTAGTTCCGTGTCATGATAAAGACCCTGCAGGTTTTCACAGAGAGCTTAAAGACATGTTACTAATGGGGGATTACACGTATGATGATATCATGAAAATGTTGAAGGTGCTGTTGCCCACGGGCATTTACGAGAAATTAAAGGAAAAGGAATGGGAGGTGGGGGACACAAAGATTGCATGGGCAGAAATAGAAGATGAAGAAAGCAAACGGGTCCCAGGGGTAGGCCTTGGGGATAAGACTAAAGCATTACCCGGTTTAATAGTACAGGTTCTGCCAAGATTATTGACAACTAGAAAGGAAGATTGGGACGCCATCTCGTCCTGTAAACAGAAACATGATGAAGATACTAGTGACTTCTATTCAAGATTCGAGAAATGTTTCATTATTAATAGTGGCCTCCAACCAAGTAGCGAGTCATATCCACACCTTTTTGTATCAAAACTAGTCGAGAACTCCCTACCATTAGTTAAAAACCGAGTGTACAAAGTTGAAAGTACTTAGCAGGCAAATACGCCATCCCAGATGTTACAAATGTTACAATATCATCAGAACAGAATCAGGGAAGAACAGAAACGCATGAAAGACACCAAGATGAAAATGTTAGTAGCTCAGACGGTCCCAGCCGACGGTCAAAGGAAGGGTGGGGCCCAGACAAGTCACACTACAACTCCCGTTAAAGGGTCATGCAACTATTGCAAGCAGCCAGGTCACTACGTACATGACTGTCCAGTCCTGAAACATAACATAGCAACAGGTAAAACTAAAGAAAGACCGCATCCACCTAGACATGACCATGGGCATCAACAGACCTCACAGAGCGAACAGCCAATGCAGAACACACAGTCTATGCATGCTCCATCCCACACAGCGCAGACGGTAGCAGTACCACAGCCACAGTCCATTGCCGCGACTCAGCAAGTATCGCAACAGATGTACCAGTATGCCCAGTCTGCATATCCAGATTACCCCCGATATACATGAAACAGCCTAGAGAGGGAAGGTGGCCTGCCTCCTATTGAAATTCCTGTAGATCAAGAAGGTCCTTATGTACACAGTCACGTATTGGGAAAAGACAGAAAGTTTTTAATTGACACAGGGGCAAGCCGCACCACAATCAGTCATAATGAAGTCCCAGGGGCACCCCTCTCAGGCTCACAGAATGTTTCCCTTGGTTTTTCAGGACAGCCTATTGTAAATGAAGTATCGGAACCAGTACCCTTGGCTGTGGGTCCATTATCACGAGTTACAGATTTGTTACTTACGAACTCATGCCCAGAAAACCTGTTAGGAATTAAAACTCTGAAAGCTCTAGGAGCTATAATATGCTGTTCCCCGGAGGGGGTTAGACTCTTTCTACGGGATTTCAAGGGTCACTATGTTTTGAGAGAATTTGATGTCAGATTGAAAAATGTGCCAGATTATTTGTGGGCAAAAGGCCCAACTGATGTAGGTTGCATGCATATCACTCCATACCGTGTTACACTCAAGACAGGTGTTGTTTTACCCAGAATCAGACAATACAAGTTACCACCCGATGCTGTAGTGGCTTTACTGAAAATCATTGAAGAGCTCATTGCCCAAGGAGTGGTCGTAGAGACCGACTCCAATGTCTGTAATTCACCCATCATTCCGATCTTAAACGTACCGACCCCAATGCACCGCCAGTATATCGGCTGGTGATTGATTTAAGAGAATTGAATAAATGTATTGTACCACAATACCCTGTGGTCCCCGACATCTCTTCCTTATTGACTGCTATTGATTCTGAAGCAACGTTCTTTACTGTAATTGATCTCAAGAACGCCTTCTTTAGTGTACCTATTGACCCCGACAGCCAATATCTATTCGGATTCAGTTTAAATGGACGAAGTTTCAAATTTTCCCGCGCACCTCAAGGATTCACAGAAAGCCCCAGCATCTATAGCAAAGCACTGAAAAGACAACTAGATTGTATTCAAATGCCAGTTAACACCGCTCTACTGCAATACGTCGATGATCTGCTGATCACCGCACGAAGTGAGCCCGAATGCGAACAAGCATCACTGACAGTTTTACATTTTCTGGCTGACAAGGGACACAAGGTGTCCCCTTCGAAGCTACAATTCTGTGTTCAGCAAGTTGTGTACTTGGGTCACTTGCTGTCCAAAGTGGGGAGACAGCTCACTCCCGATCGCATTCAGTTAATTGTAAATATGCCACAACCCCAGACACAAAAGGAAGTGCGGGCCTTCATAGGCCTCACCTCGTACTGCAGACAATGGATTCCTCAATATGCATTTCTGGCTAAACCACTCATCCAGTTAACAACACAGGAGGCAGCGACTTCGACTGTCCTCCCTTGGACTCAGGAACACACACAAGCTTTTGAAGAATTAAAGAAAGCCTTATGCCAAGCACCAGTTTTAGCGACACCATGTTACAGCAAACCGTTTACACTTTTTGTTACAGAACGTGATGGTACAGCATTGTCTGTCCTCACTCAAGATCAAGCAGGCTCACATAAGCCTTGCGCTTATTTTTCAAGTACATTGGATTCAGTAGCCCAGGCACTCCCTGCGTGCTTGAAGTCAGTAGCAGCAACAGCATTAGCCATCAGACAGAGCGATTCAATTGTTTTAGGCCATCAATTAACAGTACAAGTTCCACACTCTGTAGAGGTTTTGTTAAACAGAACCCAGACTCAGCACTTGACTATAGCACGACTGACAGGTTACGAATTAACGCTATTCCAGCCACACATAGAAATCAGGCGCTGCAGCATTTTGAACCCCGCAACATTGTTACCCTCAGTTGTGACAGATCCAGCCCCGCATGATTGTATAGAGATCATTAATGCAGTAACAAAGCCCCGACGAGACTTAACAGATGTTCCATTGACAAATCCCGACCTGACACTTTATGTGGACGGTTCATGCATGAGAACAAGTACAGGAGAATTAGTGGCCGCGTATGCCGTGACCACTGAAACTGAGGTTAAAGAAACACATCGTATTGATACACTGTCTGCTCAAGCGGCAGAGCTTATTGCTCTGACCCGAGCTTGTATTCTAGCCAAGAACAGAAATGTCAACATATACACTGATTCCCGTTATGCGTTCGGAGTTGTACACGACTTCGGCATGTTATGGCAAGAACGAGGTTTCCTGACCTCTCATGGTGCCAAGATCCAACACGGTCCCCTCATTCAAGCACTGTTAGATGCAATACATCTGCCTTCAGGAATATCGGTCATGAAGTGTAAAGCACATACTAAAGTCACAGATTCTGTTTCCCAGGGTAACGACCTGGCAGACCAGACAGCAAAACATACAGCATTGACTCACACTCAGACAATTGATATGACAAAGACAATAGTACCGACCAAGTGTATGACAGTCAGGGATCCCACACTAGATGTAATCGATATTCAGGCACATGCTACCCAAGATGAAATAAAGAAATGGATTGAACTAGGAGGGATCCAGACAGATCAAGGTTGGATGACAAAGGGAAAATCTACATGGTTTCTCCCTGACTCTATGGTCCAAGTCATGATAAATACAGCACATAGTCCAGCACATCTAGGAGAGAAAGCGATGTTAGACAGTTTACAAAATCTCTGGAACAATAAACACTTACGAGCAGCAGCGAAACAGAAAGTGCGTACTTGCATGATCTGTTGTCAGTTCAATCCAGGAAAAAGCGTCCCTGTAGAGCAAGGTGGATTTCATCCTCCCGATCACCCTTTTGAAGTCCTCCAGATGGATTATATCCAGATGGACCGTTGTCGAGGATTTAAATATGTTCTCGTAGTTGTCTGTGCTCTGTCCCGCTGGACCGAAGCATACCCAGTCCCAGATTACACTGCTCCGACCACTGCCAAGCAGCTGGTTCGTGAATTCTTCCCACGATACGGCTTGCCTCGTGTCGTGTACTCAGATAACGGTCAGCCATTCTCATCTGCATTAATGAAAGAAGTTTCTTTATTGCTGGGATACCAGTGGAAATTCCATTGTGTCCGACATCCCGAAGCCGCAGGCCTGGTAGAAAGGCATAATCAGACACTAAAAATACGCCTTGCAAAGATATGTCAGGAGAAAGGGGTCGACTGGATAGTCGCCCTGCCCGTGGCACTGTTCTATATGAGAATGGTTGCCCATTCGAGATCAGGGCTATCCCCGTACGAAGTGGTTTTTGGCAGACCACCGAATATGTGGGGGACGCCCATTCCGAAGAAGATCACTGATGTTGATTGTAACATGTTGACAGATTACCTTGCCTCCTTGATGCCTGCACTCCAATCATGTCGTTCCCAGGTTGCCGCAGCTTTCCCTGACAACACCGATGTAAAGCTGCACGATGTCCGTCCTGGTGATTTAGTCCTGGTGCGCAATTTTGACAGGAAGAGTCCGTTGGAGCCCCGCTGGAAATCCCCGAAGACCGTTCTTCTCACCACAAGGACTGCAGTAAAGATAGAAGGGAGAAAGGGGTGGGTTCATACGAGTCATGTGAAACGATTTCATGAACTAAAACCAGACCGAGACTCGTCCACCCCCACCAAAGACTGTGTAGAGCCAAAAGACTTTTCAGTTGCCGAACGAGAAAAAACTCCCCAAGAGGAGTACAGGTCGAAACTCCGATCTAGCAAGTCAGACAGTTTAATTGTTTAAGTCCTCCCCTAGGTGAATCGGTTAAATAGTTTCTGACATGTATCCCCTAGATCGAGATAGAGAGAGAGAGAGACGATTCAAAAAAAGTGCATATTGTAAATCACTTCGTAGTCACTGTATAGTGACACTAATAATCACGTTTATTCTGAGTATCTTAATTATTATTGCTAGCATTTTGCTACCTATCTACTGGCCTATTTTCAGGCGTGAACAATCTGCTTACAATGTATCTGCTGAACATTCTTTTAGTGAATTGCCTCCACACGAGCTTTCTTACAGACTTGCGCTGCGCAACAATACATTCATTAGTATGTTACACCACTCTCACCAGACCAGCAATGCTACCAATTGCTGGGTATGTGGCCGACTCCCTCCCCACCAGAAGTACCAGGGAGCTCTGCCTCTTTTTCCGTATCCATTCTCGCATAATGGCTCTTGTGGTGCATGGTTTAAAATACTTAATAACTTACTTAAAACTTTAGATCCCGAGATTGCCGCTACCCCCGAAGGGAAATGGATTTGGGGAAACCCGAATTCAGTCCTATTCTACGCGTTACCCTGATAGTAAAGGTCAATCTGTTTCTGTAGGAACTGATCTAGAAAATGAAGTATATGGGTTAGGCAATTACACAGAAAACCTTATGATTCTTGTTGTTGAATCCGAAGCTGCACCCGTCCTTCCTGCCATGTCAGTATTACCAGTCACCGGTCACCTCTGCGTTAGAAAGAAGGGTTCAGTACACTTAGGTCATAGTAAATGTACTACTGTAGTCGAATTCACTGATGAGGGTAGGTCCTCATTTCGAGCTAGACGACATACATATTTTGTTTGTGGCCATACCGCATACATAAGTCTACCACCAGATTGGGATGGTACCTGTTATCTTGCTTTCCTTCTGCCCCCTGTTTTCTTAGCTCCCCCTGATTACCATCGTAATCCAAATCTAGTAAACAATAGAGTCCGAAGAGACCTCCCGCTTGTCGACTATACTGAAACGGCATGGGAGCAATACACAGATTTTAATAAAGGATTCTTTTTCTTTGTAGGCCCCGTTCAAAATAGTAAAACAATACGTAGATTAACTAGAACACTTGAAGCAGTAGTACATGAAACCGCTTCCGCTTTAGGTAACATAACAGAGGAACAGTCTGCTATGCGGATTGTTGTCCTTCAAAATCGTCTCGTGATTGACGTCATCTTGGCAAATCGAGGTGGAGCTTGTAAGGTCATCGGGTCAAGTTGCTGTGTTTTCATCCCAGAAAACGCGCCATCTGTATACAAAGCTATTACCCGTCTCCATAAAATTGCAAATCTGATACATCAGAATCCAGGCACCTGGACTTGGTCCGGTTGGTTCTGGACAACGTTAACTGCTTGGGGATGGAAGATCCTATCCTTCCTAGGCATTGGCCTAGTCATAGTATTCAGTTGCTGCCTGTGCCTACAGTGTGGGCCAGCGATTTGTGGACTGTGTGCCACATCCTGCATTGAACATTCCAGTTTCCTCTCAAACCGTCAAAGAAAGAAAGATGAGCAAATGATGCTGCAAGAACAAACTGATAGATTCATGAGGATCGAGATTTCATGAAGGGTCCGTAGGGAACAAGGAGGGAATGAGGAAATATAAATTTTTGGTCATGTTATGTTCCCTATCGTGTACCCCACCGACTCCATGTATCAAGCTTAAAGTACATGTAACTTCCCTCCAGTGCCAGCTATGAAGACGCAAATACATTTGCGTCCAACGTTAACATGTCCTCTTTTAGACCCACCCTGAATGGGTTGAATAGTCCGTTCCTAAGTATGCCATGCCAACGTCTTTTTGTGGTGTACTTCTACGTTTTTCAGCTCTAGCTAAGTAGGCCCTGAATTTCTGCCACCGAGCCTCTTTTCTGGCTTCTGACTCCGAGGGCCTCAGCCCAGGCTGCCTCTGTACCCGTGAACTCTGACTTACTTCCAGCGCGGCCCCTCGCGCTCAGCTCAGCCTGTTTTATGCCAAGACTGACTTCAACCTTCGAATTATCTGATCTGCTCCTCGAAAATGCATTCCTGCCTACTAGTTTAAGTAAACATCCTCCCAGCTGCAGAGCCAAAGGGCCGGCCTGTCTCTGTGCAATTAATTCAAGTAATTCATAGCCTCTGTTACCATGCTCCCATGGAAGGCCCATGCCCCCACGCTTCTCCTGCAGACACTCAGGCGCTTATACACGCACTCTCAGTCAGTATAGAACAACTTCTGCCCCAGAAACCTTTCCGCCCAGATAGCTTAGTTCCTGCAACACCAGATATCAGATATGATAAAAGTACAAGTTGATCTGACATGCCAGACTTCTGTCTCTTTCCGTCAGTTTGAATGTCAAATCCCCTGCACCCTCCAGCTTCACGTCATTCACACGTCATGCAGCTGCGCGCGCATCTAAGCTTCCAATTTCTGCTGACATTGCAACATTTCTGTTAGTGCCACCCCTTTGTGACACCTACCTGTGACGTTTCTAGCACACACCTCCAGTTCACGCCTCTTGATTACGTACTAGTACCACGTGTATACTGTTATCTTGTCTTCTCTCAGCTGTTACGCCTCCTGCACTGTTGCTTATGACATGAATTAAGTATATAAGCTATGTACTGTCAATAAAATGTAGCGCTCTATCCCTTCTGACACCCCTGTGGTGGTCAGAATCAGATATCCTGGTCATGACCATTCCTTTTTAAGGAATAAAACCCCTAAGAACTCTAACACCACGGACTCTGGTTTTTTCTTTCCGATCTGAGTTATTATTGATTAAGTACTTACCTGCATAGAAATTAAGAGAGTAAATTAATTATTTACGTCAGTGGGGTGGGAGGGGGGTCTACGCTACCTTCTAGACACCTCACACGTGTCCTCGGACGACCACTAAGATGGCGTCGAGTAAATAAGGGGCCCCCGTTAAGACAAGGGAAATTGGAAGTTGGCACAGAGGTACAGTCCTCTGTGTGCCCGCCCCTCACAAGTGAGGGGGGAGTTCTGGTATTAGGGACCTGACACCGGTTACGACCTTACCGTTGGCCCGTAATGTTAGGATGTACAATTTTATTTAGAGAATATGCATTTGCAGGATGTTTAGACTCGGCTAGGAGAACCTTTGTATTAGAGATGTGTTAAGGTTAGCCAATAAACATCGTAATGTATAAATGAAAATTGTACATGATATGAAACTGTTATTTTAATGTTTTAATTTTGTTTCATATTTTAATAAATACGGCCGGGAGGGTAACTCCCTCCCGCCTTTCAAAAGTTCAAGAACTGTGTCCGTCTTCCCATCCTTGGGGATTGTGTTGGGAGGGGGTGACGGGTATCCTGGCTATATGTGTCTGTGCAACATGCAACCTGGCAGTAAATAGCGACCCGAAATTGCGATTTCGCAATTTAATAATGGTTAATGAATTGCATTTAAGGAATCTCAAATAGAGATTCCTTAAATGTAATTCTCGCAATTTAGCAAATTCGCAGTTACCGATTTTTGCATTTGGAATGATGAATCCCAAATGCAAAAATTGCGCTCGCAAAGGGCCAGATTCTCAGAATCTGGCCCTTTGCGAGCCGATTTTTCAATGATGAATCTACCTGATAGCCTATAAATAGATGTTCCAGCGTAGTCGTAGGTTAGCAGCACGCCACATCCCTTAGAGGGGTGTGAAGACCCCAATGATGAAGCATGACACCAAGGGTTCTTTTGCTGTGTGAGGGGTATTTTTAAGAATACTAAGTGTTCACCACCATTGTAGGGACCACACCTATGTAATCTTGTAGTGTGTTCTCTGTGTTTAATTTATATCTGTAAAGGGAGAACGAATCCATTTCCTCTCCGTCCCTTGTTGTTATATCTGGCATGAAATATTAGTACATATAGCTCTCAATCTGTAAACTATGGATGAATATCTAGGCTTCTAGATAGGAGAAGTCAGGTACCAGGAAAATGTACTTCAATGTAGAAGAACATTCAAAGCTCTATCTATTCAACAACTTCCTTTCAACATCCAAACCTATGTTATGTTTAGTATGTTATATTATGTTACGTTACGCTATGTTATGTTATGTTATGCTATGTTATGTTCATGTGCCTTTCAAAGCACATGATTACCTGGAGATATCTTGGCGCTAGTTCTGCCAAAAATGACTGGAGAAAAGCTAGTTAGAAAAAAGCCATGTTTTTCATTCTTTCTTGAAGGAGAACAGATTGGGCACAGATCTAATATGAGGGGTTAGGAGGTTCCATGCTTGGCTCATACCACCTGAAATTCTGTTGAAGTAATCAGGGCCAGCATCGTGCAATGCCTTGTCGGCAGTACACAAGGCAGTGAAACTGATTTGTTGCCTAACTGGAAGCCAGTGGAATTTATGAATGGTTCGAGAAACAGATTTAAATGTAGGGGTCCTCTGAAAGCAGCCGAGCTGCAGCGTATTGTAAGGTTTGAAGTTTGTTCAAGTGTTGTTGCTGCATATTTGAATACAGACCATTACAAAAATCTAATTTTTGAGAAGACCAAAGCTGTTACAGCCGTTTTGGTGTGTTCAGGTGAATGAAAGGAGAGATTTTTTTATCATCCTCAAGATGTAATTAGAGGACGCGATTTACCTGGACTCCAAAAGTGATTTTTTTATCCATTACTACGCCTACGTTTCACCTACAACACCTATGTAATGCACCTATATTCACGGAGCTCTAATAGTAAGTGACCTCAATGTTCTACATTCACAGCTTTACCCCCTCACCCCCTGCTGAAATGTAGCTGCATGTGACATTGTAAACAGAGCACAACTTCTCTACAGTTTTATCTTATAATTCACACAGCCTTCCTTGCATTAGTGCAGCCACATTACATTAAAAAGAAAAAAATATAAAAATAAAAACAAATATGTAACTTCAGCAACAATACATGCATCTGCTTTGTTCTTGGCGCTGTGAAAAGAAAGAGTTATCTGCCAGAACTACGGGGCATATTACCAACGAGTAGCGATATTTATCGCTAACTAGGCTTTGCAACAATTTTTTTATCACTAAGCATCGCCGGAAATTATCGCTGAGATAACTTGCTATTAGCAACGTTTATCTCAGAAGTGATAAAAATCCTCATGCTAACTGCCAAATGAGAGATTATCGCTGGAAATCCAACGATAATCTCTCGAAGTTTGACGTTAGCTTGATGATAGGGGCTCACAAACTTAGCCATGATATCCACCTTCCATAAGATATCATGGCTAAGTCAGGAAAATACCAGGTGTTAAAAAAGCAGCGCTAACCGTGGTTAGCGCTGCTTTTTTTGTCTCTAACAGGGTTAGCGTGAAGCTTGATAATAGGAGAAATGTCTTAGCGACATTTCTCCTATTATTTTGCTCTGGAACGCCCACTTTGCATCTCATTAGAAATGCAAAGCGAAGCGTAGTGAAAAAGGGTGCTAACATGCGAATTTGCATGGTAGCACCCTGTTGCTGATAGGGATAGGGAGATATTTTTATCTCCGCTTTCTTTGCTTTTAAAGCCAAAAAAGCAGAGATAAATCCCTTGATAATATGCCCCTACATTCTTGAGGCTGCTTCCATTTTGTCATTAGAAAACGATTGCAATGCAGACAATCAAGAACCAAAAAACACTTCACCTGAAATGAAAAACATGTTTGCACCAAAATCCACCTTGCACTGCTGAGATGAGAAAGTTTGGAATAAGGCAAAAAATCTGTTTTGTAAACGTTGTCCATAAACATTTGTTCATCGAAGAATTTCAGCATTGAAGAACAAACTTCTGTTTCTTAAGTCTAATTAGCATGAGCAATCAGTAAGTTTCGAGAGCAATTAATTGAGTTTGACTGCATAATTTGACGTTGCAGTTCACATTCCTTTTGACACGTGGCCGCTTGATACTTTGGACATATTTGTTACTGCGTTTTAAATGCACGTCCATCTAACCATAATTTTGGAGGTCTGGTTGTAATTAGCTTTTAATAAGTACATATCCACCAATGCATGTCAGCCTGGACTCGTAGCCCCCTGCTGAAAACAAACCAAGATTCTTTCATCGCTGGATAGCCCCATTTTGAAATATTTGCAGAAAAAGTGAACAAATGTGGAAGAGTGAAACATTCAATTTAAAAAAATCATTCAGGTTTGTTTATGGGGTAAACTGCCACGTGGGTGCAGGAAAACCAGTGATTCGAAAGTGTTTGTTCGAATATAATTATGCTTTGAATATATTTGATCCTTTCATTATTTTGGTTGCCTCTGCATTAGAAAGACTCGAATCATCCGTTGTATCTGTATTTTTGCTATGGATATGCAAAAGGTATTATTTTGAGAATTAGGTAGAGAGGTGTTGTATACTTTGCGTTGGAGAGTGAATTACATAAATGGGGCTCAAACAAAGAGATGAAACTTTAGCCCTTTGTATATGCATTTTACAGTATCAATGGTTGCCGTTTATTGATAGAAATAACTTGGAGAATGATTGTGGGCCTGAAAACTATAGTGCATATGTATAGAGGATTTGATGAAATGGAGACTCTGTTCTTATATGTTTTCTTAATGGGAGTAGGTTAATTTAGCCTCTTATGGTTAGCCTCAAATGGAAACATCCATTTCAACGCAGTAATTACAACGACCTACCTCTACAATGCAACTGTTACTGCACAACTGCCTTTACATCTCAGGCCATTACAACACACGTCACTACAACGCATGCAATTATAACGAATAGCATTACAACGCATTCTATTACAATGCTTAATAAGGTAAGTAATGGAGATTTTGTTTTGTATTAGGGTGGGTATGGGTTTTGGGGCACATGGGAATAGTAATTTTTACCCCTACACTGTCCAACACTTTCCCTACTGTTGCACTCATTGTAGTGGGAATAGTGGGTTTTATCCATACAGTATCCAACACTTACCCTACTGTTGCCCTCACTGGAGAGGGAATAGTCATTTTTACCCCTACACTATCCAACACTTGCCCTACTGTTGCCCTGAAAGTATTATGCATTGTAATGGTACGCGTTGTAATGGTATGCATTGTATTGGAATGTGTTGTAATGATAGTTTAAAAAAATGTGTAGTAATGGCATGCATTGTAAAATCATGCAATGCAATGGTAGTTGCGATGTAAAGACTGCGTTGTAAAAGCAAGCGTTGTAATTGAATGCGTTGTAACATCATATATTCACCTCAAACAATGTCACTTTATCGGGCACTGTCTGCTTTGACCTGGGCACATAAAAAGAAGTTAAGCATGCTTACAGGATTTAATTTTAAATAATGTTTGCGTCCGATTTTGATAAAAAAGCCTTATTACTTTGAACATTTTCAGTCAATCAGAAAATTTAGCTAGCATTCAACTAGCAGGATGTGGGCTTCGGATTTAATGGGTCATCTGACAGTTCACGCTGCCACTTCATGCATGAAAACATGCTCAAAATGCTGACTTAGGAATCTAATGCCTGCATGGAATGGCATGCTGTAAATTTGAACACCACACTACAAATGACACTGCTTCTTACTAATGTCCCATTTTTTGTTTTAAGTGTAGGAATATTCAAGAGTTTGACTTGGTAGTGGGGTCCCACAGAGAGAAATATATTTGTTTGAGGAACTTAGAAAATAAACATGAACTCTTATTAGATAGACTGCCACTGCATGTTACTTTGAACCCTGGAACTCAAGCTCTGAAAGCAACACCTCTGCTCCAGCTCTCCAATTATATAAGACACTAGTCATCCCATAACTGTTGCATGATCTTAGGCCCAGATTCACCAAGCTTTCATGCATTGCAAATCAGTAAGGCAACTTGCTACACTACTTTGAGTGAAAGGGAGAGGATAGAAATGCACCATATCTACTAAGATATGGTTCACTTTTGCTCTCATAGCGCTGGCGCTCTTCAGGCAGCCTAGCACCAATGCACCTATCCTTGCCTATGCTGCAAGGGTGCCTACATTATGGAAGAATTGTTCCTGTGCATGAAGGGGTACATTTCTTCAAAAGAATAATCCTTAGAGACTAGGGGCCAGATGTATGCATCCAAATACCAGTCGGTAACGGCCGAAAATACAGATTTTCGTCCGTTGCCGACCGGTATTTGGATACTGAGATGTAGGGGCATAATAAAATGCAGATTCGGTAATTTACCAAATCAGTAAATTTACTGATTCGGTAAATTTACCGATTCGGTAAAATTACAGAATCTGTAAATTACAGAATCTGTAAATTACAGAATCTGCATTTTCTTATGTAGGTCTTTAAGGATTCGTTATTTACCCCCAACTATTAGTTGGTGGTAAATAACGAATACCTGTGTATATGCAAATCTGTGCATGTACACCTGTGCCATGTGGCACACATACATGGTCTTAGGGCACATGGCACACAAGCCCTAATCAGGGGTGCAACAAGGTGTCAAAGTGACACCCTGCCAACCTTGAATTTTTCGGTAAATACTGAATAGGTAATTATCGCCTACAGGCCCATAGGAATCAATGGCAAATACTGATTCGGTAAATACCGATTCAGTAAATACCAACATCCTACCGATTCGGTATCTTTTACCGAATTTTTACCTACATTGGATTTACCGATTCATAAATACCGAATCGGTAAAATTCGATATTTATGAATGGGTAAATCTAAATTACCTACATCTAGCCCATATTCCTCTTTGAATGTGTGCTGCAAAATGCAAATGGAAAGAGAAAGCAATTAGGAGAAACAAAGACACTTTTCCTTTTTACACCTCCACTTTAGTAAATATGGGTTTGTGTCAAAATTAATGGGTGGATGCTTGGAAACACATAGGTTTCACCCATGTAATGCCTATCAGACAGGGTAACAATAGTCATTGCAAGGTGCTGCCTTGCGTTACTCTGGACAAAAAGTGATGGAAAGCCATGTAAATGTCAATTTGCACTGCTTTGTAAAGGTTACCTCAGCACTGGCAGTGCTTTACGTCAAATTCTGTGACACATGGACAATGCAAGTGCATAGTAAATCTCAACTTTATTTAATACGGGTCTCAACCTCGCAGTTATTGTTGGCTTATAGGTGTCCTAAGTGGATAAAGTGCAAGAGCACATCTATATTTTCACCTTTGACAGTGGTAAATGGTTACTTCCTACAAAAACTTAAACTTTTGGCTAGAAATGCAGCAGCAATTTTAGGTAAATATAAATTAAACAACAGAACATAATACAATAATATTCACAAAGCAATAAAGCAACTCAATTAAAATATAGCAGGACATAATAAAACAAAACAGAAAAAAGAGAACAACACATCACCACTGCATTGTAATATTACAGCACAAAAACACAACAGCACAAAAAAAACACTTCACCAATACAATGAAGTACCAACCAGTGAATATGCATAAACATTCTTGTCATAAATTACTACCTCCATAAACCATCCTACATCATATGGTGGTAGAAGTATTTGCAACAAGCACTGCCTTAGCTAAGGAATAAGGACATGAAGTAATGCCCATCAAAGATATTTTGTGATCCAGCCCCACACAGTTCAAAACTGTAGGAGAAACTATGTCTTAAATGACAACTTGCTCTGCTCACTTGATGTGATACAACGCTTAATGTCTGTATAAAAGATGAACTCATATGGAAAACAATCATTCTTTTATTTTTGCATCAGAAGTTTACACTGTGAATGTGTCTGTGTATTTTTCTGTGAACATTTAAAGTAAAGCTGTGAAATTTAAAATCTTTTGTTATCTGATTTGATCCATTAAAGTTTTGATGCTAACTTTCAGAATTTCTTTCAAAGACTTTAAATAATTTAGGGATTTTAACCCCAAAAACATTTTAAAGATCTACTGTCCCACTACAGTAGCTTAACTATTTAGAATCTGCTTAGGGCTGCCGAGCGTATAAGTAAGAAATTAAGGCAAGAATGCCACTTCCACAAAAGTTCTGACTTCAGGCCGGCCAGAACACGTGACACAAACTTTGGCCAATAATAGGGCATTTTAAACTGAGCAAACACACACAACGCGCTCATATGTAAATATCTGTAGTCACCGAGGCAAAATCAACAGTATTGAGACAACTTAAATAAAACATTTAGGAAAGGATGAGAAAACATTTAAAGTATACATTGTGTAATGTTCAACCTGGGCTCCCTTATGTATGATGCCCCTGGAAATTAGAAAAAAGATTATCTCATGTCATTAATCCTATAGACTTCGGCACCTTCACAACTCTCACACAATGGAACAGATAGGTTGTCCACAACTAAAATAAAGTACAAATCACAGAACTTCCTAGGAGGTCAAAATGCAAACAAAAGGCCATTTGTCTACAATGCGTGGCTCATGTGTAATTTTGTTTTGGAAGTCTTGGTGATGCGCCTGAAATCCTTCATACAGTGGGCATTGCTTATCGTCAAGGATATCTAATTAACAGTCAGGAAGAAATTCCTAATACTTTAGCTATAGTAGATACAATACAGCTACCTCAAACACACAAAAGGTGATGGCAGAAATGCATGTAATTTGTTTAACTACTGGCAAACACTCAAGTGGCATTCCCGACCATCAAACCTGTGTCCACCATGCCATCTCAATTTGGATCCAGCCCAATGTAAATTAGACTTGACCCTGCTACAATAGGAACAGTTCTGCCGTATTGCCAGTCGAGGCCAAAAATTCCCGGATCTGCAACACAAGCAATTTGTAAGAAATTGGTTAAACAGTTGAGAGGGGTGGAAATCCCAGTTAGACAACATAAACAATCTTTGTCAGGGTAAACTACAAAACCGAAAAATTAACCTGTGCTTAACCCTCTGGTAGGTTGGAACAAAAGTAGTCAGGCCTAACATATTGGCACTGTGTAAAGTATTATGCAGCACTCAAACAGTAATAAAGTGAAAAGATAACATAAGAAAAATACAAAACCAATTTAGAATAATTAAGTACATTTTAATACATAAAATAATACCAGAACAATAAATATTCAATCAGTAGAACCGAAGATATTTAAGTTTACATTGTTTTGTAATAATAGCACCAAAAAGCTCAGAGCACCACTTGCTCTTATCTGTACCGGGGACAGGTCACCTGTTGAGGCCGACTGTGATAAAGCACAAACTGTATACAGACACCTGGTTAGTCCTGCTGAAAAGTTACCTTCTCAAGTCTGGCACAAAACATTCAGTTTGCATTGAGGAAGCTGCAAGGAGGAGGTTGAGCACTGTTGACGGTCGTCACTGTGGTACAAAGGTACAAAGGGGGAACATCATTATCAACGCAACTTTTACGACGCATGCCTTGACATCGCATGTTTTACAATGCATGTCATTACAACGCATTGCGCTGGGGGCGCTCTAGGATAGTGAATAGATTTAATTTACTATCCAACACCTTCCCTACTATCCACGGGGACTGGAGTTGGAATACTAAATTAAACTATTCACTATCCAGCACCCCTCAACACTATGCGTTGTAACAGCATGCGTTGTAAAACTTGCGATGTAAAGGCATGCGTTGTAAAAGCATGCGTTGTAATGCCATACAACCGTACAAAGAGCAGGTTCTGTGTCACAGACGATCATCATAGTAGCACAAAAGAAGGTCAATTGTTGCGGACAGTCATTTCTGTAGCGTCGCACTGGCGGTCATCAAGGGTTCTTGTTGCTGTAGCATGAAGAGCAGGCCTTGTGTTACTGGTCACCAATGACAGTCAGCGGCATGAAGAGCAGGTTTCACCAGAGCTTTGCACTGCCTGTTGGCATGAGCAGCTGTCTTGATGCGAACTGGCCCATTCTCCATAGCAAAGAGCCAAACTTCCGGATTTTCACCTTTTCTTTAGGAGGAGTAAACTCTGATGTCAGACAAGGGTCCAAGACCTGGGGGGCACCACATGGAGCTTGGGAACTCACCACAGCAGAGGTCAGCAGCCGGTCCAGTTGCAAGTCCAATCACCTTTTTTGTGAGTCCCTGTAGCTCCCACAGGAGATCTGACAACTGACCCTTGGAGAAACTCTGGATGAAGGCAAGCAGGCCCAATATTCCTGCTCAGAAAGCAAGCACTGATGCTGTCATCCAGCAGCAGGGCAGTCCTTCTTCTGAATCTTCCACAGATCTAGGAGTGTTCAGTTGAGTGGCCTTGGAGGTCTACTATTAATACCTGGGCCAGCCTCCTTCACTTGAGGGGACTCCTTGTCCTACCCTCACATCTGCTTCTGGAAAGTTCTTCCCTTTCTCCTGTCAAGGCTTCAAACTGTCTGGGGGTGAAAAAAGGCAGTGTAGGCCCTGGGTCAGGTTCCTTTTTCCTTTGTGTGTGGAGGAGACAAAGCCCTTTGAAATGTAAATGGCATGTGTACAGCCCCTCCCCAATCATCCTGTGAGGATGGCACATTCCGTCCACACCTAAGCCCCCTTTGTGTTACTGTCTGGAAGCAATACACAAGTACCAACAGTGGAGCCATTCACAATCATGTGACCCAGTACACTAGCAGAAGTCCAGATGGTTGGGGGTAAGAAAATGTAACTTTTTTCAAATTAGAAACTGTGGGAATGACCTGGCTACTGTTTTGTGATAATGCTATTTAATTATACAGACGCACTACAAAAACCAACGTTGAATTACGCTTGGATCTGATTATTTATTAAATCTTTTTCTTTTTAACATTTCAGATCTCCTTCTCAATTTTTAAAGCGTCTGAAGATAAAGGAAACACGATTCATTTAGACATTCAAAAACATAATTCAAAAACAAACAAATTATCAAAAAATATTGTGACAACAAATGTGTAACAGTTTAAGACATACAGTAATGTACCTTCTTTTTACACACTAGTTTTTGCAATAGACCCTTTAGGTTTGGTATTAATACATAAAAACGGGTCAGGAAATGCCAGTCTATTCTTTCAATTTCAGATAAATGCCGATGCCTTAATACATTGAAAAGGGGCAGAAAATGTAAGTCTATTCTTTCAATTTCAGATAAATGCAGATGCCGAAGCGTTTCAAGTCCCAGTGAAGCTCATGGGACTCTCATCAGGGCTTCTTGATTTCTAATCCGACTCAGTGTGTAAATGAAATCTAGTGAGTAAACATAGATAAATGTGTGTCAGTGCGTTAAAAATCTCGCCTTCTCTCTGTTTATATACACCATACAATTAAAGAATTACCTACGGTGTTCAGTTTTTTATTCACCGATTTCTAGTTGTGCGCTGCATTTTCCGAATTGTGACTTAAAATCCTACTTTACTGTCTGAGCAACGATGTGATACAACATAGTTCTGAGTTGAAGGGGCCAGGATGGCCCCTGCTCAATGCATGTATAGCTCCAAGGGGCCCTGTTCTATGTCACACATTGAATGATTTTGAAATCGCCCTGAACCTTACTCAGTCGTAACCTATTGCAAAAGTTTTTCCTGTAATGCATTCAATCCTGTCTATAAGATTTCTTCTTGTAGTCAGCTAATGGACTATCCTGTCTGTGAACAATTAAAAAAAAGGTTTCATAAATAAAGCTGTAAAAAAAAAAAGTTCTACTTTGCAATAAACGAGGATTTTAAATAACAATTCATTTGAGTGTAAACCCCAGATCCCTACCTTCTCCCTATTGGAAGTTAGCGCATATTAAATATAATAGGCTAACCAGTGCTAGTCAATGGGAAGAATGGGCCTTAAAATAGTGAAACATAATTTTAGGGTTTTTTTACTGCCAGGGCATGCAAACCTTAAGTACACATGTCCTACTTTTTAATATAATGCACCCTTCCAATAAGGCTGTAGGGTATTCCATAGGGGTGACATATAAGTATTAAAAAGAAAGGTTAAGGGCTGACAAAAGGTTTTTTGCCAGATCAAAATGGCAGTTTAAAACTTCACTGCAGGTCGCAGTGGCAGGCCTCAGACATGTTTTACAGGTCTTTTTAGGGAGTGGCAAAATGAGTGCCAGGGTACATGTAGTACCATTTACTAGGGACGTACAAGTAAATTAATCAATCAATCAAAGGCATTTGTAGAGCGCACTACTTACCCGTAGGGTCTCAAGGCGCTGGGGGGAGGGGGGTGCCGCTACTGCTCGAACAGCCAGGTCTTCAGTTTCTTCCTGAAGGAGAGGTGGTCTTGGGTCAGGCGCAGGTCGGTCGGGAGGGAGTTCCAGGTCTTGGCGGCCAGGTAGGAGAAGGACCTTCCTCCTGTAGTCGCTCTTCGGATGCGGGGGACGGCGGCGAGGGCGTGGTTGGCTGATCGGAGGTGGCGTTTGGGAGCGTAGAAGTTGATTCGGTTGTTGAGGTAGCTCGGGCCTTGGTCGTGTAGAGCTTTGTGTGCGTGTGTGAGGAGCCGGAAGGTGATTCTTTTGTTGACGGGGAGCCAGTGCAGGTCTCTTAGGTGTCCGGAGATGTGGCTGGTTCGTGGGATGTCGAGGATGAGTCTGGCTGAGGCGTTCTGGATCCGCTGGAGTCTCTTCTGGAGCTTGGCGGTGGTACCGGCGTAGAGGGCGTTGCCGTAGTCTAGTCGACTGGTGACGAGGGCCTGGGTTGGTCTTCCTGGTCTCGGTGGGGATCCACCAGAAGATCTTCTGTAGCATGCGTAGGATGTTGAAGCACGCCGAGGAGACGTTGTTGACTTGCCTGGACATGGAGAGGGAGGAGTCCAGGATGAAGCCCAGGTTGCGTGCGTGGTCTGTCGGTTTGGGTGCGGTGCCCAGGGCGGGAGGCCACCAGGAGTCGTCCCAGGCGGAGGGTGAGGAGCCCAGGATGAGGACCTCCGTCTTGTCTGAGTTCAGTTTCAGGCGGCTGGACTCATCCACTCGGCTACCTCTTTCATCCCTTCGTGCAGGTTGGCTCTGGCGGCGGCGGGGTCGTTGGTCAGGGAGAGGATCAGCTGGGTGTCGTCGGCGTAGGAGATTATGCTGAGGTTGTATTGGCGTGCGATGGCCGTGAGGGGGCTCATGTAGACGTTGAAGAGGGTGGGGCTCAGCGAGGATCCTTGAGGGACGCCGCAGATGACTTCGGTGGCCTCTGACTTGTACGGTGGTAGGCGGACTCTCTGTGTTCTTCCGTCGAGGAAGGAGATGATCCATTCCAGAGCCTTCTCCTGGATTCCGACGTTGCTGAGGCGCTGTACTAGGGTGCGGTGGCAGACAGTGTCGAATGCCGCGGAGAGGTCTAGGAGGATGAGGGCCGCTGTTTCTCCGTTGTCCATCAGGGCTCGGATGTCATCGGTGGCGGCGATGAGGGCGGTCTTGGTGCTGTGGTTGGCTCGGAAGCCAGACTGTGAGGGGTCGAGGGATCCATTCGTCTCCAGGAAGGCGGCCAGCTGCTTGTTGACTGTCTTCTCGATGACTTTGGCTGGAAACGGGAGGAGCGAAATGGGGCGGTAATTCTTGAGTTCGGTGGGGTCCGCTGTGGGTTTCTTGAGTAGAGCGCTGAGTTCGGCGTGCTTCCAGCTCTCAGGGAAGGTGGCGGTGTCGAAGGATGTGTTGATGATGTCCCGCAGGTGGGGTGCGATGACAGCGTCGGCCTTGTTGAAGACGTGGTGAGGGCAGGGGTCGGTCGGAGATCCGGAGTGGATGGAGTTCATCGTGCGGATGGTGTCTTCGGTGCTGATCGGAGTCCAGGCGTGGAGGGTGGTGGTGGGGGGTGGTTGTTCGGTCGTGGTGTGCGTTGGTTGGTTGTTGAAGCTGTTGTGTATGTCCGCGATCTTGTTGTGGAAGTATGAGGCGAGGGAGTTGCAGAGGTCTTGCGATGGGGTGATGTCGTTGTTTCCTGCGCTGGGGTTGGATAGCTCTTTCACGATGTTGAAGAGTTCCTTGCAGTTGTGTGCGTTGTTGTCCAGCCGGTCCTTAAATGCAGTTTTCTTGGCGGCGCGGATCAGCTGGTGGTGCTTCCGGGTGGCAAGCTTGAAGGTGGTCATGTTGTCCGGTGTTGGTTCCCTTCTCCAGACTTTCTCGAGGTCTCGGCAGTTCTTCTTGGAGCTCTTGAGTTCGTCGGTGAACCATGGGGCTTTCTTGCTGCCGGGTCTGCTGGGCGGGGTCCTCAGCGGGGCGAGCTCGTCCGCGCAGTTGCTGATCCACTTCGTGAGATTGCTGGCGGCCTGGCTGGGGTTCGCTGAGCTGGCAGGAGGGTGCTGGCTCAGGGAGGCGGCGAGCTGGTCAGCTGTGATCTTGTTCCAGCTTCTGCGGGCAGCCTGTTGCTGGTGGTGGTGGGTCGTCGTTCTTTTGAAGGTGAAGTGGACGCAGCTGTGGTCCGTCCATTGAAGCTCTGTGGCGTGGCTGAAGGCGATGTCTGTGCTGGATGAGAAGACTGCGTCGAGTGTGTGTCCGGCGAGGTGGGTGGGGGTGGTCACCAGCTGCTTGAGTCCGAGGTTGGCGAGGTTGTCGAGCAGCGTGCTGGTGTTGCGGTCGTTGTTGTTCTCCAGGTGGAAGTTGAGGTCCCCCAGGAGGATGTAGTCAGCGGAGGGGAGGGCATGCGGGCTGACGAAGTCGGCGATGTCCTCGCTGAATTGGGTGCGTGGTCCCGGAGGTCGGTAGATCAGGGTGCCTCTGAGGGTGGTCTTCGGGTCGGTGTGGATCTGGAAGTGTAGGTGTTCGGCGGTGGTCAGGGTGTTGTCGGTGCTGGTCGTGAGACGGATGGTGTTCCTGTGGATGATGGCGATGCCTCCTCCCATCTGGTTGGCGGTGCGGTCCCTCCGGGTGATCTTGTAGCCCTCTGGGATGGCGATGGCGATGTCGGGAGCTGAAGAGGCGTTCATCCAGGTCTCCGTGAGGAAGGCAACGTCTGGAGCGGTGGTGTCGAGGAGGTTCCAGAGTTCGATGGCGTGTCTGTGGACGGAGCGGGTGTTGAGCAGGATGCACTTGAGGTGGGTGCTGCTGGTGTTCGACTTGGCGGGTGCTGGTGTGGGGCAGGTCCGGATGCAGGTGAATTTGCAGGCGTGGCAGCTGAAGGGTCCGTGGGTGCGTCGTGGTGTGGCCTGGTAGCATCCTGGGAGTCGACCGGCGTTGAGTGCGCTGAGGTCTGCGGCGGTGTACGTAAGGCGAGTCGGCCGGGGTCTGCGGGGGCCAGGGGTCCTGGCGCTGGGCGCGGTCCGGTCGCGGACGGGCGTAGATGGGCTTACCTTTGGCGCGCCTTCGGCGCACAATCGGGGCGCCCGCTGCGCGTGACCGCTGCGCGTGACCGCTGCGCGTTCGCACGGTCGCCATATATGGCGAAGTGCGCGGGGGGCGGAGCAGCTGGGAGGCGGGAGTTTAGCGGCGGTGGCGGGAAGCGGGGAGGGATGACGAAGGGGGCTACAATACAGGAAATACCGAAATAAATAAACAATGAACAGAACCCGGCAATACAGACACTAGAACACACTTCTAACCCAACAAATACAACGGGGGCAGGTCGGGCGGGGAGGGGGGGACGAGGGGGTTAACGCTGCAGGGAAAACAGAAGGCAGGCAAAACACGGCGAGTACAGGCAGGCAGGCACAATGCAAAATACAGAACAATAACAGAGATACAGTGAGGAAAACAGTAAAAAAGACGGGGGCAGGTCGCGGACCACGCCGCTAGAAGGCAGGGGGCGTGGTCATGCGGCGGAGCGAGGCAGCGAGGCAGAGGGCAGGGAAACACGCACGCAGCAGCTGGTGGCCGTGCGGCGCGGGGGTGTCCTAGAGCTAGGTGCCAATTAAAGGTGCCAATTAAAGGTGCCAATTCGGTGTAGGCCAATTTTACCATATTTGAAGAAGAGAGCAGAAGTACCTTACCACTGGTTAGCAGTGGTAAAGTACACTTAGCCCTAAAGCCAACAAAAAACAAATTCAGGAAACAGGTATGGGGAAGGCAAAAGGTTTGAGGGACTACTATCCCAAGGACGTCAGGTCTAACACAACACGAGAGAAGTTTTGCCCTAATAAGATGTGGGTCCCGTGCTCACTGTGCCATTGGAACCAAGCTACACCCGACCGAAGAGCCCAAATAAAGACTTTGCAACCCTGGCAATTGGCAGAACCAGTGGTCAGTCCTAAAAAACTTCTGACCCCTGCATTTTTTCAAGATTATTTGCTACTTAAGCAGGAGCCAGTTATAATTATACCTGCAAATATTGGAAGTCAGAGAAATAAAAAAACTGAGAACAATTTGCTATATAATATTAATATAGCAGAAGAGTATGTGTAATTAAATCCTGAAATAGACAGGGTTAGATGAGTCGTGGGTGGGACTAAACCAATGTCTACGTTGCCATTGTAACCGCAGTTAGGTGTGGGCCTAACTAAAAGTATATAAAGTAAGAGGTCAGTGAGGTATCGTTGCTTATTACATTCCTTTTCAATCTGTATTTTTAAATCATGTGGGATACTTGGAAACTGGACATCAAGAGATTAGGCCTCATGAACACACCACTACTGCTACACGCCAACGATGATGCTTTAAGTGGTCTATACAGCATTTCCCCTTCAATAAGTAATACCAATGCTTATTAAATTCAGGGTAGGTTTGAATCTGTCCACCAAAATTGGTGAAGCCAATGGATATGTACTTTGACTCAGCCGGGGCCCGTGCAGGTAAGAGCCGTGGGGCAGTGGGGCCGGACTGAAGAGGGATTGGATAGACGATCACAAGAGAAAATTGAGGGGCAGATTTATGTCAGACTTGCGCCACGTTTAAGCCGCCATTGCCTCACTCAACGGCGGCGTAAGCATGGCGCATCCCTGCGACCCATTTACAATGTGACGCATCTAGGCAGATGCGTCACGTTGTAAAGCCCTGCGCCTCATGTGGGTGTTCCGGCGCAGGGTGGGCGTTCCGGGGCAGGTGCGCCTCGCAAAAGTGCCTGCATGAAATCTACAAGATTTCACGCAGGCACTGTTAGGCCAATGCTGCGTCAAAACCCTGCGCCTGCTTGAAGCAGGCGTAAGGCTTGACGCAGCATTGGAAAGATATGGCCCCTCAGAGCACTGCTGGAGCTGTGTCGCGCTTGCGACGCAACTCCAGCAATGCGCCGCCTTTACGGCACAGATGCGTCACGCATCTGTGCCGTGTTTGCCCCATGGTGCGCCGTATTGTAAATGCGGCGCACCATGGGTGGCGGAGCTGTGGCGCACAATTATTGTAAATCTGCCCCTAAATATATAATTACTCTTCCCTTGTCGCCAGTCGAAATCCCCAACCGGCCCCACTGCTCTTACCAGCACGGGCCACGACTGCTTTGGCTGGCACGGCTTAAGGGCCGGGGCAAGATGGATAAGAGTTATATTTCAAAAGCAGAACGAGCTTCACAGATATCACTCCTATTCTTAGTGAAAGTGAAACGCTAACTTGAAAACAGTGAAACATATTTTTGAAAACGTAGAAAAACAAGGCAAAATCAGAGCATCTAACTTGCATCCCTTAATTTTATACTATTTTAGGTTGCTAGCCTTAAGTTACATTTTCTTTCAAATGACACTGCAATTTTTCTTCAAACAGTACGTGGTGGCGTTAGCAGAGTAATAATTCCACTGAAAGTTAGGCAATGAACGCCAGTGAATAAGGTTTTATTAATAAAACGCGTCTAAGTAGAAGAGCTCCTATGTCATTATGTCTGTGTAAGTACTAATTATGCAGGTTTTAGGTGGAGAAAGCCTGTATTGGATTAGTAAAGTTAGCACACATATAGTGAAGTACTTCAGATTTCACATCCTATGTTTTGTTGCCTTAAAAGCTAATGTGCTTTTCAGACTCCGTACCCATTTTACCAGCCCTTTTGTAGGCATACCCACCAACAACTTCCTCATTTCCTGCTACAAGTAGTTTAAAAGCAGAAATTGACTTTCAAGCCTCATAGAGAGAGAATCGTGGAACATGAGGGCACTTTCGACATCTCGGTTTGACTCTGAAAGGAAGCATTAACAATTGTTTTTACAACAAGATGATCTAAAAGCCATCATAAAATACTGCAACCAGAGAACAGCATATGAGAACAAAACAAAATTTGTAAATTGTTAAAAGCACCAGCATGTCTACAAATGTACCCAGCTTCAAAAACAGGAAAAAGCAGTTTGAATTGAACTTGCCTGGGCCCATTGCGTCAAAGAATATGGATTCTGAATGAGGCAGAAAAATGCAAAACGGTATTTACTCTCTAGAATAATTTATACCTTTTCTAAAAATGTCAGCTATCCACCAGCTTAATGATGATACAATGATGATAATGGTGAAGATGATGATGATGGATATTTGCGGAATTAACAGTGAAATCTAAAGGCATCCCAGCACTGAGACATGGTTGAGAAAAAAAACCACTAGACTGCTCCAAAATTGAAATAATAGATTTTTGAAGTTTCTTTTTTAAAGCCTGGGGTGGTTTTCCCCAGTCTCACGTGTGGAGGAAGATTGTTACCCGCTTTAGTGGGATGAAATACAAAGCACACCCATCTCTATGGTGGGCAGCTCTCAGAATTATCAGAATCACTGTGCAGCACGCATACAAAGTGGGGAAAGCTTTACATCATAGCTAGGCAGAACTGTCCTGTCGCCTTGTCCGTCATCTGTCTTTCAGGTCATGACATCTCCCCCCTTTTTGCAAACAACAGTTCGTGGCCCAGAGATTGTCAGTCTCGTCGATCCTTCTCCCCAGTCTCTGTTTCCTACTTCTTTCTAGTCTCTTTGTCCCTTTGCATCCCTTCCTTGGTCGTCGTTTTCTGCCGTCATCTTTCTTTCTGCTCTTCAGTTGTCCTCCGTCTTTTCTCGGTTTACCAGTCACTCTTTCTCTTTGTCGTTGCTCTCTCCTCTTACTCTTCTTTCTGTCCTTCCGTTGTCCTCCTTCTGCTCTCTTTTTGCCGGCCTCTCGTCGCCTTGATCGTTGTTCTCTGCCCTCCGTTTCCTTCTCTTTGCTTGCTCTCAACATAGCTGTTGTCTTTTTTATATGTCATTGTGTTTAAGGCCCATCGTTTGGGCGGTGTTGTTGCTCATCAGGCATGGCCCTGGGACATCGCCTTGTAGAACATGAATGTCCTCCTTATTTATCTTGTCATTGTATCTCAGTTCCTCTGTGAACTTCCCCAAGTTAGTTACTTCTTTCCTTGCCCCCCAAGTAAAGATCTTTACCTTGGAGGCTCTCAGGGTCGGCTTTACTTCCATTCTCTCATACTCCGATGCACACATGACATTGCAAGTTGCACGACTGTCCAGTACACAGTCTGTTTCATGCACTCCTACTCTTATCTTTGCATGGTCTGTCTTTCCTCGGGTGCTTCTATCTGCTGGCTGTGTTGTTTCTCCCGCTTCTTCTTTCTTGCTCTGCTCGGTGTGCACCTCCGACAAGTGATATAGTCTTTCTACTTTCTCTACTTCCTCTTCTTCACCTGACCCTCGTGATGAACTCCTCCTTTTGTTGTCAACATACCTGACATGTCTTGTCGTCAATTCCTGTTGTCTTCCTGTTCTCCCATTGTCGTCTTGAGGTAATTGAAATTTTTATGGTCAAGTATGTCCCCTAACGTGTACCCCAACGACTCCATGTACATGCTTAAAGTACATGTAATTTCCCTCCATGGCCGAATATGAAGATGCAGATGCATTTACGTCCAACGTTAACATGTCCTCTACCAGATCCACCATGAATGGATCGATAATTCAGTCTCTAAACATGCCATGCCAACGTCTTTACATGGTGCACTTTTACGTTTTTCCTGGCTCTGTCGAGCCAGGCCCTGATTTCTGACTTCGAACCACTTCTGTCTCTGCCTCTGAAAGCTGCAGCAGGGAGATGCATCCCTGACCTCTGCCTTACTTCCTGCCAAGCGAAGCGGTGCCTGGCTCAGCCTGGCCTGCCTGCCAAAACAGTATTTTGCCTTCAAGTTATCAGTTCAGCCTCCTCGAAAACACATTCCAGTCTAGTGATATAGGTAAACATATTCCCGGCTGCAGAGCAAAGGGCCAAGCCTTCCTGTCTCCTTCATGTAATTCATTGCTCCTGTTACCATGGTAGGCCCATGGCCCGTACATTACACTTAGACACATATGCATTCAGTATAGAATAGCCTCTGCCCGAGAGACCTTTTACTTCAGATTAAACATCCTCCAAACACAAGATATCAGATATGTTATAGGAACAGGTCGATCTGACATGCCAGACTTCTGTCTCCTCTACTAGTGCTAAAAGTCAAGCCCCCAGCTTTCCCTAGTTCCACGTCAATCACACGTCATACTAAATGCGCACGCACCCAGGTCAAAGGTTTCTGCTGACCCTGCAGAATCCTCTATGCATCCACCCACTTATGACACTTTCTGTGACGTTTCCGGCACACGCCTTGAGGTTCCGTGACAATTGTAAGTGGTGTTTTCGACTCGCACGAATATGGTCGAGTCTGGTATCTATGAACCGCAAATGACAAGTTTAGTGGGTGTACGCAGTTTCGCTGTGCTAACCTAAACCGTTCGTCTGTTACGTGGGGTTCTCTATCTGTACCCACGGGTTCCATCTTAGATACGGCATCCATTTTGTCTCTTGCCCTCAAGTAGCCAGCGAACGGACGTTGTCCGCTTCGCGACCCTGGGACTCCCAAGATATCTGCGGAAGACACATGTCCTTTGAAAGTGTCTTTATGACGAGGGGGATGATACTGTAAGGCAGATGGCCCCGCTCGAGGCTCATCTGCCGTGCCGGTTTATTGTCTCAACCATGCATCTCATTAGGCACGTCCCTTTGATGCCTGTAGCTCGTGTTTCCCGATACCTCCCCTTTTACACCCTTTCCAATCTCCCCACTGTTTCCATCTTCCTCTGCACCTGTTCTTGTTCCTTCTTCGATCTGTTTTATTGCTGATTGGAATGTACTAATGGTGGGAAGATGGGTTTTTACAGTTGGGAACCGCCAAATGTTTCCGCACTTATGTTCCGGACCTTGAATGTATCAAAGTGACCAAAGCGACCCCTCTTGGGGATAATTATGGGAACCGAGTCGTAAACCTTTGTGTACCATGTAAACCTATGGGAGAAATATGTATAAAAGGAGCGATCCACAGAACCAATTTGAAGCAGTCTCCACGAACTACACTCGTTGTACTTCCTGTGACTTCTGTGTTTCCCTGCAGTAAATAAACCTTGAATCTTTGACGCCGGAGGAAGTGTCCCGTGTCTCTGTGATTCGTACGCCGGAGCAGGTTACCCACCAAGGTTTCAGGTGTTGTCCCCTGGCATGCTGGGTCCTAAATAACCCAGTCCTTCAGTTGGCGCCCAATGTGGGGCTGCATCAGTGGTACCGGTCCAAGCCCGACGATCGTGAGGAACTTCGTGTGAAATCTCGGAGGGAAGGTGCACTCCGCTTCATCGATCCTGTTGTCGAAACAAGTGGCCCAAAGACCTTTCTCGCGAAGATTCCCGCCTCCTGACGGCTGCGACGGACTGCTGCCCTGACTGTAGACCTGTTTTGGCGCCTGGCGTAGACCTTGGTATAGCGAGACGATTGACGGGCCTTCCTGGTGACGCCATCGATCTTTGAGTTAAGTATTTGTGGGTCGCTCCCAGAGTTCTTGGTTGTGGTTGCTTAGTTGTTGCATGGTTCCATTGCATTTGTGGTTCTTGGTACTTTGTTGTGATATTTGACGACTGCAGCCGCCAAAAACCGAGGGTTTTTGCTCTTTGCAGGGACTTGGTAAATCCCGTAACCCTTGACGTTTGTGAAACTCGGCTAGTGTGCAAGATGCCTGGTCGTAGTACTTTGTTTAGTTGTTTCAGACGTTGTGGTACGGATTCCCGACTGGAGGACTCGTGTCCGATACCTCCGGTTGGAACTCCAACTTATGAGCTGTACAGTAAACACGGGCTAGGCCCGATTACTTTTAATGACTATTGGATTCGTTACACTAAAAAAGATGGTGTCCTTAGTTGGCCACCTCATGGTAGCTTTGAGACCCCGATCTTAGATAATCTAGAGGCTAAATTATTTGAGAAAAAGTCAAGGCCGGCCATGTTTGATGCCTTTCGGTTGTGGCGTAAGGAAGCCCGACAGAAAGAGATCAGACAGACTAAACGTAATCAGAGAGATGGTGTTGCTGCCATTGATGGAAATCTGCAATAACATATTCCTAACAGGCCAATTCCCCAGTATATGGAAGAAGGCTGTTATTAAACCCCTCCTAAAAAAAACGTCCTTAGATCCTACTGCTGTCGCAAGTTAT
This sequence comes from Lissotriton vulgaris, assembly GCF_964263255.1. Classification (NCBI taxonomy): domain Eukaryota; kingdom Metazoa; phylum Chordata; class Amphibia; order Caudata; family Salamandridae; genus Lissotriton; species Lissotriton vulgaris. The sequence continues at coordinate 396,341,241 of NC_141696.1, read as the reverse complement.
AGACCTATTGCGTGCCTGCCCTTTCCTGCCAAAGTATGCGAATATCTGATGAATCAGCAGCTCTCAGAGTTCGTCGAGACTCACCAACTTCTCGACGAAACGCAGTTTGGATTCAGGAGAGGGCATGGAACAGAGACTGCCTTAATAAAGGCCTCTGATGAGATCAGGACGATTATGGATCAGGGAGGGGCGGCTGTCCTTATCCTTCTGGATTTGTCAGCAGCCTTTGACACGGTCGACCATGTCACTCTTGTCGACCGTGTCACAACCCTGGGTATAAATGGTCGGGCTAAGGATCTTATTTCATCCTTCCTGGCAAACCGTACCCAGACAGTAAGGCTTGGAGACTATTACTCTCCCATCTCTGCACTCCCTTGTGGAGTCCCACAAGGCTCCTCGCTAAGCCCCATGCTCTTTAACATCTATGTAGCGGACTTAGCGAGGATAATAAAGGCCTATGGGATACAGTTAACATCGTATGCAGATGATACCCAGCTGGTGCTGGGTATCCATAAGGATGGCCTTACTGTAGCAGCCAACTTCCAGAAAGCTATGCTCGAGGTCAGTACCTGGATGGCCTTGAACTGCCTCAGGCTTAACTCGGACAAGACCGAGATCATGACCTTCGGAAAACTCTCCCCTGAATGGTCTCTCGGTTGGTGGCCAGATAAGCTCAGCCATCCACCTGTCCCAGTGGAAAAAGCCAGAAACCTGGGAGTGACTTTCGACAACAAGCTGGTCTTTGACCACCATGTTAATAAGGTTGTGTCATCTTCATTTTACATCTTGAAAAAGATTAAGAAGCTGCTACCTTATCTCCCTCCGTCAGCTGGGAAGACTCTGGTTTCTACCTTAGTCTTCTCAAAAATAGACTACGGGAACGCTCTTTTCCTCCACACTCAGAAGCGTGTCATCTTGAAGCTGCAATCTATTCAGAACGCGGCTGCCAGGATTCTTCTTAATATCCCTCGCCGCAAATCTACCACCTCTGCTATTCGCCAGCTTCACTGGCTGAGAGTTGAGTACCGTGTCAAATTTAAGGCCCTCTGTATTGCCTATAAGGCCATACATGGCACAGGTCCCAGATTCTTGATCGAAGCCTTTCAGCTCTATACCCCCAGAAGGCACCTTAGATCGGCCAATTCCAGTCTTCTGCCGGTGCCACGTACAAGATCAGTTACCTGGGGTGATAGGCGCTTTCTTGTGGCCACTCCAAAACTTTGGAACCTTCTGCCAACTGCCATAAAAGCCGCTCCGAATCTGATTAGCTTCCGTAGGCTTCTGAAAACATGGTTGTTTAACCAGTGAGAAGACGGTAGGATGATGAACTCTTGTTGCTCCACAGCGCCGAGACACCTTCGGGTATTTGTTGCGCTATAAAAGTTGCGTAAATAAATAAATAAATAAATAAGTAAAGAAAGCAGAGCAGTTTCAGCGTGATAAGGAGGATAAGGAAAAGGAAGTGTTTGATAGGCTACAGCGTATGTCCATAGATAAATGCTATCCTGCTTTGCCTACGGAGTCGGATAAGAAGGAAGAATCAGTTGAGGATCCTTTAATGTCCTATCTAATGAAGTCGCCACCTCCGTATGTACAGGGTACCGCAGCTCCTGTGGTCCCCCCTGTACCTGTTCCTCAACCTGTTCCTCAACCTGCACCCGTTCTTCCGACTGTTCCTGCTCCCTTGCCTACTGCTATTCCTACTGCTCCTCCGCTTCCACATACTCCTGCTCCCGCTACTGCTCCTGCTCTATTAACTCCTGTTGTTGCTTCTGTTTCCACTCCTTCTCTTGTTAGTCCCTTGTGCTATACTTCTCCATCTACTCGCAGTCGTACCTCTCCTGTTGCGGCTAGCTTCTTTAATTCTCTCGGACCTGTTTTTGGGTCCGCTGGTTCAGATGGTCCTCAGAGACGTAGTCAGCTTCCCGGTAATAGGGAACGTGCTGCGCTATACAACATGGCGATGGGTTGGATGACGCATCCTCTTAGAAACCCTCCACGTGCTGTACTTGAGACGTTCTGTCAATTCAATGTACCGACACAAAGATACGTGTTCGAGGAAATGTGCAAGGTTCTGCGTGATCAGATATCGGCTGATGCATCTGACGAGGTGTTGACCGCTTTGTCTGATCTACAGCTTCAGTTCTCGAATGGACTGATAGTGGATACTAACGTTCGACGTGCTGTTGAGCGGTTGCTATCTTTCCGTCCCACTCCTATACCTCAAGCCTTGTTTGTTGAGGACGTTGAGAGGCAGTTAGATGCGTCTGGTCAGTTTCCCATGCGTGAAGTTCCACCAGTATGGATGCCGGGTGATGCTGCTCATGTTCCTATTATTCTGCCACATTTCCAGAGAGTGTGGATACATCTCCCATGGAAACGATCGGAAGTGTTGCAGGTGAAACAATCTTTGCCTGACCCTCGCAAAAATCCTGCAGGGTATTACAAGGAATTGTCGCAGCTCGTAGACGCTACGATAATGAATCTTGCCGATATTGATATGCTGTTTGGCAATGTCGTACCGCAACCGGTATGGGCAAAGATTCGTCAGGAAAATCATCCAAATGAATTGGGTGGTGATTGGGCTGCCCTTGTAGCAGCGGATGGGTTGCAAACTGGTGGTGCTAAACCCGAACAGTTGATTGCTGCTCTCCCTCAGAGAATAATTACGTTAATGAAAACTCTTATGCCAGCTATGAGGGTGAATTGGGACAAATTGTCAGCTTGTAGACAGAAGAAGGACGAGAGTGTCTCCGATTTCTTTACGAGATTTGAGGAGGCATTCATCGATCATAGTGGCCAGGATATGGGCACTGAAGGTGGTCAACGGTTGTTCGTGGACAAATTTGTCTCTAACTTATTGCCCGACTTGAGCAATAAATAAAAAAACTCTGAAAGTGCGTGGGCCGTTTCTACCTCGGCTCAAATATTGGCTACAGCACAGTATTATGAGAACAGAGAGAAAGAGGAGAACGACCGCGCTGATAAAAAGACGAAAGAACTTAAAACTAAAGTGTTGTTACAGCAAGCGTATCCTCCGCGTTCGAATCAGAATGCTTCGCAGCAAAATAGATCGCAGTCGCAATCTAATCGATCACAATCTTGAAATGACTCCTCTTCCCAAAGATCTTCGTTAGGGTACAATCAATGTGCCTATTGTAGACAGGAGGGTCATTTAAAATTCAATTGTCCTGTTCTAAACGATCGTAATAGTGGTAACTCATCTAGAGGAGGTCGTGGTGGTTCTCAGCAGACATCACGCGGTAGGGGTCGTGGTGCTCAAAATGACCGATCAGATAACTCATCAAATTCTAATAACTGTTTCGATCAACGTGGATCATCGCAAGGACGATCTGCGCAGTACAATGTAGACGATTATTACGCCAATCAGGGAACTGACGACAGTAATTACTAGGACAGCCATAGACAAGGAGAGGGAGTGGTATCAGTTCCGGTTGATCAGAGAGGGCCTTACGTCGCAGTTGCTACATCGGGCGTCGTTGAGCCTTTTCTGTTGGACACTGGTGCAGCGAAAAGTTCCATAATGCATTTGAAACTCCCTGGCGCACCTTTGTCTGGCTTAACAAATGTTTCCGTTGGATTCTCTGGCGCCCCCGTTAGCAATCCAGTTTCGCGCCCTTTGCCCCTTACAATTGGGCCTCGTGAGCTTCAAGCTCCGTTGATTTTGACTACGGGTTGTGGTGAAAATCTTTTTGGCCTGGATTTGCTAAAACGTTTGTATGCAACTTTGTATTGTTCTCCTGCGGGTGTAAAGCTTACGTTAGGAGAGAGGGTTGTCTCTCCTATGTACTTGTCTCTCGATAAGCTTCCACCGGAATTGAGTTCTCTTCCTGCATCTTTGTGGGCAACAGGTCCCAATGATGTGGGCCTGCTTGACATCTCCCCTTACGTTGTTCAGCTGAAATCTAATGTGCGATTGCCACGTATTCCCCAGTATCGTATCTCTCTTGATGGTGAACGAGCACTGTTAGCGATCATCTATGATTTGATCGAGAAAGACGTTATCGAAGAAACTCGGGGAAACGTGTGCAACAGTCCTGTACTGCCCATTCTAAAACGTACTGATCCCTTGAAACCACCTGTTTATCGTTTTGTTATCGATTTACGGGAGGTAAATAAAATTGTGATTCCTCAGTTCCCCGTTGTGCCTGACATCACGGCGCTACTGACTCTGATTCCAGCTTCTGCATCTTGGTTTTCGGTGATCGATTTGAAGAATGCGTTCTTCAGCATTCCGATCGCAGAAGAGAGCAGAGACCTTTTCGGTTTCTCTCTTGGTGGACGCAGCTTCCGGTTTAAACGCGCTCCTCAGGGCTACTGTGAGAGTCCATCGATTTACAGTCAAGCCTTGAAGGGTCAACTGGATGCGTTTACGTTGCCGGCTGGTGCGGCCTTAATCCAATATGTCGATGACTTATTGGTAGCTGCAGATACTCAGGACATTTGCAAAATTGCAACGGTGTCGTTGCTGCAACATCTCTGTGACTTACATCACAAGGTGTCACCTTCTAAACTCCAATATTGTTGTCAAGAAGTAACCTATCTAGGTCACTTATTGTCAAAGGAGGGAAGGCGGTTGACCCCAGAGAGAATTGCAGCAATTGCTCGAATGACTGTGCCAACAACCCAAAGAGATGTGCGTGCCTTTCTAGGTATCACGTCGTACTGCAGGCAATGGATTCCGAATTTTTCATTGCTAGCGAAACCATTGGTGGCTCTTACGTGCAAGGATGTTTCAACTTCCTTACCATGGACGGAAGAATGTCAGAAAAGTTTTTCTGAATTACGTGATTCATTGTGTTCGGCTCCTGTGTTAGGTACTCCTGACTACAGTAAGCCGTTTACATTATATGTTCACGAGAGGGAAGGTTGTGCTTTGAGTGTCTTAACGCAACCTTTTGGTGGTAAACAACGTCCATGTGCATATTTTTCCTCGACCTTGGACCCGGTAGCTGGAGCATTGCCGAGTTGTTTGAGAGCAACAGCGGCAGCTGCGGTGTCCATCCGACAATCAGCAGGATTGGTCATGGATAATATGCTTACGGTGATGGTTCCGCATGCAGTCGACACTCTTTTAAATCGTACGAAAACTCAGCACTTGACGAGTGCGAGGTTGTCTGGGTACGAGTTGACGCTGTTGGCAAGTCATATTCAGATAAAACGTTGTAATGTTCTGAACCCGGCGACTTTGTTACCAATTAGCGCAGAGTCAGATGAAATAGCAGAACACAACTGTTATTTGAGGACTGAAGAGGAAACAAAAGGTCGAGTGGACCTTAAAAACACTCCTTTGGAAGATCCAGATGGAACGCTGTATGTGGATGGTTCATGTTTTAAATTGCCGAATGGTGATGTGACTACTGCGTATGCTGTTGTGACGTTGAATACTGTTGTTGAAGCTGCAAGATTGAATCAGAATTCTGCCCAGGCTGCGGAACTGATTGCTCTCACTAGAGCATGTGTGTTAGCGAAAGGGAAACGTGTGAATGTGTTTACCGACAGCCAATATGCATTTGGCGTCGCCCATAGCTTTGGACGGTTATGGAGAGAGAGAGGTTTTATGACATCGCATGGTACGAAGATTCAGCATGGTCAGCTTGTGAATGATCTTTTGGATGCACTTACGTTGCCTAGGCAGGTAGCGATTGTTAAATGTAGTGCGCATCGTAAGGTGACGGATGATGTTGGTCGTGGTAATGCGTTTGCGGATGAGACCGCTAAGGAGACTGCCCAGAACCTTAGCACTCGAATGTATGTGACGAGTTCGGTTAGATGGCCTACAGAATCGAGTATGTGTGAGGACACTATCGAGAGTGTGAAAGCAATTCAAAATGAGGCCACTGAGACTGAAAAGATGAAGTGGAAAGAAAGTACGGGAAAGTTGGATGCGAATCGTTTTTGGGTTGATTTGTCGGAACATAAGAGATGGATGTTGCCGGATGCGTATGTGCTGGCTGTTGTGACAATGGCACATGGGTTAGCACATATTAGCGTGAAAGGTATTTGTAAGTTGCTGTCCCCTGTGTGGAAGAATGAAGGTATCACGAAATGTGCTGAACGCTTGGTTAAGAACTGTATGGTATGTATGTTGTACAATCCTGGTAAGGGAACCCCAACTCCTCCTGGTAGTTTTGCTCCCCCTTCATGTCCTTTTGAGGTGATTCAATTAGACTTCATCCATATGGAGCGATGCAATAACCTGAAATACGTTTTAGTTGTGGTTTGCGCGTTCTCCCGATGGATTGAAGCCTATCCCCTCAAAGACAACACTGCTTTGTCAACTGCGAAAATCCTACTGAAGGAATACTTCCCTCGGTACGGAATGCCTCGGATTGTATGGTCTGATAACGGAAGTGAGTTTGTGGGGAGTGTGATGAAGAGTGTGTGTAAGGGCCTTGGAATTAATCAAAAATTCCATAGCGCCAATCACCCCCAGTCAGCTGGTTTGGTTGAAGGGTATAACGGCACCCTTAAACTAAAGCTAGCGAAGATTCAGGCTACGACTGGTCTTTCGTGGCCTGACGCTTTACCCTTAGCTTTACTGTCAACAAGGGCAACCGTACACTCCCGAGTAGGGCTCAGTCCCTATGAAATAGTGTTCGGTCGTCCTGCAAATGTTTGGGGGGTCCCTAGACCGGGTATGTTCTGTAATCTTGAGTACCCAATGTTGATTGATTATCTTCATGATCTGACTGCTAAACTGAGGTTAATTCACCAACAGGTTTACGAAGCATTGCCGACGCAGACAGAGGGTCCAGGCCACCAGCTCCAGCCCGGAGACTGGGTGGTAACGCGTAACTTTGCGCGTAAGAAGAATTTGGAGCCCAGGTTCACTGGACCCTACCAGGTCCTCCTTGCCACGAGAACTGCCGTTCGTCTAGAGGGCCGGAAAAATTGGGTGCATGCCACCCATACGAAGAAAGTTCTTATACCGTTACCGGCAGACTCGTGGGTGAGGAGGGGCATTGCTTCAGCTGAATCCGAAGGATTGCCGGCGTTTGTACCTTTTAGCGACGCACAACCTGTCGGAGAATCCTCAGTGCAGCAGAAAGACACTGTCGAACATTTGTCATCAAAAGACTCAAGACCAGAACATTCGGCTGATCAACAGAACTCTGTTTCTTCAACGGATCCTTTGTTTGACGAACAGACACGTCCTGGGAAAATCCGATACTTTTTGCGATCCAGCACTAAGGACAAATAAAAAGATTTCGTTCTGTCCCTTGACAATTGCATTATCCCGTTTTCCACGATCAGTCTGAACACCCGTATCATTGTAATTATTTTTGTATATATATTGAGTTTCGTTCCACATGTATTTTTGCTTCCACAGCTAAGAGACATTTTGCATATACAGTTGTAAATAAAGGCCGTAGGGCCGCGCGTGTACTTCCTTCTGGTTAGTAGGTCTTGACACTAGGTTAAAGACCGTCGGTTCCTGGGAACTTCTAGGGATTGACTACTGCTACACAGAACGAAGTGCGTCAAGAAACGTTGCGGACGGTCATAGGGGATGGCGTTTTCAAAGCTGATGGACTTGGAAGAAGCTCAGGCGCAAAGGTTCAAGTTACAACAACTTAGTCGTACCAAATGTTTTATGTTTCAAATATTCGTATTGCTTTTGACTGTTTCTGCACTATTGGCGGGTGGGGTGTATTACACGATGTCTTACTTCTTACCTTCTGCCATACCTACTCCTACTTCTGACCCTAAACTTACCTCCACTGCATCTCCCCATTCTTTCCATATCTTACCCGAACACGAGCAGGCTAGACGTGCAGAATTCCGCAATAATTCTTTATTCAGCTCCTTCACCAGCACCAGTTAGTGGTTAACACTACTAATTGTTGGGTGTGTGGGTTGATGCCACATACCACGGATAAGGGAATTCCATATCTGGTTTTACCGTATAGTTCCCAGGGGTCCGCTCGAGCATTTCAAACAATGTTTCGAAGCGCACTAGATTCTTACCCCAGTCGAGAGCCACGTTCTCCCTACTTTGGCCCTGGCTCGTATCACAAGCCTTTGTCTATAGCGATAGAAGACTTAGATAGAGATATCTATGAGCCGTCGCTCATCCCAGAGGAAGAGGTACAAGCCTATAGGGTCCTGAGTAAGGTCGAGTATAGTGCGCTCACGAGTGATAAACAGCTTAAAAGCTCGCCTCCGATATGGGTCGTACCCCACATTGGTAATTTTTGTTTAATGGGTCGTGGCCGAAGATCGAAAGCCCGACTTGGAGAGAGTGCTTGCACTGAAAATTACATTCTGCCGATGGTCTTGTCCCCTGTGTTTCTGGCTGCCAAGGGTACATACTTTGTCTGCCATGATCGTGCGTATGCATGGTTGCCCTCCGACTTTGTGGGCTCATGTTTTATCGCAAATCTGTTGCCTCCGACGTTCACTGTAGACGCAGACTATCACAAGACTAGAGTTGTGAGAGGCGTAATTAGCGAAGAGGACACTGCCGGTCAAGAGGCAGGAGACTTTTTCAAGGGTTTCCTCCCGTTTTGGGGGCCTATGGTTAATAGTAGGAACCTGAGACAGTTGACTCGAGTGGTGGAATCGACAGCTAATATTACTGCCAGTGCCCTTGGTAATATCACCACAGAACTTCAGGCGGATAGACTTATGACGTTACAAAACCGTATGGTTTTAGATGTGATCCTAGCAGATCGAGGTGGGGTATGTAAGGTGATCCATTCGAGCTGCTGTATTTTCATTCCAGATAACGCTCCGACTGTCTATCAAGCCATCTCAAAGTTGCATAAAATCTCTGAATCCATACACGTGGATGTAGGGGATTGGACGCTACTTGGGTGGTTTTGGGGCCTGATGTCGACTTGGGGTTGGAAGATTCTGATGATCATCTGAGTTGTTGTGGCGTTCCTGTTCACGTGTTGCCTTTGTGTGCAGTGTGGTCCTGCCTTATGTGGCCTCTGTGCTACAACGTGTATAAGACAGCCGCCTGTTACCAAAGGAGCTCGGTTGGACAGAGCTATGTTACAGCAACATCTAGATGGTCTGATGAATATCGATTATGATTCCGACTAGTGCTTGCCTACATGAGGGCAAAAGGAGCGTCTGAGGTTCAGTGACAATTGTAAGTGGTGTTTTCGACTCGCACGAATATGGTCGAGTCTGGTATCTATGAACCGCAAATGACGAGTTTAGTGGGTGTACGCAGTTTCGCTGTGCTAACCTAAACCGTTCGTCTTTTACGTGGGGTTCTCTATCTGTACCCACGGGTTCCATCTTAGATACGGCATCCATTTTGTCTCTTGCCCTCAAGTAGCCAGCGAACGGACGTTGTCCGCTTCGCGACCCTGGGACTCCCAAGATATCTGCGGAAGACACATGTCCTTTGAAAGTGTCTTTATGACGAGGGGGATGATACTGTAAGGCAGATGGCCCCGCTAGAGGCTCATCTGCCGTGCCGGTTTATTGTCTCAAACATTCATCTCATTAGGCACGTCCCTTTGATGCCTGTAGCTTGTGTTTCCCGATACCTCCCCTTTTACACCCTTTCCAATCTCCCCACTGTTTCCATCTTCCTCTGCACCTGTTCTTGTTCCTTCTTCGATCTGTTTTATTGCTGATTGGAATGTACTAATGGTGGGAAGATGGGTTTTTACAGTTGGGAACCGCCAAATGTTTCCGCACTTATGTTCCGGACCTTGAATGTATCAAAGTGACCAAAGCGACCCCTATTGGGGATAATTATGGGAACCGAGTCGTAAACCTTTGTGTACCATGTAAACCTATGGGAGAAATATGTATAAAAGGAGCGATCCACAGAACCAATTTGAAGCAGTCTCCACGAACTACACTCGTTGTACTTCCTGTGACTTCTGTGTTTCCCTGCAGTAAATAATCCTTGAATCTTTGACGCCGGAGGAAGTGTCCCGTGTCTCTGTGATTCGTACGCCGGAGCAGGTTACCCACAAAGGTTTCAGGTCTTGTCCCCTGGCACCGCTGGGTCCTAAATAACCCAGTCCTTCAGCCTCCGTGCACACCCTTGTGCACGCCTTCTTGCTACGCACATGTGTTCTTATCTTATTCTTTTCACTTGTCACGCCTACTGTATCCATCACCATTGTACAGTTTTACTATATATATTATGTACTGTTAATAAATCGTTGACATCTTTTGCCATCACTGCATATCCCCTCCTGAACTCTTGTATTGATGGATCTGATTTCCATGGCTCGAGCCATTTAAATTAAAGCCCGTATGACTCAGATGCCACGGACTCTGCCTCTCATTTTGATTGAGCTATTATTTTACCTGTCATTAATTATACGGAAAAATTGCACGGTAATTTTATTTACCACAGTCTCCTAATGGGGCACCTTGGCACATACTGGCGTAGTGATTCCTTCCACCACATCTTCGGCACGTCTGGCCAAAGGCGGGGCATTGACCTCTGTGTGGAAATTCCATTCCGCACTTGTAGCATGTTCTTTCAGGTCGTCTCCTCTCTTTTTGTTCCCTCCAATCATTCTTTCGTTGGTCTGTGTGATATCTGTTTGTCGTAAAATGTGCGTTTTCTGTTTCAACGCTCTTCCCTCTTTCCATTTCCTTGGCATGTTCCGCTGCTCTCACCTCTGCTCTTGCTAGTGACAGGATGTTCTCCAATGAGGTTGGTTCCTTAAGTATTCTTGCTCTGAATCCTGTGTCGCGACAGCCTTCTATGATCCGTAGCCTGATTGCTTGCTAGTCATCAAATTTGTCAAATTCACAATGTGTCACCAATTTCCTCAGCCGTGTCGCGAAGTCATCTAGTGTTTCGCCAACTTGTTGACATGCGATGGTAAAAGTATATCGTTCGAAATCGATGTTTCGTTGCGGGTCAATTTGGCTGTTAGACATTTCTTTAGTTGGTCATATGTTTTTGTTTCTTCGGTCGGCAGTGTCACCAGAAGTTCTTCGACATCGTCCCCTGCCAAATTCAATAGTAGTCCCAGTTTCTTTCCAGCTGCTACATCTGTATCGTCTACATATCTTTCAAACCGTCTGATCCACTTTTCCCACCTTATTCCTATTTGTGGCTCCGATAGGTTAAACGGTAGTGGTCTCCTGTATTGTGCGTTAGGCTTTGGATCTGCCATTCTTTCCTTCTTTCTTTATCTGTTCGTTCCTCTTTTATTTCCTCTTTTTCTTCTTCTTCTGTTCTCTTGCTTTATCTTCCTTTCTCTTTTGTCTCTTTTCTTCCCCTCGTTTTTCTTCTCCTTCTATCCGCTCTTTCTTCTTTTATTTCTTCTTTTTCCTCTTCTTCTTCTATTCTCTTTCTTTATCTTTCTTTCTCTTTTGTCTCTTTTCTTCCCCTTGTTTTTCTTCTCCTTCTGCTTTGTTTTATTTTAATCTTTCTACTTTCCTTTTGCTTATGTGTCTCTTTTATTACTTTCTTTTCTCTTTCTTCTTTTATTTCTTCTTTGTCTTCTATTTCTATTCTTTTGTTCTTGTTTTTAGTCTTTCTATGCTTTGCTTGTCTTTTCTTTATTGTTTTCTGCTCTTTCTTCTTTTTCGCCTGACTCCGTGATGGCCGCTCTCCTTATTTCTATGCCTTTTCTGTTTTTGTTTTTTTCCTAAAATGGCCGCCGCTCTTCTCGCGAGACACTGAATCCAGAGTCACACACACGTCCTTCTTCGTGGTCGCCCTGGTCGAATCTGTCCTCTTCCTGTCCCCTGACCGGATGTGGTGTCCGGTGACCTGGTCACCTCCCTCACGACCCACAGGGTCCTAGTGTCTGCTGTCCCTACTGTCCTGTCGCCTTGTCCGTCATCTGTCTTTCAGGTCATGACACCATATCTCTGAAAATATGGCACTCTCCTGCTCCTTCCCTGTGGCGCAGTGCAGTGCAGCCTTGCGGGGTCTGTGCTGCGTTGCATGACTTTCTTGTACATCGCCCCCCAAGAGTCAGAATATTGGTTTTGCAGGTGTTATGTTGCTGTGCACGAGTATTTGTCCAATCATCCATTGCAATCATATAGGCCTTGAAGTACTGAGTCTTTTAGATGCATAATTCACCTTCAGTGGATGCACAGTACTGTAAATATTGGTTGATAAATAGTTGTATTTTTCTATTTTTGCTTTTGTCCAACTCACATGCATTATTAACTTTTGAGAGTTGAGTGTACTAACTTTCCATAACTGATTGGAGAACATACAATTTCTTGTATTTCGTTACAACTGACTGCTTTAGAGATCGGAATTCAAAAGTACCTGTCTTCTTATCACGCCATCTTATCAGCCATGGTTTACGGTCGAAGTCTGGTCGGGATTCCCGATCGCTCTTGCCCCCTCTAAAGACTGACCGGCTGGCATCTTGGCCCCGAGGACATCTGGCATAACACCTCGGTGCTGGTCAATCTATTTGATTAATCACATCCTGAGTCAGCTAAGTAAATCGGTGCATTTTGTTTCAATTCACTGTAAGATCATTTGATAGGCACCATTTTCTTTTGTCTGTTCCTGATCCGCCATTTTAAAACTACCATTACCAAGAACCAGAGAGACTGAAGAAGTCCTCACCTGTCCCTCCTCTTAGAAATAGAATACTGAGCGAACCGTAGCAGCGGCCTTCTTGAACTGGGCACATTATTAGCAGTCTTCTCAATCTAACTGCTTACTGAGATGTGGTAATCTTCATTAATCAATGGCTGGCCCAATTTGGACTTATTTGAATTTAACTTGAACACTCTCACACACTTAAACCTCCATAGTTGTGGCTCATTAGAGGGTGCAACTCTGCATCTACTACTATATTGTGGATCAATTAAGTTAGTGCATCTCGTCATCAAATGCAATCGCCAGTATATAAATCTTCCATACACCCAGGCCCATACACAATTGTTCTTTAAGTAGGTCAGGCTCAGTGGACAGGCCTCTTATGTAACGAACATTACAGCAACACTATAGTAGGACTCCCTCACAACAAAACTCATTCAACAAATGGGTCACACTGGAATGTGCCATTTCCTTTAGCGCCTCCTAAGTGATTATACTCCTTCTAGCTCCTCCCATGCACACTTGTAGTCTCTCTTAGATCTACTGACTTATTCATTATCTACATTAGATTTACTCGCTCATGGTACCACCGGCTCCGCTGTCACCACTTACTGCCTTCTGCGTTTAGCTCCCTCTCTCTCCCTGTTACATGATACATGGCCCCACTGTTATAATCCCCTTCGTGGATCTCCATTAGAATGGAACTAATTCCTGACCCTATTGGAGCCAATACCTTCACTATCAACTATCCACTGAACCTCACCAAAAATGCTGCAAAAAAATACAAACACCGACTACTCAAATCTAGTCCTGAAACATTAATCTCCGACGTCTACGTCTATACAAAAAAGGGTATTCTCTCGAATGACCTCATTTTCTACACCAGAAACAGGGCCTGCTGGCAGAAGATCTTCTTTCTTAGCTCCGAATTAAAGACTCGAGGAAAACACCTCAAATTAATGACATCACCCTCACCCTTCCTCAGAGCCAATGCCATCATTACTCTCTACAATATTGGCATCATTCTCATGCAAGCCTCTATGTCAAACCTAGCCAAGATGGACCATATTTTCCACTCCCTCAAGACAGCCGTGACTGCTAAAGCCTCTGTTTCTCGAACTCACCCTACTAGTTCAGTTGTCCTGCTTCTCTCCCTCTGCTATTTGTAACAGTTCTAGTTGGCTTAATTCCCCTCACCAGCTTGCAGTCCTAGAGGGATTTCCATCCACTGTAGTAGCCCCCAAACCAAGCGACCGTCCTTTCATCCGGGTGGTGGGCTAAATGGTCCACCTTCTCGCTGTTAGCAAGTCTGAATCTCGGCATCTCCCCCATCGTGAGACCCCTGGTAGACATTACCCCTCCCCTCCCACTGCCTGCCGATACTCTCTCATATAGGGATGCACTTGCCAAGCCTTCCCTTGAGAGGGGACACACAACACTGATACCAACAATATCTCCTTATCCTAACACATTGAGCACCTACGCTTCAACCCACAACAGGTTAACTACCAACCATCTCCCTGCCACTCCTTCCAATCGAGCCTTGCTCCCACCTGTCCATAAGGAAGCATCCCCATCCCAAGAACCCAGCACCCCCTTATAACCCCATCCAGATATCACTTGAGGACCCCCTCTCAGCAGGTTCCCGCCCCTCTGCTCCTATCCTCAAGCCAACACTCAGAATTGGTAGCGCATTTGGACAAGTTATCTCTCCAAGTGAACTTACTAATCTACGAATTTCATGAACTGATAGCCTGCTCACCCGACCATCGGCTCTTGCTTAGGCCTATTAGTTCCCTAGGAAAGCCGCAGACAGTCCCCACCTCCTCATTCATCGGCCTCGACCAGCTCCCCATCTCTTATACTCTACCCCTCCCCAATGCCCTCTCCCGCCCTAGAAGAACGAAGGTGGAACTTGCGGTCAGCGAGATTGAGGATATACTCCTCTCCTATTCGATCAATCTAGATACTGACAAGGTCCCTATGGCCCAAATTCAATTCAATCTAGCCACCCCAAATAGGGAACCCTCTAACAAACACAGAGTCACAAATAGCAACAATCTCAAGCAAGTAAACATCACAATCAATCAATCAATCAATCAATCATATCATTTGTAGAGCGCACTACTTACCCGTGAGTGTCTCAAGGCGCTGGGGGTGGGGGGAGCTGCTACTGCTCGAAGAGCCAGGTTTTGAGGAGTCTTCTAAAGCTCCGTAGGTCTTGGGTCTGCCGTAGGTGGGTGGGGAGGGTGTTCCAAGTCTTGGCGGTGAGGTGGGAGAAAGATCTGCCACCGGAGGTCGATCTTTGGATGCAGGGGACTGTGGCGAGGGCGAGGCCGATGGAGTGGAGCTGTCGGGTGGGGGTGTAAAAGCTGAGTCGCCTGTTGAGGTACGCTGGTCCGGTGTTGTGGAGTGCTTTGTGTGCGTGGGTGAGGAGCTTGAATGTTATCCTCTTGTTGACGGAAAGCCAGTGCAGGTCTCTCAGGTGAGGTGTGATGTGGCTGCGGCAAGGGATGTAGAGGATCAGATGTGCAGAGGCATTCTGGATGCGTTGCAGTCATCTAAGTAGTTTGGCCGAAGCTCCTGCGTAGAGTACGTTTCCGTAGTCCAACCTACTGCTGACGAGGGCCTGGGTGACCGTTCTTCTCATTTCGGTGAGGATCCATTTGTAGATCCTGCGGAGCATGCATAGGGTGTTGAAGCAGGAGGAGAAGACAGGGTTGACCTGCTTGGTCATGTAGAGGGTGGAGTCGAGGATGACCCCAAGGTTGGGTGCGTGGTCGGTGGGTGTTGGAGCTTTTCCCAGTGTGGTTGGCCACCAGGAGTCGTCCCAGGCCGAAGGGGTGGATCCGAGGATGAGGACCTCCATCTTGTCTGAGTTCAGTTTCAGTCGGCTGTTTCTCATCCATTCGGCGTCAGCCTTCATTCCTTCGTGGAGGTTGGCTTTGGCGGTGTGGGGGTCATTGGTGAGGGAGAACATCCGCTGGGTGTCATCGGCGTAGGAGATGATGTTGAGGTCATGCTGTCGGGCGATGTGGGTGAGAGGTGCCGTGTAGATGTTGAACTAAATGCAAAACAACAGTTGATGGACAGAATGCAGATCAATGTCATACATTCACCCCAGTACAGAGATCTGGGCCTAAATCCATCGTTTTTTTGCACTCCACACCACCCCTGTTCAGAAATGGCCATATGCAAATCAGCCTTGACCCTGTGCCTCATGGGAACAGTCCAGCCCGAACTGCCAAGCCATGTCTTTCCTGGACCGGAATCAAGCATCCTAGGACCGGTTTCTGGCTATCAGCCGTCCTCAGCCTGGATAGCTTGACTACAGTGGTGTGGAGAGCATGGGACTCACGTCTGAGCATACCCATCCCACTCGGGGTGACAAAATGCAAAACAACAGTTGATGGACAGAATGCAGAACAATGTCATACATTCACTTCAGTACAGAGATCTGGACCTAAATCCATCGTTTTTTTGCACTCCACACCACCCCAGTTCAGACAAGGCCATATGCAAATCAGCCTTGACCCTGTGCCTCATGGGAACAGTCCAGCACAAACTGCCAAGCCATGTCTTTCCTGGACCGGAATCAAGCATCCTAGGACCGGTTTTTGGCTATCAGCCATCTTCAGTCAGGATAGCTTGACTCCAGTGGTGTAGAGAGCATGGGACTCACATCTGAGCATACCCATCCCACTCGGGGTGACAAAATGCAAAACAAAATGCAAAACAACAGCGTGGGCCGAGGGATGAGCCCTGGGGTATGCTGCAGATGATCTCGGTGGCATTGGAGCGGTAGGGGGGGATTGGACGCACTGTGTTCTGCCGGAGAGGAAGGATGTGCTCCAGTCCAGGGCCTTCTCTTTGATCCCGGCATTGTGGAGGCGTGTTCATAGTGTGTGGTGGCAGACCGTTTCGAAGGCAGCTGACAGGTCCAGGAGGATGAGGGCCGTTGCTTCTCTGTTGTCTAGCAGGGTCCTGATGTCATCGGTGGTGGCGATGAGGGCGGTTTCAGTGCTGTGGTTGCTGCGGAACCCGGACTGAGATGGGTCCAGGATGCTGTTCTCTTCAAGGTAGCGGGTCAGTTGTTTGTTGACGGTTTTCTCAATGACCTTCACCAGGAACGGGAGCAGGGAGATGGGCCGGAATTTCTTGAGGTCCTTGGGGTCAGCCTTGGGTTTCTTGAGTAAGGCGTTGATCTCGGTGTGCTTCCAGCTCTCCGGGAAGGTTGCTCTCTCGAAGGAGATGTTGATTACTTTTCAGAGATGGGGTGCGATGGCTGTGCTGGCTTTGTTGAAGATGTGGTGTGGGCATGGGTCTGACGGTGATCCGGAGTGGATGGTGTTCATGATATTGCTGGTGTCGTCGTCGTTGATGTTGGTCCAGGAGAGCAGGCGGTTGGTGCAGGTGGTGGTCATGGGGGCGGAGGTCTCAGTGGTTGTCAGGGCTGTCGTGGCATTGAAGCTGTTGTGTATGTTGGCGATCTTGCAGTGGAAGAAGGTGTCCAGCGAGTCGTACAGGTCTTTTGCAAAGGTGGGATGTCGTTAGTGTTGGAGCTGGGGTTCCTTCACAATGTTGAAGAGCTCTTTGCTGTTGTGTGCATTGTTGTCTAGGTGGT
This sequence comes from Lissotriton vulgaris, assembly GCF_964263255.1. NCBI lineage: Eukaryota > Metazoa > Chordata > Amphibia > Caudata > Salamandridae > Lissotriton > Lissotriton vulgaris. The sequence continues at coordinate 396,324,085 of NC_141696.1, read as the reverse complement.
CTTTGAATGAGGCCCTTTTGGCGGATCTGTTAAGGTGATGGTGTCTGCGGGTGGCGTTCTTGTGGGCTCCGTAGCTGTCCGGTGTTCGTTTGCGGAGCAAGTTCTTCTCCAGTTTTCGGCAGGTTCTTTTGGATGCCTGAGGTCTTCGGTGAGCCAGCTGGCTTTCTTGCCGGTGTGACTGTTGGAGGGTTTCTTGAGCGGGGCGAGGGTCTTAAGGCAGTTGTGGATCCACTGTATGAGGTAGCAGGCGGCAGTGTTGGGGTCGGTGGGGTCGGCGGGTGGGCTCTGGGTGAGGCTGGTGGTTAGCTGGTATTCGGTGCCTTTGCTCCAGCAGTGGTGAGGCATCTGTTGGGTCCGGAGGTGCATGGTGGGCTTCCTGAAGGTAAAGTGGATGCAGCGATGGTCGGTCCAGTGGCGTTCGGTGGTGTGGTTGCAGGAGACCTGGGGGCTTGCGGAGAAGATGGGGTTGAGCGCGTGGCCGGCAGAGTGGGTGGGTGTTGTGACGAGTTGTCTGAGTTCGCGCTTGGTGAGGTTGTCAATCAGGGTGGTGGAGTTGGTGTTGTTGTTGTTCTCGAGGTGGAAGTTCAGGTCCCCGAGGAGGATGTAGTCCATGGAGGCGAGGGCATGTGTGCTAATGAAGTTGGCGATTGAGTCGCTAAACTGTAGCCGGGGTCTGGGGGGTCTGTAGATGAGGGTTCCTCTGAGGGTGGTGTTGGGTCGGTGTGGATCTGGAAGTTCAGGTGTTCTGCTGTGCTGAGGGTGCCGCCGGAGTTGGTCGAGACTCTGAGAGTGTTCCTGTGGATGATGGCGATTCCTCCTCCTACTCCATTGGTGCGATCACTGCGGGTGATCTTGTAGCCTTCTGGGATGGCCATGGCAATGTCGGGTGCAGAGGTGGGGTTCAGCCAGGTCTCCGTCAGGAATCTGACGTCTGGGGAGGTTGAGTCGAGTAGGTCCCAGAGTTCAACAGAATGTTTGCGGGCGGAGCGAGTGTTGAGGAGGATGCATCGGAGGGAGGTATTTGAGTTCTTTCCAGGGCTGTTGTTTGGCGGGGCAGATGCTGGTGAAGCTGCTGTTCCGGCAGGAGAAGGGGCCTTGGGTGCACTTCAGGTGGCCGGTTAGGAGGTGTGTTCTCATTCGGAGTTGAGTGCATGGATAGTGAAGGCATCGTAGTGGAGTCGGGCGTTGTGGCGTTTGCGGGGGCAAGGTGTTCTGGTGTTGGGTGCGGTCCAGGCATGGACGGGCACAGACAGGCTTGCCTTAGGCTGCTTTTTTGGTGTGCCAGCGGCGCAGCCGCCATTAAAGAGGAGGTGGGAGGGAGGAGCAGCTGGGAGGCGGGAGCAGGGAGGTGAATGGGCGACAAGGGGGTGGGACGCAGGGACGCAGCGGCAGGAAATTGGGAGGGAGAGAGACGGCGAGGAGAGACAATAGGGGAGAAAACACTGAAAAACAAAACAAAAACCAGAGGCAGCAGAAAAAGAGCACAGTAAAATACAGTAGCCAACCACAGTACAAATGAAATAAATAGGGCAGGTGATCGCGCAGAACCTACAGCGGGTCTCGAACCCTGGGCACAGTCGCAGCAGCTGGGCTGAGGACACGGACACAGTCAGGTGGAGCTGCACGTCGGGGGGAGCGACCTGCCTGGAGACAGCGTCAAGGGTCGCCTACATTACACCCGCCTATTCCGTTGAAATGTTTACTACTCAATTGTAAATCAGCAAAAAAGCATGCCACAGAGATATTAAACCTCAAGCAAAACAATGAGCTAGATATCATACTCCTCATGGAAACCTGGCTAAATCCATACTCCACCACTATATTAGATCTCCTAGTCATGACATAATCCGTTTAGACAGAATCATGAAACAGGGAGGGGGATTAGCCTGTATACACCGGAACACACTATTGGTCTCTCACATGGAGACTTCCACCTCATCCATAGCTGAATACTTGTGCCTCAACATCTTTAGTAAACACCTCCCAATATGCAAACTATATACCTTCTACCACCCTTCTGGCGATAACTTAATCTTCATCGAACAACTAATGGAAACTATCCCCTTCAATGATAATCACTCTCTATCCCAAATCTACCTCAGTGACTTCAACCTTCACTGGTCTAAACAAAATGACCAAATAGTGATCTGTCTTAACGCTTTTCTAGCAGCGATGGACCTTGTTCAATTCTGTGACCGGCCAACTAACAACATAGGAGAAATTCTGGACCTCAATATTTCAAAATGTAATACAATCACATTGGTAGGCATTACTCCCTGTGATTTGTCTGACCACACAGCATCTTCTTCCTTATCAATAGGGAGGTGATACCAAGAAAGATCCAACCCAAGCATTTTAAACAGTGGAAAAGGGACCTCAGGAATATTAACACGGATTGTCTAGCTGCAGACTGTAAAAATGCCCTGTCTCCCCAAGACGACCTGATGGATGATCATGATCTCACGGACTTCTACAACTCAACTATGCCTAATATCATGGATTCAATAGCACCTTTACAACAAAAAAATATTCCCTCCAAAGTCTCCAAACCATGGTTCAACAACAACCTAAACTCGGATCGCTGCAACGTAAGAACAGCTGAACGTCTATGGAGATCAAAACCATCCGCCTGTCACTTAAAAGCCCTTAGATCGGTTAGGAGCTCCTACAATAAAAAAAACAAAATGTCTAAGGCTGACTACTTCAGATCCCAGCTTAGACAAGTGTCTAATCACCCATAAAAAGTTTTTGAAATTGTCAAACAGCAAGCAGTGACAGCCTACAATCTCATTGACTCAGCAGACAAGTCTACTTCCTGTGCTGAACTAGCTATCTTATTTATGGAGAAAACTAAATCCATCAGCTTTCAACTCAAAGCAAAGAGGGTCCTTCTTTCTTTCATCACTTGAGAGGACTGTCCAGCCTGTACTCTCAGTGAATCAAAAGCCACTCAGTATCAGCACTAAGAACAGGGCAACACGAAACTCCTTCTCGCCCCTCAGTGAAGATGACATCTACAAAACACTGCTAAGCATTAACCCTTTGAGTCACTTTAGCAAGCCACTGCCAACAGCTGTCTTCAAAGAAATCAAGGAGGCCCTCATCCCCCTCTGGATTAAAATTGTTAATGCCTCTTCATCTCAAGGCAAGATCCTCGAATGTCTAAAAGCCGCCCAGGTCTCACCTATTCTAAAAAAGCTGATGCGGACAGTTCTGATCTCAACAACTTCCGCCCCATCTCCAACATCCTTACTCTGGCTAAGCTAATAGAAAAATACGTCCAATCGCAACTTTGCACGCACATCAAGACTTTTAATCTCCTGGATCAATACCAATCTGGCTTTAGGAGTGGTCACAGCACTGAATCGCCACTCATCCACATCATTGATGATATCTTAAAGATGCTAGACCATAACCTAGCTATTCTGGAACACAGGAAGGGCCTCTTGGGCATCATACTGCAATGGTTCTCTTTCCTCCTTCAAAATAGATCCCAAAGAGTTAAGATGAATCATACCTTATCCCATCCGTCTGCAGTTTCCATGGGGGTACCGCAAGGCTCGGCCCTTTCTCCTATACTCTTTATTATTTTCCTTGAACCACTAGCCAATGTTCTATCATCCATGAACATCCTTTTTCATATGTATGTGGATGACACACAACTTTATCTGAAAATCAATTCTTCTGAAGACTTCATCTCACTCAATTCATCATTGACTATTAACCATCTCATGCTGAACACCACCAAAAAAGAATTCCTTCTCATCTCCCCTCCGAAGCATACCCTCAAGATTGACCTCTGGGTGAAACACCTCACTACCTTCAACTGCTTCCCCGTTATCATCGACTCAGCAAAATCTCTTAGAATCACCCTGGACTCACACCTGAACATGAAGAAAAATATTAGTTTTATGTGCAAGGGTGTGAATCACCAAATAAGGATTCTTAGAAACCTAAAGCCATTCCTCTCTCAAAAGAGGGCTTCAAGCCGGTGGTAAAAGCACTTGTCCTTCCTAAGCTACACTATGGAAGTGCAACGCTCTGTGGCCTCCCCAAATATACCTTAGCCCGGCTTAGGGCTTCACTGAATGCTGCTGCTAGACTGATCACTGACACTAAAAGAAATGAGCACATTTCCCCAACCTTAAGATCTCTAAAGTGGTTACCCTACAAAGCAAAAAAGCAGTTAAAGATTGCTTGTCTGACGCACAAAGCCCTCCACTTTAAATCACTTGGATGAGTGGCTCAAAAACTGGAATTATCATGTGGTAGCAGACCTTCAAGTAGTGCTAACTCATTGCTACTCAAACCGCAGACTTTTCAGCGGAGTTCAAATAGGTAGTAAAATCAATCCTAATGAACAAGTTCTTGCCTTAATTGGATCATGGCTCTTCTGTTCTCGAAATGTCAGTTTAAGGTTTTTTATTTTGCTTATCAACTCTAACATCTACGATTCTCTGCCTTACCTATTAAGTAACATTTGACCTTATTAGGTTATATTCTGCTCGCATGTATGTACAATCCTATGTAGGCCTGGTCGTAGTTTGCGAAGTAGCGCTTCGCGTAGCTACGCAAAGTGCACTTTGCACTACACAAACTACGCATAGCACAATGAAAACTGCGTAGTACCCTGTTCCCACTGTGCAAAATGCTGTTTTCAATGATTGCACAGTGCGGAAAAGCATCCGGCACTGTGCAATCATTGAAAACAGCATCTTGCACAGTGAAAGCAATAATTTGCTGCCGCTCGAGTAGATTTTTACTCAACGCGGACCGTTAGTTTCTCATCGCGAGCGGTCTCGAGCATACGCGACCACTCATAATGAAAAACCTGATCTTCCTGCGTTGAGAATCCTGCCGGGAGGTTTATTTTCCACGCTTGCGATCGGCAACTTGATGTTGCTGATCGGGAACGAGGAAAAAGTCTCGCCGGGATGCCATTTTGCTTGCTCACGGTCACCAACTTGACGTTGAGGACGCGAGCAAGCAAAAAATGACCGCTGCACTACGCTACGTGTGTTTGCACTGTGCTACGTGCAGTTCCTGTGGTGCGAAGTAGCGCAAACTTCGCAAACTATGCGAGCGTAGCGTAGCGCTTTGCCTCTCCTACCTCAACGTTCCCCTACCTTGTTCCCCTTTCCACTACTGTGAAGCGCTCTGATATCCTTCGGGGTCTTGTTTGTGCTATACAAAACATTTTAAATAAATCACAATTTTAGCTACCAGCTACTAGGTGTGGGTTCTGAATATCGAAGAAGGAATATCGAGTGATACTAGTATTGCGACCAGAATATCGAAACCCAATGTTTGTATAGATGTTCTATACTTAACTACATATATATGTACCTTGGCCAATATATATCTATATGCTACTATTATAAAGAGAGAACACAAACCTTTGAGCCAGGTAAACTCGAAAAGTACACCACCAATCAAAACACCCAAGACAGCTTTGAAAACCTCAGGGCAAGCAGAAGGACATAGGCTATTAAAAATAAAAAAATATACGTTGTTTAAAAAATTTCGACAAAAAAAAGTAGTCCCTTGCAAGTAGCGCCGGCCGCGACGTCTGCGTGATGACATCATTTGCGTTTGCGCTCCCTGGCAACACTCCCGGAAATGGCGCCGAAGATCGCGACCTGCTGGGAGGACTGCCGCGGCCCTGCGGGAGAGAGGGTTGCCTGGGGCGGGCTGCTTATGTATATATATATATATATATATATATATATATATATATATATATATATATATCCAAAATCAGTTTTACCCCACTTTGAAGAGCCTCCAGACAGGTAAGGTTGAATCTTCGTTTTTATTTGCAGGTTTACAGCGCTGGGAAGAAAAGCAGAAGTCCTGTTAAAAGTGAAAGCCTGACGCGTTTCGTGCCCATGGAGCACTTCCTCAGAGGCTTATTTGACTCTGCGCCGAGCATGAAGGTTCCTTTTAATCACTTGCACCTGCCATGATAAGCGTCAGCACCCCAGTGCTTGCTGGTGCATGGAGTCCAGTTTCATCACGCTTCAGTGCGCTGCTCACACAGTGTCTGATTTCTTTAAAAATTAAACCACAGTGGGCCAGGAAATTGCCATCCTTTCTCCTGCGCTGTGAATACCCTCCTGCAACACGACCTTTCTGCCAACATCACGCTGCTCTGCATTAGCTGCAGCATGACCACACTTGCTGCGTGGTGGGGCTCCTCCCGACCGGGACCGGCCGTTACAACATCCAAAATCAGTTTTACCCCACTTTGAAGAGCCTCCAGACAGGTAAGGTTGAATCTTCGTTTTTATTTGCAGGTTTACAGCGCTGGGAAGAAAAGCAGAAGTCCTGTTAAAAGTGAAAGCCTGACGCGTTTCGTGCTCATGGAGCACTTCCTCAGAGGCTTATTTGACTCTGCGCCGAGCATGAAGGTTCCTTTTAATCACTTGCACCTGCCATGATAAGCGTCAGCACCCCAGTGCTTGCTGGTGCATGGAGTCCAGTTTCATCACGCTTCAGTGCGCTGCTCACACAGTGTCTGATTTCTTTAAAAATTAAACCACAGTGGGCCAGGAAATTGCCATCCTTTCTCCTGCGCTGTGAATACCCTCCTGCAACACGACCTTTCTGCCAACATCACGCTGCTCTGCATTAGCTGCAGCATGACCACACTTGCTGCGTGGTGGGGCTCCTCCCGACCGGGACCGGCCGTTACAACATCCAAAATCAGTTTTACCCCACTTTGAAGAGCCTCCAGACAGGTAAGGTTGAATCTTCGTTTTTATTTGCAGGTTTACAGCGCTGGGAAGAAAAGCAGAAGTCCTGTTAAAAGTGAAAGCCTGACGCGTTTCGTGCTCATGGAGCACTTCCTCAGAGGCTTATTTGACTCTGCGCCGAGCATGAAGGTTCCTTTTAATCACTTGCACCTGCCATGATAAGCGTCAGCACCCCAGTGCTTGCTGGTGCATGGAGTCCAGTTTCATCACGCTTCAGTGCGCTGCTCACACAGTGTCTGATTTCTTTAAAAATTAAACCACAGTGGGCCAGGAAATTGCCATCCTTTCTCCTGCGCTGTGAATACCCTCCTGCAACACGACCTTTCTGCCAACATCACGCTGCTCTGCATTAGCTGCAGCATGACCACACTTGCTGCGTGGTGGGGCTCCTCCCGACCGGGACCGGCCGTTACAACATCCAAAATCAGTTTTACCCCACTTTGAAGAGCCTCCAGACAGGTAAGGTTGAATCTTCGTTTTTATTTGCAGGTTTACAGCGCTGGGAAGAAAAGCAGAAGTCCTGTTAAAAGTGAAAGCCTGACGCGTTTCGTGCTCATGGAGCACTTCCTCAGAGGCTTATTTGACTCTGCGCCGAGCATGAAGGTTCCTTTTAATCACTTGCACCTGCCATGATAAGCGTCAGCACCCCAGTGCTTGCTGGTGCATGGAGTCCAGTTTCATCACGCTTCAGTGCGCTGCTCACACAGTGTCTGATTTCTTTAAAAATTAAACCACAGTGGGCCAGGAAATTGCCATCCTTTCTCCTGCGCTGTGAATACCCTCCTGCAACACGACCTTTCTGCCAACATCACGCTGCTCTGCATTAGCTGCAGCATGACCACACTTGCTGCGTGGTGGGGCTCCTCCCGACCGGGACCGGCCGTTACAACATCCAAAATCAGTTTTACCCCACTTTGAAGAGCCTCCAGACAGGTAAGGTTGAATCTTCGTTTTTATTTGCAGGTTTACAGCGCTGGGAAGAAAAGCAGAAGTCCTGTTAAAAGTGAAAGCCTGACGCGTTTCGTGCTCATGGAGCACTTCCTCAGAGGCTTATTTGACTCTGCGCCGAGCATGAAGGTTCCTTTTAATCACTTGCACCTGCCATGATAAGCGTCAGCACCCCAGTGCTTGCTGGTGCATGGAGTCCAGTTTCATCACGCTTCAGTGCGCTGCTCACACAGTGTCTGATTTCTTTAAAAATTAAACCACAGTGGGCCAGGAAATTGCCATCCTTTCTCCTGCGCTGTGAATACCCTCCTGCAACACGACCTTTCTGCCAACATCACGCTGCTCTGCATTAGCTGCAGCATGACCACACTTGCTGCGTGGTGGGGCTCCTCCCGACCGGGACCGGCCGTTACAACATCCAAAATCAGTTTTACCCCACTTTGAAGAGCCTCCAGACAAGTAAGGTTGAATCTTCGTTTTTATTTGCAGGTTTACAGCGCTGGGAAGAAAAGCAGAAGTCCTGTTAAAAGTGAAAGCCTGACGCGTTTCGTGCTCATGGAGCACTTCCTCAGAGGCTTATTTGACTCTGCGCCGAGCATGAAGGTTCCTTTTAATCACTTGCACCTGCCATGATAAGCGTCAGCACCCCAGTGCTTGCTGGTGCATGGAGTCCAGTTTCATCACGCTTCAGTGCGCTGCTCACACAGTGTCTGATTTCTTTAAAAATTAAACCACAGTGGGCCAGGAAATTGCCATCCTTTCTCCTGCGCTGTGAATACCCTCCTGCAACACGACCTTTCTGCCAACATCACGCTGCTCTGCATTAGCTGCAGCATGACCACACTTGCTGCGTGGTGGGGCTCCTCCCGACCGGGACCGGCCGTTACAACATCCAAAATCAGTTTTACCCCACTTTGAAGAGCCTCCAGACAGGTAAGGTTGAATCTTCGTTTTTATTTGCAGGTTTACAGCGCTGGGAAGAAAAGCAGAAGTCCTGTTAAAAGTGAAAGCCTGACGCGTTTCGTGCTCATGGAGCACTTCCTCAGAGGCTTATTTGACTCTGCGCCGAGCATGAAGGTTCCTTTTAATCACTTGCACCTGCCATGATAAGCGTCAGCACCCCAGTGCTTGCTGGTGCATGGAGTCCAGTTTCATCACGCTTCAGTGCGCTGCTCACACAGTGTCTGATTTCTTTAAAAATTAAACCACAGTGGGCCAGGAAATTGCCATCCTTTCTCCTGCGCTGTGAATACCCTCCTGCAACACGACCTTTCTGCCAACATCACGCTGCTCTGCATTAGCTGCAGCATGACCACACTTGCTGCGTGGTGGGGCTCCTCCCGACCGGGACCGGCCGTTACAACATCCAAAATCAGTTTTACCCCACTTTGAAGAGCCTCCAGACAGGTAAGGTTGAATCTTCGTTTTTATTTGCAGGTTTACAGCGCTGGGAAGAAAAGCAGAAGTCCTGTTAAAAGTGAAAGCCTGACGCGTTTCGTGCTCATGGAGCACTTCCTCAGAGGCTTATTTGACTCTGCGCCGAGCATGAAGGTTCCTTTTAATCACTTGCACCTGCCATGATAAGCGTCAGCACCCCAGTGCTTGCTGGTGCATGGAGTCCAGTTTCATCACGCTTCAGTGCGCTGCTCACACAGTGTCTGATTTCTTTAAAAATTAAACCACAGTGGGCCAGGAAATTGCCATCCTTTCTCCTGCGCTGTGAATACCCTCCTGCAACACGACCTTTCTGCCAACATCACGCTGCTCTGCATTAGCTGCAGCATGACCACACTTGCTGCGTGGTGGGGCTCCTCCCGACCGGGACCGGCCGTTACAACATCCAAAATCAGTTTTACCCCACTTTGAAGAGCCTCCAGACAGGTAAGGTTGAATCTTCGTTTTTATTTGCAGGTTTACAGCGCTGGGAAGAAAAGCAGAAGTCCTGTTAAAAGTGAAAGCCTGACGCGTTTCGTGCTCATGGAGCACTTCCTCAGAGGCTTATTTGACTCTGCGCCGAGCATGAAGGTTCCTTTTAATCACTTGCACCTGCCATGATAAGCGTCAGCACCCCAGTGCTTGCTGGTGCATGGAGTCCAGTTTCATCACGCTTCAGTGCGCTGCTCACACAGTGTCTGATTTCTTTAAAAATTAAACCACAGTGGGCCAGGAAATTGCCATCCTTTCTCCTGCGCTGTGAATACCCTCCTGCAACACGACCTTTCTGCCAACATCACGCTGCTCTGCATTAGCTGCAGCATGACCACACTTGCTGCGTGGTGGGGCTCCTCCCGACCGGGACCGGCCGTTACAACATCCAAAATCAGTTTTACCCCACTTTGAAGAGCCTCCAGACAGGTAAGGTTGAATCTTCGTTTTTATTTGCAGGTTTACAGCGCTGGGAAGAAAAGCAGAAGTCCTGTTAAAAGTGAAAGCCTGACGCGTTTCGTGCTCATGGAGCACTTCCTCAGAGGCTTATTTGACTCTGCGCCGAGCATGAAGGTTCCTTTTAATCACTTGCACCTGCCATGATAAGCGTCAGCACCCCAGTGCTTGCTGGTGCATGGAGTCCAGTTTCATCACGCTTCAGTGCGCTGCTCACACAGTGTCTGATTTCTTTAAAAATTAAACCACAGTGGGCCAGGAAATTGCCATCCTTTCTCCTGCGCTGTGAATACCCTCCTGCAACACGACCTTTCTGCCAACATCACGCTGCTCTGCATTAGCTGCAGCATGACCACACTTGCTGCGTGGTGGGGCTCCTCCCGACCGGGACCGGCCGTTACAACATCCAAAATCAGTTTTACCCCACTTTGAAGAGCCTCCAGACAGGTAAGGTTGAATCTTCGTTTTTATTTGCAGGTTTACAGCGCTGGGAAGAAAAGCAGAAGTCCTGTTAAAAGTGAAAGCCTGACGCGTTTCGTGCTCATGGAGCACTTCCTCAGAGGCTTATTTGACTCTGCGCCGAGCATGAAGGTTCCTTTTAATCACTTGCACCTGCCATGATAAGCGTCAGCACCCCAGTGCTTGCTGGTGCATGGAGTCCAGTTTCATCACGCTTCAGTGCGCTGCTCACACAGTGTCTGATTTCTTTAAAAATTAAACCACAGTGGGCCAGGAAATTGCCATCCTTTCTCCTGCGCTGTGAATACCCTCCTGCAACACGACCTTTCTGCCAACATCACGCTGCTCTGCATTAGCTGCAGCATGACCACACTTGCTGCGTGGTGGGGCTCCTCCCGACCGGGACCGGCCGTTACAACATCCAAAATCAGTTTTACCCCACTTTGAAGAGCCTCCAGACAGGTAAGGTTGAATCTTCGTTTTTATTTGCAGGTTTACAGCGCTGGGAAGAAAAGCAGAAGTCCTGTTAAAAGTGAAAGCCTGACGCGTTTCGTGCTCATGGAGCACTTCCTCAGAGGCTTATTTGACTCTGCGCCGAGCATGAAGGTTCCTTTTAATCACTTGCACCTGCCATGATAAGCGTCAGCACCCCAGTGCTTGCTGGTGCATGGAGTCCAGTTTCATCACGCTTCAGTGCGCTGCTCACACAGTGTCTGATTTCTTTAAAAATTAAACCACAGTGGGCCAGGAAATTGCCATCCTTTCTCCTGCGCTGTGAATACCCTCCTGCAACACGACCTTTCTGCCAACATCACGCTGCTCTGCATTAGCTGCAGCATGACCACACTTGCTGCGTGGTGGGGCTCCTCCCGACCGGGACCGGCCGTTACAACATCCAAAATCAGTTTTACCCCACTTTGAAGAGCCTCCAGACAGGTAAGGTTGAATCTTCGTTTTTATTTGCAGGTTTACAGCGCTGGGAAGAAAAGCAGAAGTCCTGTTAAAAGTGAAAGCCTGACGCGTTTCGTGCTCATGGAGCACTTCCTCAGAGGCTTATTTGACTCTGCGCCGAGCATGAAGGTTCCTTTTAATCACTTGCACCTGCCATGATAAGCGTCAGCACCCCAGTGCTTGCTGGTGCATGGAGTCCAGTTTCATCACGCTTCAGTGCGCTGCTCACACAGTGTCTGATTTCTTTAAAAATTAAACCACAGTGGGCCAGGAAATTGCCATCCTTTCTCCTGCGCTGTGAATACCCTCCTGCAACACGACCTTTCTGCCAACATCACGCTGCTCTGCATTAGCTGCAGCATGACCACACTTGCTGCGTGGTGGGGCTCCTCCCGACCGGGACCGGCCGTTACAACATCCAAAATCAGTTTTACCCCACTTTGAAGAGCCTCCAGACAGGTAAGGTTGAATCTTCGTTTTTATTTGCAGGTTTACAGCGCTGGGAAGAAAAGCAGAAGTCCTGTTAAAAGTGAAAGCCTGACGCGTTTCGTGCTCATGGAGCACTTCCTCAGAGGCTTATTTGACTCTGCGCCGAGCATGAAGGTTCCTTTTAATCACTTGCACCTGCCATGATAAGCGTCAGCACCCCAGTGCTTGCTGGTGCATGGAGTCCAGTTTCATCACGCTTCAGTGCGCTGCTCACACAGTGTCTGATTTCTTTAAAAATTAAACCACAGTGGGCCAGGAAATTGCCATCCTTTCTCCTGCGCTGTGAATACCCTCCTGCAACACGACCTTTCTGCCAACATCACGCTGCTCTGCATTAGCTGCAGCATGACCACACTTGCTGCGTGGTGGGGCTCCTCCCGACCGGGACCGGCCGTTACAACATCCAAAATCAGTTTTACCCCACTTTGAAGAGCCTCCAGACAGGTAAGGTTGAATCTTCGTTTTTATTTGCAGGTTTACAGCGCTGGGAAGAAAAGCAGAAGTCCTGTTAAAAGTGAAAGCCTGACGCGTTTCGTGCTCATGGAGCACTTCCTCAGAGGCTTATTTGACTCTGCGCCGAGCATGAAGGTTCCTTTTAATCACTTGCACCTGCCATGATAAGCGTCAGCACCCCAGTGCTTGCTGGTGCATGGAGTCCAGTTTCATCACGCTTCAGTGCGCTGCTCACACAGTGTCTGATTTCTTTAAAAATTAAACCACAGTGGGCCAGGAAATTGCCATCCTTTCTCCTGCGCTGTGAATACCCTCCTGCAACACGACCTTTCTGCCAACATCACGCTGCTCTGCATTAGCTGCAGCATGACCACACTTGCTGCGTGGTGGGGCTCCTCCCGACCGGGACCGGCCGTTACAACATCCAAAATCAGTTTTACCCCACTTTGAAGAGCCTCCAGACAGGTAAGGTTGAATCTTCGTTTTTATTTGCAGGTTTACAGCGCTGGGAAGAAAAGCAGAAGTCCTGTTAAAAGTGAAAGCCTGACGCGTTTCGTGCTCATGGAGCACTTCCTCAGAGGCTTATTTGACTCTGCGCCGAGCATGAAGGTTCCTTTTAATCACTTGCACCTGCCATGATAAGCGTCAGCACCCCAGTGCTTGCTGGTGCATGGAGTCCAGTTTCATCACGCTTCAGTGCGCTGCTCACACAGTGTCTGATTTCTTTAAAAATTAAACCACAGTGGGCCAGGAAATTGCCATCCTTTCTCCTGCGCTGTGAATACCCTCCTGCAACACGACCTTTCTGCCAACATCACGCTGCTCTGCATTAGCTGCAGCATGACCACACTTGCTGCGTGGTGGGGCTCCTCCCGACCGGGACCGGCCGTTACAACATCCAAAATCAGTTTTACCCCACTTTGAAGAGCCTCCAGACAGGTAAGGTTGAATCTTCGTTTTTATTTGCAGGTTTACAGCGCTGGGAAGAAAAGCAGAAGTCCTGTTAAAAGTGAAAGCCTGACGCGTTTCGTGCTCATGGAGCACTTCCTCAGAGGCTTATTTGACTCTGCGCCGAGCATGAAGGTTCCTTTTAATCACTTGCACCTGCCATGATAAGCGTCAGCACCCCAGTGCTTGCTGGTGCATGGAGTCCAGTTTCATCACGCTTCAGTGCGCTGCTCACACAGTGTCTGATTTCTTTAAAAATTAAACCACAGTGGGCCAGGAAATTGCCATCCTTTCTCCTGCGCTGTGAATACCCTCCTGCAACACGACCTTTCTGCCAACATCACGCTGCTCTGCATTAGCTGCAGCATGACCACACTTGCTGCGTGGTGGGGCTCCTCCCGACCGGGACCGGCCGTTACAACATCCAAAATCAGTTTTACCCCACTTTGAAGAGCCTCCAGACAAGTAAGGTTGAATCTTCGTTTTTATTTGCAGGTTTACAGCGCTGGGAAGAAAAGCAGAAGTCCTGTTAAAAGTGAAAGCCTGACGCGTTTCGTGCTCATGGAGCACTTCCTCAGAGGCTTATTTGACTCTGCGCCGAGCATGAAGGTTCCTTTTAATCACTTGCACCTGCCATGATAAGCGTCAGCACCCCAGTGCTTGCTGGTGCATGGAGTCCAGTTTCATCACGCTTCAGTGCGCTGCTCACACAGTGTCTGATTTCTTTAAAAATTAAACCACAGTGGGCCAGGAAATTGCCATCCTTTCTCCTGCGCTGTGAATACCCTCCTGCAACACGACCTTTCTGCCAACATCACGCTGCTCTGCATTAGCTGCAGCATGACCACACTTGCTGCGTGGTGGGGCTCCTCCCGACCGGGACCGGCCGTTACAACATCCAAAATCAGTTTTACCCCACTTTGAAGAGCCTCCAGACAGGTAAGGTTGAATCTTCGTTTTTATTTGCAGGTTTACAGCGCTGGGAAGAAAAGCAGAAGTCCTGTTAAAAGTGAAAGCCTGACGCGTTTCGTGCTCATGGAGCACTTCCTCAGAGGCTTATTTGACTCTGCGCCGAGCATGAAGGTTCCTTTTAATCACTTGCACCTGCCATGATAAGCGTCAGCACCCCAGTGCTTGCTGGTGCATGGAGTCCAGTTTCATCACGCTTCAGTGCGCTGCTCACACAGTGTCTGATTTCTTTAAAAATTAAACCACAGTGGGCCAGGAAATTGCCATCCTTTCTCCTGCGCTGTGAATACCCTCCTGCAACACGACCTTTCTGCCAACATCACGCTGCTCTGCATTAGCTGCAGCATGACCACACTTGCTGCGTGGTGGGGCTCCTCCCGACCGGGACCGGCCGTTACAACATCCAAAATCAGTTTTACCCCACTTTGAAGAGCCTCCAGACAGGTAAGGTTGAATCTTCGTTTTTATTTGCAGGTTTACAGCGCTGGGAAGAAAAGCAGAAGTCCTGTTAAAAGTGAAAGCCTGACGCATTTCGTGCTCATGGAGCACTTCCTCAGAGGCTTATTTGACTCTGCGCCGAGCATGAAGGTTCCTTTTAATCACTTGCACCTGCCATGATAAGCGTCAGCACCCCAGTGCTTGCTGGTGCATGGAGTCCAGTTTCATCACGCTTCAGTGCGCTGCTCACACAGTGTCTGATTTCTTTAAAAATTAAACCACAGTGGGCCAGGAAATTGCCATCCTTTCTCCTGCGCTGTGAATACCCTCCTGCAACACGACCTTTCTGCCAACATCACGCTGCTCTGCATTAGCTGCAGCATGACCACACTTGCTGCGTGGTGGGGCTCCTCCCGACCGGGACCGGCCGTTACAACATCCAAAATCAGTTTTACCCCACTTTGAAGAGCCTCCAGACAGGTAAGGTTGAATCTTCGTTTTTATTTGCAGGTTTACAGCGCTGGGAAGAAAAGCAGAAGTCCTGTTAAAAGTGAAAGCCTGACGCGTTTCGTGCTCATGGAGCACTTCCTCAGAGGCTTATTTGACTCTGCGCCGAGCATGAAGGTTCCTTTTAATCACTTGCACCTGCCATGATAAGCGTCAGCACCCCAGTGCTTGCTGGTGCATGGAGTCCAGTTTCATCACGCTTCAGTGCGCTGCTCACACAGTGTCTGATTTCTTTAAAAATTAAACCACAGTGGGCCAGGAAATTGCCATCCTTTCTCCTGCGCTGTGAATACCCTCCTGCAACACGACCTTTCTGCCAACATCACGCTGCTCTGCATTAGCTGCAGCATGACCACACTTGCTGCGTGGTGGGGCTCCTCCCGACCGGGACCGGCCGTTACAACATCCAAAATCAGTTTTACCCCACTTTGAAGAGCCTCCAGACAGGTAAGGTTGAATCTTCGTTTTTATTTGCAGGTTTACAGCGCTGGGAAGAAAAGCAGAAGTCCTGTTAAAAGTGAAAGCCTGACGCGTTTCGTGCTCATGGAGCACTTCCTCAGAGGCTTATTTGACTCTGCGCCGAGCATGAAGGTTCCTTTTAATCACTTGCACCTGCCATGATAAGCGTCAGCACCCCAGTGCTTGCTGGTGCATGGAGTCCAGTTTCATCACGCTTCAGTGCGCTGCTCACACAGTGTCTGATTTCTTTAAAAATTAAACCACAGTGGGCCAGGAAATTGCCATCCTTTCTCCTGCGCTGTGAATACCCTCCTGCAACACGACCTTTCTGCCAACATCACGCTGCTCTGCATTAGCTGCAGCATGACCACACTTGCTGCGTGGTGGGGCTCCTCCCGACCGGGACCGGCCGTTACAACATCCAAAATCAGTTTTACCCCACTTTGAAGAGCCTCCAGACAGGTAAGGTTGAATCTTCGTTTTTATTTGCAGGTTTACAGCGCTGGGAAGAAAAGCAGAAGTCCTGTTAAAAGTGAAAGCCTGACGCGTTTCGTGCTCATGGAGCACTTCCTCAGAGGCTTATTTGACTCTGCGCCGAGCATGAAGGTTCCTTTTAATCACTTGCACCTGCCATGATAAGCGTCAGCACCCCAGTGCTTGCTGGTGCATGGAGTCCAGTTTCATCACGCTTCAGTGCGCTGCTCACACAGTGTCTGATTTCTTTAAAAATTAAACCACAGTGGGCCAGGAAATTGCCATCCTTTCTCCTGCGCTGTGAATACCCTCCTGCAACACGACCTTTCTGCCAACATCACGCTGCTCTGCATTAGCTGCAGCATGACCACACTTGCTGCGTGGTGGGGCTCCTCCCGACCGGGACCGGCCGTTACAACATCCAAAATCAGTTTTACCCCACTTTGAAGAGCCTCCAGACAGGTAAGGTTGAATCTTCGTTTTTATTTGCAGGTTTACAGCGCTGGGAAGAAAAGCAGAAGTCCTGTTAAAAGTGAAAGCCTGACGCGTTTCGTGCTCATGGAGCACTTCCTCAGAGGCTTATTTGACTCTGCGCCGAGCATGAAGGTTCCTTTTAATCACTTGCACCTGCCATGATAAGCGTCAGCACCCCAGTGCTTGCTGGTGCATGGAGTCCAGTTTCATCACGCTTCAGTGCGCTGCTCACACAGTGTCTGATTTCTTTAAAAATTAAACCACAGTGGGCCAGGAAATTGCCATCCTTTCTCCTGCGCTGTGAATACCCTCCTGCAACACGACCTTTCTGCCAACATCACGCTGCTCTGCATTAGCTGCAGCATGACCACACTTGCTGCGTGGTGGGGCTCCTCCCGACCGGGACCGGCCGTTACAACATCCAAAATCAGTTTTACCCCACTTTGAAGAGCCTCCAGACAGGTAAGGTTGAATCTTCGTTTTTATTTGCAGGTTTACAGCGCTGGGAAGAAAAGCAGAAGTCCTGTTAAAAGTGAAAGCCTGACGCGTTTCGTGCTCATGGAGCACTTCCTCAGAGGCTTATTTGACTCTGCGCCGAGCATGAAGGTTCCTTTTAATCACTTGCACCTGCCATGATAAGCGTCAGCACCCCAGTGCTTGCTGGTGCATGGAGTCCAGTTTCATCACGCTTCAGTGCGCTGCTCACACAGTGTCTGATTTCTTTAAAAATTAAACCACAGTGGGCCAGGAAATTGCCATCCTTTCTCCTGCGCTGTGAATACCCTCCTGCAACACGACCTTTCTGCCAACATCACGCTGCTCTGCATTAGCTGCAGCATGACCACACTTGCTGCGTGGTGGGGCTCCTCCCGACCGGGACCGGCCGTTACAACATCCAAAATCAGTTTTACCCCACTTTGAAGAGCCTCCAGACAGGTAAGGTTGAATCTTCGTTTTTATTTGCAGGTTTACAGCGCTGGGAAGAAAAGCAGAAGTCCTGTTAAAAGTGAAAGCCTGACGCGTTTCGTGCTCATGGAGCACTTCCTCAGAGGCTTATTTGACTCTGCGCCGAGCATGAAGGTTCCTTTTAATCACTTGCACCTGCCATGATAAGCGTCAGCACCCCAGTGCTTGCTGGTGCATGGAGTCCAGTTTCATCACGCTTCAGTGCGCTGCTCACACAGTGTCTGATTTCTTTAAAAATTAAACCACAGTGGGCCAGGAAATTGCCATCCTTTCTCCTGCGCTGTGAATACCCTCCTGCAACACGACCTTTCTGCCAACATCACGCTGCTCTGCATTAGCTGCAGCATGACCACACTTGCTGCGTGGTGGGGCTCCTCCCGACCGGGACCGGCCGTTACAACATCCAAAATCAGTTTTACCCCACTTTGAAGAGCCTCCAGACAGGTAAGGTTGAATCTTCGTTTTTATTTGCAGGTTTACAGCGCTGGGAAGAAAAGCAGAAGTCCTGTTAAAAGTGAAAGCCTGACGCGTTTCGTGCTCATGGAGCACTTCCTCAGAGGCTTATTTGACTCTGCGCCGAGCATGAAGGTTCCTTTTAATCACTTGCACCTGCCATGATAAGCGTCAGCACCCCAGTGCTTGCTGGTGCATGGAGTCCAGTTTCATCACGCTTCAGTGCGCTGCTCACACAGTGTCTGATTTCTTTAAAAATTAAACCACAGTGGGCCAGGAAATTGCCATCCTTTCTCCTGCGCTGTGAATACCCTCCTGCAACACGACCTTTCTGCCAACATCACGCTGCTCTGCATTAGCTGCAGCATGACCACACTTGCTGCGTGGTGGGGCTCCTCCCGACCGGGACCGGCCGTTACAACATCCAAAATCAGTTTTACCCCACTTTGAAGAGCCTCCAGACAGGTAAGGTTGAATCTTCGTTTTTATTTGCAGGTTTACAGCGCTGGGAAGAAAAGCAGAAGTCCTGTTAAAAGTGAAAGCCTGACGCGTTTCGTGCTCATGGAGCACTTCCTCAGAGGCTTATTTGACTCTGCGCCGAGCATGAAGGTTCCTTTTAATCACTTGCACCTGCCATGATAAGCGTCAGCACCCCAGTGCTTGCTGGTGCATGGAGTCCAGTTTCATCACGCTTCAGTGCGCTGCTCACACAGTGTCTGATTTCTTTAAAAATTAAACCACAGTGGGCCAGGAAATTGCCATCCTTTCTCCTGCGCTGTGAATACCCTCCTGCAACACGACCTTTCTGCCAACATCACGCTGCTCTGCATTAGCTGCAGCATGACCACACTTGCTGCGTGGTGGGGCTCCTCCCGACCGGGACCGGCCGTTACAACATCCAAAATCAGTTTTACCCCACTTTGAAGAGCCTCCAGACAGGTAAGGTTGAATCTTCGTTTTTATTTGCAGGTTTACAGCGCTGGGAAGAAAAGCAGAAGTCCTGTTAAAAGTGAAAGCCTGACGCGTTTCGTGCTCATGGAGCACTTCCTCAGAGGCTTATTTGACTCTGCGCCGAGCATGAAGGTTCCTTTTAATCACTTGCACCTCCCGGTCGGGAGGAGCCCCACCACGCAGCAAGTGTGGTCATGCTGCAGCTAATGCAGAGCAGCGTGATGTTGGCAGAAAGGTCGTGTTGCAGGAGGGTATTCACAGCGCAGGAGAAAGGATGGCAATTTCCTGGCCCACTGTGGTTTAATTTTTAAAGAAATCAGACACTGTGTGAGCAGCGCACTGAAGCGTGATGAAACTGGACTCCATGCACCAGCAAGCACTGGGGTGCTGACGCTTATCATGGCAGGTGCAAGTGATTAAAAGGAACCTTCATGCTCGGCGCAGAGTCAAATAAGCCTCTGAGGAAGTGCTCCATGAGCACGAAACGCGTCAGGCTTTCACTTTTAACAGGACTTCTGCTTTTCTTCCCAGCGCTGTAAACCTGCAAATAAAAACGAAGATTCAACCTTACCTGTCTGGAGGCTCTTCAAAGTGGGGTAAAACTGATTTTGGATGTTGTAACGGCCGGTCCCGGTCGGGAGGAGCCCCACCACGCAGCAAGTGTGGTCATGCTGCAGCTAATGCAGAGCAGCGTGATGTTGGCAGAAAGGTCGTGTTGCAGGAGGGTATTCACAGCGCAGGAGAAAGGATGGCAATTTCCTGGCCCACTGTGGTTTAATTTTTAAAGAAATCAGACACTGTGTGAGCAGCGCACTGAAGCGTGATGAAACTGGACTCCATGCACCAGCAAGCACTGGGGTGCTGACGCTTATCATGGCAGGTGCAAGTGATTAAAAGGAACCTTCATGCTCGGCGCAGAGTCAAATAAGCCTCTGAGGAAGTGCTCCATGAGCACGAAACGCGTCAGGCTTTCACTTTTAACAGGACTTCTGCTTTTCTTCCCAGCGCTGTAAACCTGCAAATAAAAACGAAGATTCAACCTTACCTGTCTGGAGGCTCTTCAAAGTGGGGTAAAACTGATTTTGGATATATATATATATATATATATATATATATATATATATATATATATATATATATATATATATATATATATATATATATATATATATATATATATATATATGTATATTATACTCCTCGCTGTGCACCAAAGCACTTATGCACTCCTCTCAGAATAATTATTTTGGCTTAAAAATGCAAATAAACAATCTTCGTTGAAGTACATCGTTGGACAGAGGCGTAAATATTATGAGAGGAGTGCATAAGTGCTTTGGTGCACAGCGAGGAGTAATTGACAACCGGGCTGCCCCTGACCCGGAGATGCACAGTGGCAGTAAGTTGTCCCGGCATTTCAGAGAATATGTATATATATATATATATATATGTATATATATATATATATATATATATATATATGTATATATATATATATATATATATATATATATATAAAACAGTCACTTCCGCAAATGAGAGTGCACTCAAGAAGTAAGAATCGTCCGCAGGACAAATGCATTTCCTCGTTTATTTAATTTTGCCTGACGCGTTTCGGAACCATTTCCTTCATCATAGGCATTAAATCAATGTCTTGCGTTACTGCTGCAACATTTACACGGTCCGCTCTCCGATTGGCTTCTCTGATGAGTCCCAGTGCATCATGGTAGTTGTGGTGCAGCAGCCTGCATTTAACGGGGAAAAACGTTAATCCAAACAGCCCCATAATGAGCCGCTGAGTTATTGCCTAAATCCTTAATCCAAGGGCTTATCTCTCCACATAATCGGGCGTAGGCAGATTACTCGCCCGGTGTCCCATATTATCCACTGGGTGGTGCAGATTCCGCGCCCAAAGTGGGTGTTTGAAATAAACTTTTCTCCCCATTGAAGTGGCAAATGCTGGTTTGGTATCCAGTGTAGTTCATACAGTGTAGTTGCGTACAGTGGAATGGCAAATACTGCAGAAGAGTACAGTGGAGTGGGGTAGCATATGATGGAGTGGAGTGTCTTCCAAGGGAATAGTGTAGAATGGAATGGCATACAGTGGACTGGTACAGAGTAGAATGACATTCAGTGGAGTAGCGTATATTGAGTGTCATACAGTGGAATAGCTATAGAGTGGAGTGGTAAATCGTGGAATAGTGTAGAGGGGAGTGCTTACTGTGGAATAGCATATAGTAAACAGACCCCCAGGATATAGCGGTATGGATTAGCAAATTTAGCTGCACAAATATGGAAATTTAGCGACACAAATATGGAAATTTAGCTGCATTTTTGCGGCCCTTTATTTTACTCATAATCATTCATTTACAGCCTTAAAGCAATGGAAACTATTTTAGCAGAGTATTCCACTTTGAATAGGCAACCTGGGATATGTAACTGAGGAAGCAATCCACAGGTGAAGGCTCCTTAACCCCCGCCTCCCCTTCCACACCCCCACCAGGCATTTCCGCTCTGCCCAACTGGCCCTGGCCCCCACCCCACGGGTCCACAAGACCACAGCTGGGGAAGATTCTTCTGCTACCTTGCTGCAAGGGCTTGGAACTCCCTGACTCTACATCCCAGCTAATCACCATCTCTGCCTCAAATCTGGAAGGATCTTAAGACCATGCTCTTCGACTGAAACGCAGATCCACTCCACCCAATCAGCAACTTGAGACCCTAACGGGTGAGTAGTCGTGCTTTACAATTGACAATTGGCGCAGTCAGCAGTTTTGCAGCATCAACCAGACCGGTAATTGAGCTGAGTTTGTTACGCGTGGACAAATACGGTCTGCGTTTCCTGCCCCAAATTAAGGTTACGTTATTTATTGCATCAGATGTTCATCGGATGCGTTAAATACCCAAGAACTAATAATTTCATGATTGCACGGGTAGGAATTAACCGCCCAACTCTTAATCAGCCCTTGATGGAGAGGACAGACTGGAAGTCCTGTGCGCACATCTGTGAATTTGTATTATGCTTTGAAAAAATAATACAGGAGGCTGCTAATACAGCTCAAGCTAACAGACCCAAAATACTGGACTGAATACACACCCTCGACTGGAAAGCCGGTATTGCCAGCAACTGTGCGTTTGACTTTCGAGTGCTCCATTCCACCCTCCCTTGTAGGTTTTTCATCGCTCCCTTGCCCTGCATGTCTTTCTCCGCGCCCAAACCCTTAAACCTGTAGCCCCAGCAGTTCGGCCTCATGCAAATACGGAACCTCTAGCACTCACGGCCTGTGGATCAGCGAATGCCACAGACCTGACTCACCGAGTAAGAAAGAAAATGTTACAAAGAACATGCACGACCCCCAAACCTGCTAAAAAAGTCTACCCTTTACATTTCATCCTCTCAAACAAAACAGCTTTTGACACACTGCGCGAGTTCCTGCATCAGGACTCAGGTCATCTGTGGTATTCAAACCCGGGTTTAGCTGGTCCCTGCTGTGCAAGCGCCCTCCGCAGCAAGTAGCAGCTCTGCAAAGTGCTGGGACTGCAGCTCAGCAGCTCCTTCGCACCTGACACATCCTCCAAATCACACTGAGGGAAGTGATGGCGCCATTGCGGCTGTTATTTGCCAGCACCTGTGTGTTTGACTTTAAAACCGCAAAGTGTTGAAAGATAACATATGTCCAACCTGTAGTTTTTTATATAATTAAATATGTGAGTTCAAATCTTTCCTATGCTGTTCAGCTTTTCGGCAAACACTGAGCTTAGAAGCTTAAACCTATAACAAACAGTAAGAGGGACAACACAAGTCACATAATGAAAACTATTGGTGGCAAAACCGCCAAGGTTGGCTGGATATAGCACATATATGTCCTGTCTGCACAAACAACAGTGTTATACACAAGCTTGATCAAACGGGAAACACCCGTTACAACGCAACTTTTACAACGCACTACCATTACATCGCAACTTTTACAACGCAGGATCCATTACAATGCATTCCATTACACCGCATGTCATTAAATAGCAGATGCTATTACAACGCATGCCATTACAACGTAAGTATAGGTAAGTATATCATTTTATTTTATATTTTATTGAACAATATTTAATTAATTTAATTAATATTAAAAATAAATAAATATATTAATTTATGTATTTTTATAAAATAAATTAAATATATTAATTTAAGTAATTTAAAAAAAATAAGTATGAGTATAGGAGTATATGTTTTGGGGTACTGAGGTATATGTTTTGGGATGTTTGGGTATGTTTAGTGTTCAGGGCTAGGTTTGGGTTATGGGGTACAGGGGTATTTTTAGGGTTCAGTGCTAGGTTTGGGTTTTGGGGTACAGGGGTATTTTTAGGTTTTAGGGCTGGGTTTGGTTTTTGGGTACAGGGGTATTTTTAGGTTTTAGGGCTGGGTTTGGTGTTTGGGGTACAGGGGTATTTTTAGGTTTTAGGGCTGGGTTTGGTTTTTGGGGTACAGGGGTATTTTTAGGTTTTAGGGCTGGGTTTGGTTTTTGGGGTACAGGGGTATTTTTAGGTTTTAGGGCTGGGTTTGGTTTTTGGGGTATAGGGGTATTTTTAGGTTTTAGGGCTGGGTTTGGTTTTTGGGGTACAGGGGTATTTTTAGGTTTTAGGGCTGGGTTTGGTTTTTGGGGTACAGGGGTATTTTTAGGTTTTAGGGCTAGGTTTGGTTTTTGGGGTACAGGGGTATTTTTAGGTTTTAGGGCTGGGTTTGGTTTTTGGGGTACAGGGGTATTTTTAGGTTTTAGGGCTGGGTTTGGTTTTTGGG
Organism: Lissotriton vulgaris; assembly: GCF_964263255.1. Classification (NCBI taxonomy): domain Eukaryota; kingdom Metazoa; phylum Chordata; class Amphibia; order Caudata; family Salamandridae; genus Lissotriton; species Lissotriton vulgaris. Next base: position 396,300,220 of record NC_141696.1, on the reverse strand, counting down.
GTACAGGGGTATTTTTAGGTTTTAGGGCTGGGTTTGGTTTTTGGGGTATAGGGGTATTTTTAGGTTTTAGGGCTGGGTTTGGTTTTTGGGGTACAGGGGTATTTTTAGGTTTTAGGGCTGGGTTTGTGTTTTGGGGTACAGGGATATTTTTAGGGTTCACTTTTTTTAAAAACACGACTTTAAATGAACTAAATTAATTAAATTAATTAAATTTAATTAAATTAAATTAATTATATTATTTACAATTAATAAATTATTAAATTACATTACTTAAATTAAATTACATTAATTACATTTTTTAAATTAATTAAATTAATACAATTAAATTATATTATTTACAATTTATAAATTAATTAAATTACATTAATTAAATTAAATTAAATTATATTCATTATTATTTTAAAATTATTTAAATTAAATTTATTATAATAAATTAAATTATATTATTTACAATTTATAAATTATTTAAATTACATTAATTAAATTAAATTAAATAAATTAAATTAATTACAATTTTAATATTAATTAAATTACAATAATTAAATTAAATTAAATTAATTACGTTTTAAAAATTAATAAAATTAAATTAATTAAATTAAATAATTAAATTAACTTAATTACATTTTTTTAACAAAGATATACTTACTTATACTTAGGTTGTAATGGCATGCGTTGTAATAGTATCTGCTATGTAATGACATGCGTTGTAAAGGCATGCATTGTAATGGATCCTGCGTTGTAAAAATTGCGATGTAACGGTCTGCGTTGTAAAATAACGCGTTGTAACGTCATACATTCGATCAAACTTAACTGTGACACAAAAAAAAAATGGTTACTTTGGGACTCTATGCTGCTGAGGAAATATGGGTTTCAGGTGAACGAGCGTTCACTCACCATCGTGCATTTTTGACGACTAGATAAACTCATTAGGTCCCTGAAGATCGCATCGTTGGAACGTGTGCCTCCTCCATGACTGGTGACTACCGGTGCGCGCCTCCAGCGCAAGCTCAGCTCGCTTCTGAGAACCTAGGGTGATTCACACCAGAATCATGTGCGAGTGAACAAAGTGCCGATTTTGCGGGCACTTTTGTGAAAAATCGCGGCATTTTTACAAAAGTGTGGATTTTGCGGCAAACCGCAAAATCGCGAAATCCTGCAGGGTCTAAGTAAAGTAGCGTACAGTGGAATGGAATAGACTGGATTGGTATCCAGTGTAGTTCATACAGTGGAGTGGCAAATACTGCAGTGGTGTACGGTCAAGTGGGTTAGAGTTTAATAGCATATAGTGGAGTGGCACAGAGTGGAGTGTCGTCAATTGGATTAGCGTAGAACTAAAATACAGTAGAGTGGACTGGCATAGAGTTGAGTGGCACACAGTGGAGTGGCATACATAGGAGTGCCATACGGTGGAATAGCCGTAGAGTTGAAGTGGCAAAAGGTGGAATAGTGTAGAATGGAGTGGCATAGAGTGAAATAGCGTATAGTGGAGTTGTGTTCAGTGGAGTTGTGTGGAGTGGAGTACAGTGGAATAGCGCAGAGTGGAGTGGTGTATAGTGTAGTGCTGTGCAGTGTATGAATGCAGTTAAAATTTTGAAAGACTGTAGATTATGGTGTGCAGAGCAACACAAGGCAGCGAATTGTGCTTCATTGAGTGTCGGTACATGTAATAAGTAACGCAGGGACTACTCCGCCATTAGGGTGGAGAAGCATGCATGCAGCCTATGTAGAGAAAATGACCTCCCTACAGGCGCCCGGCTGGGCGCTGTCCGCACCAATCACAACTCTGCCATTGTAGCATTGTGATTGGCTCACAGGAGGGGAGGGAGCATGCCTGTTCCTGAAGGAAAACGGCAAGTACGGGACCCATCCCAGGAGCAGAGGTGGCGCGGGACCCGGTCAGGTAAGTTTTTTTTGGTTTTCTTTTAAACACCCCCGGTGCGACACTACCCTCCCACCCCCACGGGCAAGCATTGCGAGCCGCAGCTGCCCAAACATAGGTAAGTTGTAGGTTTTATTGATGTTCCCTACCTATTACCATTTTGCTAAAGTTCTAATAGGTATGTTTTTTAAAATAATGTTCTATTTATTTATTTATTTATTTATTTAACCAGTTTACACAGTATTGTTGTAGTACCTAGCATGTACCGTGTTATTTAAAAAATTTACTTTTTTGGGTCTTTTTTTTAAGTTACTCATTAGTCTATAGGTGTTACCTCGGTAATGTGTTGACTTTTTGGGACATAACTAAATATATAGGAAGTTGCCAAGACACTGTAGTACACGATATTTGTGAAATATAGGGTATTAAAGTGGATTTACTTTTCTTTTGTTTTTAAGGTACAAAAGTACTACTTAGGTAGTAACGTAGTACTCTGTAATATTTTTTACAAATATATAGAAACTTATAATTATACTTCCATACCTAGTACCACTTACATTTAGGGGTAATAGGTAGGGAAAACATATACATACCAAATACTTACCTATATTTAAGACACTAAGCCAGAACACCAGCAAAGTAGCCTTGAAACAAAATGACTGCCTTACATGTTTGTAAAGACAGTCATTATCCAATAAAATAATTACATTTCATTCCTATGTACCGCAGTAGTTTCATGAAATTACAGCAACAACAGATATCACTCAGTTAATAATACAAATAACTCTGAAAAACGTACCCTGCTTTTGGACTTCAGCTGTGCTACATACTTTCAGAGTACTTAACATATTTTACCTAGAGCATGCTTCGATCACATTACTTGGCTTTTTTAAGAAACTACCCATATAAATTGTCTTTTATCTTCGATGCTAAGATGAATGTGTGGATTCTCTATGTTAGACCCTATTGGAGCAGACCTGCTCCATAAGAACATTGAACCTTGAGAAAGTTGTCAAATGACGAAACACGTGTCAACTGTTTCATCTTTGGATTCCAACTAGTTTGATGTCTGGAAAATACAATCCTTTGGACCCATAGACTTTTCATAGTGTCTTCATTCTTGGACTAAAATGTGTGTGTTACTAAATCCATGGTGTTCTGAAAATTAAGTCTTTGGACCTGTCAGATTGATGGACCAAGATAGTCTCACTGTGTGGTGCTCTGGGTATACCATTGTTTTATGGATGGGTGGCATAGTGTTGTTTATATATATATATATATATATATATATATATATATATATATATATATATATATATATATATATATATATATATATATATATATATATATATATATATATATATATATATATATATATATATATATATATATATATATATACATACATACATACATACATACATATATATATATATATATATATATATATATATATATATATATATATATATATATATATATATATATATATATATATATATATATATATATATATATATATATATATATATATATATATTACCTACTGGCGTTCGCCAGTAGGTATATATAGTTAGGATTTTTTCCCTATGGGATTTTTGAAAATTCTATGTCTAATAACTTTGGCGTTTGTGGACGGAATCGGCTGAAATTTTCAGGAAAATGGCACATTTTGTTTCTGAGCAGCCCCTGAAAATTTGGTGGGGTTTCGTCAAGGGGGGGCCGAGAAAAAAGGGGGGTCCCAAAACGCGTTTTTCCCATTCATTTTTCCATAGGGCGGTTGGACTCACTTTTAGCTCGAACGGCTGAATGGATTTGCACGAAACTTGGCAAAATTGTAGTGACTGTTAGCCCGATGTGCCTTTGCTAGGTCTCAATATATGTGCTCCAGTAGTTTTTGAGAAATTAACGTTCAAAACAAGATATATATCTGTAACAGCGCTCCAGGCTGCGCTCCGGTTCGCTTACTTTTCGCGAAACGGAACTTTGCGTGCAGAAAGCTGATTGGCTCTCCGGTGTCTGTCAACATTCTAAACAGTCCGGAGCGGCCGCCATCTTGTCTCTCGGTAGGATCGAGAGAGAAGAAGAGGTGAAAAACGAAGGGGGAATTTAATGAAAGGGGGCAAGGTATCCCCCTCTTGACCCCCTAGGAATGTTGTTGGGGTTATTAAAGGGTCCCGTGGGGAAAATAAAAAAAAAATGATTTTTCACGGTAGAAGCGCTTCACGGGCCGCGAACTGGGCCGCAAACTGGTAGCGAAACGGGAATTCGCCATTTTGTGCTTTGTTAATTAAATTACTAGGTATAAGGGGGTGCGGGAGACGTATCCTAATCCCCTATGTTTCCTGAGGGTGGATGAGGAGGCTCATATATGTTGATACATCTCTTCCAGCGGCTGCGCGTGAGCTTTTTTTTTTGCTGCGTGACAGTCCGGAGCGGCCGCCATCTTATCTCTCGGTAGGATCGAGAGAGAAGAAGAGGTGAAAAACGAAGGGGGAATTTAATGAAAGGGGGCAAGGTATACCCCTCTTGACCCCCTAGGAATGTTGTTGGGGTTATTAAAGGGTCCCGTGGGGAAAATAAAAAAAAAATGATTTTTCACGGTAGAAGCGCTTCACGGGCCGCGAACTGGGCCGCAAACTGGTAGCGAAACGGGAATTCGCCATTTTGTGCTTCGTTAATTAAATTACTAGGTATAAGGGGGTGCGGGAGACGTATCCTAATCCCCTATGTTTCCTGAGGGTGGCTGAGGAGGCTCATATATGTTGATACATCTCTTCCAGCGGCTGCGCCATCTTGCCTTTTTTCCAATGCCACAATTTTGTCGTGCACGGCAGCCATTTTAGATGCCAGGCTGGTCCCAGGCTATCACCTACCCCTGCGGATGTAGTTTATGGCCCCAGCTGTAGAGAATTCAGACATGCCAACCCTCCCGATTCAGGCGTGAGACTACTGATTTCAGTGCTAGTCTCCCGCCTCCCGATTTCTGCAAGCAAAAACCCGGGGGCATATTACGAACAACTAGCGATAATTTTTGTCTCTAACTTGTTTAGAGACAAAAATTATCGCCGCACATCGGCGATTTTTATCGCAGATAAACTTTGCTATTATCGCAGAAAAGTCAGCGATATTCATGTATTATCGAGCAAATGCTCTTAGCCATGTTATCCACCTCCCATTGGATAACATGGCTAAGAACTGCTCAGGGCAGGTGTTAGATTTTGGAGATATTCGCGCTTAGCGCGAATATCTCCAAAAGTTGGTAATAGGAGATAGCGATGTTAGGGACTGTTTCCAGTCGCTAACATCTTGGCACGCCACTTTGCATGTCATTAGTGATAAGTATCACTGACATGCAAAGCGGGGCCCAAGATGGTCGCTATCTCCTTTTAGCTGTCACTAACTGGTGTTAGCGACAGCTTGGTAATAGGGAGATAATTTTATCTCCGCTTTCATGGCTTTTAAAGCCAAAAAAGCGGAGATAAACCCCCTTGATAATATGCCCCACGATTCCTTGGGGGTTTCAGCTGACAGGGCTTGGTATTGTGTTACATGGTAATTTTTCCAGGAAACGTCAGAGGGTCGATGCAGGGGTTCTAGAAGAGGTGATAAACCATTTAAGCCTCATGAACAAGCGCATGGTCTTTTAAAGATTTGTGAAGTACTCGGGGCGGCGGTGTGTGTGTGCCCTCTTTCAGGAGCGGGCGGGGGGGCACTGCCAGCAGCTTGCCAGGTCAGGTAGTGTTCAACACGTGCATCACCCTTTCTCTGCCTGCTATTGCGCTCCATGCTTCGGAAAGGTAAGAAAAAGAACGTGCATTTGAGTTTGAAATGTCCGATCCTGCAGCAGCACACTTCCAAAGCCCACACATGACAGTAACCCGATTCAAGGCCCCATTCACCCGTTTTTAAAAAAATAGATAACACTCCAACAAAGTAAGATTATAAAACTTTATTAACTTTTAACTATAATGAACGGAACAAAAACTGTAAAAACATTTAAACATTTTTCACCCAAAAAAGCAACAATGGTCAGAAGCTGTCTTTTGTGCGAATAGTCCCAAGGCAGCACAACGTGCAGAGTTCTGGACGGCACCCAGGTGATGTCGCCTGGGTGCCGCACTGGTTTTGGGATCCTACAATGCTGCTCTGAAAATTGGCGTGGGGCGTCCCGGGTGGTGCGGGGGGAGGCCTCGTCAGTAGCGGTCTGTTGTGCGAATAGTCCCAAGGCAGCAGAACGCGCTGAGATGTTGATGGCACCCAGGTGATGTCCAGTAAACTGCCGCACTGGTTTTGGTATCCTACAATGCTGCTCCGAAAATTTGCGTGCGGCGGCCCGGGGGGGGGGGGGGCGTGGGGAAGGCGGCGTGAACGGGCCTCCCCAGGTGGCGGCCATCCAGCTGAGTTGCGCCCGCTCTTGCGGCTACAGCGTCTCGCTCACCATGTTGTTGAGTTGCTCCCACTCTTGCAGTGCAGCGATAGGCGGCTGCAACATGACTCTTAAAATGGCGGACGGCTCTTCGGTTTTGGGCCTGGTGCACTGAAATGGCCCTGGGACACCTTGGAACTCGGACGCTTGCCTGCTAGGGCTTGGGCTCCATTCTCGAAAAGCGTCCCCTCAGCCGTGAAGATTCTACAAAAGTCTTGGGGGCCCCCGACTCCCGCAGGCTTCCGGTGGGGAGCGGCTGCCATGATTGCTCGTGGAATGACCACGACGGAGCCACGAGATGGTGGTGCTCTCATGCTGACGCCAGCTTCAGTCTGAATGATCCAGAAACAAGGTGGGGCTTTCATCGTTTGGGAAAAAAAAATGTTCTAAACCAATGAAAAGTGTTATTTTTAGGTCATATGACCAAACCTTCCATCTTTAGGAAACCAAAAGTAAAATGAACCAATGAAAAGTTTTATAAACAAGTCACATGACCTGTTCTGCGGCATAGGGCTACAAAAAGCATGGAAAACCCGTTGGCACGTGAGGCGGCGTCAGTAGCGGACCGATGTGCGAATAGGCCGAAGGCAGCACAACGCGTCGAGATCCGGATGGCACCGAGGTGGTGTCCAGCAAATTGCCGCACTGGTGTGGCCATCCTACAATGCTGCGCCGAAAGACGGCGTGTCCAGCTGAGTTGCGGTCACTCTTGCGGTACAGTGACTCGAACGCGCCGAGATCCGGATGGCACCGAGGTGGTGTCCAGCAAGTTGCCGCACTGGTGTGGCCATCCTACAATGCTGCGCCGAAAGTCGGCGTGGGGTGCCCCGTTGGCTTATGAGGTGATGTCAGTAGTGGACCGATGTGTGAATAGGTCGGAACCAGCACAAGGCGCCAAGATCCGAATGGCAAGTCCTGGATGTTGAGTGCCATAGTTGAGAGTTCTGAGCAGTGCTTGTAAGACTGTCTGAAGCTTATTTGCACCTGCTGCAGCTTCACTATTGCCCTGGTGTGGCCAAAGGTCGCACATGACATAGGCGGCCGGCTCCCGAGGTCCGGCGGAACTTTTTGCCTTTTCCTTTCTGCTTCTTTTCCTACAATCCGTTTCATCTGAAGACACGACCAGGTCCCTGAATGTGTGCAGGGGGACGCTATTGATTGAATGAAAATGGCGGCTTGACACAAAGCTGACTCAAGCGTTGCTGTTGATGCTATACAGACAAAAATTGGTTTTCAGTTTGTACATTCTTCAGGATTTTTTTTCCATCCAAGTCTGATTGAGAGTTTGTAGAAAAATGGCTTCAGATTTTCCACATACTACTCTTCAACATTCTTCCTAAATGTAACAATGTGAAACTCACTAGGAGAACGGCTGTTTCTGTTTCCTTTCAAAATGCTGCCAACAATATTTTCTGAATGGAAGACACCATCTTGTAGCATAAAGGGCCGAAAGGGGTTCTGGTCTGGCCGATGGTTGGTGGAGACATTTTGACTATATCTTGGACCTGCCCGGACTCGCCCAAAATGGCGCCGGTATAAATGGGACTCGTAACTCCTTGCCCGCAAATGTATATCTAGAAAATGTTATTGTAAGTGGCCCTGTCTTATTTTAATTACAAAATGTACGTCCACCGATTCCGCAACTGTTAGACACCTTAGTTCTTGCAACCTAATGGCCCGCTCGTTACGTTCCTCTACAGTGTAAATGTCTCCTCATCATATACGATTTCAGTTTGCTCCGTGGCCGGCCCACGTGGTTATAGGCCCGTATTTGTATACTGACATTTTCACAATAAAGGTTTTTAAAACAAAACACGGTAGTAGTATTTACATTGGTAAAGTTTTTACTTTTAGTCACTGTTTTCGAATCAGTAAAAGGCAAGTGAAATAAAGCAGTCCAATTACATGACGGATAAAAGGTATAATATGTAGGAACGCAGTAAAGATAAATGGTCAAGGGCAGTTGTGTTTTCCACTCCTGCAACATAAAGTGATCGATAAGAATCTGATAATCAGGCGTATCGGCGACTAAGACAGCAGGCCGAGTATCTTTTACTCAACGGCTCCGTCATGGAACGAAGAAACGCCCTTTTTCTCGAAAAAGGAATATATTTTACTTGCAGGACAGTTGTACATTTTCCGGGAAAGTACATTAGCCTGGAATATTATAACATATGTTTTAAAAAAAATAATGTTCGAAAACAATAAAAAGCGTAATTTTTAGGTCATATGACCAAGCTTTTCATCATTAAAATAACAAAAGTAAAATGAACCAATGAAAAGTTTTATTAACAAGTCACATGACCTGTTATGCTTACGTTACGCGCTGCGCGCCGCGCCTCGGATCACTTCCGGGTGCGCTAACGCGGCGTGTCATATAACGCATTACGCGACAAAGTAGGTCAAGAATATAGTCAAAATGTCTCCACCAACCAGCGTTCGGAACACAACCCCTTTCAGTAGTCCAAAAAGTTCTGTTAAATGACAACAGAGGGGACAGGCAACAAGAACCATCAGTCAAAGAGGGGAGGGCAAGTTCTTCTCTTCCGGGTCATGTTGGGGCGCTACCGGAACTGATCGAATTGGTAGTCTACAGTGTTTCTGGATGTTTCAGACTAAAGCTGGCGTCAGCATGAGAGCACTTCCATCTCGTAGCTCCGTCGTGGCCATTCCACGAGCAGACATGGCAGCCGCTCCCCACCAGAAGCCTGCGGGAGTCGGAGGCCCCCAAGACTTTTGTAGAATCTTCACGGCTGAGGGGACGCTTTCGAGAATGGGACCCAAGCCCTAGGAGACAAGCGTCCGAGTTCAAAGGTGTCCCAGGGCCATTTTAGTGGACCAGGCCCAAAACCGAAGAGCCGGCCGCCATTTTGAGAGTCCTGTGGCAGCCGCCTATCGCTGCACCGCAAGAGCGGGAGCAACTCAACTACATGATGAGCGAGACGCTGTAGTCGCAGGAGCGGGCGGTAAACAGCTGAATGGCGGAAGAGGCACAGTGTAGCAAAAGCGGGCGGAATGGCAACTGAAACGGTAAAGCGGCGCCCCACTACAGCTTGTCTTCAGGTCAAACGGATTGTGGGACAAGGTCCAGAATTGAAGAGTCATCAAAAGGCAAAAAGTTCCGCCGGACCCCGGGAGCCGGCCGCCTATGTCGGGGGCGATCTCAGGCTATACCAGTGCTATAAGACTTGGGGAGGGTGTCGGAGCCAAGCGTCTTCTCCGAGTCCGTGCCATCACACCGTCCCTCGGGGGCCTCCGTCAAGCGGTTTAGGGAGGTACCATATAACATTGTTTTCAAATGCAGTCAGGTCCACAAACGACCCTCACTTACTTTGAGAATAGTGAAGCTGCAGTAGGTGGAAATAAGCTTCAGACAGTCTTACAAGCACTGCTTTTGTAAACATTTTTTGTTTTTTTTGTATTTTTGCACAGTTTTATATATTTTTTTTGTTTTTGATGGAGGGGAAACAACAAAGCACAGGCATTGAAAAAGGCTCAAACTCAGAACTCTGAACTATGGCACCCAACATCCAGGAGCTTGCCATCCGGATCTTGGAGCCTTGTGCTGTTTTCGACCTATTCACACATCGGTCCACTACTGACATCATCTTATAAACTAACGTTATGTAAATAGTTTTTTAATAAAATGTTTTACCCTGTTTCTTTGCTGGTGTGTTGTCTATATTTTTAATATTTGCATAGGGTTTGTCGTTATTTTGTGCGGGATGGGTGATGGAGCCGAGCTGTCTTGCAGCCCTCATGGTGTGGAGCTCAGTTCATCTCACTATTTTCGTATTTCTCATGAAGGGTTGTTTATAATATTTCTATTTTAGCGAGGTCAAAAAAAGATCCAATTAGTGGCGTACTGATTTTGCTCGATTACTTTTATTTTTTTACACGATTTTTCCCGATCTGCAAAGACTAAACAGAGTATTGCGACTTTGTGCTTGTTTGTAAATAGAGAATGATCCAAAGAGAACCAATTCTAAAACAGTAAATGCTTGGATAACAATCAATCAAATGGAGAGACAAGCAGGCACGACGGATTACAACGGGGGCAAAGGCCTGCGTTAACTACTGTTCACTATCTGCAAAGAGAGAGTACTACTAAGAGAAAAGAGGGGAGGGGGGGGCAGCGTTCAAAGCACATCAGCGTGCATAAATACGAAAATGTTTTTATCTATCACGTACTTGACATTTTAAAGCTTTTCATATTTGCTATTAAAAAACCAATGAAATTCACAGAAAAAACCATAGGTTATAGTGGATATATAGTTAGGAATTTGCATTTACAAAACCTTGAAAATTCAATGAAAAAACCATTGGTTTTAGGCCATATATAGTTAGGGATTTGCATTTACAAAACCTTATTTTACTCGCATAAAACCATTGAAATTCCATATATAGTTATAAGCGCTAACTATATATCGCGCACCCGCAATCCACTGCTGATGATGTCACATATTACATCATTCATGACATGGTTAGTGACATCACTGATGACATCACTGATGACATCTCAAATGACATCACTGATGACATCACTGAAAACATCTCATTTGACATGACTGATAACATCACTGATGATATCATTCATAAGAAATAAAATGAACCTCTTCAGACTCTAATATAACCTTAGATACAATCAGTGTAAACAGACACTCACAGACTGTCACTCATCCATGGAGTTACTCACACACCTAGTCAGTCATGCAAAGAATCAATCACACCTCCATTTCCTCAACTATACAGTTATACAAACTTTACTTATTCAAACATATACTAACACATATTTACTCTATTATACAATCCCTGATACAAGTTCACAATGATCCATACAGCCACTCACACATTCACTGGCTCTTATGCACAGTTATTTTTATATGTCAACTCTCACATGTACTGTGTTTTACATATGTACTTACTTTGACATGTAGCACTGAGATATCCATTCACTCACCAATACACTCATGCACACAGTCAACCGCCCATACAGCTGTTTCCACATGCACTTTTGAAACCATACATCTAGTGAATCAACTGCTCACACATCTATGCACAGAGTCATACACCTCCCAGCCACCCACACACACACTCAGTATCCCATACAAATACTTGGGCAACCAATCAATAACCCATATAGTTACTCATATAGCTACTTATCAACACATGCAACAGTTTACAGAACAACAGACATAATGATGCACAAATTAAGACAGTTTAGTCACTAACCCATGCACTCAGTGAGACACATTTAATCACTCACTCATACAGTCAGTCATGCACCTACTAAATCCTTCATCCAGACACTTATACATCCACTCATTCTTCAATATGTAAGACATATTTTAACTTTACAGAAACATACAGTCACTGGATGTTGTCATCAGTGATGTCATCAGTGATGTCATTTGAGATGTCATCAGTGGTGTCATCAGTGATGTCACTAACCATGTCATGAATGATGTAATATGTGACATCATCAGCAGTGGATTGCGGGTGCGCGATATATAGTTAGCGCTTATAACTATATATGGAATTTCAATGGTTTTATGCGAGTAAAATAAGGTTTTGTAAATGCAAATCCCTAACTATATATGGCCTAAAACCAATGGTTTTTTCATTGAATTTTCAAGGTTTTGTAAATGCAAATTCCTAACTATATATCCACTATAACCTATGGTTTTTTCTGTGAATATATATATATATATATATATATGCATGGATATATATATGCATGGATATATATACATATATATATATATCCATGCATGTTTTCACCATTGTAACCGCACCACTCCACACAGGTGCAGCCTTGCGTACTAGCGAGGGCAAGTTTTAATTCCTCAATTGTGGTCTCATCATGACCATGAAAAAGGTGCACATCAGGAGTATACGTTTCAAATATTTACTGCCAACACGTAAAAAAGCACACTTGACAGACTTGTTTTGGCATGTACGCCTTACAAAATATCAGTGTGATCACATTTTCGTAAGCCATTTAAATCAAAAATAGTGAAGGGGCACTTCATTCATACATTCAACTGAAATCGATAAGGGCAAATCAAGTGAAAATTCATGTGTATATGTAGCAGCCATTTTGTAGTGGCTGCTCTATTCATTCTACCATAGTCATAATTGTAATATTACATGTATTCTTGACATAGCATATCCTCCTTGATTTGTCTAGAGAAAATATAATCAAGGTATTATTGACTCTCAGCCCAATACTTAAAAAGCAAGTAGCATATTTCATATTGTCACATGTCAATTTCATCTAATATACCTCAATGTATAATATATAGAGGTTACATTTTATCTACTGATCTAAATTGTACAGTTTCCGACAGCAATAATGTCATTTTTGCCATAGTCAGTTCATTAAGTCAATAACGAGAATGTTCACCCAGCCCATAAGTGCAGCCCTCTCCCTGTTATTCAGCCCTGACTGGGCAAGCCCATGTCAGCATTGGAAAATCTATCTTCCTTTCTTATGTTAGATGCACATATTGTTTACTTTATATGCTATTTGAAATATCACGCCCTAATGGGCAGGCAGGTTCACTCAAATAAAAGTAAAAATTTGCAAAATAAAAAAATTAAGTAACACATGTATCTATTACCAACAGAGTTCTCAACTTACAAACTGTCATAACTTTGCTGCCCATAAATATCTTTCAGGAATCAACCTATGTGTTTTCACAATTCTTCTTCATTGTTAAGACCTCCAGGGTTTTTAGTTTGGAATGTAATTATGTATTTGGACTCTAGTATCCAGAGTTTCATCATCCTGTTCACTCCTCTTTCATTCTTTGACACTTGATCTAGGCAGAAGAACATACGTAAGTTGGGGTTGCTGTTGAATTTCTCTTCGAAAGGACAGGCTACCGGATGTGTATGATCTTTGTTTTTTATAGCCTGCATGTGTTGTAAGACCCTTTTCTTTGTGGTATGTATTGTACAAACGACATATTATTTCCCACATGGGCAAGAGAGGCAGTACGTTAATTAGTAATTTACTTTCTTGTTTTCTTGCCAGTTACTTGAAATTCCCTAACTTTCTGACTATTTTTGCATGCTTAGCATTTCAAGTATGGAAAGAAACCCGGGACCAGATCTTTTTCTTATGTCTTGTTGTAAAGTGACTCATGACTAGATGATCTTTCTAGTATGCTCCCCTACAATATGTTATGAGAGATAGAGGAGGGCGATTTGATCTCAATACATTGTCACTCTTAAGGATATGCCAATTTTTTCGAACTAGCTGGTATACTTTAGTTGTACTGACTGTATAATCAGTGATCATGCGTATCCTCTGTCCCTCCTTTGCAACCTTTTTTGATACATCTTTTCTTAATAGTAACTGATTTCTATTTTTCTTATCTGCCTGGCTTGCAGCTTCCTGCAAAATCCCATTTGTGTAGCCTCTCTCTTTAATTCGCAGGAGGGCTGCATTTCTGGCTTTCTCATATTCAGCAGTTCTTTGTACAGTTGCGTTTCATACACAGGAGCTCTCCATATGGGATGCTGCCAATTACACTAGGTGGGTGACAACCTCCAAAATGCACTATGCTATTACCTGCATTGGGTTTATTATACAACATTGCCTGCAATTTTCCATTCTCAATTTACACCATCAAGTTCAAGTTTAGTTTATTGAATGATTAATAAAAAATGTTACAATATTCGTTCAGGTAAAAAATTAGCTGCTATAATAATATACATTCATTCTTACACAACCCTATACAATTTTAAAAGCCATTCTTAGTTTCCCCCAATACAGTACTTATTTAAGTTCAAAGTCTTGGTTAAAGATTTAATGGAAGTTTAGGAGCCTCGATGTTCTTACGGCCTCAGTAAGTCCCTTGTGCCCAAAGTTTTTTTTTTCCTTTAGGTTTTTTGTAACCGTTTATTAACCTCAGTCATGAATTTAACTCCGCGACAGGCCAGGATGGGAGAGGTACCTCCCAGCCAGCTTATTACTGCTTGCCGACAATAGTGTATGTTCAGTGTAATAAAAATGCCTCGTAGCTGCTGTCTTCTTAAGGCCATGAGTGTCAGGCATACACATAGCAGGTGCATTAAGGTTATCTGGTGGTATCCACACAATCTGCAATGGAGGCTTTCTTTTTGATATTTCCAGGATGGTCTTAAGTCCTTAGAAAAGTGCCGGCCCATTCGATAATCAATGTAAATCTTTTTTAAATACTGACTAAAATGGATGACTAAGTAATCCTGTGGCTTTTGTTGGTAATAAGAGGAAATTACTATCCATGCATGTCCCCGTCTTGTTCGTGTTTTTTTGTCCTCTAACAGAGATTTCCTTTTTGCTGCACCATTAGCTACTTTGCTGAAGTATGCTTTGTCTGTTTCTTTTTTCCATTCTTCTAATAATTTCAGTTCGGACAGGCAAGTCCTCATGTAATTTCCCCATGAGTGTGTAGGGGGCTGGCTTTCCTGGTACTTTATTTCTTTCCAGCAGATGTTGTCCATTGACTCAATTGGGGCTGAACAGAGTTTGTGACTTAATTTGACAAAGCAGGTCATTGACCGGAATTTTTAGTTTTGTAGGCCGAATTCAAGGCGGACTTGGGTTGGAGAGGTAGATTGTGGCAGTTTAAACACTGCTTTGTATATTTTGTTTTGTAATTCATTTAACATTTTTGCCTCCCTTCCGAGCCACGTAACTAGGCCATATGACAGTGTTGGTAAAATTTGTGCAGCCATTACCCTTAAGAGACGCATGTAGTTCGGGTTGGACATTTTTAGTTGTAATTGCCTGTACGCATAGATTAGTGTTTGTGACTTTGCTTTTATTGCCAGGGTGGGCTTCTTATTTGAGTGGCCTTGTCCAAGAATTACGCGTAGGTACTTATAAGATTCCTGTTCTTCTAGCACTGACTCGTTAATTGCCCATTTAAATTTGATTTTCTTTTTCTACACTAACCGGAGCACTTTTGTTTTTTCTTTATTCAATTCAAGATTTTCCTGGGCTAAATAGGATAGTAGTTTATTTATTAAGCGTTGTAACCCAATTGGTGTTTTACTTAATAGGACTATATTGTCTGTGTACTGCAAAATTGGAACTGAAACATTGCCCAATTTTGGGGCATGACTGTTGATGTTTTCTAGATTTCTGCCTATGTCTGCCAGATATAAGTTAAATAGGCAGGGGGCTAGCATGCAGCCTTGTTTTAGGCTGTCCTGGGTTTTGATTTGGGATGTTAAGCTGGACCCTTGTCCTTGTTTTACCCTTACCCATGTGTCACTGTACAAACAGATTATTTTATTTAATAGACTTTGGGGAAACCCCCACTCTTTTAGTTTTTCCCATAGTCTCAGCCTGCTCACTCGGTCAAAGGCGGCTTTTATGTCGACAAAACACCCATATAGTCGTTGGTTCATTTTTTCGGCGTTCTCCATTAATAGTGCCAGGGTGGTTAAATTTGTTGTTGTCCCCATCCCGTGTCTAAATCTAATTTGGAAACTAGGAATTAAATTGATATTTTCTGCCCAGTCTTGTAATTGCTCTAAGAGACATGAGGCATAAAGCATGGCTTCCACGTCTATTAAAGAGATTAGCCTGTAGTTCCCCGGATTTCTGCAGTCCCCTTTTTTGTGGATTGGATGGATGGTATTTCCTTTCCAAGAGGCCGGCATATTACCTTGTATATAAATTTTGTTAAACAGCGCAGTTAGGTGTTCGGCCCAAAAGTCCTCGTTGAACTTAAATACTGCGGTCGGGAGACCGTTTGGTCCTGGGGCGCCCTCCGGTTTGAGCTTTAGTATTCGATTTTTTAAGTGGTTACGACTAGTCAAAGTGAATTGTTCGTTAACCCCTTTTTCTCTTTCCGGATCCTTGGGCTTTAATTCGCTAACCTGAGTGGGTTTTAAATTGTTTGGTTCCGTATTGTTTAATGGCCCTTGGTTCTTTTGGTTTCTCTGTGGGGCCTTACTCGAGTTAAGGTTCCTCACATGGTCTCCCCATTCACTATCTCCAATTGCTGGATCCTGGTTCAGTGCTTCACCTTTATTTAAGTTGTTAATAATGTTCCAAAAATCCAGAGAGTTTGGCTTTTTACTAGCAGTTAAAAGATTTACCCAAATAGATTCTTTATACGCTGCCTTTGCGATCCACACCTTTTTCGGATAGTTTTTTCTCAAGCTCCTAATGTTGTTGCAATTTCATTTGATTCCATATTTTTTATTTCTCAGTTGGGTCCGTAGTTCCCAGGCTATTTTTCTCTTTTATTGTCTTAAGTCACTGTTGTACCAGGGTTCTCTTTGCGCTTTTGAGCCTCTTTGTGTAGCTGGTGGAGCAGAATGCTTTTGGATGAGTGCCTCTACCAGTTTTTCCCAGTTTTTTACCCATTCTCTGACTTTTTGTTGGCCCAATTTTGTCATAAAATTACTTGCTGTGGCCTGGATATCTTTCGTTTCTCCACCCCTCCATCTTATTTTTCGTAGATTAAATTTCTCAGGTTGTTTTATTAAGGAGATTATTTTTTCAGCTCGTGTTACTGCGATGTTCATACGAATGGTTTGGGGAAGTGGTCACTTTCTATGCGCTGGACTGTGGTATAGTCCTCAATAGCGTGTTTTAGGCTGTCACTTATTATTGTAAAGTCTATGGTTGACTTAACCTTACCGCTCATGTAAGTAGGTACAACCGATAATTCACCTTTTTTTCTGTTATTTAAAATTGTTAAGCCCATTGTTTCTAATTTGCGCAATGTAACTAGTTTGTGTTCTTCTGCTGGACCTTTATCCTGATTGAGACTAGTCTTACCAAAACTCGTTAAGTTGCAGTTAAAGTTCCCTGATACTATCAGTGGGCATTGATTATCGGATTTTTGCAGGGCTTTAATCAGTTTGATAAGTGTACCAATTTTTTAGTTTTTTGTTACTCGGTCAGGATGAATATAAACAATGATTTTAATTACTTGAACCCAACTCAGCCCTATGCCCTGTTCCTCTATTTGCCAGTTGAATTTTTATGACACATGCATTGATAGGCCTCCACGTGGGTACCCGTAGTTGAACAGTTTCTCTGCTAGTATGTGGTGTTCAATGAATCCCGGAATTGCGGGGTAGGTCAGGGTCAAGGTCTCTTGTAAGAGAATTATGTATTGGTTTTGGAAGAAGGATTGAGTATCATGGTCCTGGTCCATGCCGCTAAATCCATGTACATTCCATGAACACATTTTGATTTTTACTGGGTTACGTTTTCCCGTATAATAGGCCTGGTTGTATTTTCTTAATGGTAAAATTGCGTCATGTCTAGGAACTCTTTTTGCTTAATACTGCTGGGATCCACGACCAGTCCTGGTCAGCCGAGGGTGGCCCTCCTTTGTTTATCTGATTTTTTGGATTGTGCGTGTTTCCTACATTTTTTTCCTGGGACGTTGCACATGCTCCACGGAGACACGTTATTTGCTTTGGGCTTGATGTTACTTCCCCCTTTGGATAAGATGGACTTTTCAAAAGGGGAAAAGGATATCTTGGGCGCATATGTTGCTTCAGGGTAGTTCCCCATCTCTCAAATGATGGTCTGTTAGCGAAGATCCTGGCTGATAACTCCTTTGAAGCCCAGGTGATCACAGAGTCTTCTATATCTGGGTTGTCTTTATTTTTAAGAATCTCAACTGCTAGTATATCTCCAGAGACTATTTCTCTTAATTCTGGTATTGTCTTAATTAGTTTTATCAAGTTCCCTCTATTTAAAATGTCCTGCCTACCCTTCGTTGCATATTCTGGGATAAATGACAGTATTGCTTTGATGTCAACCACAACATATTTTGACTTCCTTGAGGGCCCTGTTGGAGCGCTTCTTTTCTGCTTACTAGGTAATTTTGTTTTTCTGACTATTTCCTGTCCCATGCTAGCGTCTTTCCTCTTTTCATTTGTCTTTACCTTTCCTACTCGGTTGCTTTGCTTCGGTTGCTCGTGATCTCTGTCTTTACTTTGTGCAATACATTTCCGGTCATTTCCGTTTGTGGTGATCTTGATTGGAGTCTGATTTGTAACTAACTGCACTATTTTTTTGCCTTTTTTAGTTGCATGTGGTTTTGTCCGAAAGCCCATGGATGGACTTTCGTACTCTCTCTTTGCTAGGGTGCCTTGAGATCTGACCTTCCTCTATGTTTGCACATATGTCACTTGATGTTGATAGATCTTTTTCTAGTTTTTTTAGTTGGGGACCTTCCACTGGTGTTCTCGGAGTCATTGTTATTTTTTTTGGTCTCTTGATATTAGGAGTACCTGAAGCTTGCTGTGGACCCGGGTTTAATCCCTCGAGTGTTGATGATTCTTGCTCTTGCGTGGGTTCCACCATTATCGTCTGATCAAATAAATAGCTTACCCGGTCCAAATCCGATGATTCCAATCTATTAGAGGGGTCGTTCGGATGATCGTTTGACCTTGCTTGGTCTCGGCTTGTATTCTTTGTGAATATTGAAAAAAGTGATCTGTGGCCATTGTTTGTTTACTTTTTTGTTTGGGCCTTGCCTTCCTGGCTCGTTTCCTTTGTCTTTTTGTTAATTTGTCATGTGGCTGAAGATCAGAAGTGGCCTGTTGTCCTATTGTTTGGGCGTCGTGGCTTTCTGTTTCCGCCTTTGGGGCCTCTTTGTGTTCAACCTGCTCAGAATTTCCATCCCCCTCACTGTTGTGCTTTTGTATTGCTTGTTGTTTTGGGGCTTTTGGCGTATCTTTATTGGATTTTTTCTCTGGGGATTCTTGATTTCCCTTACGTTTAGTCTCTGTCTTTACTGCTCCGAGAATGTCTTTTAAAATATCTGGGAGGGACGCGAGTTTCTCTATTATACTCCCGCACTCACAGTTGTTTAGTTTGTCTTTGTTTGGGAGTTGGTCCATGTTTCCTTTGTTTTGATTATCTTTGTTTGGAAGTTGATCCTTGCTTCCTTTATTTGCTAATAGGGACATTATTGTGTCTGTCTTGGAGCTTATATTTGCAATGTGCTCTGCAATGATGTTTATAAGGTCAATTTAGACCTCCATTTGATCGTACTGATAGTTAAATGCCCTTATTGCTTGGTCCAGTGAACTTATTAACGCCTTTGCCCAGTGTATATTGAACTGTTGACTGCCTTCGTTCCCTGCCGGTTCGGCCGAGTGTTCAATCATGCTTGCCGATGAGATAACAATTGGTGCAGACTGATGACCTTTACTTGCTCTACTTCTGCAGCTGATGCTGTCGTCTATGAGAATTTTTTTGTATGCCACTGCTGTCTGGTATGTTACGTGGGGTAGATGCCACTAGGCTCGACTTGCGGTCCTTAGGGTTTGGTTGTTGTGAAAGAATTAGACCCTGGATGGTGTCCGTTTTGTTGTCATTTTTGTAGTTTCAATCAGTTTTGAGTCATTTGATACTAAAAGGGAGTTCGACCAGACTTCCTCCCCTACTAGTCTCTTTTTTGTCGATTCAGCGATTTCTCCGGGTTTGATCTCATTGCATTGAGCGTTGTGGGCTTTGTGATCCTGGATGTTCTTATAACTCATGTTATTAAAAATGTACTCCAAGGATTCTTTTCCCGGAGATATCGAAGAAGTCAATGAAATTTGTTTTTCACCCTTCGTGCATTGCTTACTTGCTGGCGTATTTTTTTCCATGCCACCTGTCAATCCCATGTCAGTGGGTGACCTGATTGTGTTGTGAACTTGGGCCTGCACAATTTCCGATTTTTTCCCTAGGTGATGTTTTTTCCCTGGGTCGACGGTTGGGGCATCGTAAGGAAGTGATTCCATTAGCTGCTTGTGCTGATTTGAAGTTTCAAATAATACTGGTGTTTTTATCTTGTCGGGCTGAATTGGGCTTGGTAAATTTAGTGCCTCCTTTGTTGATGCAAAAATCTCAGACACTGGGTCCATTAGAAAAAATAATTTATTGATCTTCTGCTGCTGTTTAAGGTTGAGTCGAATTTGTCTGGGGCCAATTATGCCCTCTATCTCTCTTCCAGATCCACAGTTTCCCCCATTTGAGCTGAAGGAGAACCCTCTTGGAGGGACTTGCCTGTTTTTTTAAATTTTTTAATTTTTTCCTTGGTAAGGCTTGCCGGTTCGTTCCTGATCTCATTCTTTTTTTTATTTTGTTCTTAGTAACAGGACCTATGAGCTCCTTTCTCCTTTCTCGTTGATCTTAAAGGTAACCCTTTATCCTCTGGGTATTGTTTTTCCCTCACTATCTATCCCTACTCTATTGAAGTTTGTGTTCTTTGTATTCTTTCTGGCTGCTAACTTTTTGGGTGTTAGGTTGTTAGGTTGGTATGTTGTTAGGTTGTTAGCAGATCGCGCTTGAGTGGAGTCACTTTGTAGAAGAGGGCTCTGCTCTAACTAAGCTTGTCCGCCTTTGTTTGGGCGCCTTTGCGCAATAACCGCTTGAAGCAAATGGCTTAGTAAATAAGTAAATTATTTGTCGAAATGAATCTTGCTGGTTCGTAAAGTAGCTTGTGGCGATTATTGCGAGAGGCTGTGATTTGGGACTCCTGTAGGCCTCTGGTGAGGTAGTGGCGAGTCAGGGGGATTGGCAAGCCGCCGGTGCTTAGCCTCAGGGCGGGGCGGCAGTGGCTACAGTGGGGTAAATTCGACCTAAAACAAACTTCTGGACGGAGAAGAGCGGCGAGCGGCGAGCGGAGCTCACGGGGGACCGCAGGCTAGAATTTATTTATTTATTTGTGTATTTTCTAAAGCACGCAGCTACCCCAACGGGGTGTCCCGCCGCTGGTGAGTAGAACAGCTATTAAGTCCCCTGTGAGAACAGCCTAATTAAACAGAAAAGGTTTGATGGATCTTCGGAATTCAAATTCCGTCGGGCACAAATGAAGATGGAATGGCAATTTGTTCCACAGAAGGGAGGCGCATACCTGGAAGGTTTTACCTCCAGCTCGAGTTTTTTTGAATCCCGGTGTGACCACCAACAACTTGGTGTTCGAGCGAAGAGCTCCACAATGGCTGTATGGATGAAGACTAGGCATGAGGTAAGCTGATCCTAAACCTTGAGTGGCCTGATATGCCAGGGTCATAGCTTTAAAAACAATTCTTTTAGGGATGCCAATGTAGGTCCCGTAAATAGGGGGAAATGTGTTGTTTAAGAGAAATGCCTATGCCCAAACGGGCAGCGGCATTTTGGACTATCTGTAATCTATGGCAAAGTCCAGCTTTTAAGCCCAAAAGAAGTCAATTTGCATAGTCCAAGTGTGATGTTATTAGTGCATGGACTATGGTTATGCGGGTAATGCTGGGCAGATAGTTAATGAACTTTCTCATCATTTTGATTTTGCCGAAGCATGCAGCAGAAACTGACTGAATTTGGTTATCAAAAGACAGGCGATTGTCCCATCTGACACCTAGGTTTCTTACCATTTCCTTAGGCAGAGGAGCTGGACACAAGTCACCCACCCACCAGATAATAGAGGCTAGGGGGGAAGGTTGATTAAAAAACCAGGACCTCAGTCTTTCCAGCGTTGAGTCTAAGGAAATTGAGATCCGTCCAAATAGCAATGTTCCTAAGGCATGACTTGAGGGGATTAAAGGTGGAGGAGGAAACCTCATTAAACGAAAAAAGGAGCTGAATGTTATCCGCATAAGAAGTTGATTTAATACCCGACTTGGATATCATGTCAGCCAAGGGGGTGAAATAGACATTAAAATAGAAGCGGACTCAATGAGGAGCCCTGCAGGACACCCTATTTAAGTGGCCTTGTTGAAGAGGTAAAGGGAAAACCTGTTGTTTTCGGTCAGAAAGGAATGATGCGATCCATTTAAGAACCGTACCCTGAATTCCAATGGACCTCAGTCGCTTTAAAAGGATCGGGTGAGAGATGGTGTCAAATGCTGCTGAAAGGTCCAGCAGCACTAACACCACCCTCGAACCTCAATCAAGTGTCCACCTCACCGAGTCGGCCATTTCAATCAGGGCCGACTCTGTGCTGTAGCCAGAGCGAAATCCATGCTGAGAATCATGGAGGATACCCCTAGATTCTATATAGTGGGCGAGTTGTTGATGGACCAACTTCTCCATGATCTTAGCTGGAGCTGGAAGACGAGAGATCGGTCTATAATTTTCCAGGATCTCTGGGTCTGCATTAACTTTTTTTAATATCGTACTAGAAACGCATGTTTCCAGGTCTCTGGATAGATGCCTGATCTCAAAGATGTGTTCCATATGGCATTGAGGTGAGGATTAAGGAGTGTTGCCAGAGCTTTAAATTGTTTAGCTGGCATGGGGTCATTGGGAGAACCGGACTTGCATTTAAATAATACCTGAAGGGATCGTTCTTCTAAAATTTCTGAGAATTCTGCAAAAGCTGGTGCGGAGATTAGGTTGTTGAGCAGTTCTTCCTCAATGTCTGGGCTTTTCTTTATCGGTAAGACCTTGTCTAACTGCCTCCTTGGTCGACCTCCCGGGCTCTTACTTTGCAGCCGCCTCTAATGGCAGCCGCGCTCGCGTTCGCTGTTTCAGCCCTTACCTCCGCCCGCCACTGTGCTCGCTGTGCGCTGACGTACCAGTCATCCTAGGGGCACAGCAACGACCTCCCATGCCAACCGAGGTACGGGGATGAGGACCACTTCTTGCTAGTGAATGCTGGTGAATGCTGGAGTCACTGGGATTACAAACAAAACGCTCCACAGCCTCCACAGCCTTCTCTCCTGCTGCTACTGCTCACTGCTTGCTGATCGGTGCTCCTCCTCTGTCACGTGGGGCTAGTCAGGGTGTTCACCATCAGATCAAGGTATGCTACATGTGTATCAATAATCCATTCTGTGAACTGTAGATTTAGATTCTGATTGGGGGCAGAGATATACTTATTTGCCTCAAGTTGTGTCGTTTTCCAAACTAAAAAAAGATCATTAATGGAGCAAGCCCAGAGGATTATGTTGTCTAACCATTTCTCATTGGTTCCTGCCCAGGCCACATGTTTCTCCTACTAGCTTGCGTAACTGTGGGCGAAGCACGTGCCCATTGCAGTCCCCTGCAGCTGCTGATAGAGAACACCTGCAAACAAAAAGATGTTATTGTTGGGACAGACAGTTACCAGTTCAATGAACATTTCATTGTGTTCCTAATATTTTAATGCTCTACCACTGAAAAAAATGTGTATAGCTGTCAACACTTTCTTGTGTGTAATGCTTATATCTAAGCTTATTATGTTCAGTTTTATTAGCAGCATGTTCTGTTCACACTGGATATCCAACATTATCCGTAACAAGAGGATTCAGAAAACCGTCTATATATGTAGATGCATTTTCCTATAGGCTGTTTTTGGAGGATACTGTTGTTCATCCAGGTGGTTCCAATAAGTTCTTGTGCATCTTAGGTAGGTAATTAAATGTTGGTAATGCTGGATACTCACAGCACATACATTGAAAATCTTCCTCACCCAGAATTCCCTCTATTTCATTAATACTTTATTTTCTTCTGATATTTGTTTCCTATCAGACAGGTTGATTACAATTTGTTGATAGCTTACTACTTCCATTTCCCACCTTGTTTCCCTGAGAAACTCCCCTTTCTCTCCTTTCCCCTTTTTGTTTTCCTCCTTTTCTTTCTGGGGTGAGAACGATTGGGTGGGTATTGTCTGGTTTCTATGATCCACTGATATTCCTAAAAAAGTTAATGCGCTTTCCCTTTCCACTCTTTTTGTTGATGATTCCCTGTCTGAAAATTCTACTTCAGAACAACAGAAGTACCATCAAGGAAAACATCTGAATCAGAAGTAGAATTCTCCATAACCTGTGACCTTTGAGAATGGGTATGTGAGTGAGTGGCTGTATAGGTCAGAGAGTGGGTATGTGAGCGGCTGTATGGGTCTGTGAGTAGGTGTGTGAGTGACTGTATCGGTCTGTAGGTGGGTGTGTGAGGGGCTGTGTAAGTGGCTATATGGGTCTTTGAGTGGGTGGGTGAGCATTTGTATGGAGCAATGACTGAGAGTGTAAGTGGCTGTATTGGTCTATGATTGAGTGTGTGAGTATCTGTATGGGTGCATAAGTTGGTATGTGAATAGTTTCGAGTATATGTGAGTAGATATATGAGAGGATTCGTGAGTCAGTGAATGGTGGTGTGAGTGGCTGTATGGGTCTATAAGAAGGTGTGTGAGTGGTTGTGTGGGTATGTGAGTGGGTGGGTGTGTAGTTGTATGGGCATACAAGTGGGTATATGAGTGGTGGCATGGGTGTGTGAGTGGTGTGTGAGTGACTGTGATTGACTGTGTGGGTCTGTGAGTAGATGTGAGAGGTGCAGAATTGGTATATGAGTAGGTGTCTTAGTGTCTGTGTGGGTATGTCAATAGCTGTGTGAGTGACTGGGCTAGAATGGAACCTCACCTGGCCCTTTATCCAAATAGAGTCCACAGATTTTCTACCTGATTGGAGTACTTTCTACTAGTTAAGTGTTACCTCGTTGGGCAAATTTGTAGTGCATATTCTACACTACAACTATGTAAAGGATCACGAGGAAAGGTTTACAGTGATCTTGTGTGCATTTTCGGCAATGTGATTGTTCCTCATACATCTTCCACCAGAAATCTGTGACAAAATGAATACTCGTATAGAGCACACAACAAGACTACACCCTTATGTCCTCATGAGTGTCTGGAGACCGGTGGATAGGTAAACCTCCACCAAACAAGGGTACTTCCTCAAAACTTCATAAAGCAAGTGCTTCTTTTGTTTGCTGGAGATGTCCTCATATTCTGCGGCATCAAGAATACATCACTGAGCCATAACAGTAATACATGTGCAAAATACAATTATATTTGTGCAAATGCAATATAGCAGAAGAGAAAACAATCTCCATTTCTGATTTTCATATGACATAAGCCAAATATAATAATTGAACTTTAAAAATTCATATCTCTATTATCCCTTATTGGACTTTTGATGTTTCTGTGTCATTTCGTTCAATAAAATATTTCCTATTCTTAAAAAAAAAGAATGCATGTGCTGGCGGCCTTTGGGTAAGCTGTCCCTCATCCTGGAAAATGGGGGAAGACCTTTGCACACTACTAAGGTGGATTGGGAGGGGCCAAACAGGAAAGGCTTCCAGGTGATTTTGCACATTTACATACACATACTAATTTAAAGACAGAACCCTGTGCTCTGCTAATGCGTCAGTAAAATTGCCGGGAAACGTGCTGGGGGACTTCTGGTAAGCTATCCGTCATCTTGGTAAAAGGTGGATAGACCTTTCCATACTACTAAGGTGGCCAGTGAGGGGCCAAAGGGGGCAGCCTTCCAGGTTATTTTGCACATTTACATACTGGTAGCAATTTAAAGGTAGAACCATGGATCCGGCTCTTACCATGAGTGAACAAGAACCCACTCATCACATTCACTACAGGTTGTGCACCTATATATTAACAAAGCATTCATGTCCACTAAGAAGGTCCTTCAAAGAAGGGGAGGGAGGCCATGTGGCCCTCCTCCCTGGGCCAATTTTGGCCCAGGGGATCCCATCCCCCAGGACCCGGCCACTTGCTACTGGGTGCCCTGGAGCTCACCCAGGGCCCCCAGTGTGCAGTGTTGAGGACAGTGGGGGAAGCCCTAATACCACCGCAGTCCCTGCCAGCTCCCGCTTACAGCAGGAGCCGGCATTTCTCCTGCAGGCAGGCAGTAGCAAGAAATGCTGCTCCTTGCATGTGGGAGTCAATTTCCGGCAGGTGAGAGCAGTTTTCCTGTTCCTGCCCACTGGTAGCAGACTTACTGTTTGCTCTCCTTAGCTCTCGCCAAGCGACAGCAAACTACTATGTCCTGAGGGTGGAAACCTTGGATCATACGGAGCCGGCTTTTGGGATGAAGTCCCCAGGGCCATTAGTGGCTGCAGGGGATGCACCTTACGGCCCCCCATGGGAGGTGGTGATCCCAGGGGCTCTTAAGAGCATCAGGAGAGGGACCAGGCAGCTCCCCTCCAAAAATACTAAAATTGGCCTGCCTTGGGGAGGTGGCAATCCCCAGAGCCATGATTGGCCATGGGGAGGGGGGCGCAAGCGCCCCTACCTACAAAATATATTTTAATATGTCCCAGGACCTAGCCCACCCAGTAGCTTGACTAGAAACAAGCATGGGGGACCATACTTGTGATTTCAGGATTTGAAGAGAGTTTGAGACTCTAGATAGCTATATTTCTTTTTTTAATAACTCTAAAACTGCTGAACGGTTTTACATCAAATCACAAAAAGCACGTTCTAGACCATGATCTAGCTGTCTGCCAAATTTGGTGTAAATCTGTATTCGAAATCTCTATGGGAATTAACATGGGAAACACATTTTTTGACCCCCTTTTTCCTGGTATATATATATTATATAATTAGGACATAGTTTCCATAGGAAAAGCATTTTTTGTCTTGCCTATAACTTTGAAAGTTGACGTAGTTTAACTAATCTTCATTACATTTTCCCCCCAAAAGTGTAAAAGTAGGTTCTGGTTGCTATGGAAAATTTGGGGGTGATCCGTGCAGTGGGGACAGAGAAATAGGGCAGCAAAAAAGGTGCGTTTGTAATGTTAATTTCCATAGGAACATGCAGTTGAACCTACAGCCCGAACCGCTGGACAGAATTACATCAAATTTGCAGATGTTCACACACTCACTCGCACACTTATACATTCAGTCACATACCCACTCAGATACTCATGCACCCAATCACATATCCATTCCGGTACTCATGCACCAACTTACAGACTCACTCACAGAGTGATGCACCCATGTACAGAACCACTCAGAGACTCATGCACCCATTTAGAGACCCTTTCAAAGACTCTTACACTGCGGTGCCTACGTGCTGGTCCTGGTAAATGTTCCCAAACTTAGGAAGGACCAGGAAGAAACTTCAATATCCCTTAAAAATAAGACCTTACACTGGTTAACTGCAAATTGCAGTTTCCCAATGGAAGGGGTAAGGGAGATTATTCACACTCAGAGAGTGGGAAGGGTAGGCCCGTTGAGGAAAAAGTTTGGGGGGATTGCATTGTTGTAAATTTTAAAAATCCTCAATGGGCGGAAAAAACCTTGGCTAGTGCACCATTACCTTTACCATGGGAATTTAATACCACTCTGCTCCCATTGGGCTATTTTTACAGACATTTGATTCCCTCCAAGCTAAACATGGCAAATAATTTTGTTGTGCCCCCCCCCCCCCCCTCGGGACCCAAACATAAATTTTGATGGCAATAGGCCACCACCCTTTCGTCAGAACCAGGATCCTGTATTGCATCACCAGGTTCCAATGATAGTAAACCAACCGTTTCACACCCATTTTCCCACAATGCCCCAGCAGAACCACAGGGATAGATTCTACCCCACAACCATCCATAACCAATTCTTGTACCAAAATGAAGTAAGGCCATTATATAATATCCCAACCTTTAATAGGTTTGTACAGGCCTTCTCAAATTTTGATGACCTGGATTTACTGGCTACTGGGGCAGGTGTCAATACTGGAAGGAAATCTACAAGCAACAGCCATATAGGGTGCGACCTAATTGAGGAAGAAACTACAACCCAGGGTAAATTACTTGTTACTATGGAAGCCAATAATGGTCACACAACTGTTGGTAATAGCAAAGAGGAATGCTTATTCGTATCAC
This sequence comes from Lissotriton vulgaris, assembly GCF_964263255.1. Classification (NCBI taxonomy): domain Eukaryota; kingdom Metazoa; phylum Chordata; class Amphibia; order Caudata; family Salamandridae; genus Lissotriton; species Lissotriton vulgaris. The sequence continues at coordinate 396,272,311 of NC_141696.1, read as the reverse complement.
CAAGTAATGTTGACTCGGGAATATCACCATCCCCTGATCTGGATGTGAATATATTGAGGAATCGTGGGTCTAAGCCCACCAGACACCGCGGCCACAGTGGTCTGAAAGTCCTCAGCTGGAATGTAGCTGGGTTAGAAGGAAGGCTTTCAAAATCGGAATGGATTAAGACAATCGATGATATTGACATTGTGATGTTCCAGGAGACTTGGGCTGTTGAAAACCTTTACATTGAGGGATACCACTGCTTTAGTGTAACAGCGCCTAAACCCAGCTTTGGCCGAGCAGTGGGCGGTTTGTTTATTGGAATTAAGACACTGGCTGGTGGCACTATTAGTGATCTGTCAGGAGGGAATCTGAATATCCAAATTTTGGAATATAAAACAAAGACCAGGATTTATTTATTTAATTTTTATAACAATGATTTTAATTGTGTACCAAACAAAAACTTCAAGGCTCTTTTGAAAATCTTACATAATCTGGAATCTAGTTTACAACTAGCTGTCGGGACAGGGGTCTTGATTGGGGGTGACTTCAATGCAAAGATACCGACAGATTCTGGAATAAAGGACAGGATTTACTTAGACCAAGCAGAACGAAGGGGCACTGAATTAGGGAATATTTTATCTGAGTTTAATCTTGGTGATGTCATGGAAATAGGCCATAACCCAGGTGCCCCATATGCTCCCACGTTTAGAGGTAGGGACTGCAGCTCCACCATTGACTATATTTTTATGACACCCCATCTATTAGATTGTGTAGTTAAATCTGTAGTGTTGGAGACATCGTTTGGGGATCATACTCCATTAATAGTCACCCTAGATGTAGCCCCTAGTTCTATCTATTCAAATATAAATGGTGCAAGAGACATCACACCTTCGGCTGATGGCCTGAGACTAAAATGGAGAGGGGTCGACAGCGGGGCAATCCTGAATACTGTACAAGTTAATCACCAGCATCTGATTGACTCCTGTTTATCCATGGACGGCAACCACCATAGGACGATTGCGGACTTTGGTAAATTGTGTTTAGTGATAAAAACCCTTCTGTCGGTCCCTCTACCAAGGGTAGAGACAGAACAAAGATAGACTCTGCCTGTTCCCTGGCGAACAGGGACCTAAGAAGGGCACTCTCTACTAATCCTAGGTGCCCTACGACTGTCCAATTAGCTAGGAAACATTATAAACTCACAATAACGGGCAGAAAAGCTGCACTGCTCTCAGAACAGTGGGATTCACTTGTCATCAACGCTAACCTGGGGAGCAGTGGGCCATTTTGGTCCACAGTTAGGAAAACTAGAGAAATGGGTAAAAAGTTAACACCAATTAGTTGTAATATAACCAGCAGTGTCTGGGAGGCCCATTTCTCAAAAATGTATGCTGCCCCACCTAAGGAGGCAATGACTTACAGCCCAGGACAGCTGAATGGCCTATTGATTAACGTTTATGAAGTTGAAACAGCCATAAAAGAAAGTCTCGGAAATAAGGCCCCAGGCCCAGATGGCCTGCCCATCGTTATCAATAAATATAGTCCAGAGTTATGGGCACCAATTCTAGTCAACGTTTTTAACAGTCTCCCAACAGTACCCATGCCCACTACCTGGGCTACTAGCACTATCGTCCCGATTTTTAAAAAGGGAGATAGGTCGGATCCAGTAAATTATCGCCCGATCTCCCTTTTGGACAACACTTTAAAAATCTTGGGACGAGTAATTTATAATAGGGTGCTCGAATGGACTGAAAATACAGAGTTATTAGACCCGTGTCAGATGGGATTCAGGAGCGGGGTTGGGACAGTAGAGCAATGTTTGAATTTAAAATTTGGTAATCGATAAGTATAATATTGCCCAATCGTCCCCTATTTACCTTGCTTTTATGGATCTCTCCTCTGCGTTTGATCTAGTAAATAGATCAAAACTCTGGATGATCTTATTGAATTATGGACTAGATGAGACTCTTGTTAATTTCCTGGCCTATCTACATACTGATTTAAAAGCACAGGTCCGGATTGGGATGGGTGGAGAGGTCTCTGGAGCCATTGACATTGGTAGGGGGGTGAGACAGGGGTGCGTTTTAGCACCCCTGCTGTTTATCATCTATATTAACGGTCTATCTGGAACCCTCAAACAAGTCACCAGCGATGTACCAATAATTTTGTGGAACCCTTTATCAGTTTTATTATACGCGGATGACGCGGTGCTTATGGCCCGCACACCAAATGCCCTCCGTCTACTTGTCCAAAGTTTTGTTAAACATATGGAGGGACTGGATCTGCGTGTAAATTTTAAAAAGTCTTTTATTATGTCATGTGGCCCTGGGAAGGGGAAGATTAATACCATACACATAGGGACAGATAAACTCGAATCTGTCCCCATGTTTCCTTATTTAGGGTTGGTTTTCGCTGTGAACGGCTCGTGGAGTGGCCGCTTGGCCCACGCCACGAGCAAGTTCTCGAAAGCCACCAATTCTATTTTGAGCTTGCCCCACCCGAACAAAATAGGTGCTACTAGAGACATTTAAAAAATATTTAGATTGCAGTGCTCACCAGTAGCATCCTAAGGAGCAGAGGTTTGGGGTTTGGGAGATAGCGCACCTATTCAGCGGGAAGAAAGCCGCTTCTGCAGAAAAGTATTGGGCTCCCCAATCTCATCGTCTGATTTTATCTGCCATAATGAATTAAACCTCCCATATGTCTGTGATTTTATCAGAGCTAGACCTGCATTATTCTAGGTTACGGTCTGGAGGAAGAACTCAGCCACCCTCACACAAAATTTTATAAAAGACTGTTTAAACTGTGATCGAGGCATGAAGATCGCATGGCTATTAGGAGTTTCTAAAACACTAAGTGCCGTGGGTAAAGGTGATCTCTTCACTGACCCCTCCAAGATTGAGCTTAAGGATAAAGCAGAGGTTAAACATGCACTGTATGCACTTTTTAAATCGGAAAGGATGGGAAGAGAATTAATAAAATCAACTGTTGCAAAATATATGGGAAACGAATTGTGCAGATATCCACTCCCGCTCTACCTTACACTACCCTTGACCAACTGGGGGAGATCTCTTTTGTTTCATTTAAGAGCGGGTTCAGTGAAATTTTTGTTGTCCTTTTCCCTGGGATACCGACATAGGCCTGATTTTAACCCATGCCCCTGTGATGGTGTTAGCACACAGAATGATTTACACTTCCTATTCTTCTGCAAATTTTATTTAAAATATGTTAATTGGCTTTTAACTCCATATTTTAGGAAGCATCGACCCCTTTCACTGGAAAAGTCTTACTTAATGTTGGTTTCATTGGACTCAGATGAACTAATTTTTCACACTAGCACTTTACTGAGACTGTTAACGCGAGTGCGCAAAACAATGGAAAATCCTTGCAATTTGCCTCACTAGAACAGTATTGTACTGTATTATATATATTTTTAAACAATTCTGTAATCATGTGTAATGTAAATGAAATGAACTGTTGTTTTGTCTGGTACTTTTATGAATTTTACGAAATTCGAATAAAGGTCTTTTGAAACATGAAACTTTGAGACTCTTACACCCACTTACAGACCCACTTACACACTCATGCACCCACTTACAGACTCACTCCGAGAGTCGCACACTCATGTACAGACCTACTCGTAGACTCACGCAACCATTTACAGACCCACTTATACACTTATGTATGTCCTCACTGATATACTGAGACCCTCATACACCCACTCACAGATACACTCAGACACCCATATACCCATTCACACCAAATACAGTCACTCACACACTCAGCCACAGACGCTCCAGGAGACTTATAAACTCAGTCACTCAATCACTCACACACTCATAAACTCACACACCTACTCACAAAGTCTCTCAGTTATATGCACACCTACACACTCAGCCCATCAAGGCTTATGCATTCAATCACAGAGGACACTTGCCATCTGAATCACAGACCCACTCAGACACTCATGCATGTACCCATTCACTCACCCCCTCAGAAAGTTATGCTCTCACTCACAGAACATTTGAGACACTTATATACCCACTCACAGATCCACTCAGACACTCATACATCCACTCATGGGCTCACTCAGACACTCACACACCCTTACAGTAACTCACATAGCCACTCATAGACCGACTCAGAGACTTATGCACCCAGTCAGTTATACACTCAGAGACTCATGTACCCACTCACAGTTGTGCTCAAAGACCCACACACCCAATGACAGAACCACTCAGACACTCACGGTGCCAGTCATAGACACACTGAGAGACTCAGACACTCACTCACAGACCCACTCAGAAACTCCTGCACACTCACTCACCCACTCTGACACCCACTTAGGCAATCATGTATCCACTCACAGATCCAGTCAGACAGTCATATACTTATTTATTTTATTTGAAAAGGTCTGTATAGAGCAAACTAGACTCATGTGAGTATCAAAGCACTTTACAAAATGAAGAGACAATGACATAAAAATCATTAAGCATAGTAAAGGTACATACAGTTTAACCGAAACACATAGCATAGAGGGACGGAGAGTTAAGGATCTAAACCAGGAATCTGTTCATTAACAAGAGTTTGACTTCTTTCTTGAAGGAGATACTGGAGGGAGTCAGTCTTATATCGGGGGAGAGCGTTTCAACTGCACAAAGGCACTCATGCACTTCCTCACAGACTGAGTGAGAGACTTACGCAACCAATAACAGACCCATTGTGGTACTGATGCACCAGCTTATAGATGTACTGAGGAATGGAAAGACTGAGGCACTGTCGTACACAATCCCTCAACTACTTATACAGTGAATGAGAGACTTAGTGATACAGTGATTCATGCAGCCATAGAGTGTGTCTATATATATGTTTTACATTTGTACAAATCACCCCCTCTTCACGACTACCAACGGCACCACAATGTCGTTGGTAGTCGCGAATATAATTTTTTTAATAAAGGTGGTTTTCTCCTATTTGATCACAGGAAGAAAAGGTAAAACAATATCTTCCTAAACATTTCAACGTAAACTTTATTTAAAAATGTCTTTAAGTGTATTTTTCAGTATGTGAAATACATTTACTGATCACAGATTCTCCACAGTATATGCAACAATGTTGAGCCGACTCCCCAAAAAATTATTAGAAAATAAAAACAGTTATTAATGTACTTTCTGATAAACACATAACAAATCAAAAAAATTAGTAGTATATATTATAAATATAACATACAATATCCAATTATAGAAAGATAATACAAAAATCTAAGAGGCTCACTTAAAAAAAAGGACGTTACAAGTAAGAAATATAATTTTTTTTAAACCTTAGAAATTCACTATAAAAAACAAAGGTTACAGGGAAATTTAGGTTAGGAATTAGCATTTAAAATCCTTAGAAATTCACTGAAAAAAACCAAAGGTTACAAGGGTGTTATAGTTACTAAACAGAATTTTTTTAAAACTTAAAAATTCACTGAAAAAAATATAGATTATAGGAATGTATTTGCTAGGCTGACATTTCACTCATACCAAACCAGAGACATTCAGCAGTTATAGTTAGCTGAGATAACTATAACTCACACCTCCACAATGCACTGCTTATCACTGCACATATTACATCACTCATGACGTGGTTAGTGACATCACTGAAGAAATCACTCATGACATCATCTGGTGACTATCAGTGTTTTAAAAAAGTTTATGAGTGTTAAATATATTACATATATATATATATATATATTTATGTATATATATATGCACGCAAATTCGCCAACAACTGAAGCAGCCGCCTCAGAACAACAATCCAGAAATGACGAAAGAACAGACCCAATAATAGGTGCTTAATCGAGGTGATTTATTCTTGCCAGCAAGCCTGCCGCCACCATTACGCGTTTCGCCTTTACAAAGCTTGATCACATGGCGAGTTGCTGAGAGCCAATGCCGATCTTTTAAAGTGACAGTGCGCGCGCAATTTTTCAAATGGGTTTAACCAACATGAAAGAAATACTGCATTTCCATGTGCTAACATTTGTATACATTTTACAAAAATACAATGTTATATGTACAAGTGGCTTAATTAATAAAATATATAAATATATATTTACAATTTTAAAAAACCACTATTCTTAATTGCTGTATGAATACAGGTTAATCAGCGAGTGAACGTGATCCAATGGCTTATCCTATTAAATCACAAAATGTTACTATTCACATTGCTCATATCTCTTCCCAAATGTACAACGCACTTTGCAGAGGAAATCAAGCCCCAGTGGGCAACAACCCTAGAAAAATTGCATACAAGTACTTATTGCATTATCATATCATCGGCAACAAAGAAGTGCAAAGTTTAAATGGTTTTTTAAAGTGCTAGTGCTGAGTGCTAACACTAAAATGAAAATTCATTTAAAGAAAACAGGTTATGTTTTAAAAACATATTTTTTCAATCCCATGGCTTTGCGCCATGGGGTTACCTCCCCTTACTTGAAAAAGCTCTTTGGTCAGATTATGAGGAGACGACGGTGATTTAGGTGTTAAATCAACATTACTTATTAAATTAAAGACCAAGTACCCTTTAAGCAGTACAGTTATATTGCATTCATGAGTTTTGAATCCATCTTATGTTGTATGCTGACGAGGAATAAATATACGCATGTCGCAATCTCCTACAAACAAGTGTATAGATCCTCTGTCGCATTAAGCCCCTGCGGTTGCTTGCTGTCTAACTCTAAGATGTATCTCGTCTCGAGGAGACGTAATTTTGCCTCACGATTTACTCCTCTCTTCATTGGCCATACTGCATCGATAACAAAATAAGAAAGATGCACCGGATTAGAACTATGCTTCTGTTCGAAATGCCTAGCCACAGGGTAGGCTTGGTCTTTGTTAGAGATAGCTCTAATGTGCTGGAGCACACGCTTGTGGACCGGCAGGCGGGTGCTACCCACATACCTGAGTCCACAAGTGCACTCCAGCACATAGACCGCATAGTCTGTCTTGCATGTGAGGCGTTTAGTGATATTTTTGGGTGTTCGTGAAAATGGGACAACATAATTGTTCTTGTTGACCCAATATTTACACGCCTTACACTGTATGCACTTCTTAAATCCACTTCCTAAGGCCTTCCACGTAGTTGACATTTGAGGTTCCAAGGAATTTTTGACCAAAGCATTGGCCATAGATTTAGATTTCCTGAACGTGAGGAGTGGTTTTTTTAATATTTTGTTGCCAATGACAGGATCCCCCAATATGAGGTTCCAGTTTTGATTGAATATCTTTCTTATGGCTAAGTGCTGGCGGCTATATGTGGCAATCATGCGTGGTCTGATAACATCCCCAGCCGGAGGTATTTCTGCCTCTCTTTTTCTTGGGACCAGGGCAGTTTCACGGGATATCAGTTGAGTCCTTTTCTGTGCAGACTCAATTAAAGATCTAGAATATCCCCTGGCAAGGAATCTACTTTTACTTGCCTCCTGAGCTAACTCGCATTCCTCATCACTGCTGCAGATGCGCCTGATACGCAACATTTCCCCATAGGGAATGCTGCGTATCAAGTGGCCAGGATGGTGACTAGCCGCATGCAGGATGGTGTTGCCCGCTGTGGGCTTTCTGTATAATCTTGTTTGTATGCGGTTCTCAGCAATGTAGATTTCCATATCCAGAAAATTAACAGTTTTAGCATGAATGCATAATGTAAAACATAGGTTCAAACCATTGACATTAAGCCTCTCAACAAATTGAATTGCTGCCTCCTCCGTCCCTTTCCAAACAAAAAATAAGTCATCTATATAGCGTAAATAGGTGACCACATGCTGTTCCATGGTTAGTCGCAGATCCCCCGCCAGGACCTGTTCCTCCCACATATATATATTCACTGAAAAAACCATAGGTTTCACACCAGCTATAGTTAGCTGGAAATTTTACTGACATAAAACCATTGAAATTCCCACGTTATAGTTAGTTGGACTCACTATAACTTGCGCGCCTGCAATGCACTGCTGATGACGTCACATATTACATCACTCATGACATGGTCAGTGACATCACTCATGACATCACTGATGACACCATCCAGGGAATGTGTGTCTTTCTGAAAAATCAATATGTTTTATATTTTAGTTTCTATATTTGAATATGTGTTTCAAGGGTTACATTACACTGAAAGGAGGTCTGTCACTCGGTCACAAGGATGGTGTCACTGTTTTTTTATTCTTTTTTGTTGTTTTACATTTTTTAGTATCAGTATGAGTGTCTGTATGGTTTGGTGGGTGTATTACTTAGCACATAGATGCATCAATGACTGACTCACTGTTTGTATGTGTTTTGAAGACAGCATATGTGCAGGACTGTATGGGTGGATGAGTGTGTATATGTGTGTGTTAGTGAGTGAATGACTGTCTCACTAGTGTCTTAATGAGTATATACATATGTTTTAATCTAGTATATGTGAGTATTGATGTATATAAGTGAGTATATGTGAGAGTGAGAGATTGTAAGAGTTCCTGTTTAAATAAGTATGTGTTTCTATAAGTGATGGTTTAAGAGAGTAAGTATGTGTAAGTTTCCTTAGAAGTAAGGTGGTAGTGTGTGTATAGCTGTATATGCAAATAAATGGATGATCAATAGTTTATTTGCATGTGTGATTATGTGTGTGAGTAACTTTTGGATGACTGTCGGTGTATAACAGGATGTATAGGTGTTTCACTACATATGATGAGTGAATATATGTATGAGTGACTATATAGAACTGTTGGTGAATGAGTGGATGTGTATATAGATGGTGGTATTACTGAATTGGTTGTTGAAACTGGTATGGGTATCTCTATTTTTTTGAAAATTTCAGTTTCTATTTTTGAATGTGTGTTTCAAGGGTTGCATTACACTGAAAGGAGGTCTGTCACTCTGTCACAAGGATGGTGTCATCAGTGATGTCATGAGTGATGTCACTGACCATGTCATGAGTGATGTAATATGTGACGTCATCAGCAGTGCATTGCAGGTGCGCAAGTTATAGTGAGCTAAACTAACTATAAAGTGGGAATTTCAATGGTTTTATGTCAGTAAAATTTCCAGCTAACTATAACTGGTGTGAAACCTATGGTTTTTTCAGTAAATTTAATAAGTTTTTTAAAGGCTAATTCCTAACTATAACTAGTGTGAAACCTATGGTTTTTTCAGTGAATTTCAAAGGTTTTTTAAATGCTAATTCCTAACTATAACGTGTGTTAAACCTATGTTTTTTTCAGTGAATTTCAAAGGTTTTCTAAATGCTAATTCCTAACTATAACGTGTGTGAAACCTATGATTTTTTCTGTGAATTTCATAGGTTTTTTAATAGCAAATTGTTGGGCTACATCTGGCTGATATTCGGGCTACATTTGTTTTTTTTTGTCTCTGGTGGCAATCTTTGGGCTACATTGGGCTACATTGGGCTACATTTGGGCTCTGACATATATATAGCCCAATGTAGCCCAATATATATTTTTTCAAAGTTAATTTCCGTAAAAACCACTCGAGCATATATCTTGAGACATAGCAAAGGCACATCGGGGTACCAGTCCCTACAATTTTGCCAAGTTTGGTGGAAATCCATTCAGCGATTCGGGCTAAAAGTGAGTTCGACCGCCCTATGGAAATTAACATGGGGAAAACACGTTTTGGGACCCCCCTTTTATCTTGGCCCCCGCTTGACAAATCCCCCCCACATTTTCAGGGAAGGAGCAGAGCGGGCCACGAACTTTGAGAAATTCGCGAAGATTCGTCCACTGGCGCCAAAGTTATTCCCAATCGAATGTTGCAGATTTCCTATGGAAAGTAGATCCTAACTATAACTACCTACTGGCGACCGCCAGTAGGTAATATATATATATATATATATATCTATATATATATATATATAGATATATATATATTACCTACTGGCGGTCGCCAGTAGGTAGTTATAGTTAGGATTTTTTTCAATGTTAAATCTCAAAATTCTATTTGGAATAACTTTGGCGCCGGTTGACGAATCTGCCTGAAAATTTCCTCAAAATGGCCTCGTCGAGCTCTGGTCCTTCCCTGAAAGTTTGGGGGGATGCGTCAAGCGGGGGCCGAGATAAAAGGGGGGTCCCAAAACGCGTTTTCCCCATGTTAATTTCCATAGGGCGGTCGACCTCACTTTTAGCCCGAACGGCTGAATGGATTTTCACCAAACTTGGCAAAATTGTAGGGACTGGTAGCCCGATGTGCCTTTGCTATGTCTCAAGATATGTGCTCTAGTGGATTTTGAGTAATTTAGGTTAAAAAAAATACATATATCTGTAAGCGCGCCCCGGTACGCGCTCCGGTACGCGCTCCGGGCGCGACACGCGACTTGCGCACAGAAAGCTGATTGGTTCTTGGGTGTCTGTAAACATTCGAAACAGTCTAGAGCGGCCCCCATCTTGTGTCTCGGTAGGGTCGAGACACAAGAGGTGGCCAAAACAAAGGGGGAATTGACCATAGGGGGGCAGGGTAGACCCCCCCTGACCCCCTAGGTTTGATGTGGGAGCTTTAAAAGGGCCCCGCGGGGCAAAAAAAAAATATATATTTTTCAATTTTTGCATGGGGTGCGCCCGGTACGCGCACCGGGGAGCGCACCGGGAAGCGCACAACAGAGAAAAAAGAATGCCAGAGTTTAAAAATTTTTGGCAATATTTTATAAATGGGAGGTAGTTCTGAAAATAACTTTTTTTTAATTCTTTTTGTTGTTTTATATTTTTGTATTATTTTTCTGAATATTTATATTAAAAAAGAAAATAATTACTGTTTTCTTTCCTTGCTGAATATGTGGATGTGCAGTATTTATTAAGGTGACGCTAAGTTCACCATAGCATAAAGTTTTGCCACACAAAATGCAAAGAAATTTGACCTTGTCAAATTTTGGTTGAATATTTGGCACCATTTGCCGTTCCTCTGGTCCAGAAAGTGAGGGTACTGAAGAGGAAGTGCTGGCCACAGGGGGTGGGTTGTGCCAAAGTTCCCAGACTTCAGCCTGGGCAAAATTATTGGGATGCCACCTCTCCATGTGGCGGATCATGGTATAGTTACCAGAAGAATATTTCGTGGAGGGATTGCCCCTGGAGAGAACTTTAACACAGATGAGACAGGTGACTTTTGGGGGCGTTCACCTTTTTTTGGTCATCTGGAAAAGAAAAAAATTGCCAAATGAAGTGCAATTTGACGTGCCTTTGTCTTGGTTTTTCTGGGCGTAGACCCTTTGATGTTGATCCTCCTCCTCTTCTTCCTCCTCTTCTTCTTGTCCTCCAAGAAACTGTGGTGGTGGACCTTCTTTTCTGGGTGGTGGGGGTGGTGGTGGGGATGCACCAGCTGCAGCAACAAGTGATGCCATTCTTTCCTCCAAAATAGCTCTTGCTCTCTCAATGAAGAAAGTAAGAATGAGTAAAAAAGGAGGGCGCTTTCATTATTTGGAGAAAAAAAATGAAGAGAACCAATGAAAAGTGTTATTTTCCAGTCACATTACCCGATGCATTTACGTTACGCGCTCCGGCGCGCTTACGTTACGCGCTCCGGGCCGCGCCGCGGAGCGCTTCCTGGTGCGTTTACGCAGCGCGTCATGAGATACGATACGTCATGCTTACGCGACGCGTCACAATGTTGTTTTCGATCGCGACATTGGCGCTAACGGCACACTTCCCGGTTCGCGCACTGGGCGCTTCAAAATAGTACGCTTTCAGGGGCGCTCACCGGGGCGCGCACCGGAAGCGCTCCAAGACAAAAAAATATATATATATACATAATTTTAAAAAAATGAAAAATTGTAAGGACTGATAGCTGTGTCTCAAGATATATGCTCCAGTTGTTTTTAAGAAAATTAACTTTAAAAAAATATATATTGGCCTATATTTGGGCTTTATATATGTTAGAGCCCAAATGTAGCCCAGATGTAGCCCAATGTAGCCCAATGTAGCCCAATGTAGCCCAAAGATGGCCACCCCAGCCAAAGATGGCCACCAGAGACAAAAAATACAAATGTAGCCCAAATATCAGCCAGATGTAGCGCAACTATAGCCCAATGATAGTATGTACCAGAGTATTCTAAAGAACAACTAGAGCGGTAACAGTCTTACTTATAAAGTGAGACTTTTAGTTAGGAATTAGCATTAAAAAACCTTTGAAATTCACTGAAAAAACCATAGGTTTCACACCAGTTATAGTTAGGAATTAGCATTTAAAAAACCTATTAAATTCACTGAAAAAACCATAGGTTTCACACCAGTTATAGTTACCTGGAAATTTTACTGGCATAAAACCATTGAAATTCCCACGTTATAGTTAGTTGGATTCACTATAACTTGCGCGTGTAATGCACTGCTGATGACATCACATATTACATCACTCATGACATGGTCAGTGACATCACTCATGACATCACTGATGACACCATCCTTGTGACAGAGAGACTGACCTCCTTTCACTGTAAAGTAACCCTTGAAACAAATATTAAAAAATAGAAACTAACATTTTTAAAAAAGTGGAGATACCTATACCAGTTACAACAACCAATTCAGTAATTCCACCATTTACATACACATCCACTCATTCACCAACAGTTCTATATAGTCACTCATACATATATTCACTCATCATATGTAGTGAAACACCTATACATCCTGTTATACACCGACAGTCATTCAAAAGTTACTCACACACATAATCACACATGCAAATAAACTATTGATCATCCTTTTATTTGCATATACAGCTATACACACACTACCACCTTACTTCTAAGGAAACTTACACATACTTACTCTCTTAAACCATCACTTATAGAAACACATACTTATTTAAACAGGAACTCTTACAATCTCTCACTCTCACATATACTCACTTATATACATCAATACTCACATATACTAGATTAAAATATATGTAGTTACTGATAAAGACACTAGTAAGACAGTCATTCACCTAATAAAACATACATATACACATTCATTCACCCATACAGTCCGGCACATATGCTGTCTTCAAAACACATACAAACAGTCAGTCATTGATGCATCTATGTGCTAAGTAACACCCCCACCAAACCATACAGACACTCATACTGATACTAAAAAAAATATAATAACCCATATACACACACATGTAGCTACTCACCAACCCATGCATCCACTTATACACAAAGTGAAACACTGATACAAACATTTAAATATTTAAACAATACTCGCTAATATATGTATTCACTATGATACACTTATTAAGCCAGTTAACCAATCAAGTTTTTTTTTTTTAAAACATCCATTAAGACACTTATTGAAACATTTATTCTTCCATCGACCTTTACATATACATATATAAAACATGTTTATTTTTCAGAAAGACACACATTCACTGGATGGTGTCATGAGTGATGTTACTGACCATGTCATGAGTGATGTAATATGTGATGTCATCAGCAGTGCATTACACGCGCAAGTTATAGTGAGTCCAACTAACTATAACGTGGGAATTTCAATGGTTTTATGCCAGTAACATTTCCAGGTAACCATAACTGGTGTGAAACCTATGGTTTTTTCAGTGAATTTCATAGGTTTTTTAAATGCTAATTCCTAACTATAACTGGTGTGAAACCTATGGTTTTTTCAGTGAATATATATATATATATATATTCACTGAAAAAACCATAGGTTTCACACCAGTTATAGTTAGGAATTAGCATTTAAAAAACCTATGAAATTCACTGAAAAAACCATAGGTTTCACACCAGTTATAGTTAGGAATTAGCATTTAAAAAACCTATGAAATTCACTGAAAAAACCATAGGTTTCACACCGGTTATAGTTAGGAATTAGCATTTAAAAAACCTATTAAATTCACTGAAAAAACCATAGGTTTCACACCAGTTATAGTTAGCTGGAAATTTTACTGATATAAAACCATTGAAATTCCCACGTTATAGTTAGTCGGACTCACTATAACTTGCGCGTGCAATGCACTGCTGATGACATCACATATTACATCACTCATGACATGGTCAGTGACATCACTCATGACACCATCCTTGTGACATAGTGACAGACCTCCTTTCACTATAATGTAACCCTTGAGACACATATTCAAAAATAGAAACTGAAATTTTAAAAAAAATGGAGATACCTATATCAGTTACAACAAGCAATTCAGTAATTCCACTATCTATATACACATCCACTCATTCACCAACAGTTCTATATAGTCACTCATACATATACTCACTCATCATATGAAGTGATACACCTATACATCCTGTTACACACCGACATTCATCCAAAAGTTACTCACACACATATTCACACGTGCAAATAAACTATTGAACATCCATTTATTTGAATATAGAGTTATACACACACTTCCACCTTACTTCTATTGAAAATTACACATATTTATTCTCTTAAACAATCACTTATAGAAACACATACTTATTTAAACAGGAACTCTTACAATCTCTTACTCTCACATATACTCACTTATATACATCAATATTCATATATACTAGATTAAAACATATGTAGTTACTGATAAAGACACTAGTGAGACAGTCATTCACTCACTAACAAACACATATAGACACTCATCCACCCATACAGTCCTGTACATATGCTGTCTTCAAAACACATACAAACAAAGAGTCAGTCACTCATGCATCTATGTGCTAAGTAATACCCCCACCAAACCATATAGACACTCATACTGATACTAATAAAAATATCTAATAACCCATATACATACGCATGTAGCTACTTACCAACACATGTAGCCACTTATACACAAAGTGAAACACTAATATATATATTTAAATATTTAAACATAACTCACTAATATTTATTTTTCAGAAAGACACATATTCACTGGATGGTGTCATCAGTGATGTCATGAGTGATGTCACTGACCATGTCATGAGTGATGTAATATGTGATGTCATCAGCAGTGCATTGCACGCGCAAGTTATAGTGAGTCCGACTAACTATAACGTGGGAATTTCAATGGTTTTATATCAGTAAAATTTCCAGCTAACTATAACTGGTGTGAAACCTATGGTTTTTTCAGTGAATTTAATAGGTTTTTTAAATGCTAATTCCTAACTATAACCGGTGTGAAACCTATGGTTTTTTCAGTGAATTTTATAGGTTTTTTAAATGCTAATTCCTAACTATAACTGGTGTGAAACCTATGGTTTTTTCAGTGAATTTCATAGTTTTTTTTAATGCTAATTCCTAACTATAAGTTTCACTTTATAAATAAGACTGTTAGCACTCTAGTTGTTCTTTAGAACACTCTGGTACATTATGTCATTGGGCTACAGTTGGGCTACATCTAGTTGAAATTTGGGCTACATTTACATTTTTTGGTCTCTGGTGGCCATCTTTGGGCTACATTGGGCTACTTTGGGCTACATTTGGGCTACATTTTGGCTCTAACATATATTAAGCCCAATGTAGCACAATACATATTTTTCTAAAGTTAATTTTTTTACAAACCACTTCAGAATAGGGCTACCTGTCCCTACAATTATCCCATTTTTTTTTTTTTAATTTTTTTTGGAGCGCTCCCGGAGCGCGCCCCGGGGAGCGCCCCGAAAAGCGTACTTCTGAAAAGCGCCCCGGGGCGCGCTCCGGGGAGCGTCCCGTGAGCGCCAATATCGCAAACGAAAACATGATCGTGACGTATCGCGTAGCCGCGTCCGCGTGATACGCACGGCGTAAGCGCACCCGGAAGTACTCAAGCGAATACGATCGCGCAACGTAAACATCCGACGCGCTTACACTGCGCGACCCGGGGCGCGCCCCCGGGCGCGCCCCGGGCGCGTAGCGTAAGCGCGTCGGGTCATGTGACCAGAAAATAACACTTTTCATTGGTTCATAACACTTTTAGTTTCATAATGATGAAGCCCCTGGTCTTGTGACCTGAAAATAACACTTCTCATTGGTTCAGGACAGTTTTTTTTTCTAAATGATGAAAGACCCCACCTTTTTTCCTTATTCTGACTTTGTCCTTTGACTGAGGAAGACCTGTTTGTAGCTCTCTCTACTTTTTTGCTCCAAATAATGGCTTCAGTAGTAGCAGCAGCTGGTGCATCTGCCCCACCACCACCACCACAACCACCAAGAGGACCAGCTCCAGATTATATTGGTGGTCAAGAACAGGAGGAGGAGGAAGAGGAAGAGGAGGAGGGGAGGAGAAGATGGCTGCCTGAAGAAAATACCCCATACAAACCCAAACCACACATTGTATGGGAGTTTTTTTCAATCCCAGAGGGGAAAAAAAAAGTGAATGCGGCCAAGGTGACTTGCGTAATCTGCAATGATGAACTTTCACGGGGCAACCCAAACAAAAAATATTCATTTGGTAACTATACCATGATTCGGCATATGACCAGAAAGCACCCAATCAACTACTCTCGTGCAGAGTTCAGGGAACTGGCCAGTAACCTCCCCCAGTCATCAAGGACCCCCTCCCAAAGAAACCAACCCACTTCATCGGAACCAGAAACATCCGAGGTGATGCCTTGCATTCAGCCAAGATTTGCTGATTTTAAAATCACTTGTTCTGCATGTGGCAAGCTTATCGCCTATGGTGAAAAAAGCGTTAAGCTCATCGTCCTTGCAGGTGATAATCACAAGTGCCCCAAAAAGAAGTAATTTTTTGGGTTTTTTGTTTTTTTGCTCCAGTTGAGCCAGTTTCAATTCCCTTTTTTTGTTTCTCCCCCTAAAAAAATACAAAAAAAAATATAAAACTGTTTTGAAAAGCCAAAAAAAGTTCAAAAAGTTCAAAAAACACAAAAAAAATATAAAACAACAAAAAGAAGAAAAAAAAAAGTTCTTTTTAGAACTACCTCCAATTTCTAAATCAAAACTTCATTTTTTAAAAACTCTGTCACCTTTTTTCCTCATAGTACGCTCCCCGGGCCGCTCCCCGGTGCGCGCACCGGGCGCTTCCCCCGCGCAAAACGAAAAAAAATATATATTTTAAATGCCCCGCGGGGCCCTTTTATAGCCCCCACATCAAACCTAGGGGGTCAAAGGGGTCTATCCCTGACGCCTAATGGTCATTTCCCCCTTTGTTTTAGCCACCTCTTATGTCTCGATTTTACCGAGACACAAGATGGCGGCCGCTCTGGACTGTTTCGAATGTTTACAGACACCCGAGAGCCAATCAGCTTTCCATGCGCACCTCGCGTCACGCGCCCGGAGCGCTCCCCGGGGCGCGTACCTGAGCGCTGCTATAGATATATATATTTTTTTGAACCTAAATTACTCAAAATCCACTGGAGCACATATCTTGAGACATAGCAAAGACACATCGGGCTACCACTCCCTACAATTTTGCCAAATTTGGTGGAAATCCATTCAGCCGTTCGGGTTAAAAGTGAAATCGACCGCCCCATGGAAATTAACATGGGGAAAATGCGTTTTGGGACCCCTCTTTTATCTCGGACCCCGCTTGACGAATCCCCCCCAAACTTTCAGGGAAGGACCGGAACGCCGCGAGGCCATTTTGAGGAAATTTTCAGTCAGATTCGTCAACCGGCGCCAAAGTTATTCCAAATAGAATTTTGAGATTTAACATTGAAAAAAATCCTAACTATAACTACCTACTGGCGACCGCCAGTAGGTAATATATATATATATATATATATATATATATATATATATATATATATATATATATATATATATATATATATATATATATATATATATATATATATATATATATATCCACAAATTCCTCCTTGTTTCAACAAAAGGACGACAAGCCACACCAGCCAGGTACGGTTCAGATGTTTATTCGGGAACAAACAGACGCGTTTCGAGCTCACGGGCTCTTGGTCACATGACCACCATTTTAGTTAATCCGTAGTTATAGCAAGTAAACAATAGCAAAGGAAGAAAGCCTCTGTGTTTACAATTTCACACGGAACTTTTAACAGTTCAATTAATAAATTAAAACATTAATAAAATAACTGGTGCACGTCTTCCAAGTGTTTGGTGTAAAACAGTATTTGGTTTCTGTAATAACACAACATTAGTAGCGAAACTCGCATAATGGTATAGTACCCATTTTTACCATGTGGAGGAAAGATGTTTAAAGGAAATAGTAAGAAGGTGAGAAACCGGGCAGAAAAAGAATATATGAGATAGAGATATGAGAGGGGAGAGGAAAAATGGAAGAAGAGAGAGGAGGATAAAAAGGGTGATTTGTGTATAGTACCCAATTTATAGGTTAATAAGACCCATATATGAATATTGTCCCCAGTCTATTCATATTCTGATTTTATTTTCCACCCCCATATATCCATTCTTATTACTCTATGAAAAAAGTTTATAAGTTCTAACTTGTCTAAAAAAGTTTCTTATCCCCCAAAAATATTAAAAAAGAAATCAAGTAAATTCATTCTTATCATCCCTATATATACATATATATATTCTAACCACACCCAATTTTCTCCTCAAAAACTGGACACCGACACAGGAGCAGATTAGGCCATCAAGCATTCAGGGTTATTTTTATTTTAATAGCATGACCCGTTTCGGCACACCTGCCTTGTTCACATGGGTATATATATATCTATATATATCTATATATATCTATATATATATATATATATATATATATATATATATATATATATATATCTATATATATCTATATATATATATATATATATATATATATATATACATATATATATATATATATGTATGTATATAGATATATATATATATACCCATGTATATATATATATATATGTCTATATATATATATATATATATATATATATATATATATATTCACTAAAAAAACATAGGTTTCAGCCACGTTATAGTTAGGAATTAGAATTCACTGAAAAAAACCATATGATGAGTGAGTACATGCATGAGTGTCAGTCAGTCAATTATCTTTATTCGATTATTGAAAATCATAAAAGAACGAGCAAAATTGCATATCACGATTTCATCGAAGCACAGAATTTAACAAGTTTAAAACATACAATCATTATATTAAAAACACTAAATCTACAATGGAACGTACATAAATATTTAAAAAGAGCTAAGAAGAAGGACTTATTAAAACACAACTCATTCAGATAAATGAAAAAAGAGGAAATTCATTTTTCAGAGATAAAGTGCCTGTGCCTTATGCGATGCTTGTTTAAACGTGCACCTGCAACTAGAAAACTAGCGACAGAAAAAGCTACTTTAACATTAGGGAGAAGTTGCAAAAACAACAGGGCTGGTTTAACCTGGGTAAAGCCCTGGTTACGTAAAATAGGGAGCAGATAACTTTTCCTAATCTCAGTGTAATGTCCGCAGAACATGATAAAGTGCATTGTGTCCTGTGTTGAAAAATGGTCACAGTCGCATGGTTCAGCATCATCAGGTCTAGACCAAATTCTAAAGTTACCCAGTACGAAATGAATTAAATCAAAGCGGAATCTCGTTAAGAGAAAACGGTGATAAGAATTTGTTACCAAAAGGAGATAAGGTTCCAGGAGCAGAGGAGAGCATACAGTGTTTCCTTACCATAGGTTTTTTTAGCTCTACATCTTCCCTCTCCATGACATATAAATTTGTCAAAGTGTTTTTGACTGATTTTAGGTCTTCATAAGTTATTCCATCTGGAGAAGAGAAGAGCTCCGGCGACCTGCTGAAGTAAGCTGCATTTTAACATATCTTAACCATGGAATGTTGAGGGCTCTATCCAGGGCTAAACAATCTTTTAAGATGGTGTGGTTTAGAGTGAGCTCCTGGTTAAGCCATGTTTTTATCCAACCAATCACTGGGGCTAATCTTAAAATATCAGAAATATAGCCCAGGCCTAACTCTGTATGTACTGCAAAGGTCGGGGTTGATTGGGGAACAGAAAGCAAAGATCTCAAGAATTTGTTTTCTACATTCTGTATTTTAGCAGAACTAGTATATCCCCAGATAACAGAGCCATACTGGGCTACTGACAGACATTTTGCTTTATAAACTTTGATGATACTTTCCATGGGACGGGCGCCCAGTTTTTTAGCAAAACCTAGCAGCCCTGCGGCCGCTCTAGCGACAGCGCTGCTTTTGGCCAAAAGCTGGGGGCCCCAAGTGCCCCTTTCGTCAAAAGTCACTCCTAAATATGGAAAAGAAGGGACTCTCTTGACCTCCTTCCCCGCACAGACAAATGTTAGCGACTTTCTTTTCCTGCCTGCGGCTCCAGCAATCATTACATGTGATTTATCTGTATTATTTTCATGTCCAGTGATGACATAAAAGCTCCAAAAGATGCGAGAAGTTTATTTAGCGCAACTCCGGAGCGTGCCAAAAGGACGGCATCGTCCGCGTACAGGAGTACAGGTATCTTTGTCTCACCTGCACGCGGAATGTCTCTATGGGACGTTATCATTACTGCCTCAAGGTCATTGATGTATAAAGTAAAGAGGAGGGGGGCAAGTATACACCCTTGCCTAACCCCCCTCTCTGACTTAAAGCGACAAGTGCATCTTCCTTCCCTAGTTACTCTGACTGAGGTCATAAGGTCCTTGTGTAGCTCAGCCAGGTATTCAACCAGAGGGGGGTCAAGGCCCATGGCCAGGAGGATCCTCCACAGCTTTGCCCTGTTGACCAGGTCAAAAGCTGATGAGAGGTCCATGAAGGCCATGTATAATGACCCCTCCTTGGCGATCACGTATTTATTTAAAATTAATTCTAAGTTAAGGCACTGATCTAAAGTTCCTCTTTTGGCTCTAAAGCCATATTGTGCATTGGATAAAATGCCCTTACTTTCTAAAATCAGGGTCAGTCTACCTAAGAGGACTCTCCCCAAAATTTTTACACTCGAGTCAATAAGGGAAATTGGCCTGTAACAGGCCGGATCTGTCCTCTGTCCTTTCTTAAAAATTGGCACTATGGTCGAGTTTGCCCAGCTAGAGGGAAAGGTAAATTCCCTTGTAGCATTAAAAATATTAGTTAAAATCTTTGAGCTAAATTCAGGAGCGCTCTTAAAGAAGTCTGCCGGGACCCCATCTGGTCCTGGTGCCTTTTTGCAGAGTGTATCATTAATTTCTTTTTTCACCTCCTCCTGGGTGAAAGGAGAGATGTGATTTGACGATTGAGAAAGAGGTAATACACATTCTGTAGTTATGTTAGTGTGACTATAAATATTACTAAAATGTGTCACCCACTGTTCATCTGGGATAATGCAGTCAGCTCTTTGATGTTCTAATCCCACAAAATACGGGTGATTTATTACTGCCCAAAATTTAGCACTGTCTTTCTGTGTCTTCTGGGATAATGCAGTCAGCTCTTTGATGTTCTAATCCCACAAAATACGGGTGATTTATTAATGCCCAAAATTTAGCACTGTCTATATATATATATATATTCACTAAAAAAACATAGGTTTCAGCCACGTTATAGTTAGGAATTAGAATTCACTGAAAAAAACCATATGATGAGTGAGTACATGCATGAGTGACTATATAGAACTATTAGTAAATGAGTGGATGTGTATATATATTTAGGAATTACTGAATAGGTTGTTCTAACTGGTATTGGTATCTCCATTCTTTAGAAAATTTTACGTTCTATTTTTGAATGTGTGTATCAAAGGTTATACTACAGATTAGAGGAGGTCTGCCACTCTTTCACAAGGATGATGGCATCAGTGATGTCATTTGAGATGTCATGAGTGATGTCATGACTGATATAAGGCCCAAATGTAAATACCATTGATTTGCCCCCAAAATCGTTTTGTGAATAACATTTTACCAACACAGCGCAGGTCCTATGTACAAGCATTCAATTTCACTACTGAAACCTCACTGTTTCACAAAATACAAATCCTCTATCTTGCAAATGTTGATAGCAAGCATTATCAAAAAGCAACACACAAACCAACAGCAAAGAAACTCAAGGCCTTATTTATGAAAGCCTTGCGCCACCGGTGCGTCATTTTTTTCCCATGTTAAAAGTGACGCACCTGCAGCACAAGGCAATCAAAAATAAGGCCCAAATGTAAATACCATTGATTTGCACCCAAAATTGCCTAAATGTAAATACCATTGATTTGCCCCCAAAATCGTTTTTTGAATAACATTTTACCAACACAGCGCAGGTCCCATGTACAAGCATTCAATTTCACTACTGAAACCTCACTGTTTCACAAAATACAAATCCCCTATCTTGCAAATGTTCATAGCAAGCATTATCAAAAAGCAAGACACAAACCAACAGCAAAGAAACTCAGGGCATTATTAATGAAGGCCTTGCACCACCGATGCGTCACTTTTTTCCCATGTTAAAAGTGACGCACCGGCGCCACAAGGCAATCATAAATAACACCCAAATGTAAATACCATTAATTTGCCCCCAAAATCGTTTTTTGAAGAACATTTTACAAACACAGCGCAGGTTCTATGTACAAGCATTTCATTTCACTACTGAAACCTCACTGCTTCACAAAAGACAATTCCTCTATCTTGCATATTTTAATATCAAGCATTTCCAAAAAACATGCCACAAACCAACAAGAAAAAATCTCAATCTGCTTCCTAATTTGAGGTAACGCAGGTGACATAATTCTAGAACATTCAAATATATTTCTTTACAGAGGCAGACACTATTAATTGCTTCTCAAAAAAATAAAAGCCATTCTTTTACCCCAAAATCGTTTTTTAAATAACTTTTTACAAACACAACACAAGTCCTATGTACAAGCATTCAATTTTGCTACTGAAAGTTCACTATCTGCTTCCAAATCTTCTCCATAGAGCAAATAATTCTCTATCTAAATTAAATGAATCATTACTTACCTTTACAAATGCTTTGGGAGATTAAGAACAGTGTCAGACACACACACCAATTTTTATTTAGCAAAGCAAAAGGTGTGCACTCAATACACAAAAACCAAGACTGGCAGAGAAAGCCTCTAATTCTACACACATGTGCCTCATTTCAACCAATTCAAACTCTTCCCTCACTTTTTTCAAACCAACACCCTTCCCCCTCTCAGACCTTTCTATCTGTTACCATAGCAACTCCCTCCTATCTGAACTTTCAGGTTCCAAAGATTATTCTACAATGTTGCAAATTAAGTCAGCAAGGATGTTTGACCTCTCAATACACCAGCTTATCCAGGGCATTATTGCTTTTAGTGACTTTTTCTTAACCATTCAAATTGCTTCTTTCACACAACACAACCATGCACCCTAACTTTCAGTTTTCAACTATCTGAATCCACTAATCATTGCCTGTGATTCAAGAGCAGGGAAACTCCACAAATATTTTTTTGTAAACTCCTACTGTTCCAACTGCCATTTCATTCCCACACTTCATCTGACTGCACCAGAACCTTCTCTCATCATGTATTCTGTGTGGATTATTGGACATAGCTACATCCACTGGGCTCAAAGGTATGCAGCTAGCAGAAATTTTCACAACCTTGATTCATCAAATGTGGAAATCAAGTGGATTGGCCAGAGAGGATTGAGATGTCACCAATTGATACCATTGGTGAAAACCTTTTTGCATCTGCCAAACCCTGACCTCTTAATACTGCACTGTGGTGGAAATGACTTGGGCACTATGACTGGGGTTGGTCTGGAAATGCTTTTAAAGGACACCTTTGATCAATTGATGACACTTTTTCCACAAACTGCCTTGGTATATTCCAATATATGCCAAAGACAGAAATGGAACTGGTCCAAACAGTTTTGTCCACAATTTGAGAAAGCACGGAAACATGTGAATACATCTGTTTCTGCTTACATGAGAGACTGTGGAATGGGTTCAATATACAATAATAACTTGCGTTACAACATGCAAGACATCTACAGAGGAGATGGTGTGCACTTCTCAGATGAGGGGAATAGAATATTCCTCCTGAATTTAAGACCCTACCTCTGATCACTCAAAATGATTATCTTTCTCTAACTTTTTTCAGTATTTTTCACCAGAGTACGCTCCCCGGTACGCTCCCCGGTGCGTGTACCGGGCGCTCCCCCCGCAAAATTAAAAAAAAATTTGGGGCGTATATGACCCTCCTAAACTCCCCTCAGAAAACCTAGAGGGTCAAGGGGTGTCTACCGTGCCCCCATTTACCCATTCCCAACATTGTTTTTCATCCATCTTGTGTCTCAATTCGACAGAAACACAAAATGGCGGACTCCCGTAGCGCTTACCGGTGCGCGTACCGGGGCGCGCACCGGTAAGCGCTCCCCAAAAAAAGGTGGGAAACGAAATTACATAAAAACCACTGGACAGACTTTCACCAAATATAGAATAGACCCTAATACATACCAGTCCCTACCATTTTCCCAAATGTGATGGTATTCCATTGAGCCATTTAGACTGTAGCCCTGTCTAAATATCCTGAGGTAAATTACATGACTAAAACACATATGAAAGGGTTACAATTTTCAAACAATTAAAATGTTACTTACATTTTGTACTTTTATATACTGACATTTGATTGGTTATGTACATCAATATATATGAAAAATGAGAGGGAAACACTGCCATTTTGACTAATAGTACCTGAGGGACATTTCAAAAGAATTTTCACAGGAAACTTCAACTGCTTATAAAAAGGTAAGTTAATATTTTTGAAGGGGAACTATGTTGTGCACTTTAAGTTAATTTACTAACTATAACGTTGGAATTTCTATGGTTTTATGTCAGTAAAATTTCCAGTTAACTATAACTGGTGTGAAACCTATGTTTTTTCATTGAATTTAATAGGTTTTTTAAATGCTAATTCCTAACTATGACTGGTGTGAAACCTATGGTTTTTTCAGTGAATATATATATATATATATATATATTTTTTTTTTACACTGACGAAGCTTCTATAGCGAAACGCGTCTGTCTGGGGTGAGGGAGTTTGCAATAAAGAAATTCTGAACATCGGATTACCTGCCTGCTTGCCGTTTTTTGGACGACACAAAGTTGGATTGTGTTACAATATAATATATATATATATATATATATATATATATATATATATATATATATATATATATATATATATATATATATATATATATATATATATATATATATATATATATATATATATATATATATATATCAAGATGTATTGGTGAATCAGTGGATGTATCAGTGCCAGTATGCGTGATTCAGTGGGTGTGTGACTGACTGTATAAGTGAGGACTGTATAAGTGAGTGATTAGGTCTCTCAGTGAGTGTATGGGTGAGTGACTGGTTGTGTGAATGTCATGAATGATGTAATATGTGACATCATCAGCAGTGGATTGCGGGTGCGCGATATATAGTTATTGCAACTATATATGCGAATTTCAATGGTTTTGTGCGAGTAAATTAAGGTTTTGTAAATGCTAATCCCTAACTATATATGGTCTATAACCTATGATTTTTTCAGTGAATTTTCAAGGTTTTGTAAATGCTAATTCCTAACTATATATGGTCTATAACCTATGTTTTTTTCAGTAAATTTCAATGGTTTTTTAATAGCAAATATTAAAAGCTGTCAAACGTCAAGTACGTGATAGGTAAAAACATTTTCGTGTTTATGCACGCTGATGTGCTTTGAACGCTGCCCCCCTCCCCCCCTCTTTTCTCTTAGGAGTACTCTCTCTTTGTAGATAGTGAAGGGTAGTTAACGCAGGCATTTGCCCCAGTTGTAATCCGTCGTGCCTGCTTCTCTACAAACAAGCACAGAGTCGCAATACTCTGTTTAGTCTTTGCAGATAGTGAAAAATTGTTTAAAAAAACAAAAGGAATCGAGCAAAATCAGTAGGCCACTAATGGGACCTCTTTTTGACCTCGCTAAAATAGAAACATTAAGAACAACCCCTCATGAGAAATACGAAACTAGTGAGATGAACTGAGCTCCACACCATGATGGCTGCAAGACAGCTCGGCTCCGCCACACACCCCACCCAAAATAACGACAAACCCTATGCAAATATTATAAATATATACAACACACCAGCAAAGTAACAGGGTAAAAAATTTATTAAATAACTATTTACATAACTATTTTATACTTTTTGTTGCCCGATCCGGCTAGCTCAATCGATCGAGCATGATACTCATGCACTCTGATCTCCTTGGCCTCAGTCAAGCATTAATAGTAAGATTTTCATACATGAGTGTACTTTTTGCCTTTTGGTGACTCTTCCATTCTGAACATTTTTCCACAATCCGTTTGACCTGAAACGATTACACAAATAAAACATTTGTGAGTTTTAAATTTCCGGAGAAGTATAATTCACCAATAGCTTTCTCTGTAGATCTTTTTCCATTAACAATCCCAGTTCCATCACCCGCCCAGAATATCACTACTGTTAGTTGTCATTGTTGCTTCTGTTTTAATAAAAAATGTTTTAAGGTGTTTACTGTTTTTGTTGCGATGTATATATTTATAAGTTATTAAAGTGTTATAATCCTACTAATTTTTTATCGATTATTGCTCTTTGAGATATTCCCTGTCTACAAACAGAGAAGAATAGGAATATTCTGTCTCCCTTTGCAGATAGTGAAGGATAGATAATGCGGACTTTTGTCCCCCGTTGTAATCCATCATGCCTGTTTTTCTCCCCACTGATTGATTGATTGGCTGGACATTTATTGTTCAAGGAATAGTTCTTTCGAGGTATTCTGTGATTGCAAATAACGTGGAATAGAAATATTCTGTCTAGTCTTTGCAAGTAGTGAAGGGTGGGTAATGCGGACCTTTGTCCCCCGTTGTAATCTGTCATGCCCATCTACTCCCCACTGATTGAGAAACTAGTTCCACCCGGACCATTTATTAGAGGTACATCATCTGGCTCAACCGGAGAGTACCCCTAATAAAAAAGACATATGTAAAATACGAAGTAATCACTGTATCCTGTTAAACAGAAACTTTAGCATGAAACACACTTGAAAAGGAAGGGAAAGAAATCAAACAAAATCAGTAAGCCACTGATGAGTTTTTGACTTTGCTAGAAATAAGAAACATGGAAGTGGTGAAAGAAGCCAAGCTTGACGTTACAGTAGCCACGAGGTAGCTAACCTCCGCCGCCCCCCCACTGCTCCAAGCATGTCTGTCCCACCGCCCGCCACGCCCAATAACGGTAACATGAAATAGATACAAATCAGCAGATACCTACCTCCATTCCGGAAACTCCCGAAGTGCAACAGGTCCACGGTTACGCCCATCCGGAAGACGAGGCCTCGACACGTGCAGGGCGGGGCCCGACTAGCCGCCATCAGCCGGAGAAGTCGTGGGATGGTCGGCCCGGAATGTACAAGTCCTCCCATTCTCTTCTGGCGCCCTGCAGGCCACGGGGGGGATGTCCTGCCTCTGCCTCTGACCCCCCCTCTTATCGCCTGGTCCGGACATCACGGATATCAACGCCAGGTGTCGACGTGGGGTGCGCTGGGAGGGTGAGGCGGCGCGAACGAGCCTCTTCCACCCCCATAGGTGGGGGCCCATCAGCTGCACCCACAACGCTCCACTCACCCAACAAAAGGGTCGTCGCGTAAGGTGCACCAGGAGAGGAGCCGAGGCTGACGGGATCTTCTTCTTTCTTCAATAATGGCTGCGACAACACTGGGGGGGGATGTCTTGCACATGCCACGACCCCCCCCTCCCCTCGTATCTCCTTGTCTGGCCCCGGCTTGGTATGAGCTCCCCGTTCGGTCCTGAAGCGGCGCCCTGCAGGCCACGGGGGGGGGGATGTCTTGCCTCTGCCTCCGACCCCCCCCTCTTATCGCCTGGTCTGGACATCACGGATATCAACGCCAGGTGTCGGCATGGGGTGCGCTGGGAGGGAGAGGCGGCGCGAACGAGCCTCTCCCACTCCCTCAGCTGCACCCCTAACGCTCCACTCACCCAACAAAAGGTCTCGTCCACTATTGCGAGGCAATGATGCTCCGCTCACCCAGCGGGGGTCTCGTCCACTGTTGCGGTGCAACGACGCTTCTAATTTCCTGCGTCCAGAAACGTTCTCCTCAACTTTGAAGATTCTATAAGAGCCACGGGGGCCCCCGACCCCCGATGGGGAATGACTGCCATGATCACCCACGGAACGACCACGACGTAGCCGAGGGACGTCGGCGCGCTCATGCCGGCGCCAGCCTCAGTCTTGAAATG
Source organism: Lissotriton vulgaris (assembly GCF_964263255.1). Taxonomy (NCBI): domain Eukaryota; kingdom Metazoa; phylum Chordata; class Amphibia; order Caudata; family Salamandridae; genus Lissotriton; species Lissotriton vulgaris. The sequence continues at coordinate 396,244,205 of NC_141696.1, read as the reverse complement.
ACCAAAATCCTGCAAGACTACCAACTTGATCAGTTCTGTTGGGACACCAGTATGACCCGGTAGGAGAGATTGTTGCCTCCCACCCCACTTTGACTGATGGTTCATGTCGGCAGTCCCCTCTACTACCCTTCAACGAAAACTTTTGGACTGCCGAAAGACGTCCCGGTCCAACCACGAGTTGGTGGAGACATTTTGACTATACTTGGACCTTCCTGACCTCACCCAAAATGACGCCGGTACAAATGAAACTCTCAACTCCTTGTTGTGCCCCGATTGCTCAGCCTTGATATCATGAGATATGTATGCAGTTTTTAGCACATGAATTGATATGGGATAAGACTGATTATATGTTCAGACAATGAATTGATCCGGGATGGGTATTGATTATACGTCCGAACAATGAATTGACATGGGACGGGTACTGATTACACGTTCGAACAATGAATTGATATTAAGTTCTAATGCATCATTGATTGCTGTATTTATTATTGAAGGTTCGAATTGTCGACACTTTTGGTACTTGCTCACAATGAATTATCAATATGATTTTGTTGCACTTGTCGCACTTTTTACTATGAAATCAACGACCACTGACTCTGTTATGTTTTCCACAAATAAATACCCCCCCCCCCATTTACAGTTCCAGCCTGCTCCGTGGCCGGCCCAAGGGGTTGTAGGCCCGTATTGGGGCACCAACATTTTTATTAAAGGTTTTTGAAAAAGCAAACGTAGTTGTAACGCGTAGATTGGTAAGTTTTGAATAAATGGCCACTGTTTCCGATTTTTTTTTTTTTTTTTTTTAAAAGCAGGTGAAATGAAGCAGCTCAATTAGTTAAGGGTTAAAAAGTATAGTACGCAGAAACATTGAAAATATGATTGGTCCAGGTTTGTTGTATGTGTTTTTCATTTTTGTACAGCATAAAGAAATCGATAAAGATCTTGGTATTTAGCCTCTACTTTATATGCTACCTGTATCAGGGAAGTTGTTTTAAATGCCCCTAAGCCACCCCGAAGGAATGTCACCTGGCCCCCCTAGTACGAACGAAAACGACCCCGTACCACTGTAGGTTATCTCTCTTCCTCAAAAATGACAAAAATTACTTTCTAGGACGTTTTGGACATTGATGATTTTCATATGATCTATTTATTAAAGTAATACTCATCTCTCCGCATGAAATTAATTTTCCACATGCTACACAAGTCAATCTCATCTGCCCAAAGTTCTTTTGCAGATTTGGGACCATTTCCCTTGCCTCTGACTCACTTATTGCTAAGTCATTGGTGGATGTTTTTGCCGGTCGGGGGTTATCCACCAAATCTCGAAGTTGTGCTTTAGAATAATTAAGAGGGTGCCACCTCTCCATGTGCCGATGCATGGTATGATTACCATAGCTATATTTTTTTTCGGTCCCTCTCAAGAGTTTTTTTTTTGCAGATGAGGCAGGTAACGAACCTGGCATTAACTTTCTTTTCATGAGAAGAAAAAGAAAAAAATTGCCAGATAAAATTCACTTTCACATGGGACGTTCTTGGCATTTCTTTCAGAAACTTTTACATCACTGTGTCATTTATTTGTCTATCCTGGTTAAAGCAATGTCATGTTTAATATAAGCACTTCCACATAGGATTGGGTGCATTGTTATAAGGCATGCTTTAAAAGTGATTTAATGAAATGAGCGACATTTCACTGAGTGAGTTCAGCAACACTGATATATGAAAACATTGGTGGAAAATGATATTAAATGTTACATGGTGTTCTTTGCAGGAGTTTAAGTCCTTTGTTGCAGTGGCAATTCTACCTCAGGATTAGGGGGCCGGGGGGCTGAGTGGTACTTGTATGATATGTAGAGTGAAATGACAGGCTCTCCTCATGAAAAATAAAACTCTGTTCTTGTGTTCCTGCTTTCAGCGCCCGTCTCTTTATTTGGTAACCGTTCAAGATGGGAACTAAGTGGCGTCTTGTGCCAGCAGCCTGGGCATCGGTTGTAATCTGGGCTGAATTTTCCTCAGCACGGGGTGTGATTCTCAGGGAAGAGCAGCGCATATGGGAGGAGGTTTATGACCCATACATGAGAGAGAGAGCGTGGGTGACCAGTGCATGGGGGAGATGCTTGCGAGGGTGGGGAGCCATGCTGAGGATCGGCGGCGTGCAGAGAGTGGGTCTGGTCAAGGCATCTAAAATGGCTGCCGTGCATGACAAAAGTGTGGCATTGGAAAAAAAGCAAGATGGCGCAGACAATGTTTATCAATACGGATTAATTTATAACAATTATTTTTAGTTTCAAATGTATTTTTATTGAATACGTCAACAAGCATATATCGAGACATCTCTGCCATTAGTTCAGGTAAGTGGCATAAATAGCAAGCGGGACAGACAAGCATGTCTTCCCTATCATGAAGAAGCAAGCAATATGAACATGCCAGAAGAGCAATGTGACATCGGAAGTGCGACAGAGCTGTGGAGCAATTAAAGGACATAAGAAGAACAACAACAACCAAAACTTCCCCACCCCCTCCCCCTCCCCTCTCCCCTCAAGTGCCTTGAAATGTCAATGGAGTCAGCAATGCGCCAGGAAGGATTAATGTGGCCATTCGGCAAGTCACCGGGGGTCTTCAGTGGCGTTGGTAAGACGTAGGACCCGAAGATACCTAGGGCATGTAATTTCATTGAACTCCTTGGATAGGAGGGTCAGTAGAGTAAGCCACGTCTTCCGAAAGGCTTCGGTAGAGTTAGTAAGCGTGGCGTGGATGCGTTCCATCCCCAGAGTGAACCAAAGCTTATGAAGCCACCCCGTGTGTGTAGGTTTATTTGTGGACCCCCATAATAACAATTATTTTTAACAATATATTTACTCGCAGTGTCAAAATGGCGGTCAACACTTCCTGATTTCCTTCGAATCGAACGTTAACAGAAGTCACGCAGCAAAAAAAAAAAAAAACGCTCACGCGCAACCGCTGGAAGACAAGTATCAACATATATGAGCCTCCTCAACCACCCTCAGAAAACATAGGGGATCAGGATACGTCTCCCATACCCCCTTATACCCAATACTCACATTGCTTCTCCTCCATCGTGTAATTTCATTAAATCGAAACACAAAATGGTGAATTCCCGTTTCGCTACCAGTTTGCGACCCGGTTCGCGAACCGAGAAGCGCTTCTACTGCGAAAAATCAAATTTTTTTATTTGCCCCAGGGGACCCTTTAATAACCCCAACATCATTCCTAGTGGATCAAGAGGAGTCTACCTTGCCCCCTTTCATTAAATTCCCCCTTCGTTTTTCTCCTCCTCTTGTCTCTCGATCCTACCGAGAGACAAGATGGCGGCCGCACCGGACTGTTTAGAATGTTGACAGACACCGGAGAGCCAATCAGCTTCGCTTCGCAAAGCTCCGTTACGCGAAAAGTACGCGATCTGGAGCACTATCCGGGACGCTGTCACAGATATATCTGTTTTTTTAAACGTTAATTTCTCAAAATCCACTGGAGCACATATATTGAGACCCAGCAAAGGCACATCGGGCTAACAGTCCCTACAATGTTGCCAAGTTTCGTGTAAATCCATTCAGCCGTTCGAGCTAAAAGTGAGGCCAAACGCCCTATGGAAAAATGAATGGGAAAACGTGTTTTGGGACCCCCCTTTTTTCTCGGCCCCCCCTTGACGAAACCCCCCCAAATTTTGAGGGGCTGCTCAGAAACAAAATTTGCCATTTTCCTGAAAATTTCAGCCGATTCCGTCCACAAACGCCAAAGTTATTAGACATAGAATTTTTAAAAGTTCCAGAGAGAAAAAATCCAAACTATATATACCTACTGGTGACCGCCAGTAGGTAACATATATATATATAAATATATATATATATATATATATATATATATATTTATATAGATATATAACACATACATACATATATATTTGAAGCAGATTCAATCCAATGGAAGGAACAATGGACGCACACCAGAGGAGAGCACTAACATTTATTGTGCAAAACAACTTGACAAAGGCTTTTCGCTGGACCACGTATTTTTAAGCAATAAATGTTAGTGCCCTAATCTGGCGTGCAGCATCCATTGTTCCTTCCATTGAATTGGATTTGCTTCAAATATTTAGACACATGCTCCTGTCGACGCTGGCACTGGCACTGGCACTGTAAGGCAGGTCGAAAAGCATAGTGAACAGCAAAACGGTTGTTATACATATATATATAAACAAAGGTTAAAGAGATAAGTTATAATTTGTAAAACTTTATTTATGTTTCCTATACAAACCCAACTTAAATTACAGAAACATTAGACCTTCTAAATTGATAGTTAAAGTTGAATGTATCATTAATACACCACTTTCAGATTATTATATAATTCTCATAACTCATAACTTTAGAATTTCTAATGTTTGAGAAATGTAAGTTGTGTTTGTATAGCAAACTTAAATAACGTTTTCCTAACTACAACGTATCTTTAACCTTTGGCTATTTCTGTGAATTCTAATGTTTATTTTCATATTAGTAACAAATTTGGAATATTTGTGCAGTTTAGTGTTGCAGAGTTGAGCACAAATAAGTTGAGTGTGGTACAATATACTGGAGGAGACTGTTGTAAACTTTATTATGGTACAGTATATTGTGGTATAGTGGAGTGGAGTAAAGTGGAATCAAGTATTCTGGAGTATCATACAGTGGAATGGCATACAGTGGAATGGTATAGAGGACATTGGAGAAGTATAGAGTGTAGTTAACATACACTACAGTGGTATACAGTGGGATAGCATACATTGAAGTGTGGTAAAGTAGGGTTGTGTTTTGTAAATATGGTATTGTATTTCCTTCCACTGTATAGGCGTACTGTGGAGTGCTATAGACTGGAGTGTTGTACAGTATAGGAGCATATATTGGCTTAGCGTATACTGAAATAGCGTACACTTGAGTGGCATAAAGTAGACTCTGATATAGTGGAGTGGTGTAAAGTGGAATAGCATACATTGCAGTAGAGTACAGTGGAGTACCATACAGTGGAGAGGCATATAGTTTAGTGGTTTGCAGTGGATTTACGCAAAGTTAAGCATGGTACAGTGTAGTGTTGTAAATTAAAATTCTGTAAAATGCAGTAGCGTATATTGGAGTGCTATACAGTGCAGTGATGCAGAGCGGATACTACAATTGGATACAGTGCAATAGAGTACACTGTTATTGCATATACTGGAGTAGCATAAAGTGTAGTGCCATATATAGTAGTAGCATAGAATTGAGTAGTCTTTAGTATAGTAACGTTTGGAAAGGGGCGACCACTCGGTCCCCCCGAACGTATGGTCGGGTGCCCCGATCCCCCCGGGAAGCCATTTTGGGCGGGAGGCGTGTCACGGCTGGTATGCCCGAAGCGGCGTAGCCGGGGCGCGCCTTTTTCCCGCCCAAGAAGGGGCTGTCCTAGACACCTACACCGTTGGCCACGCCCTGTAGGCGGTCGGAGGAGGGTCCACGCCCCCCCGGAGAAGAATAAATGGAGCAGCAATCCAAGGAAGTATCCTCTTGTTCCTGTGCTTGGAAGCTGCACCTCCTCGTTGCACGTGAGCCCTTGACGGAACAAGAGCCAATTTTGACCCACCCACCAGCCCCTGATGACAGCGTTTGGGATTGCAATAAAGTCGATTGATGATGATATGAGCTCTTTTTTCAGGTTGTTTCTAATAAAGTGTGATGTCTCTTTTTCAGGTTGTTTTTAATAAAGTTGGATGTTCTGATAAAGTTTATACTTGAAAAGCTAGTATAACTGTATATGTCGCTCGTAGTAGATTAAACAATGTCGTATTTATTTTGGTCGGGCGGTAAGGTCATGATCGGTGAGCAGTAATTGGAAGATCCCTAGAGGTGGGGCGCCACCCATTATGGATGGGAGCGCCCGGGGGGAGGCGGCCATTGGCCCCTCACACGGGGAGGCAGTACCCTTCTAAGGATGGGACCGCCGAAAGGGAAGGCGGTCAAGACCCCTCCCTGGGGAAGGAGGGGCTACGGGTCCCCTCCTTGGAATTTCCCGGGGCCAGGACATCCGCGACGGCGGATGTGGTAAGCAGTGTGGGGTGGGAGGGGGTTCTACGCTACCTTCTAGACACCTCACACGAGTCCTCGGACGACCACCGAGATGGCGTCGAGTAAGTATGGGCCCCCGTTAAGACAAGGGAAATTGGAAGTTGGCACAGAGGTACAGTCCTCTGTGCGCCCGCCCCTCACAAGTAATGGGGGGAGTCTGGTATTAGGGATCTGACACCGGTTACGACCTTGCCGTTGGCCCGTAATGTTAGGATGTACAATTTGAATTTTGAGAAATGCATTTACAGGATGTTTTAGAATCGGCTAGGAGAACCTTTGTGTTAGAGATATGTTAAGGTTAGCCAATAAACATCGTAATGTATAAATGAAATTGTACATGATATGAAACTGTTATTTAATGTTTTTAATTTTGTTTCATATTTTAATAAATACGGCCGGGAGGGTAACTCCCTCCCGCCTTCCAAAAGCCCAAGAACTGTATCCGTCTTCCCATTCTTGGGGATTGTGTTGGGAGGGGGTGACGGGTATCCAGGCCATATGGAAAGGGGCGACCACTCGGTCCCCCCGAATGTATGGTCGGGTGCCCCGATCCCCCCGGGAAGCCATTTTGGGCGGGAGGCGTGTCTTGGCTGGTATGCCCGAAGCGGCGTAGCCGGGGCGCGCCTTTTTCCCGCCCAAGAAGGGGCTGTCCTAGACACCTACACCGTTGGCCACGCCCTGTAGGCGGTCGGAGGAGGGTCCACGCCCCCCGGAGAAGAATAAATGGAGCAGCAATCCAAGGAAGCATCCTCTTGTTCCTGTGCTTGGAAGCTGCACATCCTCGTTGCACATGAGCCCTTGACGGAACAAGAGCCAATTTTGAGAATTTAATTTTTGTGTTTCTTCTTTCAGCGAGTTCGAAGCTTCCTGACCTAGGACCTTGAGGATTATCCGTGGACGATGCCTGGCAAGAAGGTCGGAAAGAGGGTTGGGACCGACCAGATGCTTCGTATGCTGATGAAGGACATGGCGGACATGAAGAAGCAGATGGCGGCAATGAATGGTGCGGGTGGACCAAAGAGAGTCATCGGACCAGCATTGCCGGGAGTAGTCCCTAACGGGAGAGGTAGAAGGGCCAAGAAGGGGGCATCGGGTGGGGAGGCCCCGGTTCCCGAATCACCTCCAGCGAACCCGGTCACCCCGAGCGAGGCCCCAGTGCCGGTCCCGAACGCGGGGCAACCGATCCCTGTGGTGGTCACTCCTGTGAACGAGGAAGATATACCTCCTGAGCTGGCTGCCCAGTTGGCGGCATGGTTGGGCAGAGAGAATGAGGGGGCCACGGCTGAAGAAGCCAGGTCGTTAATGAAGCAGTTGCGGCAATCGAAAGATGCTGCGAAGGCACCGTGTCCTCTTGTCTCCCCGCAGGCTCCCGTGGAACAACCAGTATCGGGCGTTGGTTCGGCAGCGACAACGGTCACAGCTACCGGTTCAGGTAAGCAGCCATTGCCGATGGCGGGGGAGGGATCGGTACCTTCAAGGAGGGAAAAGGTCGTTCAACATATCCCGATTGATGTGAAAGAAAGGACTTGGGCGGATAAATATGTGAACATGTTTTCCTTGTTGACCGATAACTATGAGATTGAGCACGTAAAAAAACAGAGAGTTTTTGCATCCTAGTGTATGGCGCGCAAAGATGGCGGGTTTCAGAGTAGATGAAACGATCGCCAATTGGGCCAGAGCGTTTGGAATGTTCACTGCAATTATGGGGGAACGTAGGCCCGAATTATTGGTGGAATTAGCCGTTTATCAGACACGTATCATGGAATTTTATGAATCATATGGGGGCAATCAATGGCGTTGTTATGATAACATATTTCGTAAGTCCAAGGAGCACGACTCATCCCTGACGTGGGATTGTTTCGACTCCATTTCCTGGCAAAAAATTGAAAGGTCGAGCATGGCGAAGTCGCCATCTTTAGGTGGAAACGGGGTTGAGCCTTCCCGCCATTCTTCGGGGGTGCCCTTTCGGGCGGGTACAAGCAGTGATCAGAACACAAAGAATAATGGCAACTCGGGTAAGAAAGGGGTCTGCTGGAGCTTTAACAGAGGCAAGTGTTCTAGGCCACAGGGGTCTTGCAGGTTCAGGCATGAGTGTGCAGGGTGCGGACAGTCTTCACACCCCGAGAGTTCATGCAGAGCCAAGAATGGCGATTCAGGGGGCAGAGGCGGTGCCAAACAGGTCTAATGACAGCCGAGGGGCGCTGCTACCTACTCCCATCGACATCATGGCAATGATCCCCTGGCTGAACGAATACCCTGATCATGTCTCCGCCGGGGTGTTGAGGGACGGTTTCTCATGTGGTTTCCGCATCCCGGCGGGGGATTTTCGGGGGGAAGCACTGTGTAAAAACCAACTATCGGTTCAACAGAATACGGTTGTAGTACAGGCAAAGATTGCAAAAGAGGTGGCCCGAGGTCGGGTTGCGGGTCCATATGCGAACCCGCCTGTTCCTAATTTTGTTTGTTCACCATTGGGAGTAGTCCCCAAGAAGGACCCAGGTGAGTTTCGGTTAATACATAATTTGTCCGCTCCTAAGGGGCTTTCCGTGAATGATGCGATTGACCCGGGAGTTTGTTCGGTGCGGTATGCATCCTTTGATGAGGCCGTCGCCATGTTGAATCGCCTGGGGCCTGGAGCGCTGATGGCTAAATCTGATATCGAGTCAGCGTTCCGGTTACTCCCGGTACACCCACAAGATCAGCGTCTGTTAGGTTTTGTGTTCCAGGGACGCTATTACATGGATAAATGTATGCCAATGGGTTGCTCCATCTCTTGTGCATATTTTGAGAAATTCAGTAGTTTTTTGCAATGGGCATTCACAAGAGCCACGGGCTTTACACATGTTATGCATTATCTTTTTTTATTTTTTTTATTTTTGAAAACCTTTATTAAGAACAGAGCACACAGCTATTCAGCCTGACATCCTGCAGGCAAGGCAGCATGGGTAATAGGAGAGCAGTAGTGCAAAAAGATCCAAACATAATCGTTGAAGGTTAATTTTATGTTGAGATTAGGAACTTAACAAAGGAGCGCCCGAGGGTGCGAAAAGATGGCAATAGAGTCCAGTATGAGTCAGGGCGTCAGGGACGGGTAGGGGAGGAAAGGCAGGGAAGCGACCATCAAGGAGAGGATGTAGAATGGGAAGGAGGGGGGGGAGGACAACAGGAGAATGCAGTACATCAAAGCTCAGTTGGCGTTACAGGTCAGGGTGACACATGTTCGTCCAGAGAGACTGGTTCAGGTGGCAAACACACGTCCCCCCTATATGCGTTCCAGGCCCCCCACACTTTATTCCAGGTTCGAGGTCTCCCCCTTGCCACATAGACCGTCTTCTCCCGGAACATACACCAGTCCATATTGGCTTTCCATTGTACCACCAGGGGGGCCATGGACGCACCCCACTTCTGAGCAATATCCCGTTTGGCCACCATGTTCCCCAGGGTCACCCACCTAGTCTGCGCTGCGTTGTGGTCAGAAGGTTCCAATACATTCAGGAGGCACCTACGAGCTTCCGCGTGAGCAACCACACCAGTAACTTCATCCATGATTCGGTGCACCCTCCTCCAGTAGGAGGCTATTACGGGGCATTCCCAAAGGATGTGGAGGAAAGTGGCGAGGGCTCCGCAGCCTCTGCGGCAGAGTCCGTCAGGCGAGTACCCCATGCGTACCAATCGGGGACCCGTCATATACACCCGGTGCAAGATCTTGAACTGCACTAGGCGGAGACGAGAGGAGATTGCAACCTCCTTAGGGGAGGAAACTGCGTTCTGCCAATCCTCGTCATCAAGCTCCAGGCCATCCGCCACCCACTGGTCCCGCAAGCCAAGGAGAAGATCTGTACGCACGTTTATCAGTTTCTTATATGACAGGGAGATCGCGCTGTCCGGCATGTGCCCATCCAATATTCTATCCTCCAGAGGGGAGCTCTCAGGAATGTCGCCGTCCGGCGGTGTGGCCGAGAGCAGCGCATGTCTCAGTTGGGCGTAGCGGAAAAACTCCGCCGCACCCAGCTGGTATTCGGTTTGCAGCTGGGGGAAGGTCTTAATAGTGCCCCTGGAAAGCATGTCCTCAACTCTGCTGATACCGATGAGGTCCCATTTATCAAACCCCTTGGTGTGCCACAGTCTACCCAGGATGTCCGAATCAAAGAGGGGGGTGAATCTGGTCAGTCTACCTTGCCAACCCTGCGCCCTGGTAACCGCCCGCCAGATGTGGACCACCGTCCGTGTAGGACCTGACAGCCGCCGGTCGAAAGACCTCGAATACAGGGCCCGATAGTAATTGCCGTCACCCAGAAGCCATCTATCCATGGCGTAGCCGGGACTATCCACAGGACCGTAGAATCCGTGGTTGAGGGCAGCAAGTTGAGAGGACCAATAGTAGCGGCGCACATCAGGAAGAGCGATGCCGCCGTCATACCATGGAAGCGTGAGCTTATGGATGGCAACACGAGGTCGACCGTCCCAGAGAAGGGTTCGCAGGAGACCTTCAAGGTCTCGGAAATAGCGCGCCGGAACCGGATCTTGGGCGTTCTGCAAGGCGTACAAGAACCTGGGCAGGGACATCATCTTAAATAATGCCGCACGGCCAAGGAGGGAGAGCGGGAGCTTACGCCAGCTATCCACATCACGCTGCAGACGTTGGAGAGGAGGGAGCAAGTTGAGGTCGTACCGCATCTTGGGATTGCCGGAGATGTAAATGCCCAGGTACTTGAAGCCGTGGACGGCAATCTGAATATTGCAGCCCCTGGGGAGTCGTGAAGTATCTCCTTTAAGGACGTACAAGGACGACTTGGCCCAGTTTATAATCAGGCCAGAGTAACGTCCGAAGAGTCTGAGTACGTCACAGGCCACAATGAGGGACTTGCAGGGGGAAGTCAAGTAAAGCAAGATGTCATCCGCGTACAAGGAAACCCTGTCTTCAAAACCAGGGGCCCAAGTAATACCGTGTAAATCAGGATGCGTGCGCAGTAGGGCTGCGAGCGGTTCAAGGGCCAAGGCAAACAGTAGGGGCGACAGGGGACAACCCTGTCTGGTACCCCGATGTAAGGGGAATGACGTCGACAGGCGACCGTTAACCGTGACGTTAGCCATCGGCTCAGCGTATAGCAGCTTCACCCAGCTCACAAAGACCGGCCCAAAACCGAGTTTGGACAGCACTGCCCAGAGGTATGGCCACTCGAGAGAATCAAAGGCCATCGTGGCGTCGAGGGACGCAAGGATAGCTGGTTCTTCGAGGGTGTGGACTCTAGCCATTACACCGTGAAGGCGGCGCAGATTGAGGGCGGTATTACGATGGGGGATGAAGCCCGACTGGTCGGGGTGTACGAGATCGCCAATGACACCAATCAGTCGGTTGGCGAGCAGTTTGGCAAGGACCTTGGGTTCCACATTCAGGAGAGAGATAGGACGGTACGATCGGCAGACGTCTCGTGGTTTACCCTCCTTGTGGATGACCACAATAGTGGCCAACCTTTGGTCCAGGGGGAGACGGCCCTTCTCAAAGGACTCCAAGAACAGTTTCCGCAGATGCGGGGACACCGCATCCGGCCGAATTTTATATAGTTCGACCGGGATGCCGTTAGGACCCGAGGCCTTGCCGGTGCGCAATGAACGGATCGCCAAGGCAATCTCATCAGCGGTGATCTCTCTATCTAAATCCGCGCTTTCTTCCTCAGAAAGGCGGGGAAGTTCTATACACGAGAGGAAAGCCGACGAGTCCGCCTCAGAGAAGTCCGAATTGGACTCATAGACCCCCCGAAAGTAGCCAGCGAAGGATTCGACGATGGCACTCGGGTCTGTGAGGACCACACCGTCATCCCCCAAGAGTTCAGGCACCACTCGGCTGGCCATCTCCCTCCTGCCCAGCCAAGCCAGCAACTTCCCAGCTTTGTCACCTACGTCATAGATACGGCCCTGCTGTTCTTTAGCCAGAGTGAGTGCGGCATTCGTGGCAAGGTCATGGTATTCCGCTTGCTTCAATGAGAGGGTATGCAAAACCGAGGGGTCTGGCTCGGGTCCCAGCTGGGACTCGAGACTCAAGACCTCTTCCTCAATACTCAGCAAGTCGGCCTCCCTAGTCCGACGGGCCTCAGCAATGAGCGCCTGGGCCTCACCCCGGAGCACTGTCTTAAAGGCCTCCCACAAAGTAACGGCCGAACCAACCGAGCCCACGTTTTCGGCGAAGTAAAGGTCAATGGCTTTGGCCAGGAGGGAGCGGGTCTTGATGTTGCGAAAGTACCACGGGTTAATCGCCGCCGGTCGCTCCGACAAGGCCACGCCAAAATCAAAGGAGACCCACAACGGGGAGTGGTCAGAGATGCCCCGCGCTAAAAAGCGGGCCTCTGACACGGCCGATGCGTGCGATGCCAGTGTAAGGACATAGTCAATGCGGGAGAGACTCCCATGTGCACCCGAGAGAAAGGAAAAGTGACGGAGCGTCGGATGGAGAAGACGCCAGCCGTCCACCAGGCCCATGGACTCAAGAAAGGAGGGAAGCCACATCTGCGAGCTACGGAGGTCCCGAGACGGTTGGCGGTCAAGCGAACCAGAGCAAACCGAGTTAAAATCACCCCCCACTATTAACAGGCCAGCCGGCATAGACAAAATGGCACCACCAAGGTCCTGCAAGGTACTGGATTGCAGCCCCGGGGGGACATATACAGAGAACAACGAAAGGGAACGCCCTTCCCATCTACCCGCCACGGCAGAGTAGCGCCCCCTATCATCAATCATGGTGACATCTATCTCTAGGGGAAGGGACGCGCGCATAAGGATACCCGCCCCCCGGGATCCGGAAGAGAACCCTGAATGAGCCACCATTTTGTAGCCTTTACGATTCAAAGCTTTACACGAATTTCCCACCAAATGTGTCTCTTGAAGGAGGACAATATCAGGCATGTGTCGTTTGATCAATTGTATTACCACCCCTCTTTTGACTCGGTCACCCAACCCGTTAACATTCCAACTGAGAATTCTTAACTTCCTACCCCCCATCATCCCGCAGCCCGCCCCACCCAGTCCCAGAAGACACCGACCTCAAATACAGTTCAGGAGCATAAGTGACCCATTGCCAAATAGAGAAAAGAAAGAAAAAACCAACAAAAAGATAACTCGCCCCAACATACCCCCCACCCTGCACCCCTGCATCAGACTAAAAAGCCCTCCCAACCAGCAGTGTGCCTGTCGCCCCATTAACTAATCTACGAAAGACCCAGAGGAGTAAGGAATCTCCATGAACACGTCCCGCCACCCACCATGTAAGCAAAGGAGAGTCAGGTTGAGTTACGAATACCAGCTTCGGCAGTCATTCGAGGCGGGGGTGCCCCAAGCCCACCGCTTAGTCTCACTATTCTGCTCCACCAGAAGCACCTCCATCTCTATCTTCCTGTTCATCCCGTCGAGGAGAGACTGTGTCCAACCATTCACTGACGTTTTCAGGGAAGTCAAAGAAAAAGGCACGTCCCTTATGTTCAACACGAAGTTTAGCGGGGAACATCATCGAATATTTGTAACCCATTTCCCTGAGGCGCCTCTTCACTCCCGCATAGCTCTGACGTTGGCGCTGTACCGACCTAGTGAAGTCCGGATAGAAGTGCACCTCCGCAATCTGGTAATGGAGTGGCCCATGCGAGCTAGAAGCTTGCAGGACGACGTCCCGATCTCTAAAGTTGAGGAGGCGTGCCACAATCGGCCGTGGCGCCACCCCTGTCTTTGGCGGGCCACCCGGCACCCGGTGGGCACGTTCCACCGAGAAAAAGTTACTCAGTCCAGTGGGTGCCAAATGGGTTTTGATCAATTCCTCCACAAACAGGTCCGTCGCAGCCTCTTCGGATCCCTCCGGTACGCCAACTATGCGGACGTTCTGCCGCCTGGCTCGCCCTTCAAAGTCCTCCAGCCGCCTCGAGAGTAGGTCCGTGGTCATCGGCAGGTTGCGGACCTCGGTCTGCAGCTCGGATACATCGGAGGTTAGGCTGGAGGTCTTAATATCCAGCGCCTTCACACGCTCATTGGTCTTGCCCAAGTCGGCCCTTATGAGAGTAATGTCAACGGCCATTGAGTCGACCTTGTGATTTAGAGTTTCGTGCTGTTGTTGCATATCGGCCCGGAAACTCGTGATGGCACCCATGATGTCGCCGAGGGTGGGGTCCGACCCGTCCGGCGAGCTCGTCGAAGGGGGGCCCTTAGACACGGCCCCCGATGTAGGCGGTGACTTCAGGTGAACATAGGGCTCAATGCGATTCTGTTGCATTTGCGACTTGCCTCGGCCACCTTTGTTCGATGCCCTGTCCGAGTCGCCTCTGCCCGCCATGATGGGTTCGAGAGAACAAAGGCAAGGCGCCACTCAAGTCCGGGTCCACTGCCGACGGGCAGGCAAGGCCGAGGAGGCAAAACCAGGGTGTAGAAGGCTCTAGCTGGAAACACTATCACTTCGCCAGTGGGGACAGCAGGCGGCCGCTACGCATTGCAATCGTGCGAAGTGGCGAAGTCCGAAGGGACAATGGCACCGTCCCGGCGCGGAGTTCAGCTCGACGTATCTCTGCACTGGAACCACCGATTTGGAAGCTGAAGGCAGTCCCTGCCTCAGCAGACCACCAGCAATAAGGTTCCACCAACGTGGATCAGGATTTCGAACAGGATATTTGCGGTGGGTCGGACGGTCCACGGAGCTCCGAGCTTACGCGGCCATCTTGGTTGCCCGCGAAGCTCCTCCCGTTATGCATTATCTTGATGATTTTCTGTTTCTGGGAGCAGCCGGGGACACGGAATGTGCACAGGCCTTGAGGGAATTCTGTAATCTTATGGAGGAGTTTGGCGTGCCGCTGGCACCCGGTAAGACGGTAGGGCCATCTACTACACTCGAGTTTCTGGGAATTAAGCTCGATTCTGTGGAGGGGTGCTTCCGCTTGCCCAAAGAGAAGGTGATGAAATTCAGGGCCTCGCTAAAAACATGTCTCGGCGAAAGAAAAGTAACTCTCCATCAGTTACAACAGGCTGTGGGTCAGCTTAACTTTGCCTTGAGAGTCATACCGATGGCTCGCCCATTTTCCCGTTCTATCGCACAAGCCATGGTGGGCCTCAGAGAAGGGCACCACCGCACAAGACTGTCAACAGAGGTTCGCCAGGATATGCGCATATGGCTGGCATTTCTGGCGGATTTCAACGGTCGTGTGGTGTGGACCGATCCACCTGTTTCCTCGGAAGAACTGGGGTTGTGGACCGACTCGGCGGGAGTGTAGGTTTTGGCGCCATATTCGGCAATCAATGGTCGGCACGAACCTGGCCTGAGTGGTGGCACGATAATGGACTCACTGGTAATATTGGGTTCCTGGAGCTGTTCCCCATTCTGGTGGCCTTGGAAACTTGGCCAGAGGGGTTTCGTGATCGCTCTGTGGTGTTCTGGTCTGATAATATGACCGTGGTTGAGTGTATCAATAGTCAGGCAGCACGCTGCAAATGGATTTTGAGATTACTGAAGGAAATTGTCCTGCTATGTATGAGACTAAACGTCCACTTTAGGGCAAGACACGTGCCAGGGGTACTAAACCAGGCAGCTGATGCGCTCTCTCGTTCCCATATGCAGGCCTTCCGGGGTTTTCTGCCCTCAGCGGACGCGGTGGCGGCACCATTTCCCGAAGCTCTCTGGTCTCTCGGTGCCCCGGATTACAAAACCTCGTGGGAGAGAGTCTAGCACCCAGGACAAGGAAGGCATATGAAGGGGCGTTCCGTTCTTATTGGTCCTTTTTGGGTTCAGCTAGGGGGGAGCATTGGGGGCAGGAAGAGTATGTCCTGAAATTTCTGGTATTTTTACATCAGGCTGGCAAATCAGTGGCTACGGCCAATAGGCACCGGGCCGCCATTTCTTTCATGGCACGGGCTCATGGCATCCAGGACCCCACATCGTCCTTTCTGGTACAAAAGGCGCTGCGTGGGTGGCAACGCCTTGAGGGTCGCAGAGTGGATGAGAGGCACCCGATAGGTTTAGAAAGGTTGTCCCTGTTACTGTCCGTACTCCCGGCGACATGTTCATCTCAATCAGAGACGGTGCTATTCCGGGCCGCTTTTGCATTAGCATTCCATGGGGCTATGCGGGTAAGCGAACTGGTAGCGAGGAACAAGCAGGATACGGGGGGAGGTCTGTGTCGAGAGCACATTCAAATTAAGGGGGAGACAATGGTAGTCTCAATTGCCAGGTCCAAGACCGATCAGGGAGCGATCGGGAACAGTGTGGTAGTCCAGCGGATTCCGGGATCTCCCATGTGCCCGGTAACATGCGTTGAGGAGTATTTAGCGTAGAGGGCGGCATCATGGGGTGGAAGCTTGCTGAGGCACACCGACGCCACCCCACTGACTAGGTTTCAGTTTCAGCGGGTGCTAACAATGGCAATCGCAGCGGCGGGCTTGAACCCGGGCGATTTTGGGACCCATTCCTTCCGGATAGGGGCTGCTACAGAGGCTACAGCCAGGGGTCTGAGTGTGGAAAAAGTGAAACGGTTGGGGCGTTGGTCCTCGAATTGTTATAAAAGGTATGTGCGGCTGCACATGTTGTGAAGCTAATGTCATGCACTCACGCTTCTTGTTTTCTGTTTGGTTTACAGTTTCGCGAGCAGGCTTTGCGGGGTGGACTGTGCAGTTGACCCGACACCTGGGGACCAGCGGTCAAAGATCACCGGCTGAGGGAAGAGTGGTGTGGGTCATTGGCCACTCATACGTGAGGCGCGCCGCAGACGTATTCAAAGCAGGTGACATGATTCACATGGATGGGGAATACGGGTACAGGGTGACCTTCCACGGAAGGGGCGGGCTCTGTGTTGACCAGTTTCAAAGTTTTATGGAGGGACTGTTAGGGCGGACAAGGTCACCGCCATCTGTAATCATAGTGCATCTTGGGGGCAATGATTTGGTGACCATTGGTCGACGAGTACTTCTCGAGTTAATTTTATCCACAGTGAGTTGGTTGGCGAGAAGGGTTCCGGGGTGCACGATTGCATGGTCTCACATGATTCCTCGGAAGGTGTGGCGGGGGGCCTTCTCTGTGTCAGCTTTGAATCAGTCGGTAAAGAAAGTTAATAACAAACTGGGTAGGTTGTTTCGTACAGGAAAATTGCATTGTATTCCACATGGATGTATCCGGGGGGACCATATGTATCTGGAGGATGGGGTCCATTTGTCCCGGGACGGAAATGTCTTACTCATAGGAGACTTCGTAGCTTGGTGAAAGAGTTTGTGTAGCCATGACCTTTAGTAGGAGTTTTGTGGGGGGTCCGGATAGCCGGTCAACTATCCGGCCTGTGGCGGTAAGGTCATGATCGGTGAGCAGTAATTGGAAGATCCCTAGAGGTGGGGCGCCACCCATTATGGATGGGAGCGCCCGGGGGGAGGCGGCCATTGGCCCCTCACACGGGGAGGCGGTACCCTTCTAAGGATGGGACCGCCGAAAGGGAAGGCGGTCAAGACCCCTCCCTGGGGAAGGAGGGGCTACGGGTCCCCTCCTTGGAATTTCCCGGGGCCAGGACATCCGCGACGGCGGATGTGGTAAGCAGTGTGGGGTGGGAGAGGGGTCTACGCTACCTTCTAGACACCTCACACGAGTCCTCGGACGACCACCAAGATGGCGTCGAGTAAGTATGGGCCCCCGTTAAGACAAGGGAAATTGGAAGTTGGCACAGAGGTACAGTCCTCTGTGCGCCCGCCCCTCACAAGTAAGGGGGGGAGTCTGGTATTAGGGATCTGACACCGGTTACGACCTTGCCGTTGGCCCGTAATGTTAGGATGTACAATTTGAATTTTGAGAAATGCATTTACAGGATGTTTTAGAATCGGCTAGGAGAACCTTTCTATTAGAGATATGTTAAGGTTAGCCAATAAACATCGTAATGTATAAATGAAATTGTACATGATATGAAACTGTTATTTAATGTTTTTAATTTTGTTTCATATTTTAATAAATACGGCCGGGAGGGTAACTCCCTCCCGCCTTCCAAAAGCCCAAGAACTGTATCCGTCTTCCCATTCTTGGGGATTGTGTTGGGAGGGGGTGACGGGTATCCAGGCCATATGGAAAGGGGTGACCACTCGGTCCCCCCGAACGTATGGTCAGGTGCCCCGATCCCCCCGGGAAGCCATTTTGGGCGGGAGGCGTGTCACGGCTGGTATGCCCGAAGCGGCGTAGCCGGGGCGCGCCTTTTTCCCGCCCAAGAAGGGGCTGTCCTAGACACCTACACCGTTGGCCACGCCCTGTAGGCGGTCGGAGGAGGGTCCACGCCCCCCCGGAGAAGAATAAATGGAGCAGCAATCCAAGTAAGCATCCTCTTGTTCCTGTGCTTGGAAGCTGCACCTCCTCGTTGCACGTGAGCCCTTGACGGAACAAGAGCCAATTTCGACCCACCCACCAGCCCCTGATGACAGCGTTTGGGATTGCAATAAAGTCGATTGATGATGATATGAGCTCTTTTTTCAGGTTGTTTCTAATAAAGTGTGATGTCTCTTTCAGGTTGTTTTTTAATAAAGTTGGATGTTCTGATAAAGTTTATACTTGAAAAGCTAGTATAACTATATGTCGCTCGTAGTAGATTAAACAATGTCGTATTTATTTTGGTCGGGCGGTAAGGTCATGATCGGTGAGCAGTAATTGGAAGATCCCTAGAGGTGGGGCGCCACCCATTATGGATGGGAGCGCCCGGGGGGAGGCGGCCATTGGCCCCTCACACGGGGAGGCGGTACCCTTCTAAGGATGGGACCGCCGAAAGGGAAGGCGGTCAAGACCCCTCCCTGGGGAAGGAGGGGCTACGGGTCCCCTCCTTGGAATTTCCCGGGGCCAGGACATCCGCGACGGCGGATGTGGTAAGCAGTGTGGGGTGGGAGGGGGGTCTACGCTACCTTCTAGACACCTCACACGAGTCCTCGGACGACCACCAAGATGGCGTCGAGTAAGTATGGGCCCCCGTTAAGACAAGGGAAATTGGAAGTTGGCACAGAGGTACAGTCCTCTGTGCGCCCGCCCCTCACAAGTAAGGGGGGGAGTCTGGTATTAGGGATCTGACACCGGTTACGACCTTGCCGTTGGCCCGTAATGTTAGGATGTACAATTTGAATTTTGAGAAATGCATTTACAGGATGTTTTAGAATCGGCTAGGAGAACCTTTGTATTAGAGATATGTTAAGGTTAGCCAATAAACATAGTAATGTATAAATGAAATTGTACATGATATGAAACTGTTATTTAATGTTTTTAATTTTGTTTCATATTTTAATAAATACGGCCGGGAGGGTAACTCCCTCCCGCCTTCCAAAAGCCCAAGAACTGTATCCGTCTTCCCATTCTTGGGGATTGTGTCGGGAGGGGGTGACGGGTATCCAGGCCATATGGAAAGGGGCGACCACTCGGTCCCCCCGAACGTATGGTCGGGTGCCCCGATCCCCCCGGGAAGCCATTTTGGGCGGGAGGCGTGTCACGGCTGGTATGCCCGAAGCGGCGTAGCCGGGGCGCGCCTTTTTCCCGCCCAAGAAGGGGCTGTCCTAGACACCTACACCGTTGGCCACACCCTGTAGGCGGTCGGAGGAGGGTCCACGCCCCCCCCGGAGAAGAATAAATGGAGCAGCAATCCAAGGAAGCATCCTCTTGTTCCTGTGCTTGGAAGCTGCAACCCTTCGTTGCAAGTGAGCCCTTGACGGAATAAGAGCCAATTTTGAGAATTTAATTTTTTTGTTTCTTCTTTCAGCGAGTTCGAAGCTTCCTGACCTAGGACCTTGAGGATTATCCGTGGACGATGCCTGGCAAGAAGGTCGGAAAGAGGGTTGGGACCGACCAGATGCTTCGTATGCTGATGAAGGACATGGCGGACATGAAGAAGCAGATGGCGGCAATGAATGGTGCGGGTGGACCAAAGAGAGTCATCGGACCAGCATTGCCGGGAGTAGTCCCTAACGGGAGAGGTAGAAGGGCCAAGAAGGGGGTATCGGGTGGGGAGGCCCCGGTTCCCGAATCACCTCCAGCGAACCCGGTCACCCCGAGCGAGGCCCCAGTGCCGGTCCCGAACGCGGGGCAACCGATCCCTGTGGTGGTCACTCCTGTGAACGAGGAAGATATGCCTCCTGAGCTGGCTGCCCAGTTTGCGGCATGGTTGGGCAGAGAGAATGAGGGGGCCACGGCTGAAGAAGCCAGGTCGTTAATGAAGCAGTTGCGGCAATCGAAAGATGCTGCGAAGGCACCGTGTCCTCTTGTCTCCCCGCAGGCTCCCGTGGAACAACCAGTATCGGGCGTTGGTTCGGCAGCGACAACGGTCACAGCTACCGGTTCAGGTAAGGAGCCATTGCCGATGGCGGGGGAGGGATCGGTACCTTCAAGGAGGGAAAAGGTCGTTCAACATATCCCGATTGATGTGAAAGAAAGGATTTGGGCGGATAAATATGTGAACATGTTTTCCTTGTTGACCGATCACTATGAGATTGAGCATGTAAAAAACCAGAAAGAGTTTTTGCATCCTAGTGTATGGCGCGCAAAGATGGCGGGTTTCAGAGTAGATGAAACGATCGCCAATTGGGCCAGAGCGTTTGGAATGTTCACTGCAATTATGGGGGAACGTAGGCCCGAATTATTGGTGGAATTAGCCGTTTATCAGACACGTATCATGGAATTTTATGAATCATATGGGGGCAATCAATGGCGTTGTTATGATCACATATTTCGTAAGTCCAAGGAGCACGACTCATCCCTGACGTGGTATTGTTTCGACTCCATTTCCTGGCAAAAAATTGAAAGGTCGAGCATGGCGAAGTCGCCATCTTTAGGTGGAAACAGGGTTGAGCCTTCCCGCCATTCTTTGGGGGCGCCCTTTCGGGCGGGTACAAGCAGTGATCAGAACACAAAGAATAATGGCAACTCGGGTAAGAAAGGGGTCTGCTGGAGCTTTAACAGAGGCAAGTGTTCTAGGCCACAGGGGTCTTGCAGGTTCAGGCATGAGTGTGCAGGGTGCGGACAGTCTTCACACCCCGAGAGTTCATGCAGAGCCAAGAATGGCGATTCAGGGGGCAGAGGCGGCGCCAAACAGGTCTAATGACGGCCGAGGGGCGCTGCTACCTACTCCCATCGACATCATGGCAATGATCCCCTGGCTGAACGAATACCCTGATCATGTCTCCGCCGGGGTTTTGAGGGACGGTTTCTCATGTGGTTTCCGCATCCCGGCGGGGGATTTTCGGGGGGAAGCACTGTGTAAAAACCAACTATCGGTTCAACAGAATACGGTTGTAGTACAGGCAAAGATTGCAAAAGAGGTGGCCCGAGGTCGGGTTGCGGGTCCATATGCGAACCCGCCTGTTCCTAATTTTGTTTGTTCACCGTTGGGAGTAGTCCCCAAGAAGGACCCAGGTGAGTTTTGGTTAATACATAATTTGTCCGCTCCTAAGGGGCTTTCCGTGAATGATGCTATTGACCCGGGAGTTTGTTCGGTGCGGTATGCATCCTTTGGTGAGGCCGTCGCCATGTTGAATCGCCTGGGGCCCGGAGCGCTGATGGCTAAATCTGATATTGAGTCAGCGTTCCGGTTACTCCCGGTACACCCACAAGATCAGCGTCTGTTAGGTTTTGTGTTCCAGGGACGCTATTACATGGATAAATGTATGCCAATGGGTTGCTCCATCTCTTGTGCATATTTTGAGAAATTCAGTAGTTTTTTGCAATGGGCATTCACAAGAGCCACGGGCTTTACACATGTTATGCATTATCTTGATGATTTTCTGTTTCTGGGGGCAGCCGGGGACACGGAATGTGCACAGGCCTTGAGGGAATTCTGTAATCTTATGGAGGAGTTTGGCGTGCGGCTGGCACCCGGTAAGACGGTAGGGCCATCTACTACACTCGAGTTTCTGGGAATTGAGCTCGATTCTGTGGAGGGGTGCTTCCGCTTGCCCAAAGAGAAGGTGATGAAATTCAGGGCCTTGCTAAAAACATGTCTCCGCGAAAGAAAGTAACTCTCCATCAGTTACAACAGGCTGTGGGGGAAGGCAAGATGGCGATCGTGAGGACGCCCGTGTGAGCAGCGGCGTTAGTGGCCTCACCACTATCTTCACCAACTAACCTGCTATGGCATGCTAAAGATTCCAATCTCTCCGGCAATCAGCGCAGGCGGGAGTCGGGAATGCGGAGATGCGGAGAGATGTCCATCGAAGTCTCTACCGGGTTTGTTTAGCGGTCTGGCGTCCTGTAAGGAGAGGAGGAGCGTGCGACTTCCGCGAGAGCATTACCCGGAGCCCCTGTCACGGACCTCGGCTAGTTTCCAGCTTCAATTACCGGACACAGCGGATAACTGCAACAGAGCGTGGCGCTCTATCCGGTATGCAAAATATGCCGGTAAAGACAAAAGCGAAGCCGAAACCGAAGACCCGCGCTGTGACAGCCGCAGCAGTTCAAGGTCAGGAAGCAGATTTTACTGGCGAAAACACAGGACCTGCAATGGCTCAAAAAATCAATCCGGGAGGCATCACAAAGCAAAACATGAGCGCTCCCTCTTCTGCTCCAGATCGGGATCAAACAGATGTCTCAATGGTGCATTCTGGGAGTGGGAGTCCCAATCTAGCTACAACCCCGAAATTACATGGAATATTTAGAAAACCAAATAAAATCAACAAAGGTAAAGGGGAGCAAGAGACAATTTCTACCCCAGTTTCTACTCCAGTTAATAATGACTCTCTACTCTCTACAACTAGACCGGCTGACACAGCACAGCAGATTACTGAGGAATTGGTTCCATTGCCAGCTATTACTATCCAAGACGTAATGGGTACTACAGTGATAGTCAACCCGCATGTAGAAGCGGAATCATTGGACTCAGCAGGACAATTTTACTCGATGTCTGATTTATCAAGTGCACTGGAAGCCGGCGGCAGCTGTAATGAGGGTGGGGCAGAAGGAGGCGGTGAGTGGGAAGATGATGAGAGTGGAAAAAGTGTGTATAGTTCCCCTCAAGATTCTGACAATGATAACGATAAATCTCCAGAGAGACCTGAGTGGGGGGATGATGAACACACAGTTATCACAATACAAGGCATATCCACTGAGCTATCTCCTGCCCCTAATCCTGTGGTATTACCATCTGATATGCCTGAGACATCTGAAGTGACATTAGCTATGCTATATCAAGTTATGCTCCAGCATCATGAAGAGACCAGAACTGAGAACTTACGCACTCAAGGTGCAGTCCGCCGTCTCCAAAATAATCTTCGGCGTGTTGGGAAAACTTGTACGGAGACATCAGCAAGAGTGGTAGAAGCAGAAGCTCGGCTATCAGCAATTGAGGACTCAATGTCACATCAGAATAAGCAATTGTCATCACTAGAGGGGTTAAAAGAAGAGATCAATTGGAAGCTTGTTGACCTGGAAAATAGATCACGCAGGAATAACCTGCGAATTTTAGGTATTCCGGAGGCTAGCGAGGGGAATGATATCAGAAAATTTGTAGTGGAATTGTTTACTGAAGCCTTTCCGGAGCTCATACAATGGAAGTGGGATATAGAGCTTCAAAGGGCGCATCGATTCCCCTTCCAAAAACATCCTAGAAGTGGTCCCAATTCTAAACCCAGGGCTATCCTTATTTGTCTAAATAATTTTTTGGCAAGAGAAGCCCTTTATGATTTAGCCAGACCGGATAGAAAGCGCAAGGGGAAGGGTCATGAGTTCTTCGTCCGCCCCGACTATTGCCATTCCACTGTACAACTTAGATGGCAACTGCGACAACTAATCCCAACATTTCAAGCAAAGGGAGCACAGGTTTTTCTTCTTAATCCTGCAAAATTAAAGGTTATTTTTAAGGAGAAAACACATTTCTTAACTACAGAGGGAGCCGCTAAAGAGCTATTGGTATCAATGTGATTTAACATGATTTAATATGATCAAATTTAGCTCTCCCTAATGAAATACTCAACCAGCATAGAGTGCCATAGATAGCGACATTTAGTCATTTAGTCATTTGGTAAGATCACCCATGGCTATTTTTTTTTTCCTTTTTTTTTTTTTAAGACTTGTAGGCCTCTAGGCTCTCTAGTATATTAGCTAATGTTTTTTTCCTCTTGGCTTTTCTTTTTAGAAAGTGGGGATCTAGTACACTCTGATGGTTTGCTGAAGATAAGTGGTGAGATCCATGAAGCTGCATCTCACATTATCATCATGATGAGGGACTATGTAGTCCCTCTGCCTACACATGGGTGGGGGTGGGGATGGGGGAGGGGTGGGGTCAAGAGGGGGGGAATGGGAGGGAAAGGGTGCGAGTTTGATCAGGTGAAGAGCGAATCTCTTAAAAAGGAAGAAGAGACTATAACGTTTGATGTGATAATTGTTTTGAAGTTCAGTCTTAACTTTAAATGTTTTTGGAATTGTCAAGAAAATAATTGGTGCATTATAGCTTTTTCTGTTTTCTCCTGTTTTATGGTTCATCTTTTTGAAAGGATATGCTGGGTAAATTGAGGATCTGTTCATGGAATTTGTGTGGGCTAAATAACAAAAGGAAGAGGGGGATTTGTGCACAGATGATACAGGCTATGCGAATAGACCTGCTATGTATACAAGAATCACACTTGACCTGGAATGACCGGCATTGCTTTAGTGATCTAGGCATGCATCTACTGGATTGTACCCGTCAAGGAACCACTACAAAGGGTGTAGCTATACTTATGAGAAGAGGTTTGGGTTCTCTTAAGCGCAGTAAGGCTGATCCATGTGGCAGATGGATTATTCTAGAAATTAATATCCATAATAAAACCTATACCATTTGCTCAATATATGCGCCTAATATAGATGATCCCGAAAGTCTGAATTTTTTAAGTTTAGAGCTAGCTCAATGGCCATCTCCTCTGATATTCTGTGGTGATCTCAATATTCATTTACACAAGGGCCTGGATCACTATGGCAGTGCTGGTTATACGGGTTTAAAGAAAAAGACTTATAAAGCTTTAAAAGGCTTAATAGTAGAATATGGTCTGTTGGATGTAGCATTTGCCAAGAATCCTCAATCACCAGATTATACTTTTTTTTCTGCTCCTCATCAGAAGATGGTGAGGCTCGATTATTTTTTTATCGAAGCCTCCCTCATTGACAATGTCACATTTGAGATATTCCCCCGAGTAATATCGGATCATAACCCAATCATGATAGAGCTAACATCATATTCTACCATCAATGTAAGGCAGTGGTCATTTGATCGAAAGTTACTGGCGGATACAAAATATATAGAACACATGGGTAACTGGATTACGGAATTTTTTGAATTTAATAGGGGTACTGCCCCCCGAAAATTGTATGGGATACATTTAAAGCGGGTGTGAGAGGGGAGACTCTTTCATATTCAATAAATAAACAAAAAAGTATTCGGGATAAAATGGATCGGTTATACAAGCTAGTTAGCGATTGGGAACAGAAATTAATAAACGCTATAAAGAACAGCCAAAATATTGAACCCATAAAATCCTCACTAGCCATTCATAAAGCAAAGCTTTATGAAGTGTTTGCAGTTAAATTAGCAGAAGAATCTGCAGTCATGAGAGCACAGATATTTGAGCTCGGAGAGCAATCTGGCAAAATATTGGCAAAAAGAACAAGACAAAAGATGGCATCAACCTTTATTGGTGCAATTAAAGATGAGCTTGGCCTAACACACACTAAACCTGACGAAATCCTAGAGGTCTTTCGACAATTTTACCTCAAGCTATACACCCAAGACCATACTAGCGAAACAATGCTAAATTTCATTCAAAATGACAATGTGTCTAAACTTTCTATGGAGCAGTTTCAGTTTTTAGAACAGGAAATTACTTGGGAAGAGATAAATTCGGCGCTTCTATCCCTTGCTAGTGGAAAAGCCATGGGTCCAGATGGAATTCCATTAGAATTTTATCGGATGTTTAGAAATCTGATAAAACAAGATCTATCAACAACATTCATGACAGCACAGAAAGGAGAAACACCACCATCCTGGGCGGAATCGACCATTATGGCATTTATAAAGAAGGATAAACCTCCCTTAGATCCGGCTTCATATAGGCCAATTTCACTTATAAATGCAGATAGCAAGGTTTTTTCAAAAATCCTAGCAAGTCGGATATCTGTGATAATCTCAACTATAGTATCACGGTGGCAACATGGGTTTATACCCAAAAGGGATACTACTGATCATGTTCGGAGAGTAATCTCCTTGCTTGATCGGGCTGAAGGTACAAACACATCAATGGGAGTAATTCTTTTAGATGCCGAGAAGGCGTTTGATCGAGTGGCCTGGCCCTATCTATGGGAATTACTTGCATTTAAGGGGTTTGGTCCAAGTATGATTAGAGCATTGAAAGCTATGTATAATACTCCTATTTCATCCATCAAAATTGGAATAAATAAGTCGACCACCTTTCCAATTTGCCGGGGTACAAGGCAGGGGTGTCCTGCTTCTCCTTTGCTCTTTGCAATCTACATCGATGTTTTTTTAAACAAATTGAATCAAGAATATGATATTACACCGGTAGTAGCAGCAGATATACATTATAGAGCACTTGCATATGCTGACGATGTGGTGGTCCTTACTACAGATATAAGTAAAGCTATCCCAAGGATAGAAGACCTGGCTAGTCGTTTCGGCGCCTTTTCAGGGTATAAATTAAACATGGCTAAGACACAAATCTTATTTACAGGTGTAAATCCCCCAGCACATAACAACATAGTCTCAGTTGCAACATATCTGGGTATTAAAATCACATCGCCAGTCTCACAGATTCCAGAAATAAATATCTTACCCATGATAAAGGAATCTAACACTTTACTAGAGCGCATTAATCATCTACATCTTTCTTTATATGGTAGAAATAATGTTTTGAAGATGATGATTCTCCCTAAGTTTTTATATCTATTTCGTTGTATTCCTTTAGAATTCTCTACACTTATTTTTAAACAGCTGGAGAAAATGACAGGAAGATTCCTATGGGGGTATAAACGACCTCGTAGAGCCTTTCAAAAAATGATAATCTCAAAAGATAGGGGGGGCTGGGGTACACCATATTTCTTTTTTTATTACCTATCATCAGTACTGCAGTTCATTGCTCCCTTAATTGTCAGTGAAAAGGCTCCGATTTTAGACTCTCACTCTCCATCTATCTACGAACTGGTTCTAGGGACAGAGGCCAGGGGCTGCTTACTAAAACTTGTCGAGCCCAGCTATTACAAAAAAACAAAATTTAAAATTGTTAAAGCAGCTTTTAGGGCCTGGAAAGCTATCAAGAGAGTCTTTGACATTCCCAGAATCACGAGATACACCCCCTTGACCTCCTCTCATATTTTCCCATTTGTGGGTATGGATAGCACTGGGAGAAGATGGCATAACCTTGGCATTACCCAGCTCGGGGATCTCTTACAGAATAATAAACTTAAGTCATTTACTGAACTTCAAACAAAATATAAACTTACCAATGCTGATCATTTCAAATATTTACAATGGCATAGTTACTTTTGTACACTTTCAGATCGGGATCGAACGTCGTTACAACGAATTTTTTTGATCGACTCTTTGTATCAAAGGAGGAAAATTGGATACTTTTATAATCAGTTGATATCAAAACAACCAGATGATATTCTGTTTAGGCAAAACTTATGGGTGGAGAAATTAGGTATTAACTCAATTAAAATGGAAGAATCTATCTATTTGGCTAACTCCATCTTGCTGTCGGGTAGAAGCAGAACTCAACACTATATGGTGTTATATGATCTCTATTACTCACCAGCCAAAATTGCTAAATGGGGTTCCTCAGTGGGTGTCGCTTGTAGTAGATGTGGCTTACATGCAGCTGACTCTGTACATATGTTCTTTTCTTGCCCACATTTAAGTAGAATCTTATCAGAAATGCAACATTTTCTTTCTTTGTTATTTGGAATATCTGTAATACTCACGTCTGAACTTGTACTGATAGGAACTACTGACATAGCTATGACAGATGATCATAAAAAATTGTTATTTATTTCTGTTGGGATCTTTCGTTCCTGTGTAACGCAAGACTGGATAAGCTCAGACCCACCCTCTTTTGTTTCATGGCAAGCTTGCTTGCTGGCAAGATATATTATGGAGCGAGCAATATATAGGACAAAAGGCAGTAAAAGGAGGAAAATGGGAATTAAAATTTGGGAACCGATAGAGCAATGGATGGAGGGAGGAACTGGTTAAGAAGGCCAGTTTGTCAACGTTATTCATGAATAGTATTGTGTACTGCACATATAATCTTTGTTGTATATTTCAAGGATCTCTTTCTTATTGTTCTTTCTTTCATTATTATATTTTTTATCTTCTTTTCATGTTGTGAATATTATTTGCTTGTAAACCTGATCATCTCGCAATAAAACATTTAAAAAAAAAATAATAAAAATACAACAGGCTGTGGGTCAGCTTAACTTTGCCTTGAGAGTCATACCGATGGCTCGCCCATTTTCCCGTTCTATCGCACAAGCCATGGTGGGCCTCAGAGAAGGGCACCACCGCACAAGACTGTCAACAGAGGTTCGCCAGGATATGCGCATATGGCTGGCATTTCTGGCGGATTTCAACGGTCGTGTGGTGTGGACCGATCCACCTGTTTCCTCGGAAGAACTGGGGTTGTGGACCGACTCGGCGGGGAGTGTAGGTTTTGGCGCCATATTCGGCAATCAATGGTCGGCACGAACCTGGCCTGAGTGGTGGCACGATAATGGACTCACTGATAATATTGGGTTCCTGGAGCTGTTCCCCATTCTGGTGGCCTTGGAAACTTGGCCAGAGGGGTTTCGTGATCGCTCTGTGGTGTTCTGGTCTGATAATATGACCGTGGTTGAGTGTATCAATAGTCAGGCAGCACGCTGCAAATGGATTTTGAGATTACTGAAGGAAATTGTCCTGCTATGTATGAGACTAAACGTCCACTTTAGGGCAAGACACGTGCCAGGGGTACTAAACCAGGCAGCTGATGCGCTCTCTCGTTCCCATATGCAGGCCTTCCGGGGTTTTCTGCCCTCAGCGGACGCGGTGGCGGCACCATTTCCCGAAGCTCTCTGGTCTCTCGGTGCCCCGGATTACAAAACCTCGTGGGAGAGAGTCTAGCACCCAGGACAAGGACGGCATATGAAGGGGCGTTCCGTTCTTATTGGTCCTTTTTGGGTTCAGCTAGGGGGAGCATTGGGGGCAGGAAGAGTATGTCCTGAAATTTCTGGTATTTTTACATCAGGCTGGCAAATCAGTGGCTACCGCCAATAGGCACCGGGCCGCCATTTCTTTCATGGCACGGGCTCATGGCATCCAGGACCCCACATCGTCCTTTCTGGTACAAAAGGCGCTGCGTGGGTGGCAACGCCTTGAGGGTCGCAGAGTGGATGAGAGGCACCCGATAGGTTTAGAAAGGTTGTCCCTGTTACTGTCCGTACTACCGGCGACATGTTCATCTCAATCAGAGACGGTGCTATTCCGGGCCGCTTTTGCATTAGCATTCCATGGGGCTATGCGGGTAAGCGAACTAGTAGCGAGGAACAAGCAGGATACGGGGGGGAGGTCTGTGTCGAGAGCACATTCAAATTAAGGGGGAGACAATGGTAGTCTCAATTGCCAGGTCCAAGACCGATCAGGGAGCGATCGGGGACAGTGTGGTAGTCCAGCGGATTCCGGGATCTCCCATGTGCCCGGTAACATGCGTTGAGGAGTATTTAGCGCAGAGGGCGGCATCATGGGGGGGAAGCTTGCTGAGGCACACCGACGCCACCCCACTGACTAGGTTTCAGTTTCAGCGGGTGCTAACAATGGCAATCGCAGCGGCGGGCTTGAACCCGGGCGATTTTGGGACCCATTCCTTCCGGATAGGGGCTGCTACAGAGGCTACAGCCAGGGGTCTGAGTGTGGAAAAAGTGAAACGGTTGGGGCGTTGGTCCTCGAATTGTTATAAAAGGTATGTGCAGTTGCACATGTTGTGAAGCTAATGTCATGCACTCACGCTTCTTGTTTTCTGTTTGGTTTACAGTTTCGCGAGCAGGCTTTGCGGGGCGGACTGTGCAGTTGACCCGACACCTGGGGACCAGCGGTCAAAGATCACCGGCTGAGGGAAGAGTGGTGTGGGTCGTTGGCCACTCATACGTGAGGCGCGCCGCAGACGTATTCAAAGCAGGTGACATGATTCACATGGCTGGGGAATACGGGTACAGGGTGACCTTCCACGGAAGGGGCGGGCTCTGTATTGACCAGTTTCAAAGTTTTATGGAGGGACTGTTAGGGCGGACAAGGTCACCGCCATCTGTAATCATAGTGCATCTTGGGGGCAAAGATTTGGTGACCATTGGTCGACGAGTACTTCTCCAGTTAATTTTATCCACAGTGAGTTGGTTGGCGAGAAGGGTTCCGGGGTGCACGATTGCATGGTCACACATGATTCCTCGAAAGGTGTGGCGGGGGGCCTTCTCTGTGTCGGCTTTGAATCAGTCGGTAAAGAAAGTTAATAACAAACTGGGTAGGTTGTTTCGTACAGGAAAATTGCATTGTATTCCACATGGATGTATCCGGGGGGACCATATGTATCTGGAGGATGGGGTCCATTTGTCCCGGGAGGGAAATGTCTTACTCATAGGAGACTTCGTAGCTTGGTGAAAGAGTTTGTGTAGCCATGACCTTTAGTAGGAGTTTTGTGGGGGGTCCGGATAGCCGGTCAACTATCCGGCCTGTGGCGGTAAGGTCATGATCGGTGAGCAGTAATTGGAAGATCCCTAGAGGTGGGGCGCCACCCATTATGGATGGGAGCGCCCGGGGGGAGGCGGCCATTGGCCCCTCACACGGGGAGGCGGTACCCTTCTAAGGATGGGACCGCCGAAAGGGAAGGCGGTCAAGACCCCTCCCTGGGGAAGGAGGGGCTAAGGGTCCCCTCCTTGGAATTTCCCGGGGCCAGGACATCCGCGACGGCGGATGTGGTAAGGAGGGTGGGGTGGGAGGGGGGTCTACGCTACCTTCTAGACACCTCACACGAGTCCTCGGACGACCACCAAGATGGCGTCGAGTAAGTATGGGCCCCCGTTAAGACAAGGGAAATTGGAAGTTGGCACAGAGGTACAGTCCTCTGTGCGCCCGCCCCTCACAAGTAAGCGGGGGAGTCTGGTATTAGGGATCTGACACCGGTTACGACCTTGCCGTTGGCCCGTAATGTTAGGATGTACAATTTGAATTTTGAGAAATGCATTTACAGGATGTTTTAGAATCGGCTAGGAGAACCTTTGTATTAGAGATATGCTAAGGTTAGCCAATAAACATCGTAATGTATAAATGAAATTGTACATGATATGAAACTGTTATTTAATGTTTTTAATTTTGTTTCATATTTTAATAAATACGGCCGGGAGGGTAACTCCCTCCCGCCTTCCAAAAGCCCAAGAACTGTATCCGTCTTCCCATTCTTGGGGATTGTGTTGGGAGGGGGTGACGGGTATCCAGGCCATATAGTTTAGTGGCGTTAAATCTTCAAATGTATATTGGAGTGGCATATACTGGAGTACAGTACAATAGGGTGTTGTACAATCGAAGAGGGTTAATTATCGAGGCGTAGAGTCTAGTAATATACAGTGAAGTATTGGTTAATGCAGTGGCCAGGAATGTAGCCTTGTATAGTGTAATAGCATAGAGTGGGTTGTAGTACAGTACAGTGGCATATACTGCACTTCAGTACAATAGAGTGTTACAGAGTAGAATAGAATACACTGGAATAGCCTATACTCCAGTACTGTACTATGAAGTAAGGCATAGTCAAATAGCATATAATGGGATAGCGTGAACTAGAGTTGTGTACAGTGAGTAGTGTCCAAGTACGAGCAGTACAGTGTAGTGGTGTCCAGAAACTTTCATACACTGAAGTGTAATAGAATATAGTGTTGTAGACTGGAGTGGTGTTTAGTGGAGTTTGGTGGTGTAGAGTGGACTAACGTACAGTAGATTACTGCACAATATAGTTACACATACAGGAGTGTCATAAAGTGGAGTAAGAAACTTTAAATCATGTGCAGTGTAGTGCCATAAAGTTAATTGTTATACAGTGGAGTGGCATAACGTGAAGTGTGTAAATTGAAGAAAGCATAGCCTTCAAGCTTGTGAAAGATGTTCTGGTTGTATTTGTGAATAGTGTAAGTAATGTTAAAGATATACATTAAGTAAAGCATACTTACATACTGTGCTATGGTGTGTCGTACTAAGTTTACAGTATACCCTGGTGCATGGTGTTCACAACTGGGTAAGTAATTGGTTCATGACTGTGTTTACCAAAGGTAAAAATCAGCTCTAAAGTTTTCATCCTAAATTTCCATTATTGTGGGGTCAGCATTTTGCTGACTTATGGGTTAGGGTGTGACATATAATTAAGCATTACATTTTATTGTTATTAACAACCTATTACCACTTTATTTCAGTGGCAATAGGTTACCTTTTTAGTTTATAAATGTGAAGATATTGTTAACCTGTGTAATTTTTTAGATTTTTTCCCTTAATAATCTCAGCACAATTAAGCATACTTGTTTCACCCATTTCACTTCGGAAGAAGTAATTATTTTCCATGGTTTAGTCAAGGGGGTTTAAAGAAAAAAGGGGTGGTCCCAAAACATACTTAATTGCAATGTATTTCACATACACTTTTGTATTTTCCATTCTGTGAAAACCATCAGTCACATTTTGTAACAATGTGGCAGGATTACATACCATAGTACCCACATAATTATTTTGTATAGTTTAGTTAAGAAATGTAAATAGTTTCCAGGTTTTAAGGTATTTAAAGTTAGTGAAATCTGTTATTTGCATTATTTTAGCGAAATATGGATGTATTTTGCCATAGTACAACAGTACATGGTGATTTTATGTCATTAGCTCATTGTCTAATCATTGGCTTTAGAATAGTTAAATGCAACTATATGGTTTTTAGGTACAATTTGTCTGTTTTCTGTTTTATGCCTTCCGATGTAGGTAAGTATTAGGTGTGGTATTTTTGCCCTGACTATTAGAAGTTTAGTAAAGTGGTTATAGGTTAATTATACAATTTATAATTTTGCCTATGTATATTTTTTCAAATATGCAGAGTATGGTAGTATGGTGGTGTCCCAAAAACATCATTCAGCTAATGACTTGTGATTACTCTATACCTAAAGATTACCATGGTACTACTGCGGCAACAGGTATAAATATATTTCAAACACATACAAAATACTGATCCCACTTACCTGCAGTAACCCAAAGAATCATCTGTGAATATAATCCTTCCACTGCAACTGGCAGTTTTCACGCTTCGCAAAATACAACAGTCTATGTAAAATGCATGAGATTTTACACCCATTTGGGACCCTCAATTTTCTTCACACCCTCTTGACAAAATGCCATTAAACTTTCCGCACTCCAAGAAAACAATGTGGGCAGTCAGTCTGCAAAGTTTTGTGAATATCCGTCAAATGTTTGCAAAGATATAAATGGACAAAAATCCCCAAAATCCTTATCTCTGGTCACACTAACTATGACTACAGAGTGGCTACTGCCACTCTGCAATCTATATTTGATATCAAACACCCACTCACAAAAAATAACACACAGAGACACAGCCACTCACATAATATATGTTTAAAGTAACATCACTCATTAGTAGTACACCTTTGTAGTAGCTTAGTATATTTGTTTAACACTCATAAACTAATAGAAAACACTTACAGTCTGTGGATGATGTCATCAGTGATGTCATTTGAAATGTCATCAGTGATGTTATCAGTAATGTCTCTGACCATGTCATGAATGATGTAATATACGAGGTCATAAGCAGTGCATTGCAGCAGAGTAAGTTATAGTAAGCTCAGGTAACTATAACTGCTGAGTGTCTATGGTTTTGTGTGAAAATAATTCAAATCTCACAATAATGTCGTTGTAACCTTTGTTTTTTTCAGTGAATTTCAAAGTTTCTTTATATTTTATTTCCTATCTATAATGTCTGTGTAACCTTTGGGTATTTCAGTGAATTTCTACATTTTTATATGTTATTTGCTAATTATAACATCCCTGTAACCTTTGTTTTTTTCAGTGCATTCATATTCTATTTGCTAACTATAACATCACTGTATCCTAGGCACACTTACTGAGGTAGGACTGGAAATCCTAATGAAGAATACCTTTTCTCAATTAATGGCACTTTTCCCTCAGACTGCCTTGGTGTTCTCCAACATATGCCAAAGGCAGAAATTGAAGTGATCAAACTAATTCTGTCCACTGATAGACACAGCCAGGAAACATGTAAATCAAACTGTTTCTGCATTACTCAGAGACCATAACATGGTCTCTATCTACAACAACAACTTGCACATTGACATAGATGGTATCTATAGAAGTGATGGCGTTCACTTCACAGAGAACGGCAACCCGTTGTTCCTCAACAACTTGAAAGTCTGTATCCTGTTTTATGTGTAGTTATCATCTACACAAATAAACACAAAGGCTCTTCTCAGAGCCATCCTATTTCCCAAACACTGGTTCATTTTCAAATTCCTTTTTAAAAGTTATCTTTCAACTTTGCAAATATGTTGCAAATTGACATAACAAATGGAGACACTCAATAGACACCACCACATTTAAAAATCACAACTACATACGTTAATCTGTGCATCTGACTGGGTGCATAAGTGTCTGAATTAGTCTGTGAGTGGATTCATGAGTCTCTGAGTAGGTTTCTGAGTAGGTATGAGAGTGAGTGCATGAGTCTATCCGTAGGTCTGTAGGTGGGTGTATGCCTGTCTGTGTGAGTCTGTGAGTGAATTCATGACTCTCTGAGTGGGTCTGTGAGCGAGTACATGAGTCTCTGAGTAGGTTTGTGAGTAAGTGCATACGTTTATGAAAGGGTCAGTGAGTGGGTGCTTAAATGTTTTAGTGGGGCCTCTGTGAGTCTCTGAGTTGCTCTGTGAGTGAGGGTATGAGTCTCACAGTGGGTCCAGGAGTGGGTATGTGAGTATCTCAGTGGGTTAGTAAATGAATGCATGAGTCTCTGAGTGGGTCTATGAGTGAGTCATGAGTCTCCCAGTGGGTGTTTGAGTGGGTGCATGAGTGTCTGTGAGAGAGTACATGATCCAATGGGTGTGTGAGTGGGTGTGTGAGTATCTGAGTGGGTCTTGGA
The DNA here is from genome assembly GCF_964263255.1 of Lissotriton vulgaris. Taxonomy (NCBI): domain Eukaryota; kingdom Metazoa; phylum Chordata; class Amphibia; order Caudata; family Salamandridae; genus Lissotriton; species Lissotriton vulgaris. The sequence continues at coordinate 396,208,980 of NC_141696.1, read as the reverse complement.
TTGAGTGCATGTGTCTATGATTGGGTCTGTGGGAGAGTGCATGAGTGGGTCTATGAGTGAGTGCATGAGTCTGAGTGGGTGTGTGAGTGGATGCATGAGTGTCTGAGTAGGTTTGTGAGTGTATGAAGCTCTGAGTGGGTTTGTGGGTGAAAAAATGAGTCTCTTAGTGGGTATGTGAGTGAGTGCATAAGTACTAGAGTAGGTTTGTAAGTGAGTGCATGAGTCTCTCAGTGGGTTTATGAATGGGTATAGGAGTGTCAGAGTGGGTCCATTAGTGGGTGTATAAGTGTCAGAGGGGATCTGTGAGTGACTGCATGAGTCTCTGGGAGGGTGTATGAGTGTGTGAGTCTCTCAAAGGGTCTGTGAGAGAGTTATGAGTCTGTGGATGGGTCTGAGAATAGGTGCATTACTATCTGAGTAGGTCTGGGAAAGGTATATGAGTGCGTATGAAGGTCCATGAGTGAGGGCATGAGTCTCTCAGTGGGTGTGTGAGTGGGTGCATGAATGTCTGAGTGGGTCTCTGCATGAGTGCATGCGTCTCTGAGTGGGTCTGAGAGTAGGTGTTTGACTGTCTGAGTAGATCTGTGAAAGGGTACATGAGTATCTAAGTAGGTCTGTGAGTGGGTGCATGAGTCTCTGAGTGGGTCTGTGAGTGCATGAGTCTTTTACTGAGTATGTGAGTAGGTACGTCCGTTGCTGAGTGGGTCACTGTGTCAGTGCATGAGTCTCGGAGTAGGTCTGTGCATGAGTCTCAGAGTGGGTTTGTGCATGAATAGATGAGTGAGTAGGTCTGTGAGTGACGGCATGAGTCTCTGAGTGGGTGCGTGGATGAGTGCTTGAGTCTCTAAAATGGTCAATTAGTGGGTGCATGGTATCTCAGTGGGCCTGTGCATGAGTGTGAGAGTCTCTGAGTGGGCCTGTGAGTGACTACATTAGACTCTGATTGGGTTAATGAGTGTGAGTGTGACTCTCTCAGTGGGTCTGTGAGTGAGTCTCTGAGTTGGTCTGAGAGCGGGTGCATGACTTTTCTGAATGTGTCTGTGAAAGGGTACATGAGTATCTAATTTGATCTGTGAGTGAGTGCATGAGTCTCTAAATGGGTCTGTGAGTGACTGCATAAGTCTCGGTAGGTGTGTGAGTGTCAGTGGGTCTCTGTGTGAGTTCATGAGTCTCAACAGTGGGTCTGTGCATGAGTACATGAATCTCTGAGTGAGTCTGTGAGTTACTGCATGAGTCTCTCAGTGGGTATCTGAGTGGGTACATCAGTGGCTGAGTGGGTCTCTGCATGAATACACAAGTGAGTGGGTCTGTGAGTGACTGCATGAGTCTCTAAGTGGGTGTGTGAGTGAGTGCATACATCTCTCAGTGGGTCAATGTGTGTTTGCATGAGTATCTGATTAGGCCTGTGCATGTGTGGTTAAGTCTCTAAGTGAGTCTGTGTGTGACTGCATCAATCTTTGAGTGGGTGAATGAGTGAGTGTGTGACTCTCCAAGTGGGTCTGTGAGGGAGTCATAAGTCTCTGAGTGGGTCTGAGAGTAGGCACATGACTGTCTTAGTGGGTCTGTGAAAGGGTGCATGAGTATCTAAGTAGATCTGTGAGTGAGTGCATGAGTCTCTGATTAGGTCTGTGAATGAGTAATTGAGTCTCTCAGTGGATATGTGAGTTGGTGCGTGAGTGTCGGCATGGCTCTCTGCATGAGAGCATCAGTCTCACAGTAGATCTGTGCATGAGTTTCACAGTAGGTCTGTGAGTGACTGAATGAGTCTCTGAATGGATGTGTGAGTGAATGCTTGAGTCTCTCAGTGAGTTTGAGAGTGGGTGCATGACTATCTGAGTGGGTCTGGAAAGGGTGCATGAGTGTCAAAGTAGGTCTTTGAGTAAGTGCATGGGTTTCTCAGTGAGTATGTCAATGGTTGTGTGAGTGTCTGAGTGGTTCTATGAGTGAGTGCATGGGTCTCTCAGTGGGTATGTGAGTGGGTGCATGAGTATCAGAGTGGGTCTGTGAATGGGTGTGTGAGTAGGTGTGTGTATGTCTATATAGGTCTGGGTGAAAATACATGACTGTCTGAGTAGGTCTGTGAGTGGGTGAGTGAGTGTCTGACGTGGTCTGTGAATGGGTTCTTGAGTGTCTGAGTGTGACTGTGAGTGAGTGCATGGGTGTATGATATATAATATGTTAGGACACAAGTGGTGCATTGCAGAAGTATAAGGTATAGTTAGCTCAGGTAACTATAACTGCTGAATTTCAGTAGTTTTGGATGAGTGAAATCTGAGTCTAACTATAACCTCCCTCTAACCTGTGTTTTTTTTCAGTGAATTTCTGTGTTTTTTTAAATCTTATTTCCTAACTATAATGTCCCGGTAACCTTTTTTTCAGTGAATTTTTAAAGGTTTTTCCAATGTTATTCGCTAGCTATAACGTACCTGTAACATTTGTTTTTTTTTAAATGAATTTATATGATGTTAAATCGAACTATAATGAACCCTAATACCTTTGGAGTTTTTACAAACATTTCAAAGGTTTTTTAATTGTATTTCCTAACTCTAACCTGTAGCCTATGAGAGTGGGTATGTGAGTGGCAGTATAGGTCAGTGAGTTGGTGTGTGAGTGGCTGTATGGGTCTGTGAGTGGGTGTGTGAGTGGCTGTATGGATAGGTGAGTGGGATTGAGTGGTTTTGTTTGTATATGAGTGGGTGTGTGGCTGTATGGGAGGGTGAGGGAGTGTGTGTGTGACAGATTGGGTCTGTGAGTAGATGTGAGAGTGACAGAATGGGTAGGTGAATGGGTGTCTGAAAGCCTGCATGGGTGAATCTGTAGAAGTGTTAGTGACTACATCAGAACGGAACCTCACCTGCCCCTTCAGACAACGAGTCCACAGCTTTGCACAAAACATCTACCCAATTTGAGTACTTTCAACTGGTTAATTAGTAAGTACTACCTTATGGGATAAATATCTACTGAATACTTTACACTGCAGCTGCAGGTCCACGGGGAAATGTATCCAGTGATCTTGTGTGCGTTTTAGCAATGTGATTGTGTCTCATGTGTCTTAATACAGAAATCTGTTTTAACAAGAATTCTTGTAAAGAGAAGACAACAAGACTACAAGGAGGTAAATCTCCAATAAACAAGGGTGTTTCCTCTTAACTAAATGAAGTAAGTGCTTATTTATATGGTGGCCATGTCTTGATATTTCTCATCATCAAGAACGCATCACCAAAATTGGTGGAGAATGTGCTGGAGGCTTTTTGGTAAGCTGTCCATCACACTGACAAAAGGTGGGAAGACCAATTCAGACTACTAAGGTGAATGGGGTGTGCCAAACTGGCAGAGCTTCCGGTGATTTTGCAAATGTGTATACTCATTTAAAGGAAGAACCATGGACTCTGCTCTCACCAGGTAAGGACAAGAAAGAACCCACTCGTCACAGTCATGAGTAGACCTCCCAAGACATACAGCGTAGGGGTTTTGCACTGACGAGGAGAGGAGACGGCGAGGAGGAGGAGAACAGCCGAGACATAGAGCAGAACATACCAGGTAAGCCAAGCCGGTGACAGTCTGGGGGTCAGGAACCCTCCAGTTTTTAGACAACTCTGTGGAATTCCAGGTTGTGGCACTCCGCCAACTCCACCCACCCTTAGTAAATGCCAGGTGTTTATTCTACACTGTAGCTGCATAATGGTACATGAGGAAATGTCTCCAGTGACCTTTTATGGGTTTTGGCAATGTTATTGTTCCTTGTGTGTCTTCATGCAGAATTCTGTGCTAACTTGAATCTTGCTCTAGAGAAGGTAACATGACTACAAAGAGGTGAATCTTCACCAAACAAAGCTTCTTCCTCCTTACTATATGAAGCAAGTTCTTTTTTGTTTGGATATGTTCTGATTTTCTTTTGCATCAAGAACACAGCATAATTTTCCCCGGCATCAGGAAACAGATGTGACCAGAAGGCTTTTCTTATATTTTTGAATTTTTTTATATTCGCAAATTCATTGCCAAAAGTTTCACTATGTATATTCCAGTATCGCAAATATTCGCAAAAACATCGCGATTTTTAGAAAATATTAGTAACATATATGCACGTATGGAAATTCAAGTTTTAGGTCAGTAGATCACTAAAATAACAGGTACAGTGAGATTTTCATAAGTAATTTAATAGCTCAACACTGTTTTATTCTATTTCCTTTGTTTGCGACTACATCAGCATTTGCTAAGACAATGGCATTCACAAGTATCACATGACTCTGAAATAAAGATATTTCATTGGGCATAACAATTTTATTATTCTAGAAAGGAAGTCCCTAACCAGTTTTCTTCTTTCATGCTTGCAGTGCTCAGATTGCAAGTATTTCTTGCAACACCTAACAATTCCAATATTAGGATATTATTGTTTACTTTTTGCAAAACAATAATAAAAATATAAAAATAAAATGGCATCTGGTGGCAGTGGAGAACAGGAGGCACATCCTGAGGATCACAACTAATCTGACGAGGAACCCCCAGTGAAGCGACAGTCCATCGCCTAGGAATTATTTTACAATTGCCTCTGGGGAAAAGAACACAGTGGCGAAGCATGTGAAAGTGCACATTATGCAAGAAGACCCTGTCCAGAGATACATCACAAAAATACTCCAGTGGCACAAGTGTCTTGACTCGTCTGAAAACATAGCAAAAAAGGAGTATGCAGTTCCTATAGGAGAGGGATGAAAATGCCGGAGACTGGGATGGTCAACACCCCTGCTCTAATGTAGAGTTAGTGTGTCTCCCAATATAGGCATGGGGTCCTCACACACCCAGTTAGGTGTCATGCTTCATCATAGGGCTTTCTTCTCATCAGGCCGGCGCTAGAATGCCTGATGTGTACCCTATGAGGGGATCTTTGGCGGAGATCTTTTTCCCAAGCCGTATAGGTGAAGTGCAGGTGAGGGGCCTCCAAAACCAAAGGTAAAAGCATGCCACATACACATGCATGAGTGGTTAGTGCAACACAGATGGTGTTTGGCCGGACACACATAAAAAGCAAAGTTGTGGCAAATGTGCCACACAGCAAACACTCACATGTCAATGGTGGTAACCAACCACCGTAAATAATGTCATGCTAAAACTCACCCGACTTGGGTTCGAATCACACCTCATCGATTAGCAGGCAGAATAATTATCGTTACTAAAGAGTTAACGTCATTCTAGTTGAGAAGAAAAGGGAAATAAAAAGCCTGGGTACGTGAACAAAAATCGAGCAGCCAGCATGGGGCGTATTACCAAGGCTGTGTGATATTAGGTCGTTATCACCCAGGAGTAGGACAGAGTTCTTTTACTTACAGTTCCTACAGAAACAGGTACCAGGAACCTACCCCTCATTCCATCTGGTCGGGGGAAACAGGGTAGATGTGTCCGGTGGGCTTAAGTGACTTGTGGCCGACTGGAGAAGCAGTGGAGCCGGCATAGCTCTGGGAACATGTGAGCATATGTGCGCTAGCATGTACAGTGAGAAACGGGATAGGAAAATGATGATGTCATCTTGGAAGGTGGCGGTTCTCACAGCCATACCATAGTTTGGTGGCTAGAGGTGTTAAGTCTGGTCACAAATGGTGCAGCTACAAAATGTAAGAGCACAGGGCAATAGAAAAACCTTATGCCACGCTTACACTTGGGTAGTCTGTAATGTCGGTGCAGTGGGCATTGCATGGTGGATACAGTTAAACCATGCCCAGCGACAGGTAATCCAGCTACATAATGGAGGAGAAGGAGGGTGAAAGGCTGAACCTAATGCTAACATGTTACAGGGTGATCTGTAAAATCCAGGTCAAGGGACAGTGTGGTAACAAGGGGGCACACCGGATACAGAATGCACATGCCCAGTTGTGGAGAAACCCACTTTCATGATCTCATATTTGACTTTCATCTGAAGCCAGGGTAAAATTGTGACTCCCTCATAATGATAAGGATAGTACCCCATAGGCATACTGGGGATATGCATACTGTTGGTGACATAGCTTGTGGGGAGCAATGTGGGGGGCAGGAGGAGTCTAGTTAATGACTTCACCCCACTAGATATTTTTATTGAGTCCTTGGCTGTCACAGGACGGTCTGAAGATCCAACATTGCTCCCTCCTAAAGAGTCCCTGTTTATAAAGGTTGGGTGGGCCTCAAAGATAGTCCATCTCAAACTGCCTGGTGGGTGTCCTTTCTCAGTAAAGTGTTAGCAGAGTATGGTTTGTAGTCTATTGCAGTGGATTGTGCTGCGATATTCCATAATCCTGACCTTAGCTGGCCTTGTAGTCATGCCAACATAACGCACTTTGCATGGGCAGGTGAATGTGTAAATACAGTTGCTGGTGTAGCAGTTAATGTGTGCCTTTTGGACCCACTTGAAGTTGGTCGATAGCTAGAGTTCCCTAGTCCTCTCAGTGAGAGGGCATGGGGCGCATGAGCCACGTGGTGAGTGGCCTGTGACAGGAGGTAGACCCCATAAGAATGGTTAGTTATTGTTGCTTGGGCCAGAGGGGGGACATGTGAGGAAAAGGAGGTCCTTCAGGTTGCTAGTACATTTAAATACAAACCTGGGTTTTGCCAGTGTCAGGTTTCCTGTCTGTAGGATGCCCCAGTTCTTCCTGATTATTTGCTTGATTCTGTTAGAATGTGGGTGAATGTGGTCACACAGTTCAGCAAGTCCTCTTTCCTTCTAGGGTTCTGTTCTAGTAAGGCCTCCCTATTATGATTCTGGGCCCTCTTTCTGGCAGTGTTAATACTGTGCACAGGGTAGTCTCTTTGTACCAGATTGTGTCAGTTGTGATCCCATATCGTCATTGTCCCTGGTGGTGCTGCAGTTGCGTCTCAGATGCTGAAACTACCCAAAAGGTAGATTGTCCCTCAGAGCCTTGGTATGGTGGCTGCCATAGAGTAAGAGACTGTTACAGCCTGTGGGTTTCTTGTGGACCGGCGTGTGTCACCTGTCCTCCGTCAGTGTGATTTCAAAGTCCAGGAAGGGAATGTGAGTGTCAGAGATAGAACTCATCACATGTCCTTTTGTCCCCTTTCCAGAACACTAATATGTCATCAATATACTTTCATGGTATCGCTAGATATCCAGGACTCTAGCGCGCACAACAGTTAGATATAATCTTTCAAATGAAACCGTTTCTTCAAAACATTTTTTATCATTAGTTCATCATGAATTCAGTGAGTAAAATACATTATCAATTTAAACAATGCATAAACAATATGAAATTACTGCACAAAAGTTATATGCATTTCTCAAAATAATCAATATACAGCACAGTTATATGTGCAACCCAATGCATTTCGGGGTATGAACCCCTTCATCAGGGGTCTGTAAGAGAAAGGAAAAGAGGAAAAGAAAGGAAACTTGATTACTCTAGATGCTTTAGGAGATATTTATTCCGTGATCATTAGTATTATGTAAATTCCTTACCGGAATTGCTGATTCTTCCAATATTATATGTGCAATATAATATGAAGTAAATCTGAAGAATCGGTGAAAAAAGGGGAAAATCTCAGAAACATGGTTCATGTGTATGAGAAACGATTTTTATGGGGGAGGGTATTCTAACGAATTACCTGTATCCTGGAGTCAAAAGAATCTGTCAAAAAATAATAAAAAGAATTTGTGTAAAAAATGACCCTTTGTTGCCTATTTATATGATCACCTATGCATTTCAAACACAAAGCTCACCTGCAGGTCTTGCAAGTGTAGCCGCTGAAATATGGAGTCTCTGAGATAAATAAACGGGTAATACGTAAATTCTATTGCAAACAACGTAATTTGATGCAATGTCGCCAAAGTCTAATAGTGGAAAAAGTATTTACCTGCGAGCCTCGAAGTTAGAACGAGGGGTCTCGCTGGTGATGAAATCCCTCCCGTGCTAAAGAAAATAAAATAAAGGTATGCCAGATATAGTATCAGGTTTCACTAGCCGATGACCTTAACGTTTAAAAACGTCTAAGAGCCGACTTACCGGGTGAAAGGCAAACCGGCTGCGTAGCGGCGTTCCTGCTCGGACGTTCGCGTCGATAACTAGTTCATAAGTGAAGTCCTTTTTCTACATCTATTCTTTAGGCACAAGATTAAAGGAAGGACTATCTGGAAGAATAGTAGCGGCCATTGCTAAACGAATAGTGTAGCTCGAAACTAAGTATATTTTCGGATACAATAAAGGTATTAATGGCGCTTATGTTGTTTGTAAGCAACCTCCATATTATTCAGGTTAAACTAATATGGGTCAAGAAGAAAGCAAAGAGAAAGTGTAAAAGAAGAAAGAAAAAGACAATGCATTTTGGTTATCCACTGTCTAGACACAAAGTTATAAAAAATTTCAAAATATAAATTATATTCATAAATCATGAACCTTCAAATATGTGACAAGGTTTGTTAACTTTTGTTAACATGCAATATTATATTCACTGTGTATTAATCTGGCGTGTGTCTACCTATATACATGTGTTCTAGTGAATAGTATCACTGTGTTGATGTAATCCTTAAGGACCAGGCTGAATGTAATTATACTCTGAATTGTATTTAAAGGAAACAGACCATTTCCAATTTATCATTTAACCCATCAGGGGCCAATGTCTGTAGTTTGCAAATCCAAAAGGTTTCTCTACGGAGGAGGATTTTGGCATTATCTAGTCCTAGATGTTGTAAAACCTGTTCAATGATTTGAAAACGTATCTGGGCTATTGTGTATCCCATTTCGATCCAATGTTTTGCAAGAGGCGATGTTAGATTTTTATTGCGAATTCGACTCTTGTGCTCAGATAAACGTACTTTTAATTTTCGATCAGTCTTGCCAATATATAGCAGTCCACACGGGCACTTTATTGAATAGACTACATGCTCTGCATTGCAATTTGCAGAGTGTCTCAAGTTAATCTTTTCTCCTGTTCGAGGATGTGATAACGTATTGCCAGTAATTACATTGTTGCAGTTCTTGCAGTTGAAGCACTTCGTTGTTCCTTTGTAGGTTACTGCGCATTGTTCCCTGTCTTCTGGTTTATTGAGAAGTTCCTTCAAGTTCCGCGCTCTTTTGTAGGCGAATAGTGGTTTCTGTTTGTATAGTTCACCAAAATCACTTTCTATTTGTAAGATTTCCCACCTCTTGGTTATGATTCTTTTTATGTCTCTTGATGCGGTGGAGTATTTAGATACAAACACCATTCTTTTGTTTGGAGCCTTGACTTTTTTCTGCAGCAATTCTACACGCGGTATCGTCTTGATTCTCTCCATTTGCATTGCCAGAAGTTTTTCAGGGTATCCTCGGTCAAGATAGCATTGCTTTTGATGTTCCAAGCTTCTCATACATTGCGTTTCATCGGATGATATTCTTTTGATTCTCATGAATTGAGATATCGGGAGGTTGTCTATCAAGCTGATTGGATGGAAACTTCCATACTGTAATGCTATGTTTTTGTCAGTGGGTTTTTTATATAGTTCGGTATATATCGTATTGCCATTTAGTCCAACTGAAACATCCAGGAATGGTATTGACGTAGTGCTAATCTGGCTGGTGAACTGTATCCTGGGATTTACAAGATTCAAACTGTCAATATTTCTCTTTAAGTCTGCAGCTGGTTTCTTCCATATTAAAAAGATATCATCAATATACCGTTTGTAGTATATGATGCCTTCTTGCCAAGTGTTGTCTTCCAATATGTATTCCAATTCAAATTTTGCCATGAATATATTTGCGTATATGCATGCCCCTGGAAAGCCCATGGCAGTCCCGCTAAGTTGAGTGTAATACTCATTTTGCCAAAAGAAGTAACTGTTGTTTAAGCAAAATTCCAACAATTGCATAATCAGATATTTTGTCTCCACAGATTTGTCTGTCATCAATAAGGCCCATTCCATAGCCTCAAGACCCAGTTTATGGGGAATCGATGTATATAACGACACTATGTCGATTGTACAGAGTGTCAAATTCCCTCCTTCCTCGAAGTTTAGCGAGGTCAGGCTTCTCAAAAAATGCGATGTGTCCTCCAAATATGTAGACCAGTTCTGCATGAATGCTTGCATATGGGAATCTATAAACATGCCCAAGTTTTCAAAGATTGACGAGCAACCAGACACAATAGGCCTGATAGGAGGATTCTGCAGTTGTTTGTGTACTTTTGGCAAAAAATTGATTTTAGGTCTTCTTGGGTATACTTGTCTTAGATATCTTTTAGTTGTAAGGGTGATCCAACCTAGTTCTTCAGCCTTATCAAGAATTTGATCAAGATTATGTGCTATCTCATTTATTGGATCTTGTGGAAGTTTGAAATAGACTTTGTCGTCTTGCACATGTTCATTACCTTTCTGAATATAAAAATCAGTGTCCATGATGACAAGGCCTCCCCCTTTGTCCGCCTTTTGGATGACTATTTCTTTGTTGTTAGCTAGGGCGCGTAGCGCACTATGTTCTGCTCGTGTTCTGCTTTTGATGTGCAAGGAGGTTCAGTCGTACAACAACTCAAACAGCTAGAATATCTGTCTAAGCGTGAACTCAACCAACGCCTACATGCGTCTACGCTTATCCAGTACCACCGTGTTAAAAGAATCCCGCAAGGATTAAGGCTAGCCATAAGACCCATGCTCTACAGATTAAATAGCAACCCGCAATTCATGGAGAAATGGTTCGAGATTTTGAATAAGTGCTCCTTGAATTTGATACTGCTGTTTATTGAAGAACTGGCAAAAACAATAAGAGACCTTGAAGAGGAAATATTTAATGTAAAAAAAGAATTATCAGCAAGAATAGAAGAAGAGCCATGGAATAAATATCTGGAGGACATAGATATGAAATTGGAAAAGTACGGAAAGGAACTACAGGAGACGAAATTGCGTAAATTTAAACTCGATACAATAGATTATAAATTGAATGAGGCCTATACTTGGGCTGAAGTATATGCCAAAAGACGATTCTCTGGGAAAAAGCAACAAACAACTTCATCTCAAGAGAGCGTGGTTTCTGATAGCGATACAAGCACTGCAAGACAACCTTTGGTACAGGAACAATCACACAAAAAAGACTCTGAAAAAACTGTAACAATAGACTTGGCAACTACATCTTCCAATGATCCTTTTTTAGAGAAGGGTTCACACCTTGGCAAACCTCCGGATCAAGCAACACCGCAGATCAGCAACAAAAAACGCGAAGAGGAAAAGGCAAAGGAAAAGGAAAAAGAACAAGCAAAGAAAACGGGACTACGGAGTCAGAACAGAACATAGTAATTAATATCTCCAAGTATCCGCTATCTAAATTTGAAACCCAACTGTTAAACAAAGGACCTACTTTTCTCAGTACTTACCGCACAAATGAACTTGAGACTGAAGTGGCATTTTTTAAATTCATGAGGATATTACGTCTGAAATATTTCTTCACCATTCTAAATCCTATTGAATCACCTGATAACATCGCAGAACAGTTTAAACCTAAGAGTACCTTCATGGCTCCAGTCTCCCATAAAAGCCTGGACTCGTTTGAAACTCTGGTCAAGGCGGATATGACTAAAATTCAATATAAAAGCAGGTTGAAAAATCTGACACGAGCAGAACATAGTGCGCTACGCGCCCTAGCTAACAACAATGAAATAGTCATCCAAAAGGCAGACAAAGGGGGAGGCCTTGTCATCATGGACACTGATTTTTTTATTCAGAAAGGTAATGAACATGTGCAAGACGACAAAGTCTATTTCAAACTTCCACAAGATCCAACAAATGAGATAGCACATAATCTTGATCAAATTCTTGATAAGGCTGAAGAACTAGGTTGGATCACCCTTACAACTAAAAGATATCTAAGACAAGTATACCCAAGAAGACCTAAAATCTATTTTTTGCCAAAAGTACACAAACAACTGCAGAATCCTCCTATCAGGCCTATTGTGTCTGGTTGCTCGTCAATCTTTGAAAACTTGGGCATTTTTATAGATTCCCATATGCAAGCATTCATGCAGAACTGGTCTACATATTTGGAGGACACATCGCATTTTTTGAGAAGCCTGACCTCGCTAAACTTCGAGGAAGGAGGGAATTTGACACTCTGTACCATCGAGGTAGTGTCGTTATATACATCGATTCCCCATAAACTGGGTCTTGAGGCTATGGAATGGGCCTTATTGATGACAGACAAATCTGTGGAGACAAAATATCTGATTATGCAATTGTTGGAATTTTGCTTAAACAACAGTTACTTCATTTGGCAAAATGAGTATTACACTCAACTTAGCGGGACTGCCATGGGCTTTCCAGGGGCATGTATATACGCAAATATATTCATGGCAAAATTTGAATTGGAATACATATTGGAAGACAACACATGGCAAGAAGGCATCATATACTACAAACGGTATATTGATGATATCTTTTTAATATGGAAGAAACCAGTTGCAGACTTAAAGAGAAATATTGACAGTTTGAATCTTGTAAATCCCAGGATACAGTTCACCAGCCAGATTAGCACTACGTCAATACCATTCCTGGATGTTTCAGTTGGACTAAATGGCAATTCAATATATACCGAACTGTATAAAAAACCCACTGACAAAAACATAGCAATACAGTACGGAAGTTTCCATCCAATCAACTTGATAGACAACCTCCCGATATCTCAATTCATGAGAATCAAAAGAATATCATCCGATGAAACGCAATGTATGAGAAGCTTGGAACATCAAAAGCAATGCTATCTGGACCGAGGATACCCTGAAAAACGTCTGGCAATGCAAATGGAGAGAATCTAGACGATACCGCGTGTACAATTGCTGCAGAAAAAGTCAGGGCTCCAAACAAAAGAATGGTGTTTGTATTTAAATACTCCACCGCATTAAGAGACATAAAAAGAATCATAACCAAGAGGTGGGAAATCTTACAAATAGAAAGTGATTTTGGTGAACTATACAAACAGAAACCACTATTCGCCTACAAAAGAGCACGGAACTTGAAGGAACTTCTCAATAAACCAGAAGACAGGGAACAATGCGCAGTAACCTACAAAGGAACAATGAAGTGCTTCAACTGCAAGAACTGCAACAATGTAATTACTGGCAATACGTTACCACATCCTCGAACAGGAGAAAAGATTAACTTGAGACACTCTGCAAATTGCAATGCAGAGCATGTAGTCTATTCAATAAAGTGCCCGTGTGGACTGCTATATATTGGCAAGACTGATCGAAAATTAAAAGTACGTTTATCTGAGCACAAGAGTCGAATTCGCAATAAAAATCTGACATCGCCTCTTGCAAAACATTGGATCGAAATGGGACACACAATAGCCCAGATACGTTTTCAAATCATTGAACCGGTTTTACAACATCTAGGACTAGATAATGCCAAAATCCTCCTCCGTAGAGAAACCTTTTGGATTCGCAAACTACAGACATTGGCCCCTGATGGGTTAAATGATAAATTGGAAATGGTCTGTTTCCTTTAAATACAATTCAGAGTATAATTACATTCAGCCTGGTCCTTAAGGATTCCATCAACACAGTGATACTATTCACTAGAACACATGTATATAGATAGACACACGCCAGATTAATACACAGTGAATATAATATTGCATGTTAACAAAAGTTAACAAACCTTGTCACAGATTTGAAGGTTCATGATTTATGAATATAATTTATATTTTGAAATTTTTTATAACTTTGTGTTTAGACAGTGGATAACCAAAATGCATTGTCTTTTTCTTTCTTCTTTTACACTTTCTCTTTGCTTTCTTCTTGACCCATATTAGTTTAACCTGAATAATATGGAGGTTGCTTACAAACAACATAAGCGCCATTAATACCTTTATTGTATCCGAAAATATACTTAGTTTCGAGCTACACTATCCATTTAGCAATGGCCGCTACTATTCTCCCAGATAGTCCTTCCTTTAATCTTGTGCCTAAAGAATAGATGTAGAAAAAGGACTTCACTTATGAACTGGTTATCAACGCGAACGTCCGAGCAGGAACGCCGCTACGCAACCGGTTTGTCTTTCACCCGGTAAGTCGGCTCCTAGACGTTTTTAAACGTTAAGGCCATCGACTAGTGAAACCTGATACTAAATCCGGCATACCTTTATTTTATTTTCTTTAGCACGGGAGGGATTTCATCACCAGCGAGACCCCTCGTTCTAACTTCGAGGCTCGCAGGTAAAAACTTTTTCCACTATTAGACTTTGGGGACATTGCATCAAATTACGTTGTTTGCAATAGAATTTACGTATTACCCGTTTATTTATCTCAGAGACTCCATATTTCAGCGGCTACACATGCAAGACCTACAGGTGAGCTTGGTGTTTGAAATGCATAGGTGATCATATAAATAGGCAACAAAGGGTAATTTTTGACACAAATTCTTCTTATTATCTTTTGACAGATTCTTTTGACTCCAGGATACAGGTAATTCGTTAGAATACCCTCCCCCATAAAAATCGTTTCTCATACACATGAACCATGTTTCTGAGATTTTCCCCTTTTTTCACAGATTCTTCATATTTAATTCATATTATATTGCACATATAATATTGGAAGAATCAGCAATTCCGGTAAGGAATCTACATATTACTAATGATCACGGAATAAATATCTCCTAAAGCATCTAGAGTAATCAAGTTTCCTTTCTTTTCCTCTTTTCCTTTCTCTTACAGACCCCTGATGAAGGGGTTCATACCCCGAAATGCATTGGGTTGCACATATAACTGTGCTGTATATTGATTGTTTTGAGAAATGCATATAACATTTGTGCAGTGATTTCATATTGTTTATGCATTGTTTAAATTGATAATGTATTTTACTCACTGAATTCATGATGAACTAATGATAAAAAATGTTTTGAACAAACGGTTTCATTTGAAAGATTATATCTAACTGTTGTGCGCGCTAGAGTCCTGGATATCTAGCGATACCAGGCCATATTCATACATACAATGAGTTCAGCAGGCACTAATCTAGCGCTGCACACGTATCGAACAAACGAGCAAGACATTAAAAAACTGAGTGCAATACCCCAAACTATTCATTTATTAATATACTTTCACCATAGGAGTATGTTGTTGGATAATGGGTTAGTGTCGTGAAAGATACACCTTGCCTCAAAGGCTGCCATATAAATGCAGGCCAGACTAGGGGCAAAGGTGCTCCCCATCAATGTTCCCTGTGTTTGGTGATACAGATGTTTTTTGTACTAGAAGAAGTTTTGAGTTAAAGCAAGAGTGGCATACTCCAAAATAAAGCTGACCATAATGTCTGAGACCAAATCAACTGACTGCAGAGCTGCCTCTACACACTCTAAGGTAACCCCCTGAGGGATTTTAGTGTGTAGGGACTCTACATCAAGTGTCACTAGTAGTGCAATCCCTGGGTCAGTATCAAAGGTGTTGATGAGTCTCAGGATGTCTCTAGTGTCCTGTAAAATGAAGAAGTCTTCTGGACCACTGGTTGGAGGAAGTGGCCGCAGAAACTGGAAAGTGGTTCAAGTAATGAATCTTTCCCCGAGGCAATGGGACGTCCAGGTGAAGGGGTTTGGTTTTTATGGATATTGGGAGTATGTAGAAATAGGGGACTCCTTTGTTGCTACGTTGAGTTATTTGGGGCCTGTATGCTGGACCTCTAAGCACCCCTTTCCCTTGTTTGTATAAATATCATCTGAAAACTTACCATAACAAGCACTTGATTAGAGCCCTGAAAGACTGTGCTGAAGAAGAAGCATCAACTTAAGGTGCAACACCAATTATGCCATGGGAGCCTATACCTGCAGACATTGAGCACCATCCCCAAAGAAGTCCCCGGAGATCCAAAGAATAGGCACATTTTGTTTGGAGTGTAAAAATGAGCTTACTGTTGGAGAACAACGAGTTGCGACTGTTCTAGGGCAGCTAAGAAATACACGTGTTATTCTTTCCCTAAAATTGCAGTTAGGACCCCAGTTTTTTGTTTTTTTCTGTTAAGATGTTTTACAGTTGTTTTTTTATGTCTAATAAAACACAAAAATGAAAAATGGTAAAATGTAAAAAAAAGTTTTAAAAAACACAAAAAACAGAGGGTCTCATTAGAACCACCTTTCTAGGTTTAAAAAACCTAAACTGTATGTGTGTATGCATATAAGAAAGAGCATGAGTGAGTGAGTTTATCTGTTAGTGAGTGAGTGGGTGCATGAGTGAGTATGTATATGTATAGATTTTTTCAGTGAGTGAATGTGTGTGTGTGTGAGTGGGTGTTACAGGGGCTGTATAGGTGAGTGAGCGGTTCTGTGAGTGAATGTATGGGTAAGTAGATAGGCGTGTCACTTGCTTTTATGCATTGGTCACTAGGCATGTGAATGGCTGCATAAATGAGCGAATCGATGTTTGAGTGGCTGTATGGGTGTGTGATTGGGTGTGTGACACGTTGTATGGTTGAGTATTTACGTGTGTTAGCAGCTGTATGGGTGGGTGACTGGGTGTGTCAGTGACTGTATAGGTGTGTGGCTGTGTGAGTAAGTAGCTGTATAGGTAAGTAAGAGGCTATATTACTAGCTGTATGGGTGAGTTAGTGGCTGTGTTAGTGTCTGCATGGCTGAGTGAGTGGATCTGCCGTTACCTGTATGGGTGATTGAGTGTGTCGGTGGCTTTATGAGTGTGTGAGTGGGCATGTTAGTAAATGTATAGGTGAGTGTGTGTTTCAGTAGTTGTATTGGTGAGTAACTGAGTGTAAGAGTGAGTGTATCTGTTAGTGAGTGCATATGTTACTAGCTGTATGGGTGAGTGAGTGAATGTGTCAAATACTGTATAGATGTGTGACGCGGTGTTTGAGTGGCTGCGTTAGTAACTGTATGGGTTAGTAAGTGGGTGTGATGGAATCGGTATGGCTGCGTGAGTGGAATTGTCATTAGCTGTATGGGTGAGTAAGTTGGTGTATCAGTGAATGTATAGGTCTGGTAGTGGGTGTGTGAGTGCCTGTATGGGTGAGTGATTGCATCTAGTAGTATATGTTGGTAAATGATTTGGCGTGTTAGTGAGCATGTTGGTGTGTGAGTGGCTGAATGGGTAGGTGACTGGGTGCATGGTTGACTCTATCCATGTGCGCCTGGATGTCTCAGGGGCTCTATGACACTGTACCTTGGTGTATACTTTGACAATGTGAGTTTGTAGAACTACACAGAAAGAAGTAATTGTGAGATAACTTTACTCTATTAGATGCTGTCATTCATCTGTTTAAAAACATAAAGAACATAAATATAAGTTAGTATTACTTTTTGCTAAATTCTATAACACACGTTTAGTTTCTGCAATGCATAAGTTCATACTATTAACCAAAACATTAGACATTTCTTATGCTATATTAGAATTTCATATCATAGTAAAACATTTCATTTTACCTTTTTTCTGTTAACAGCTTTCATACTTGAACACCATAATCAATGTAGTGTATAAAGTTTCATCCTTGAACAGTGGGGAAAAACAATCATACAGATTGAGAAAAAATATTTTCCCGTATGAGCACCTGCTTTCTTTCTTTTGTAAATTAAATGTTGCTGTTTTTTCTATCATTTGTCAATAAAATAACATATGATGCAGTTGCCACACCCTGTTGATTGCCATCTTTGGAGGAGCAACTCCCAGGAAAGCTGTAATCAATTGCCTGGGAGTTTGTCATCATCTCTCAAGACAGAAGAAAGTAGTATGTGACAAAACCGTCTCCAAGGGTACGCCCTATAAATTTTCATGTGGCACGATGAGTAGGGGTGGGTGGAATTTGCATAGTCGCGCTATGCAAAGCTCCGCGAAACGGTGAAAAAGCTCTGCAAGCACGCAGAGTTCCGCAAACACACGGAATTGCTTGTTCCGCCAGTTCGCAATGCTTTTTTCTGTTCGCGAATGCTGTTTGCATGCTCGGGGGAAATATCTTGCGAACACGCACTTTGAAAGCGCAAACAAGCAAAAAATTCTGCAAACACGCGGATCGCGGAATTTTGGGCAATTCCACATTCTCCACGGAATGCAAAATTACTTAAATCCCGCAAATTCAGCGAGCGGAATGGAATTTACTGCCCAGGCCTAATGATGTGTACGTTGAAACATTTATAGAAGTACCACTTCAAGCACTATGAAAACAGAAAAGAAACATAAACATAACTTAATATTACATCTACAAAATTCCAGAATAAAAATAGTACACATGCTGTAATAGTATATTACATTGTAGTAAAACATGTATTTTTTCCTTAGTTTCTGCTCTTAGCTTTTCACTTGTACATCATGAACATTATTTTACCTCTTAAGCATATAGCACCCTGTCCATGGCCTATGTACACCCTACCTTAGGAGTGACTTACATATAGTATAAAGGAAGTTTAAAGCTTAGAAAGGAGTTTTAAATGTCAACTTGACCTAGCAGCAAAACTAACTATTACTGACTGTTGGTTTTATAAATGCGTATGTCACTGAATATTTACATGCCTCTGTCTCTCTCTTACAAACAAGCTAAGTAACTCTGATTTTGTATATAACTTGCACTGTGGGTGAAAGACTGCATATTTAGCTATGTTTAGGGGTCTTAAACTACACATATGAGTGAATGAGTGAATGAGTGAATGTCTAACTCGCTAAGCACATACCAACCTGCCCTATGACTTACTTGCACCCTACTTTAGTGGTTATTATTACAAAATAAAGCAGAAGTTTAAAGCTGTACATAGTAAAACAGAAGATTAAAGCTCAGCAAGAAGAATGTAATGCCAAATCGACCAGGCTTTAAAACAACACAGACACACTCTATAGTTCCAGGGCAGCAAATGATAAAAAAACTTCTCAGACCCAGACAGACATTAACATGCTCACTCACACAACTAAAGAAGCACTCACACACATTTATAAACCCACAGAAACACTCAAACACCTATCCACTGATCCTCTCATACACTTTTATTAACTTCATCTATGCACATAACATTAAATTCATATTTTTTTAAACATCATTGCAATTCACATAGCTGTAAATTGAGTTGGTTTATCAGTTATTTTGATGCTCCCAGTTACACTGTAGGCTCAGTATGAATGTAAAACTAAGCATTAGAATGACACACCACTCTCATGCAGAGAAGCAATTAATGGCTACTCTTGCGACTTTGCTCTCAGTAATGCTGGCAAAAATAGCAAACCAAACCATCACTTTCATATTTTACTTTTCTTAACTCACTTCTAAATAGTCAGTGTTTCTTAACCCATTTTCTGCACTCCAGTAAAGAAGCCCAATGTGTTCGTCTTTTTGGGTGCTATTTGCGAATTCGTCACATTGCTACATGGGGACCATACTGAGCGTCACAACACATTCGCAAATATTGCTCAAGGAGAAAAACTGTTTTTTATGTTTTCAATGGATACAGTGGTACAGAAACACCCCTATATTCCAGCCATGGGTTCAGGGTAGCTCTAACCTGACCCCTCACACTGCTTTTGTTCTTTATTTTCAGCCCTGGGGACCGTATCCCCATTACTTACATGCAGATGCACTCACGATTCTTCACTTGTTAGTGTGGATAAGACGTGACCTTAGATTTGAATTTCCATTGATGACTCAAAAACTACTTAACAGATTTACATCAAATAAAAAAAGGTATGCTTTCTGGACCAAGAGCTACCTATCAGCCAAATTTGGTGTAATTCTGTCCGGCAGTTTGGGCTGTATTCGTGTTCAAAATCACTATGAGAATTAACATGAGAAACACACTCTTTTGAGCTCCCTTTTTCTCAGCCCTCACATGATGTATCTCACTGACACATTCCATGCACAACTAGAATCACCAGGGTGAGGGTTGAATTAGCATGACCCCATTGATACAATATAGGGGACCCCTCATGAGAAACAAAATGCCAGAAAAATGCTTTTCTTCCATGTTTGGTAATTTGTGAATCTGCTGCAATGCCCAGGGTGGCACCCTTGTACCACTGCAGTGGATTTACAAATGTGGCCAACATTTAAAAATATATATATATTTATAGACTCAAATGTATACATGTATTCCCAGATCCACCCACTCAATTACACACTCACTCACAGACCAATACATACACTCACACACCCATTGACAGGCCCACTCAGACACTCACACACCCACTTACATACCCACATAGGTACTCATGCACCCACTGGGGGACCCA
The DNA here is from genome assembly GCF_964263255.1 of Lissotriton vulgaris. Taxonomy (NCBI): domain Eukaryota; kingdom Metazoa; phylum Chordata; class Amphibia; order Caudata; family Salamandridae; genus Lissotriton; species Lissotriton vulgaris. The sequence continues at coordinate 396,188,848 of NC_141696.1, read as the reverse complement.
CTCAGACACTCACATATCCATTGACAGACCCACACATACATACACCACTCATATACCCACTAACAGACCTACTCAGACATTCATAGACCCTTTTCCAGACATACTCAGGCACTCACATACCCGCTCAGACTCACTCAAAGAGCCACTCATAGACCCATTCAGACACTCATACACAGTCACAGACCTACTCAGACACACACACACTCAAACACGGTCTTATGGGCTGAAAATAAATCTGTAAACTAATAGAAGGGGTCCGGGTAGAGGTACTGTGACCCCGGGGGTATAATAAAGGGCTCTCTGAGGTCTCCCTTATAGGCAATAAAATGTCACAAAACTATGTTTTCTACATGCAGAGATTTGCAAATTCGCTGTGATACTCAGTGTAGCCCCCAAAGTACCACTGCGGAAGATTTGCGAATTTGGCTGAAATATTTTTTTAAATAGATACATTTAAACACTCACTCAAAAACAAACACATACTCACAGCCCCATACAGACACTTGCACAGACACTCACATACCTACATAGACAATCATGCATCCACTGGGAGACCCACTCAGACACTCATTCACCCACTCAGAGACCTTCCCAGACACACATTCACCCACGCATTGACCCACTCAAAGACACACACACCCACTCACAAACCCACTTAGACATACACACCCACTCACAGATCTGCTCAGACATATATACTCACTCACAGACCCACTCATACACTCATACTCCTACTCAGACACCCATTCAGATACTCATACAGCCATTAACAGACCTACTCAGAGACTCAGACAACCACACAGTGCTCATAGGCCAACTCAGATACTTGCAAACCCAGTGATAGATCTACTCATACACTCAAATACTCACTTACAGACCCACAGAGACACTTATTCATCCACTCATAGACCCAGTCAGACACTCACGTACCCACTTACAGACCCACTCAGAAACACACACACCCACTCACAGACCAATGCAGGCACTTACACACCCACAAACAGACCCACTCAGACACTCACACACCTACTCACAGACTCACACAGATAGTCAGGTAACTACTCACAGGTCCACTTAGAGACTCACATACCTACTCACAAAACCACCCAGACACATACACACACACTCACAGAGCCTTTCAGACACTCACTCACCCACTCATAGACCCACACTGGCACTTACACAACCACACATAGACCCTAACAGACCTACACAGACACTCATATACATACGCACTCAAGACCCACTTACATACTTACACACCCTCTAACAGACCCACTCAGACACTCACACATATATTGATAAATACATGCAGACACTTGTGCCACCACTCACAGACCCACTAAGATTCTCATGCACCTACTCACAGATCCACTCAATCACTCACACACCCACTCATAGACTCACTCAGACATTGACATAGCCACTCAAATACTCACTCAGAAACTCATACACCCACCCAGTCTATTCAGACACACACTCAGAGATCCACACAGATGCTTGCACACCCACTCACAGACTTACTCAAATACACACAGAGCCAGTCACACTTTGATGTACCCACTGGCCCCCCACTCATACACTCATAACCCTACTCACATACCTACACACTCTTACATACCCACTTACAGACCCATGCAGACACTTGTACACCCCCTTCACAGACCTACTGAGGCACTCACACACTTAGTTACAGACCTACTCTAATAGCCCGATATCCACTCACAGATCCACTCAGACACTCACAGACATACTCAGAAACTCTCATACCCACTCAGACACTCACATACCTAGTCATATGCAAAGAGTGACTCACACAGTTGTGAATCCTAAGTGTTATACTGTGTATTGAATGTATGCTTTTGGTTTGTGGATTTGCAATGTGTTTTCAAATTCAAAAAAATAAATTTAAAAAAAGTGATTTCAAAGGAACTTTAATCTCTGTTTTTGAAAAGGGGTGGCTCTGAGCAGAGCCATTTGTTCATTGTGTGTAGATAAAAACTACATATTAAACTAGATGCAATCTTCCAAGATGTTGAGGAACACCCTATTGCCCTTCTCTGTGAAATGAACTCCATCACTTCTATAGATACTTTCCATGTCAAAGATTAAATTGTTATTGTAAATAGAGCCCATGTTATGTTCTCTGAGGAATGCAGAAACAGTTTTATGGAGATGTTTTCTGGCTTTGTCTAACTGTGGACAGAATTCATTTGACCGCTTTGATTTCTGCCTTTGGCAAATGTTGGAGAACACCAAGTCAGTGAAAGTTAAAAGTGCCATTAATTGATCTAAGTTATCCTTCATTAGGATTTCCAGTCCTACCCCTGTAAGTGTGCCTAGGTCATTGCCATCACAGAACACAATCATGAGGTCTGGATGTCGGCAACTACAATGCTTTCAACCAAAAGGCAGCAATTGAAGCCACTTAAACCCTCTCTGGCCATCCTGAGTAATATTCACATTAAGCAAACCAAAATCCCTGTCAATGCCACTCTTTCTAGCGCACTCTCCAGCCGAAACCACAAAGCTATAACCCACAATCCACACTCTTACCATTTTGAAGGCAAGGAGATGTAGCTCACAGGAGAAGGCTGGTGGTGAATGACACAGTTTTAAAAATTAAAGGTAGTTACAATGGAGGACAGGACCTGTTGAAAAAATATATTTGATTGGACTGTATAAATATGCAGGTGACAAAAATTAGGTAGTGATTTTCAGCAGAAAGTAAGTACATCTGTGATTGACTCTGGAAAATGTAAAATAATGTTATGCTATTTTGGATATGCTTATTTTTCCAGTCAACCACACCTGCTACAGAATGTGCTGTGACCTTTTGACCTACTGGTACAAGAGAGTGCTCAAAAGAGGTTTGCTATGGAAACTGAGCTAAAATTCTGTGGGAGAAGGGTTCTAAAGAGACTGTACTTTCAAATGTGAAAGGAGATTGGCCTAGCCACAGTGCTTATTATGAAGGGCCTATTTTCTAAGGGAAACATCCTAAACCATGATGTTCGAGCTACGACTCACCCGAACAACGAGGAAAGAACAACAAAGACTGCAGAACCACGACGGCCAGAACCACGAATTGACGCCCACGTCACTTGTAAACCATGTCTTCCGCATACAAAAACCTTTACGCTTACTACGATTGGGCTGTTGGAGTAAAACGTCACTCATCTCTGCCCAAACAGAAACATTTGTATAACGCAAAAGGTTAAGAAAAAAAAAAATTGGCATTGTTTAGAAGGCACCCTGGTTGACGTAATCGGTTGTACGAGCATAGAACATGACAGAGGTAGGTCAAATCTTAAAATGAATGCAATTTTTAAAAAATATAAATAGTATTTGGAGTATTAACCGCATCGCTGTGGCGGTTATTTTTCCGCTGTACGGCTTTTTTCGAAAAAAGCCCCGTTACATGACGAGCTCAGCTCGTCATCCGCACACGACCACCGTGGCTGATGACGAGCTGAGCTCGTCATCAGCAGCGAAAGAGTTAAGAAAAAAATGAGTTGAATAACATTAGTATTTAAATAACGTATAAACAATTAGACTTCAAGAAAAACGTATATAAGGGAGCTTTGTGGGGTGTGGGGGGTTTACCCCCACATATAAAAAATAAATAAAGGATTTTCGTTGTACATAAAGTCGTGCTAAAAAAAAGTCATTGTGAAGAAAAGATCGATGTATAAACTTTCGGGTTTAGGAGGTCGTGGTTCAGGCAGTCGTGGTTCAAACAGTAGTGATTAAGTCATACAACCATTTTCTAAATCAGTACTATCTTATAGAGTAAAATATAGATGCAACGTCATAGTAGAACAACGTAAAATGCTTTAACAAACTCTGGTTACTTGGGGGGCCACGCTGAGTGGAGCAAATGATTTACAAACACCCCCCCCCCAACACTACCAGATTGATCTTCTTAACAAAAGAGTAAGAAAGGGTTAATAATACTGACCATTGAAAAGTGGCACAAAAAAATGATAGGAAGGTTATGAATTGTTTTGTGCCAGGGTAGCCCTGAAAGCAAAATTGAAAAGGTTGTCATTAATGGCTACTGTGTATGTGAGTGGTGTACCATTCTTATGCTTAGATTTTCCATTTTCAGAGAGAAGAGATTCTAACTGATACTTACAAATAAATGTACAGACCAACAAATTCATTAAACAGGTATGAGAATTAGGGTGTAATTTAAAACATAAATGTGTTTGAAAAGGTACAAAAGTAAAAGGGAATATAACATGGAGGGTAAATGAAGATAATAAGGGAACGTACATTGAACAGCAAACAAGGAGGGAAACGTGTCAAAAGCCATTTTATCAAGGTGCTAAAAAATAATGGGGTTTGGAAGTACATGTAGATAGGTGGTTACAGTAAATAAATGGTAGTACATATTTTGTTCATATAAAGAAACACAAGCAGCTAGGTATATATCAAATGTCAGCAATGCAGACCTGATTATTATCAGTATACTAGTATAACTAAACAGGAAGTGACATACTGTAGTAAAATAGTTTTGGAGACCCCCATATAGACATTCTGTGATTCACTCCTAGAGATAGAGTGTCATTTCTGAATTGAGAAGTATGTCTATTACAGAGAGATGTAGAGAAGCATACATCCAGGTGTAAAAGTACTCAATGACTAATTTGGCTGCTGTTATAACCTTTAAAAAAACTATATGTCCCCTTAGACTCGAGTCATATGATAACAGATAGATTTACACATACACTGTGGTATATAGACAGAAGTTATGTGCACAAAACAAATAGAGTAACTTTACAAACTATTACATATACCAACACTCACCAACACAGCCATTGACAAATCCAAAGAGGTTCTAACATACCCATTTAGATATCCATACATTTACTAAGACAGGCAGTCATACACTGAGATAGTTACTTACAAATCCAGTGAGATAGCCACAGAGTCAATGATATAGGCATTGAGATATGTACTCAAGTTCTTACACAACTAGTCACTTACACATACTGTAACTTAGAAACATATCTATAAATTGAAAGTAACACACTTGCAATGAATGTTACACTACTGTATGTATAATTCCTGCATGTATACACCCATGTATAGTGTCAGAAAACAAAACCACTTATAAACACACATGTGGTATATATAGACAATAACTTACAGTGAGGAAAACACTAAGAAAAGTATTCACACACCCATTTAATCACCTATACATCCAGTAAATTACTCACTCACAGTAATACAGACACTGATACACCCAGGCACCCACTGATCCATACACTGAGACAGCAAGGCATACACAGATGCACACACAAACACACCCAGGCACACACTGATCCATACAGTGAGATACCCAGATATACATCGATGTTTACAGTAATAAACCCCCACACACACTAATGCATATATAGACACCTAGGCACACACCAATGCAGATGGCCATAAGACCATACACACACTGATGCATACACTGACACACCCAGACACACTCTAATGCATGCAGTAGCAAACCCAAGCAGACACTGAACATTCTCTAATACGCCCAAGCACACACTCATTTATACACTAACTGATTCATACAGTAACACATCTAGGAACACACTTATGCAAACACTAACACACCCAGGCACACACCTATGCATATATTAACACACCCAGGCACACACTTATATTTACATTAATACACCCAGGTACACACTCATACAACCACTCACATACACAATCACTCACTTCTACAGCCATCCATATAGGAACTCAGACTCCCACTCAGACACTCACACAGTCACTCACACAGCCCTTCACTCACCCATACACTCTCTGACACACCCAGAGACATAACAAGACGTATTCAGAATGTTACAAACATACATATAACATAATTTTTCTTTCTTAAACCAGAATAGATGGTTCTAACAAGAACCGTTTTTTTACATTCAATTTTATTTTTTTAATTTTTAAACAATTTTGGGGGCTGTTTTTTTTTGGGGTGGGGTTTAAAAAACATGCAAAACATAGTCTTGGAGAACAAAATTCACAAAAGTTGTGCAACAAATGTTTGAAATGAAAAATGTAAACTAACATTTGTGACTAATGCAAATTTCAACCAGAGCCGGGATGGACTGTTCACTCATTCTCAAAATAATTTTGCATTTTAATCACATTTTTCCCAACACAGCAAACTAGAACTGTTGGTGGTACATCTGATGAGACTTAAGGAGTTGAAGAGTTGCAGGGGTTCTGCTCAGGAACAGAGCTATGCTTGGGATCATAAAACAACAGTATGTAGGGGACTGAGTCACCATTGCACCACAGCATTTATGAGCCCGAGTCTGACTAGCTATAGTGCCTCACTTGCCCTTCTATTCTTTCCAGAGAGACAAGTGATTTGGCACCCCAGAACATAATACTCTCGATCCTCTCTGTGATCTCGGTAAAAGGACACACCCTTTCACTCTCTCACTTGTACTTGTCCACAATAAGATTAAAAAAGAGACATGAAGGAAGTTTACAAGGTTTATTCAAACTATTGTGCTCTATGATGCAATAATCGCACCTCAATTATTAAACAGATACATCCCAAAAAAGTTGTCAACATGGTGAATACACCATATACAAAAAGAACCCTGTCATGTTATCTGAAGGAAACATAAACCATTCCCCACTACTAAAGCTAAGTGGTTATAGATTATAGATCTCTAAGTTGGGTGGTGGACCTTGTACCTTAGTTACATAGGTGGATGTTCTACAACTCGGATGATGCAGCGCTCTTGTCTCAGGACCTTCATTCAATGAGTCTGTTGTTTTCCAGAAACCCTGTCCCTACTTAAATGACAAGATATGTGTATTCAAAACAGAAGCTGCATTTGCCTATTATGTCTAAGTGTTAGTGTCTGTCCAGAGAACATAACAAGGGGCAATGTTTTGTTACCTTGCTTAGGCTGTTCAGTCAAAATCTCAGGAACAGAATCAAATGCAAAAAAATGTGGTGGTTCTATATATAAATACAACATGGCACAAACGCAAGCATGATATTTACTAATGTGTGCAAAACCAAAATGGCCTACAAAGTACCTCCCAGCCTCCTTGCAAAGTGCCAAGTCAGAAGCCTGTTTTAAAATATTCCTGAAGACATGGCTTTTCAGGACAGCAGCTTTTTAGACCTGAAAATACGCACTCTTGCCTTTGATGCTTCATTTGCCTAGTGTTTCTAGCGCCGGGACACCCCTTCGTTGGGGGTAGCTGTCGCGCTTAATAAATCACAGTATTATTATTACTATTATTATGATTAGGCTAACATAGGGAAAGTAAGAATAGGCCATGTGAGAAACACACAACAGGAGGTAACTGGTTGTATGTCGTCTTCTGCAGGTGTTTTTTGCTTGCTCTTATCACAGTCATTCAAAGTACAAGCAAGGTATTTCAAATGTATTGTCTTAAGGTGCTTCATCACACTTGAAGGCTTGGGCCTGGCAAAAGGTTTATCTTGCCAGGTAGAAGAGGTGGTCTAAACTGCACATACAGGCCCTGCAATGGCAAGCCTGAGCCATGGTTAGAGGGCTACTTAAGTAGGTGGCACAATGAGTGATGCAGGACTACTAGCAGCATGTAATTTACAGCCTCTGGGCATGTAGTGCACTATACTAAGAACTACTAAGTAAATAGTAAATTAAATATGTCAATTGGGGTTAAGTCAATATTCCCATATTTAGGAGAGAGAGCACAAGTACTTTAGCACTGGTTACCTCCTACTAATAAAGGCTACAGGTTGGTCTAGGCCCTCCTCTTTCATCTGTGCTAATACTGCCCCTATGCCATGCTCTGATATGTCCATTTGCATAATGAATTCCTTGGAGAAGTCAGGGGCCCTGATCACAGGTGCTGTGTACATGGTTTCTTTGAGAGAGTCAAAGGCTTTCTGACAAGCCTCTGTTCAGGTCACCAATAGGAGCTGCGTCTTAGAAGTCTCAATTCTGTGTGGGTTGTAGGTGGCTGCCAGGCCATGGTAGTTTAAATCTTGTTCTGGAGGGGGTGCTCCTGGCTTCCACCTCCCAGGTATCCCAAATACACCACATAACCGTGCCCAGTCTGTTACTTACTGGTCTTGATGACCAGACCTGCCTTTTGCAGGTCCTGAAGCACCTTGTTGAAGTGATGTAGGTGTTCCTCCCAGATGGAACTGTAGAAGGCAAATTTGTCTAAGTAGGTGACATAGAAATCCTCCTTAATAGCCAGGACCCTATTAACCAACTATTGGAAGGTAGCAGGGGTACCTCAGTCAAAGTGATCTGCCAGTATCCTGATGGCAAATCAAAGTTACTGAGGAATTTGACAGCACCCAGACTATCAATGAGCTCTTCAGCTCTGGGGATGAGGTGTGCATCAGTCCTGGGGACTGAGTTGAGTCCACTGTATTCTACACAGAACCTATGTTTTGGTGTGGTACCCGGAGGGGCAGCCTTTGATACCAATACCACATGGATGGACCAAAGACTGTTAGAGAACTCAATCACTCCTAGTGCTAACATCGTGGATACGTCATCCTTGATGCTAGCTCTCAACCTGTCAGACAATCTGTAAATGTTGTTCTTTACAGGGAGACTGTCTCCAGCATCGACATAATGGGTGCACAGAGGTGGGAGTCATAGGGTGAGTGAGAACAGTGGGGTGAACTGTTCTAGTAACTGATAACAGTCACTGTGCTGTTCAGTGAGGTAGAGAGGTAGACACCATCCACTGGTCCATCATGTTCCTGCATAGAGAGGAGGTCAGGAAGAGGTTCACTCTCCTCTTCTACTCCCTCATCCATCATGAGGAGCATGCTCACTTAGGACCTCTCAAAGTGAGGCTTCAATCTGTTTACATGGAGCTCCCTTAGGTGGGTACTGAGGGAACTGAAGGTCCACCAGGTAGGTGCCCTCACACTTTCGCTCCTTGATCTCATACGGATCAGTCCAGCTGTCTTGGAGAGACCTGGGCTCTACTGGTTTCATCACCCATACTTTCTGGCCAGGCTGAAACTCTACCAGTGTGGTCTTCTGGTCATACCAGAGGTTCATAACTTCTTGGCTGCCTTCTAGATTACATGTCCTCTTTTTCCATAAGAGGTGCATCTGGTTGCAGAGGGCAAGCATGTAGCTGACCACATCCTGGAGGTGTTTCTTGGGAGCTTTCTACAGCCTCTCCTTGACATGGCTAGGAGGTCCCCTAACTAGGTGGCAATAGAAGAGTTCAAAGGGACTGAACTCTACTCCTTTCTGTGGCACCCCCTTATAAGGAAAGAGAAGGCGTGGCACGAGGATGTCCTACTTATGCCTCATGGGTTCAGGCAGGCCCATAATCATGACCTGCAAGGTCTTGTTGAATCTTTCAAGCAGCTCATTGCTTTGGAGTGATAGGGTGTTGTGAACCTGTAAGTTACACCACACTCATCCCACACGTACTTCATGTATGCTGACATGAAGTTAGTGCCTCTGTCTAAAACCACCTTCTTGGAGAACCCAACATGGGCAAACATCCCCATCAGAGCTCTATCCACCGCGGGCGCTGTCACTGACCTCAGAGGGATGGCCTCTGTGTAGTGGTGGCATGGTCCACCAAGACCAGGATAAACCTGTTGCCAAGAGCTGTCCAGGGGTCCAAGGGTTTAATAATGTCAAAGCTCATCCTTTCAAAGGCGGTGCCAATTGTGGGTAATGGGATCAGGGAAGCTCTGTGCTGTTTCCAACTCACCTGGTAGGTGGAACATGACCTGCATCTGAGGCTGTCTTAATTTGGGGGCAATACAAGTTGGAGACAAGCCTAGCAAAGGTCATACCTTGTCCCAAAAGACCTGCCAGGGGTATATCTTAAGAGCTAACCCCAGAAGGAAGGTCCTGTAGCACTGCGGTTCCACCAGCACATGTGCTGTCCCAACACCAGGAACCTTAGGTTCACTGTAGAGGAGATTGTTATCCCAGTAGATTAAGGGAGCCCCAGTGGCTTCACCTGCCGCATGAGGCCTGGAACCTCAAGCCCTCAAGAGTGGGATGCTCTTTCTGCTCTTGACAAAATTCCTCCTTGGTGGACCCACCCTCAACCTCCCAGCTGGCAAGCTCAGGTTGGTCACCTATGGCTGCAATGTCCTTTCCAGTTGACTCAGAAGCCTCCTCCTCAGGGACCCTGTCAACCTATACCACGGGAACATCAGGGCCTGGTTTCCTGCACCATTTGCCCCTCTCCTTGGCAAATGTCTAGACCATTGTTCCAGGCTCCAGACATCCTTGACGTCCTTTCCAGGCAGTCATGGCTTGTGTGGTCATACAGATCCCATCATCTCCAAATGAGACCTGAATTTTACCTCCATCCATGTAGGGTGCTCCAAGTCATTGTCTAAGACAAAATCAACATTCATGGCAGGGCTCACAGCAACATTCAGAGAACCTTGACCCCCTCAATCAAAGGGAACCAGAGCCACCAGTAGGTGGCTCTCATGATTGTCATCGACTACGACTTGGTGGAATGTGTTTGGTAGGATCTACTCTGCAGACATCAGCTGACACAGCAGTTGTTTTGCTTGCTCCTGTGTCTGGCAGAGCCTCCACCCATTGCATATTTTAATGGTGATGCACTGTCTTTACTTTGAAGTATTTGAAGGCATGTGGTGTTTGCCACCATTTCTCTATCCCCCCTGGATACTAGGGTTACCTCTATCTGTTCCTCAAACCTATCTGTAACTTCTTCCCCCCCAATTTCTACACTCACCAACCAAGGTTTCTGAACATCGGTGGGGCCTATACCCTCTTGGAACATTTGGAGTCACCCTTAGAGTGACCAGACTTTTAGAACTCTGTACATTGGGGTATAACCCTGCCTTCCTTGTGATCAAAGAACACTTTCTTCTAAAGATCAGACTGGGACTGGTTACAAATACTCCTTTGGGAATTACTTTGGGGGCCTTTAGAGAACTCATTGCTTTTAGTTTTTTCTGCCCCCTCTTTCCTCTGTTGGCAACACCAACCACCTTTTTGGACACTCGGGTGCAAGCCCAGAAGTCTGTGTCCTCAGCAAGCTACCTGGGGTCAGTCAGCTTGCTATCTTCTAGGTTCTGGTGCAACTCAATTAAACAGATACAGAGCTTGTGTTCTCTCATGATTAAATGGTACAACCCATTGAACTCACTAATCTTGTGGTCCTCCATCCAACCATTCAGTGTCTTACTGGAGAAATCAAGAAATCTACTCTGGTTTGGTTGGGGAGATTGTCACTGTCCTTGAATCGTGATGATACTTCTCAGGGGTCAGTCCAAATGTGGCAATCAAAATGATCTTCAAGGGAGTGTATTTGGATTGGTGCCCAACATCTAATGTCAGAAGTGTGTTCCTCCCAAGTGCTCACATGTCTTTCTACAGACTACTCTCCCACTGCTGATCAGGAACCTGTGAACCTTTGGAGCAACCTCATAAGCATTAAACCACCTATCGATTTTCTCTCCCACCACATAACTGAGCACGAAGGGGCACATGCATCAACCTATTTAGGAAGTGCAAACGGTGCGAATCGGTAAATTCAGCCATTTTCACTTCCTAAATACGTTTTTGGGGTGCATGAATTCCTAAATTGCGATTCGTTATTTTTCGCAATTTAGGAAATGCAAATTCCTACAATGATGCATGTGCCCCCAAGTCCTTGGGTACACAAACCATTTCCTCTTCATCAGGTACTGCAGGTATGCTGCTAACATCACTACTGAACTCTGCCTGCCTGGCCTTGACATCCAGCTCTTTTACACTCAGCCAGAAAAAACAACTGTTTAATTTCTGCTGAGGCTCTTTCAGCCTCTCTTTCAGCCTTGTTTTCCTACCAGGCCCTTTCAGCCTTTTTCTCTTCAGCTTTCATGTTTAATTTTGCCAGTTTCAGTTTGAATTCTTTCTCCTTCCTCCACTCAGCCAGATCCTCAGGGGAAAGGCCACTGGAGGAGACACTGCTTCCTGCTCTCAGAGGGAGTTCAAATTCAGAGATGTCTCCTTCATCCACTACAAATGGTTCCTCCGAACAGCCATTTCCAGACTCTTCCAATTCATCACTCTCCTTGGCGTGGACTGCTGGTTAGGCTTTCAGCCCCTTTTGAAATTCCACCATCTTGCTGGCACTCTTGGCAGGAAACCCCAACTCCTTGTAGTCATTTTTAAGCTGAACCTCTGTGTATGTTTCCAAATTGGCCAGCTCAGGTTCCATGGTTTCTGTTGCAGAACCAGAAAGAGACATGATATAAAAGAAAAATGTAAAATGTAAATCAGAGAAAAAGTGAAAAAAATCATAATGGTTTAGATGTGGATGGTAGTGTACACCAGGTTACTGCTTGGTACTGCACAAACATAAGTTCTATCCTCACTGTTGATCACCAATGTTAGAAATTGGGTTTCTGATTGGTAGGGATATGCACCCTGTCCAAACAGGAGCCACAGTCCTAGTCAGGGTAAGTCACAACACACTCTAAATCATCCTGTGCTCACCCTCTGGTAGTTTGGCATAGAGCAGTCAGGCAGAACTAAACAGGCAAAGTGTAAAGTATTTGTGCGACACTTCAAACAGTAAAACAATGAAACTACCATGCCAATAGTGTCCACACCTGTTTAGACAAATAGATCTTAATTTAATAAATAAAACAAGACCAAAATGACAAAAATCCAATGTGTAAAAGTCAAGATATGAATTTGTAAAGATTTAATGAAGAAATAGGGCTTAGAAGCACTAAGCTCCTAAAGAGTTAATTGGTTGCGCTGGACCGGGACAAAATCACACTGTAGAGGCAATGTTTCAATCTTCAAATAGTATCACCGATGCGTTGTTTCCTAAGTGAAGCATCCAGACGTGATGCAGCAGTTCCAAAAGAGATGTGCTGATCCTGTTCCCGCAAAAGCAGCAATGTCTCGATTCCGCTCTCCCAACAGAGAATGTGTTGGTTTCGCTGAAGCAAACACCTAAGTGCATTAGAGGGGCCAGAACTGGAGTGCACCACTTCACAGGACCGAATCAAAAGCAGTAGAGTCCAGGTGACAAAGCAAGATGGCTGTAAGATGTTTGTGTCCCTGAGACTTTAAACAGGAGTCAAGCTAGCAAGCTCTTGAAGTCCCTCTGGGTTCAAGTAAGGCAGGTCCAGTCCTTCTTACCCAGGCAAGAGAGAGCAGCAAGCAGCAAGGCAACACAGCAAGGCAGTAGTTCAGCAAACAGCAATTCAGCAGAGTTGCAGTGCTTCAGCAGCCCATCAGATCCTCTACTTTCTGGCAGAGTGATCACAGGTCCAGAAGTATAGTCATGGTGTCAGAGGTCCAGCACTTATACTCAGTGGTACCTTTGAAGGGGGGGAGACTTAAAAGCAAACTTTGAAGTGCACATTGGTCGTCCCTTCCTGCCCTAGCTTCAGATTCACTACAGGAGTGTTGGCATCCCTTTCTGTGTGGACAGGACATAGCCTATGCCGGTGTAGGTGTGAGGCTGTGCCCAGCTCCTCCCTCCTATCTCCCAAGAAGGCCAATCATGAAACACTTCAGCTCCCTTTGTATGTACTGTCTAGAGGGGATTCACAATGCCTAGCTGTCACCAAACCCAGACTGAACAGAGACAGACATTTTACCAGTGGCTAGGGAACTGATTAACTTATCCTAGACCTCAGCGTGCCTTCCATTAGCTTGGAAGCACGCTAAAGTGACACCTCTTTTGAAGAAGGCAGCGTTAGATTCTTCCGACCCTTGTAATTATCGTCCCATCTCCCAACTTCCTTTCTTAGCCAAGGTTACTGAATCCCATGTCAATACCATTCTGACAAAGTTCATAGAGGAAAATGCCATACTGGATTCCTCACAAAAAATGGTTTCAGAGCCCGTCAAAGTATGGAATTTTCCCTGCTAGCAGTGACAGAAGAAAACCAGAGTAACCTTGATGAAGGAAAGTCTGTGGCCTTAATCCTGTTGGATTTAAGTGCCGCCGTTGACACCGTCTCGCATTAAATACTTCTAGGCAGGCTACAGGCGATAGGGATTGAGGGTTTGGCCTTGGACTGGTTTTGCTCCATCTTAGAGGGCAGAACTTTCCAGGTCATTGTTCCACTGTACCACTCCCAGGTTTCAGCAATCATACATGGGGCCCTACAGGGATCTACATTGAGCCCTGTGCTCTTTAACATTTATGTTAAACCCTTGGGAGAGTAGGCAAAAAGTAGAGGGCTGCCGTTGGTCTCCTATGCCGATGACACCCAATTAGTCATTGTCTTCTCCAAGAATTGTAAAAACAATCTTATCAAATTTAAGGAGGACTTGCTGGCAGTCGCCAATTTTTTTCTGACTACAAACCTGTTGCAGCTTAATGCCAGCAAATCAGAATTCTTTTTGTTCGGAAGAGATAGTGAGATGTGGTCAGAACAATGGTGGCCAGATCAACTAAAACGTGCACCACTGCCAAAGGAGGAGGTTAAGAACCTGGGCTTTTGGTTTAACAAAGGGCTTTCTTTTGATGCTCAATCCAAAGTAGTCACAGGGACCTGTTTCAGGTTACTGAGAGGATTAAAACCCATACTTGGTTTCTTTGAGCCCAAAGTCCGGCAGATTATAGTACAGGCTACAATCCTATCGAGATTGGATTATGGTAATTCCCTTTATTTGGGTGCCAACAAATCCTGAATTCAGTGCCTCCAGATAATACAAAACACAGCAGCCTGTACCCAATTGGCGCTGGCGAAAACATGTTCTGTGTCTAGGTCACTAACAAAACTACACTGGTTACCAGTGGAAAAAAGAATTCAGTTCAAGACCTTATGCGTCGCTCATAAAATCCTAACTCAACAAGCCCCCCTGGTTTTATCTGGCCTGCTAACACAGTATGTCCCAAGATGCTGCCTGCGGTCAGCGGACCAAGCATTGACTTATAAGTCAAATAAATATGCCAATTGGGATTAAGCCAATGTTCACCAAAGCTTAAGAAGTAGTAAAAAGACTTTACAGAAGATATATCCTCATCTTCCCAAACAAAATGCTTCCACAAACAAAAGGAGGAAATATCTTGAATGTCATAAAGTGCATGTAAATGGTCTATCCGAGACCGGTAAGTAATAGCACCCAGGTAAATCAGTGTTTTCACGTTAGATTTGGCTCAGACGTGTGTGAGGAGAATAAAGAAGAGTTGTTATGGATATATTCCTGTGAGTGAAGACCCTAATGAATGAATATATATATATATATATATATATATATATATATATATATATATATATATATATATACATACATACATACATACATACATACATACATACATACATACATACATACATACATACATACATATATATATATATATATATATATATATATATATATATATATATACATACATACATACATACATACATACATACATACATACATATATATATATATATATATATATATATATATATATATATATATATATATATATATATATATATATATATATATATATGAACACACAAAGGTTTTGCCCTTGAGGAATCAGCCGCGAGGTAAGTTTGTAAATGATCCACTTTATTAAAAACTGTTGCATTCAGAGGGGCGCAGGACCGCATACATCTGTCAGCTGCTTTGCCAGACCGGTTTCGGGATTCTTTCCCTTCATCAATGGCTTCCGTTTAAAATTGCCGATTTCGTTAGTCATACACTCTTTTATTTCAATTTCAAAGTCTGCCCCAATGGGCGTGGCTGTATGCACAGCCTCCTGGATCTTGTAGTGATGACAGTTTTACTCCAGTGAGTCGCAATCTGCAAAAATTAACACCCCAGTGGGTTAGGTGCTGCGTCTTGCTACTTTCCTCTGATGTCTCTCTCAACTGCTTTCATGGAAACGAACCTCCCCAAAGGTAACGGCACCGGAGTGGTGTCGTTCCAGGTCCGCAGCGCGGCAGGCTTCTTCCGCGACCGAGCACAGCAGCCATACATGAACACACAAAGGTTTTGCCCTTGAGGAATCAGCCACGAGGTAAGTTTGTAAAGGATCCACTTTATTAAAAGCTGTTGCATTCAGAGGGGCGCAGGACCGCATACATCTGTCAGCTGCTTTGCCAGACCGGTTTCGGGATTCTTTCCCTTCATCAATGGCTTCCGCTTAAAATTGCCGATTTCGTTAATCATACACTCTTTTATTTCAATTTCAAAGTCTGCCCCAATGGGCGTGGCTGTATGCACAGCCTCCTGGATCTTGTAGTGATGACAGTTTTACTCCAGTGAGTCGCAATCTGCAAAAATTAACACCCCAGTGGGTTAGGTGCTGCGTCTTGCTACTTTCCTCTGAGGTCTCTCTCAACTGCTTTCATGGAAACGAACCTCCCCAAAGGTAACGGCACCGGAGTGGTGTCGTTACAGGTCCGCAGCGCGGCAGGCTTCTTCCGCGACCGAGCACAGCCGCCATACATGAACACACAAAGGTTTTGCCCTTGAGGAATCAGCCACGAGGTAAGTTTGTAAATGATCCACTTTATTAAAAGCTGTTGCATTCAGAGGGGCGCAGGACCGCATACATCTGTCAGCTGCTTTGCCAGACCGGTTTCGGGATTCTTTCCCTTCATCAATGGCTTCCGCTTAAAATTGCCGATTTCGTTAATCATACACTCTTTTATTTCAATTTCAAAGTCTGCCCCAATGGGCGTGGCTGTATGCACAGCCTCCTGGATCTTGTAGTGATGACAGTTTTACTCCAGTGAGTCGCAATCTGCAAAAATTAACACCCCAGTGGGTTAGGTGCTGCGTCTTGCTACTTTCCTCTGATGTCTCTCTCAACTGCTTTCATGGAAACGAACCTCCCCAAAGGTAACGGCACCGGAGTGGTGTCGTTACAGGTCCGCAGCGCGGCAGGCTTCTTCCGCGACCGAGCACAGCCGCCATACATGAACACACAAAGGTTTTGCCCTTGAGGAATCAACAAACTTACCTCGTGGCTGATTCCTCAAGGGCAAAACCTTTGTGTGTTTATATATATATATATATATATATTTATATTCATTAGGGTCTTCACTCACAGTTAACTTCTGTGGCTTGCTTCATCACTGGACCCTCACTCACACGCATAAGGTGTATGAGTGGACTCGACGCATTGTAAGATATTTTCTCTTTAGTGTGTTCAGCCAATGTTACAATGTTTAGGGGAGGGTACACACACACTTATCACTGATTAGCAGTGGCAAAGTGCACAGAGTCCTAATGGTAGCAAAAACGGGGTCAGAAAAATGGAGGGAGGCAGTCAAAATGTTGGGGGAAGATCATCCTAAGGCTGTCAGGTTTAACACTAACTAAGCAACAAACCTTTCGTGAATCGATGCAAATTAGCAAAACCACCTCAAATACAGCTGTGTAAGTTATTAGATAGCAGAACAGACTCCTGTTTTATTTGAATCGAAGTTGTTACTCATAAATGCATGGTGCATTGTGAATGCCACCCCTTAAGAATACTCATGTCGAATCCAACAATAACTAACAGTCAGAATTTATATTATTAAATAAAATAGTCCTTGTCTTCTAATCATAGATAGAGAAAAAATACTCTCAAGCAGAAATTCATTATTACATGATGCTATGACATTCCTAATCCATCTATACATATTTCATTATAATCAACATTGTGATATTTATAATTTATAAATAATGCTAAACTGTCATATTTTAATCAGGAGCACTGAAACATACTACATTCCACACATATGAACTAACATATCTGGCATGAATCATTATGATATATATGGTGTTATACTTTGCAGCCTCTAATTATGTCATGATATAATTATTCAACGTTATTACACACCTAAGTGACAAGTGTGCAAATAAATAGGCATACTTAAATCTAAGCGACCATTGTATATGTGTTCCTGCCCTTGTGGTGTGTTGTTAATCGTATATAGTTTATCAGACAGAACCAAAATTACAGCAGCAAAGACCTACTGATATTTTATCAAAATTGTATATGAAACATTCTATGCACCCTATTGCTAACCATATCATCCTGATAATATGAATCATCCTTTCCCAATGGTCTAATAAGAATGGTTAGTGTCTATCAATCAATGCTATTGATGAAAAAAGTCATATGCAAGGCAGTCACAAATGAACCAACCCACTTATTTAGCAGGCGCTTTGAAGTCCAGTAGGTAAGACGTAACATCATAAATATCAAATTTATTCTAAAAGGGTTAGTGTGACAGATGACATAGCCAACATATTCTTTCAATGTGTTCATGTAGTTCCTCATTCTTGTTAAGGCCTCAAGGATGTTTTATTTGGAGCTCAATAATATATCTGGACTTCACTTTTTTCAACATCCTCTCTCCGTGCCCTCCTTGAATTTTGGGAGTGATCCTGTCAATGAAGAAAAATCTCAGTTGTTCACCATTTCTCTCATGGAATGTCTCAAGACATAATGGTGAAAGTTACATATTCATTATTATACCACTATGGCCATTGAGCACTACATAGTGGGATTTCACTATCTTTTTCTTAGGAATCATAGTTCAAGCTTGTCTGTATTTGGAAATATTTGCTACTTGATAATTTATTCCATGTAATATCATCATAGTCATTTTAATAGATCTTAACGTGTTCTAAATTGAATCCCACAGATAAAATGCAAATGGGGCAGTCCTCCTTGGTTTAAATTCTGTAATCATCACAAAAAACCCTTGACAATGATTTAGCATACTTTTTACTGGCGGAGATACAGACACAAGGGCTCGAACTGTACTACTTTACGTACTCAGAAATGTTGTTTACAAATCTCTAGTCAGGCAATACTGCCTATGTATAGTTATGTTACAATGTGTGAATAAAGTACGTCCTTTTTAAACAATCGATAAACAGTGGGCAGGACTTTAGGTTACTGTGCATGTTGACTGTAAAGTCTTAAGCTCTTGCCCCTACATTAACTTTTTTAAGAATCCTTTGAAACCTTGTGCTTCCTACTCTGATAATTAAGTGCAAAAGAATGAGGCTTGTCCCAGTTTGCAGAGCCTTAGTAGGATGGAACACAGGGCACAAATTGCAAAACACCCCTTAATTACTACAGTTGGGGCCCGCACGCCCTGTCTGCTCAGTGGCTTGTGAAAAGGGCACTGACAATTGTTTGCCAGCTCCGTAAGTTCTGTAAATCCATTTTTACCTGCCTTGAACAGAATAACAGAGCTTAAATCCTTCATTACTTGCACAATAAAGTGGCAGAAACAAGGTCAGTGAAGTAGATGTTTACACTCTGTCCTTAGACCAGTGTAGGGATCTGTGTTTGGACGGAGGGTGAAGGGTTCCCAAAGCCATTGTCAGGGGTTATTTTTAGGTTTCATTTGTTAAGACCCAGTTAGAGATAATGGCCAGATGGTAAGAAACTGGAATGCACTCTGGGGGGGTACCATGATACAAACCCAGGGTAATAGTGCAGAGGTGTCAAGCTCTTTTAACCCCTAAGCACATGTTTTCCACAGACACACCTGGTTTCCTTAAGACTCCCTCATCGATACCCCGAATTTCAAGGGTACCATTCTAAAGAGTAATTCTCTGGTGGTTTGAGCCTGACTGAGACCCTGAGCTACCAGTTGGTGCTCTAGAAAGCTAACGCTGAGAAAGGCAAGAAGTTCAGGAAGTTTGGGAGGGAGAAGTTGAGATTCACACACTAGGAATAAGAGAAAAAGAGGTGGGAGATACAGAAATAGGTGGCCTGAGAGGAAACAAGAAGTGAGAAATTGGAGAGAGAGGTAAAAGTAAAGGCAAGATAGAGAAATTAAAAGGCAGTAACAAGTGAAAGAAAGAGAAATGAGAAAGAGACATAGCCTTAGAGAAGAGACGTTCAGCATGGCAGCACAGACAGCTACATCTGAGAAAAGCAATTACTCCTCCAACTCTGCAGTAGTACCTGCCAAGGTTTGAACAGAGGTTGTTCACCTAAATGTTGAAGGCCAGGTTATTTCAGAATGGTTTGCACATTTTGAGACATCCTGTAGAGCTCATGCTTTAAATGATCCTCTTTAGCAGTCCTAAGAATGAGTAGCTTGTTCATTGACAGTACAGGAGTCATTAGAAGAATGCCTGTGGTTAATCAAATTAATTATGAGTCAGTAAAGGAAGCTATAATATGATGATTTCAGATAATACCGGCCCAGTACATTCAGGGGCTCACAGAAGGCAAGAAAGTGAATAGGGTTCCCCTTTAAAACATGGGTTAATGTTGCGTTGCATGATTGGGATAAATGGATAAGAGTGATGGACGCTGAGAATGTTATTGCCCTTTAACAGTTGATGGTGACAAAGCAACTCAATTAAGAGTACTCTATCCCACTTAGTCAATACCGGTCTCAATTGACAGAAAATTTTTCAGAGAAGTTTGAAGTATTGGCTAACTAGTAGCTAAGTGACAGCATTAATAAAGGACTGTAGCAGCATAGCTCTAAGTCAAAGCGGGACTATTAAATACTGGTTGCAAACTTGAGGTTAAGGACCATGGCAATTCGTTAAGGTCCAATGAAGGACAGAGCCATAACAAAGGATTAGGTTCCATGTCAGCAACACAAGGATAGGGCAGGGCGGGAATGTGTTCTTGAATACTAATGATTACTTGTTTTGGTAGTTACAAGAAGGGGTACTACAAGAGGCACTGTTGGGCAAAGACTCTGTACCAATTACTAGCAGTTGACCCAACAGGGTCCTGTGGCACTCAACCTAATAGCAATGGACATTTTGGAAAGGGTCCCTGATGTTCTAAAGCATATTAATCAAAATACTGTGGGATTTGTGTTGAAGGCAGGTATCAATGGGAGGAAGTTTTATTTTGGAGGAACACAGACACATATAGGACAATGGTTTATAGGAAATATCTAAATATCTAAATTGTCCCTGGTGCCACTGCAAAGCTTGGTAGCCAGGGAGGACGACATGGAGTAGCCAATTTCCCAATGTTTCCACTAAAGAGTCCCTTCTGTAGAGCTGCTCAATGACAGCATGGCAAACACAAGGAGATGATGGATGGAGTGCTGAAAAGTTTCAGACACTCACCCCCCAGTCACGGATCTGGGTTGAATCCATCATTTTTCTTTAGCTCATTTCACCACCCCTGTTTGGACCCAGCCATATGTAAATCAGTCTTGACCCTGTGCCTCTTGGGAACAGTCCAGCCCAAACTGCCAGGCCAGGTCCTCCCAGGACCGGAAACAAGCATCCTGGGACTGGTTTTGGGGTAACACTCCTCATCAGCCAGACTAGCTTGAATCCAGTGGCAAAGTGAGTAAGGGACCCACGTCTGGGCATATCCTGCCAACTTAAGGCGAACAAAGCAAACACAAGACGATGATAGATGGAGTGCCGAAACTTTTTAGACACTCACCCCCAGTCACCTATCAGGGTTGAATCCATCATCATCAGAAGTTAAAGCAGACATGCCCATCCTTTCCTAAAACGATACCTCTCGACATGTGAAGTTGCCTTTTTTAGGTAAAGAACAGATTACATAAATGCTGATTTTTATTTTGCATTTATTAAGAAAGAAAAATATTTAATACTAATTTTTTGCTACCTCAATAGTGAACCAGAATAGAAGTTAGAGAAGAAGAAGAAATTGAGCTAGAACAAACAAAGTAGGAAAGACTGGTTCAAGCTGGTTATATTAAAGAATTTGGAAATGCACAATGTAATATGATAAAGGAATAGAAAGAAGACAACAGCAAAGCATTCTTGTAATCTAAAAAACAACTGCATGAAAACAAAAGATTCATTACTGTAAATTATTTTGATTGTTCTTGCTAAAACACTGGTCCTCATTCACAAACTGTATTTTGTAGTGCATTAAGTAACACTATAGTAGTACTATTTACTACTTCTTGCAAAATGCAATTGACAGACATATGAGTAGAAATCTCCATTGCTACCCCGCCTTTCTTTTCTTTGAGAAGATCACCCCACATGAAATTGGAATACTTAGTCATTGATTACGATCTGGTCCGGAAAGCATTCCTACCAAATCGGTCCCAGAATGCCTACCGAACAACTCGAATTGGGGGAGTCCGACCGATTGATTTGGATGCATCCGGATGCTTCCGAATTTGATTCTGTCAGACTCCAATTGACTTCAATGGGCTCCGAAAGACGCAACCAGTCCGAATGCCTTTCGGTACCGATTCGGACAGCCCTAAACGTTTACGGGCATCCTAATCGGTCATTGGGAACTGTGTTGGTCGGAAACAAAGGTTCCAAATCGGATTCGGCAAACCTGAATATGATTTGGAGCCCTTCCAAACGGCATCGTAATCGGCCCCTAAGTAGTAAATGTGGGAGAGACCAGGGGACGTGTGTGTGAAAATAAGGAATATCTGCTGCAAAATTAGAGGGGTTTAGGGAAAGTAAGGAGGAGTTTAAGGGAGGACAGGCTACTAAAAACACCCTTACACAAAAGAGTAAGCACATTGCTAGTCACTCACTGCAGTAGCTATTCACAAAATTAACATACACTTGAGAGTAAATTACACATGCAATCTATTCTTACAGTTTTGAGTATATTTACTATTTTGGTCTAATCACAGAATCTGTGTTCAGACTTACATGTCTCTAGCCCATTAAAAAAGGGGTGGAGACAAATTTAGGAGTATAGGTTACTACTGCGAAAATAAAACAGTATGGCATCCAGCACCACACATAGCCAACCACTGATACTGCACCACCCTGCAACTGAAAATAATGGAGAAAAGGACTTACTCATAATAAAACAACATGGGAAAAAATAGTAAAATTTACTAAATTATTTCAAATAGTTCCAAATATGAATAAATATAATCCAATGTTAAGAAATATAAAAAATAATAATGCATATCTATTTTTTAGTTACAAAATATTTTAACAAGATTTTTGGTCGAAAATGAATGTAACATTTATATTAATAAAATATAATTAAACTATTTAAACTTAATTATTTTTGAATTTAAACTCCATAAACAACATTTTTATGTCACTTAATATATTAAAATGAAACATTCAAAATGACATTAATAGGGTTGTCGAATTTTTTTGTTTTGCTCTGCTTTTAAAATGAATATATACAATGAATATACATTAATACTAAATATTAAATGTCTTTACAAAATAATAAAAAGTTTGATAACCTTTTTAAATTTTCCTATACTTTACAATAATGAGTTCTCCACAATCCTGTGTGGAACCGATGTGAAAGTAGGTTGGCTGCGAGCAGGAGAGGAACTCTGAAAAGATGTACTTGGAAGGACAAGATATCAGGAAATCTATGCTTGCAGCCTTAGGGTCTTATTATGACTTTGGTGTACTCAGATCAGGGCCGCCAAATCACGGCCCTGCTTCCGGAGCACCAAAGTACGACTTTTAAAGTCTCTGGTGGGCATTCCTTTTGGGGTCTCACAGCAGTGCCGTCAGGGCGGGGCAAGGCCTGTCAAGTCCAAGCCTTCCAGGAACTAGGGGTGCTTACAGACAGAGGGGCGCAAGATGTGCCCCTCTGCATGCACCTCATGGAGCAGAGGCACAAGGAGGCGTTTCCTCCCTGCCACACTTTTCATGGCAGTCGGACCACCATGAAAAGTATGGTAGTGAGGAAACTCGCAATATGCTTGGCTGGCCGCAGCGGCCTGCCAAGCATATTGTGGTCACAAGACCACCGTCACACAGCCGGGGATCTCTGATCCCTGGTGTTTGCGGTAGTGCCAATGCAGTCCGACTGCCAAAGTTGTAATGGGGCGGTTGGACCACCGGCGCAGAGGTGCCTACACCTTCTCTGTGTCTGGTCATAATAGGGCCCTAAGCCACTGAGGGCACATCAATGTAGGTATGGAAAATCCCTTTACGAAGCAACTATTACTGACAGGATTCACAATATTAGAGGATCATTACTGAGATTGTGAGGCAAACCTTATTATATACATGGCTGCACTGGAACTCAAAAACAACCCTGGCACAACAGCTCAAACTAGTACTCCCCCTCTCTTGCCTCTCATCTCTTGCCTACTCTTTCTTACCTCTCTCTGTCCTACAGAACCCCCTGCGCATGCTATAATTACCTCGGGGATCTGGAAAAAGTGACAGAGGTACCAGCAGCTGCCCTGGGCCTTCAAAAAAAGCCTTATATTTTCCAGTCCCCCAAGGAAATGCCTAATGGAATAAAAAAAAGCAGACACACCCTGACTACATAGGTTAGCCGTGGTTGAAAATTTGCACTTTTTGCAAGATGTCCCCGGACTTTTTTTGCCGTTCTGCTGAGCCCTATTCTTGCTGGCTATAGAACGCTGTACACTTTACCCCTGATCAACAGGGGTAAAGGGCTTGTGCTCTTATTGTAAACGTGGTAAAATTGGTATGCACCCAGTTCATTTAATTAATTTGCCTATAAGTCTCTAATATATGGAATCAAGAATACCTAGGGCCTGTATATAAATGCTACAAGTGGACTGCAGCACTTTGTGCCATCCACTACAGTTGCACTGTAAAGCATGCCTTCAGGCCTACCATTGTAGCAGGGCTGTACAGTTTCAAACTACATTTCAACCTGTCAAAATCAACTCTTTTTGAAAGGCCTAAACCTTTCCTTTAAATATTTATAAGTCTCCCCTATGTAAGCCTTATTGCCCATAGAGCAGTGTGCATTGTATTTGATAATATAATAGGACATGTAAATGTTTAATGTTAAACATATCCTTACAGTGAAAATTACCTCAATGCTTTTTTCACAGTAAAAGGGCTGGCTGTTCCATAAGACCGCAATCTTATTTAGTGACATTAATGTCTTATCCTAACAAGGATTATGATTATTACTTGAGCTGGGTACTTGCCCCCCTCAACTAATAACAACATTTCTTAGATCCATTTCGATCCTTGTCCCTTGGTTCCTAACAATAGAGACAGCCATTCCTGAACCTCTGAGTTCTTTTTGTATAATAACATGTTTGTAAAGATTTCCAGAAAATCTGAAACTGAGGGGCTTATTTACAGGCCCCTTGCGCCACTGGTGCGTCACTTTTTGTGACGCACCTCCTGCCCCATATTTACAAGGACATGTAAAGCCATCCTGCATGGCTTTTCCTGTCCTTGAAAATATGGCCCATTCTCACACAACACTTTGCGTGAAAGGGGAGTGACATTGGTGATACTGTGGGTGTTCCCACGCAAAACCCATGTATTCTGCCGCATTCCCAGATTTACAAGAATTCATGAACCTGGAAATACTTAAAAATGCTACGCTACACCAGGGGTGGCGTAACGAGGCACAATGAGGAGAAATGTTAATGTTTTTCTTCTTTTTAGGAGTGCTGCATTGTACAGCACACATAGGAAATGGAAAACACCTCCTTTTATTTATTTTTTTTAATTGTTTTTGTGCAACACAGCCACTCTTGCACCATGGCACAATGTTGCCTGCATGGCGAATAGAAGCCGATTGTGCACCAGTGCGGGGGAATGCACAAGTATGCTCCATAATGTTGCAAATATGACGCATCCCTGTGCTTTGATAGTGCAGCAGTTTGGCACAGCCAAAGGGCTTGTGCTGCCATGCTGCTGCACTTTCTTGTAGAAAGGCCCTAAGTGTTTTTGAGGACTAGTAGATCACCAGAAGTGTAAAATCGTAATTGAACTTTTGAAAAAAATCTTAATTGCCAAAATATTTATAATAAAATATCACGATTTACTGTCTTATTACGAGTTGGCGAAGGCTCGTGTCTGTACCTCTTAGGAAACCTCTGCGCCTATGGCTTTCCGACCACAATATTGAGAGTTTCCTGAGGGGCTGGCGGTGTGGCTGCGATGATCGTGCAGCAGTGGCCAATGCATTTCCATATATATTGATGCCTGTTCATACATTCTGATTGCATATGCCTAAAATACACACATATGCATGATATATGTGGAAAAATACCACCTACCCATTGCGATAGTCCGACCCATATGTTGAAAGTACCAGTAATGAGTACATGGTACCAAAGTACTTACCTGTATATCACCAAAGACGGGGCTGTATTCCTCGGGTGAAGAAGCTCCTGGGTAGGTGGAAGCTGGAGAAAGGGATCAACGTCAAAATCTGCTTGGAAGAACTAGAAAGGGGTGAGCATTCACCCCAAATCCTATGTTTCTGCCAACCTTTAAGTGGAGGTCAGCTTTTCGGGAAGTCACCTTGCACTGCGGAAGGAGTGTTGTGCCTCTGTACCACCCAATGGAGACTGCCTTCCCCCTACCATGACCCCAGCGGTGTGCTGGTGGTGCCGGCAGTCCAGCCGCAGTCTTTGCATTACCAATCTGCTCAACTTGTGATACGACCAGCTGCTCACCGTCAGGACGGAAGTCCACAGAACACCCAAACGAGTAATAAGGCCTTTAGAGTTGTTCCAAAGGCAAATACTGTGAATATCGTTGTAGAATAGTATTTGAGTAGTTTTCAATGAAACACTCCTGTTTGGAATGGTAATAAAAATATATCATCAGGGTGTAAATCTGACCTTTAGATTATTCAAGTTAGGGGTGTGCGAAATTGATAAAATTAAATGTTAGGTATTATGTCATTTTCAAAAACAGCTTCCAAGAGTATGCATATTATTTAAAATACCTCTAACTGGGATAATTGGCATGCTTAAGCATTACTTACATTTAATTTTTATGTGAGATACCGGCAGAGGAAGGTTTGAAGACAAAATGTCTGGTTTGATAAATTAAAGTCTCTGATCAAAATATATTTTACTCATCAAGTAAAATTTAGTTTTTTTAATTGACAAAAAGATTGAACGTTTTACGCTGAAATGGTAAGAGGCGTATATCATCAGGATGGTAAAGTGACCCCAGATGATTAAAGTTAGGCAGGTGTGAAATTCATAAAAGTAAATGTTAAGTAATATGTCATTTTCAAAAAAACTTTGCAAGAGTGAGTGTATTATTTGAAATAACTGTAGCTGGTGAAACATGCATGCAAAAGCATACCTTTGCATGCAATATTTATGTGAGATACTGGCAGGGGACAGGGTTGAAGAGAAAATGTCTATTTCGATGATTAAAAGTGCCCCAGCAAGATATATTTTACTCAATCAAGGCTGTCATAAGCAAGAAATCATGCAAACATTTGTTTTTTTGTAAATCGCGAAAAGATTGAAAGTTTTGTTTCTCTGCCCACGTAACCTGACGCACGTGCGTGCACGCGCCAAAGCAGAGCTGGAGCCCATTAGCGTTTGCGGAGGAGCCAAGCCGAGATCCAAGAGCTGGGTGGACCCGGGGAGCTGAGAGCCAGGACTGGGGGCCAGTGGTGTCGGCCTTCAGCCGGATTACAGCCCGGATTACAGCCCTGATTACGGTATCAGAGGTTGAGTCAGTAGGGGTGTGCTGTAGGGGATTGCTGTGTTTTGTGCGGCAGCGCACACCTTTGCCCCTGTTACTCCGTTACTCCTCCGCACAGCAAAGAAAACAAACCTTTGCAAGTCCGGTGGCCGTAGTGGGCCGCTGTGGAAGAGTGGACCCTGGGGTCTGCGTACGGCGACTTTGTCAGACTGAGTGCGGTTTGCGGTCCTCCAGTGTGCCCCCCTTGCATTCCGGCTTTGAGTTTTTTTTTATGCACCACCACCGGTCCTGTTTTCAACTCGAGCAACTTGAGAAGAGCAGCAGAAATTGGAGGCATTTTCTACAGCCTAGAGCGCCGCAGCACCACAACTCAGTTGAGGGCATCTCGAGGCACTCAAAGGCACCCAATAAATATCCGCTGAGTGTGGGTGAGGGCAGCGCAGGGAGTGAGTGGTGTGGAGCGGGTACTCCGCCAGTGCACACCATAGAGGCACCGTTCATTGCACAGACCACCCACCCCCACACTCCCCTATGCTCCCCACACTCTCCCCCACCCAGCTCCAGTCCAGCCCTGCCCACAGTGTGCAAGGCCTAATAGCCAACAGCCAGCTTAGGGGAAAACTGCCTACAACACACAAGGATTAATATCCCAACCGCCCAACTGCAAGCCCTGGGTGCAAACAGGTCAACAGGTCAATAGATTCCCGGACCCACAGAGGCAGCAAAAGAAGGGAAGAGACAGAAGGAAGTAAAAGAAGCAAATTTGGTGTAAAGCAACTGTAAAAGGGGAGCGAGAGTGAGGGCCGAAGGAAGAAGGAGCCCTCTTGGCCATTTCGACATGAGATCGGGGAGAACCAGAACTGAGATCAAGCCAAAGAGAAAAGCTCGCCAGAATAGTGAGAAGATGAGTGAAGGAGTCCGTGTTCCACTCATAGAAGCGAAAACACTGGAAATTCCTGTAACAGTGTCACCAACAGTGCTACCAACGCCAATAAAAAACATGCAGGCAGGAACAAAAAAATCACTGACTTTTTAATTTCACCAGCTTGCAGAGTCCAGGATACATCAACCGGTTTTCAGGATCCAAAAAAGAAAATGTCAGATCCACACCCCACACGGTGCACGCCCAAATTGGCATCCCTTTGGAGGATGGATGCAGTACCCTAAAGACTTTGAAAACAACTGGAAATAGGGTAACCATGACAGCTCAAATAAATATAAGTGAAGCATCTCAAACAAAATTAACTAAAGCAGCATTAGTGGCACCAGAGGCAAAAACAAACGATGATCCGTAAATCTTGGGTAGTCTTCTTGCATTCTCGGGCCCAATACCGGTGCAGGTCAAGCATTTATTTCCTCTAGGGCCAGTATGTTCAGAATTGACATAGAATCAAAAGAAGAAAACATCTCTTGTCAGTTAGCTCCCCTGTCCAAAATCGTTTCGGAAATTCTGGATTGCCTAATAAGCTCTTTCGGGCCAACACAGGAAGCCCAAAGGGCGGAAACTCCCATTTTTACCTTAAACGAAAAATCACTAACAGGGCTCCTCCATGACTATAACACCATACTCTGTCCAATAAAGATACGACCAGTGACCGGACGAATTTTTCAATCAAAAAATGATCAATCAATAAAATCTCAATCAGGTTCTGGTCCCATAATCCAACCAAGCACATGTCCGGAAGGAGAAATCGTGGACAATATCATGGGAAAATCATGAGAAGATACTACTTCAAGCCAGCGGATGGACGCCAGTCAGACAGACCATTTGGTCTCCGTTCATCAATAATATGGAAACTATTTCCTCAGCATAATTTCAACATTCAGAAAAATTTGAGTTGCAAGTCAACCTCTTGCAAGTCCTGGCATTACATGTTTCTGGCATAGAAAGAAAAATCCAAGAACTAAATTCCATAATTGAGCGGGTGCAGAAAGATCCTCACACAACATACCACGAATGCCAATGTTGCAGCACTATGAATCAACTGCAGTCCATTCCGGCAATCTTAGCAGATATTTGACAGAAGTAAAAATACACCACGGACATCGTCAAAACTATTATTAGTGCTTCCATGGAAAAAGCTCCAAATCAACAGAAGCTCACCATTCCTCCGGACAATTTAGAAAGCACCGAGGAAACAGAGGGCACTCTAAAACGTCTTAATTTAGACATGCAGATAGAAACATTAAATAAAACGTCAATGCAAATCAACCAACAAAGCATACATAAACGTGACGACCCGTTGCTTGATGCAGCAGCTTTAAAACAGCACCAACAACAATCTTTCAATCCACCAACTAAAGGAGAACGTAAGAGACTGAGAAAGTCAAGGCAAAACAAGTAAAAAAGTAGCCAAACCATAGCACATACTTCTCAAAATCAGGCCAAGAGTCATCTTTCGAAGAGGCCACCATGCTAATCTGCATGAAATAGTCCCTGGAATCAGGACTGAGGGAAATAAGGTAATCACGTGCCATCCGAAAAGCCAATGGAACTCAGACACCAACTGGATTATCGTTGATCGAATACTCCCTCAATATACTCAACAATACTGCAGATAAGCAGTCACAATGACCTTCAGCAATTATCTCCCACTACTAAAGAACAAAATGAAGATGACCCATCATCGCACATTCCAAGGGGAGAACAACAAAGTATATCTCAATACTTCCCCAAACTATTAGGGTTCAAAATAGAAAAACCTTGGCTGAACAGCATCAAGCCCCGAAAACCACGTATTGGTTGGAAGTTCAGACCGGTAATTTTTCAGTATTTGGAACCAAGTACAACCTGAGAAAATAAATGCAGATCTGATTAAACCAGTCACGATAAAAACAACTTGCTCTCAAAAGACAACCGGAGAGAAAAAGTACACAGGAGAACCCAAACTTAGCAGAACCTCGAACTCACAAAACAATGACGGACTAAATTATCCAGGAGATTTAGTAACATTTGAAATGATTCCGCATTATAACTCAAGAGAACACCATGATATTCTCAACCGTAGTGTAATTCTAAAACTTGCTAATTCCATTGAACATTTAAGCACAAACCATATCGAAAGCATTCAATTCAAAACAAGTGTAAAAGTGAGAGAAATGACGGTCATAACTTGGAGCGACGCAAAAATCGCAAAGGAATTCTGGCATCACAGAGAATGTTTTACCAAATGGGGAACTGAAATAAGAACAACAGAAATAAAATGATATCTCGGTCTGCTATGTCCAACAGAAGAGTTAAGACAGGCAATGGACAGTGGATTACTCCAGGGGACAGTAGGGTCCACCGCAACAGCCCAGGAGGCCTGGCCTAATTTACGCAACATCCATCAAGTAGCACCAGAGGCAGCCACCCAAGTATGAAAAGTTCCCCTTTCAACCATACGAGGTATGGAGAATAAGAAAAATGAGGCATGAAAAAGTACATATATATTGTGCTTTTGGAACATCAATGGCTTTGGCAGAAAGACAGAGGACATCCTACATCTTACTATTTCAGGAAACCTGGTCTACAGCACCTATGCCGATTAACGGCTTCAAAGAAAATCATCATCAGGCCACTAAAGGTAAAGCATCAGGCAAAGCATCTGGTGGTTTATCAACTCACCTAAGTACAAGCATACCATGGTCTTATGAACTGATTGGACTGGGACAAACGTGGATTGAATGTATACACATTTTAGTACCACAAGATTGCATCAATGGCCTGCTATGCAACTACAGTGAAAAGTCATTATTAATCTGTAAAGTGTATATTCATCCAACATCAAAGGCAAAACAAGAGAAAATGGCGACTCTTAAAACATTGCTCAAATCATTGCAATCCACCTTTGCACAAGTGGGAATTGTATTGTCAGGTGATTTTAACATGTTTCCATTGCAAGTAGACCAAACACAAAACAAACAACAAAATTAATTTAAAGGGAAAATACCCCCCCTGTGGTTACAAATTACCACAAAAAAGATCGCCACGGCCAATTATGTGCTTTAATATTTGCTGAAATAGGGATGATAACTCTAAACGGACACCTTCCCCAAGATCGACCAGCAGCACCAACCAGAGTAGTCAAGCAAGCACACTATCTTCTAGATTACACAATAGTGGACATTGAGCTATTGCAAATGATCTCTAGTTATCAAATAATCCACAGACTAGAGAGCAATCATAGCCCGTAGTCAATTGTCTTTAGCATCAATATCTCAAAAGCATCTGCAAGCAACGACCTGTCGGAAATCCCTAGTCCATACACCCTAAAAAGACTTGTGTGGAATGGCAAAAATGCCAGTGAAATAGTGAATTACTTAAAAAATCTACCGGCAAATAGAGAAGAACACATTTTGGAACAGCCCTGTGCCAATTGGGAAAATACGACCACATTGCTCATTTCAAAATTTCCATCAAAAAACAAGTATAACGGAAGCAAACCCAGGACACAACAACAGAATTCCTTAGCTCATTAGCGGGTGAAAAAAGGGCATTAAATTGGGAAATAAGAAAACTATGTGGCAATTCCCAGAGCATGAGTGAAGGAGCAAAGCAGCAAATCCTACCAATTGAGGTAAACATAAAAAAAAGAGGAGTGGATAGCAAAGACAACATAACAAACCAAAATGTTGTTAAAATTACGGGTGGAAATAAACAACATAACAAATGGATTCTTCCGCCAACATAACGCAAGCATCCTAGAGGCAGACTGGATAGTCTATCTAGCTCAAAACAAAAAGGATAATAATAAACAACAAGTTATGAATACAGACCACATCATTCAATATAAAAAAAACAATTGTTCAGAAAATGCGCTTGAAGGAAATTGGATTTAAATCAACCAGGTAGAGACGATCATAAAAAAAACTAAGATCTAGTGGAGCCCCAGGCCCAAACGGCTTGCCAAATGGGCTTCTTAACCACATCCGTGCGGTCTCGATTTACCGCCGGTGCTGAGCCCTAATGAAAACGGGCGTGGTCATGACTGAAGGGTTCCGTCATGAGCACAGCTCAACCGATGCTCATGACGGAACCGTTCCGTCATGAGCATCGAAGGGGTTAAACAAGATACATCATTTTGGGAAGACTTTCTCACTCCACTGTTTAGCTATGCTTTTCAAACAAATAGCATACAAGCATCCTGGAGAGGAACCATCCTACATCCGATATTCAAAGCTGGCACTGGATCGGATCAGGCGAATTATAGGTTAATTGCTTTAATCGATGTGGAGGTGAAAATATATGGGTCAAATCTTCTGATGGCTCTAGAAGAATGGGTCACTTCTTGCAAGATTTTCCTAGTTACCCAGACAGGCTTTAGTCAGGCACAAGTATGATGTGCAACTTTCTGGACTTGAACCGTCTTGTCGAAAAAGCAAAGCAAAAATCAATCAAATTGTACATGCTTTGTCGACCTAAAAGCAGCTTTTGACATGGTACAGAGAGAACTCTTGTGGCAAAAGATGATAAATTGGGGGCATTCCACCACTTCTACTGCAGACCATTGTCAATCTGTACACATCCACCTAGGTCCAGATAAAACTAGGGAACGGTGAAAGAACCACAGCAAGAATTCCAACGCACATCGGTTTAAACAGGGATGTGTGTGTATGTACAAAGTGACCCTCCAAAGATTGCACATGTTAAAGTAAGAAGTATGTAGTATGCATATGATATTATTCCATGTAGCAGACTCCAGTGGGCCTACAGCGCCTGATTACAAAGCTGCTAGAATACACCAAGGAGCTCAGTTTGTCTATCAACTATAATAAAACAAAGGTCATCTGTATTTCAGCAGACACCGGGCCAAACAGAAATAAATACAAGTGGTATGCAGCAGGAAACTTCATAGAGCAGAGCGCCTCCTATAAATATCTGGGAGTAGTGGTTGATTCAAGGTTCACACTCGAAGATCCCTTCACAAATAAAAAAGTTCAAGCAAATAAATTACGTTTTGCTTAAACATGTTAAAATCTAAATTAAAGTGTACCTCAAATTCCCATCTTCTAAAAAGTATTGCCGCCAAGTTTCTCCCAACCCTCACTTATGGCTCTGAAATATTGAAAGGTCAAGATGCAAACTTCCTGAATCTACAACTATCAGGCCTATTCAAACAAATATTTCGGATCCCTCATTTTGCATCTCAAACGTAAGTGCGCCTGGACCTCTGGATATTAAACCAACATCCAGTTAGGCAAGCAGCACAAGAGGAATCTCTGCGTGGGTATTGCTGGACAGAAATGAAGAATCAAGCAAAAGGAAAAAAAGACTGGCCTTCAATACTTGAACAAGCTTTAACAATGCTCAATATGCATGATGCATGGAACATCAACTACAGTTTCACTGCATTAAAAAAATTTGCCAACAACGCTGCAAAACACTAAGGGGCAGATTTATGTTAACTGGCGCATCCCCAGGGATGCGCCAGTTAACATGCACCACAGAGCGCCACAGCCCTGCCAGCCATGGTGCGCCGCATTTATAATGCGGCGCACCATGGTGCAAAAACGGCACAGATGCGTGACGCATCTGTGCCGGAAATGTGGCGCATTGCTGGAGCTGCGTCGCAAGCGCGACGCAGCTCCAGCAAGGCTCGGGGGTGCCCCATTTTAACAATGCTGCGTCAAGACCTACGCCTGCTTAAAGCAGGTGCAGGCTTTTGACGCAGCATTGGCTTAAAAGTGACTGAGTGAAATCTCATAGATTTCACTCAGCCACTTTTGCGAGGCGCACCTGCCCCGGAACGCCCACCCTGCGCCTGAACGCCCACAAGCGGCGCAGGGCTTTACAACGTGACGCATCTGCCTAGATGCGTCACGTTGTAAATCGTTCGTAGGGATGCGCCACGGGGACGCCTTGCTGTATTTGCTCTTACCTGCTGGAGACTGCTGCCATCAGCCCACTGCTTGCGGAACCCGCTCCGCGGGTCCCGCTACGCCAGGAGTGTTGCCTGCTGCCTGCTGCCTAAGGAAAGGGGACGCCGAGGAAAGTGCATTTGTCGGGGCTGCGAGCGAGTGCGAGCGCTCAACTGGGACTACATATCCCAGGAGCGCCCGCCTGCCTGCCTGCTTGACCAGTCACACCTGGGCCGCTCTCCCCGACCCCTCCCCCCCTTCACCTATTTGTGCATCTATCCTATATAACGCTCCTAGCATCCCCGCTGCGCGGCAGCGCGCGGGAGCGCCGGGAGAAGCCCGGGACAAGGGCGGGACCGTCTGTGGCCGTCCGGGGCCGCTGGAGGCCGGGCTGGGCCACCCCATTAACATCTACGGTCCAGGTACTGATCAACCCACTGATTTTGTAACTGATTTGTGACCTACTTGCTTGTAGGTGGGTAGAAGGGGGGTTTCTAGCACTATGGCCTGTTCAACAAGTACTTCTATCCTGCTGCCTCCTTTGGGGGAAGCAGAGCCTGCTGTCATGGGCCCTCTTGACTCCTACTTCAAGCGTTTGCCGCAGGATATTGACAAAGAGATCGCTCTGGCGGAAAGACGAGCCGGGCGTAGGCTCTCGATTGAGCTTCTGAAAAACCCACCTGATAAAAATCAAGGTTTGAACTTTCCTGCGCTGGTTACACCACTATCATCCATTGTTTTACCAGCCACCCAGGACCTATCACTTGACGTGTCTCTGCTCACTGAGTTAGCAGTTAACTCTTCATTGGACATTGTAGTAACCAATCCATCTGTTGCGCATTTTGATGTACCTAGCCAAACAGTAAAAGGGAAAGGAGCTTTAGAAAATCACTGTGTACAAATGGAAGCGACTAAATCTAAGCCCGGTGTTAAAAGGAAATGGGGAGTTACTGCAAAAAAATCACAACCCTCAAAACCCGCAAGAAAGTACAGGAAGCTGGGTACTAAATCGACTTCTAGCCATGTCCCTCCAAAGAATGGCGTATTAATGACAACAGGGGAGGCCGAAGCTGCCCCAGTAGAAGTGGACCCTATAATCATGGTGCCTCCGATAACATTGGCGGTGCCAGTCCCAGATCCAACTATCATAGTACCCTCGGGGTCATTATCTCCCAATCATGATCTTCTGATAGAAGTGGAAAAAATAATGCGTTCCCTCCTAAATCCAGTAGAACTAAGACTTAAGAAGCTAGCTGAACAACTTGACCATCTTGAACAAGCTAGCCTAGATAACTTTTTTCTGTTAAATCTTTAATTAAGTCTGGCAAAAAAGTGGGTGAGACTGGGAAATACCAACAGACAGGCGATAAAGATCAAGGAGCCGTGTTGGTTGACCTACAATCCCCGCCTGTAAGTGGTATTCCTGTACAGGATAATAAAGGGGGGAATAGCAAGAATGCACCTGGTCTAATGTCCACCAAAACCATTAGTAATTGTGGGAAACCTAAGCCCAATAACACCAACAACAAGGGTAGCAAGGACAGTGTAAAAAATCCACCTCCCACAACTAGTAAAAATGCCACACTCTTGCCGACCAGATCGGGAAAAACTATGGTCCAACGGTCGGGAAATGATAAAATCCACTCTAGCAATGGCAGTGGGACCAATGCTCATTGTATTGGGAATGGGATTAATACTTGTGTGACAGTGGAAAACACTCTCACACAGAGCCGTGTTCCCTTAGAACAAGCACAAATACAGACCCAAATAACCAAATTGCCAACTAGGATCCCGCCAGTACAGCTCACCCCTGATTCCTACCCATATGTGGCCATACTTACTAACGTCCCACCCCTAACGGAGGGCCAAAGAGAAACTTATGACATGTTAAAAAACAAGGCCATGCATTGGCTTTCTGTCAATAGACCACTGCCAGGGGGAGTGGATGGCCTGATAATTGGGGCAAGAAGGGTCAATTGGATAGGGAATACCTTAAAAAAACAGGGGGGTGAGTGTATTATAATCAACTTTCAGGATCCAAGGGTTGTGGGGCTGATTACGGGACAGGGTTGGAACATTAATATTGGTGGGATTGGGGTTGTGGACCTCACTTTCTTTTATCCCAGACCGGTGATCTATTCAGGGGGTTCCAGGGAGCAACCGAGACCCAGTCTTTGCACTTGGGTTGAGGCTGGCCCCCCTGCTGCTCCCATATTTAGATCAAATAATTGCTACACAGAGGCATTTAACCCCTATAATGGGCAGGGGCAGACGAGGTGGGGATGCTGATAGAGATCAGTTGAACAATTACGACTGGAAGAGGACATGGTTGGGGGAAGCAACCCTGATGTAACATTGATACCCCACGATGAAACGAGCCAAAAATTCGAAGTGGCGAATGTGAGGGATGGGGGCATTTTTGCATGTCTGGAGGGGTGTGTGGGCGAACCGGGTCTCCCAACTACTATTTGCACCAAGGAGGGTACAGATGCAAATTGTATAAATATTGTTTTAAGTGAGGATTGTGACTGTGGGAAGCAGGATGATTTATCGCCAACGGCACCTAACGTAAAGGGGATTTGCATAGAAAATACCCTGGAGAGACTTATGTCATGGAATGTTGCGGGGCTGGGGGCTAGATTGTTATCACAGCATTGGATTGACTTTGTAAGTGGGTTTGAAATGTGCCTATTCCAAGAGACGTGGGCATGTGAGCCAATTCACTTCCCGGGTTACCTAAATTTCTGTATACCGGCAACGAGAGGCCCCAGGGGTAGACCTATGGGAGGCCTTGCAGTCTGGATTAAGCAAAACTCAAACGTAAAGGCAAAAATGATTGATCTAGGTTGTAAGGATATTCAATTATTGAGACTATCTGTAGCCAAGGGTACTATAATAGACATTTATAATATATATGCCAGGGGCATGAGTCTAGGGAATTCTGCTACCTTAGAAGTTCTATCCGCTTCCCTTGAATCCCAGTCATTTGGAAACAGAGTAATTTTGGCTGGTGACTTGAATAGGACATTCGAGCCTCTAGAAAATACTACATACCCTATAGGACTAGAGGAAGATGCCCTCTGGGGCATCCCCAACCTAAACCTCCTACCTGTGAAGCGGTGGACCAAAGATATTTTGTTGTTGAATGCGTTATGTTTGGAGTATGGTCTGAGGGCCCTTAATGGCAGGACAAAAAGCGACCAATGTGGTAATTGTACAT
Source organism: Lissotriton vulgaris (assembly GCF_964263255.1). NCBI lineage: Eukaryota > Metazoa > Chordata > Amphibia > Caudata > Salamandridae > Lissotriton > Lissotriton vulgaris. Next base: position 396,151,495 of record NC_141696.1, on the reverse strand, counting down.
TCGACAATGGTCATAACAAAAGTAGGATCGACTATGTCATCTGTAGTCTTGAGTTATGGCGTGGCGTGGGTGACATGGAAATTGTGGGGAGAGTAGAAAGCGACCATAACCCCCTCTGTGTCTCCCACTCATGGTGGAGGGCCGCACGAGTCAACTCAGTGTCAGGTAGTGGGAGCGTACCTGTTATGGCCAATGACTCAAGAAGGGTGTAATGGCCATATGTCCTGGCTAATTTGGCCACCTTGGAGTCTATCAATCTGGAGGTAGACAATGCTATTGCCGCCTTTGAAAAAGTAGATCCTGTATTACCAGGCTCTGTCCAAATAACTGACATACATGACACATTCTTCTCTTTGTTAAAACCGCACTTTACTAAGCCCCTGAAGGCTAATAGGAAGGCACCAGTCACATTGCCAACCTGGTTTAACAAACAGTGTAGGGTAGCTAGACTGGGGTTGGGCAGAGCACTCAAGAGCAGGGACAAGGCCTTGATTAGAGCCACCAGGAAATGTTATAATGACAGTATTCGAAAGGCTAAGAAGCGGTGGGATGAGGAGTACTGGGAGGAGCTACTGGAGGCTTCAGGGCAAAAGGATTCCAGACTGTTCTGGAAAATTGTGAAATGGGGAAGAGGGGGCGCCCCCAATAATCCCGACAACAATGTCGATGAGGCATTGTGGGTCGAGTATTTTAAACCCCAGTATGCTGAGTGTAGGGATATAGTGGCCATAGAATCAATCCCTATGGTTTTTTGTAAGGGCGATTTATTCCTAACTAAGGACGCGGAACTTGTAATTTCAACTCTGCAGGGGGGAAAAGCCCCCGGGCTAGATGGAATCCCTTCAGACATCTTCAAACATGACAAGGTCAAGTGGGCAAAATATGCGACCCTGTTGGGAAATGGCTTGGCCAAAGGGGCAAAAATCCCCAATATATGGAAGGGGGCAATAATAATACCGATTTTTAAGAAAGGCAACCGGTCGCTCCCAGCAAACTATAGACCAATACGTTTGCTGGCTACCATGCAAAAAGTAGTGGGGAAGATGCTGGTCGACAAACTTATGGCCTGGGTAGATGACAACAATGCCTTATCCCCCTACCAGGCAGGATTCAGACGTGCAACCAGTACGGTCGACCAAATTTTTCGCTTCACCATGCTACGGTGGGGGACTGTACTCCTGGGTAAAGGCAGCCTTTATGTAGCATTTGTAGATCTAAGGGCTGCCTTTGACCTGGTGCCCAGGTGCACGCTGTGGGAGGTTCTGTCCAAAATAGGGGTCCCACTTGATTTGCTCACGTTGATAATGCGTCTTCACGAAAGCAACTATGCCAAGGTTCAGTGGGGGAGGAATGGGGAATCCACTACTAACTTTCCAGTCGAGCGGGGGGTGCGGCAGGGATGTGCAATGGCACCCCTGCTGTTCTCCCTGTTCATTAATGGCATTGTAGATAGGATATTGGACGCAATGGTTGACGCACCTTCGTTAGCGGGCATCAGAGTTCCTATTCTGATGTTCGCGGACGACACCTTGATTGTGTCTAAGACCCCGTCGGGTCTCCAGCGAGCCCTGAATATTTTTGACGCATTTTGCAAAGAACGGGGTCTCGAGGTAAATGTAAACAAAACCAAGTTGATGGCCTTTGGGCAAAAACGCCAAACTCAACCTAGGGTATTTTTGAACAATATCAAATTAGAGCTAGTAAATGTTTTTACATACCTCGGGGTTGAGATATCAAGCAAACTTGGTTGGTCAAGACACATAGAGAAGGCGGTGTTGAAACATCAGCAAATTTCAGGAGCCCTCAGGGTTGAGCAAGTAAAATCCAAGACCAGGCCCATAAAACCTGTTCTCATGGTTTATGAAGCAAAAGCCTTGGGCGCAACCCTCTATGGGGCTGAAGTCTGGGGCTTTGAGAGTCTTACCACCGTTCAAAAATCTGAGAACAAGTTTTTGAGAGGGATAACTAGTCTTCCCCAAAGTACCCCATTAATACCGCTTGGCCTTGACCTAGGCAGAAGATCGCTCAGGGACCGTGCCCGACTGAGGCCTATCCTCTATTGGAGACGGCTATGGACAACCATGGAAATAAGACACTACGCTGAGGGGTTCCTAGCATTAGCCAAATCAGATGTTTTTCGCAAAATTAAATGGCTAAAAACGCTTAGGGACGTCCTTGCTGAACTTGGGCTCTCCAAATTATGGGAAAACCCCCTTGGGGAAGTATTCCCTAGTAAATCCAATATCAAAGAAATATATTGGGATCACATTGACCAGAAACTTTGGAGGAGCGCAACCTCGGAATCCATGGGGGGTAGATTTATGGAAATCAAACAAAGACCATCCCTAGAAAAGTATTGGGACAGTATAACTGTCCCATTAGACAGGAAACTATTTTTCCAGTTAAGGGCAGGCTCTCTCCCCCTGAGGTGTTTGACGTCCAGCTGGAGAACTAGTAGTGGTTTGTGCTGTCCGTCATGTGGGGCCCCCAATGAAAACATCGCACATTTTCTTTTTTTATGCGAGGCCTATGTAACTCCAAGAAAAACTTGGTTGGCTCCAGTATGTAGGAATCTTGGTCTCCGAAGCGGTGTGGAGGGGCTGAGAATTATCTGTTCCTCCACTGAAATGTCCATCGTAGTAGGAACAGCAAAATATCTGGGGTGGGCATGGTCCATAAGGAGGAGGGCTTTATCCCCCAATGTGTTTTGAATTTTACATTTTCCTTTGTTGACTTATCCTTGCAAATATTTACTGGGAGATATATGAATTTTAACCACAAAATGCGGCTAATATGTATGGTATGAGTTTTTAATTGTATAAACTTTGGGAATGGTCCGTAATGCGGAGGTCCCTATACCTCAACATGCATTTAGTTTTTGCATATCATGAAAAAGCTTATTTTATCCCAATTGGTAACAATTTTAATGCTTATGTATTATGTATTCTCAATTATAAATTTATTGTAATAGAATGTTTGATGTTTTAAAAATGTATGAATATATATGCCTGTGCTTTTATGAGTGTATAACTCGAATAAAGCTTTTTCACTTCACTTGTTAACTGGCGCATCCCCAGGGATGCGCCAGTTAACATGCACCACAGAGCGCCACAGCCCTGCCAGCCATGGTGCGCCGCATTTATAATGCGGCGCACCATGGTGCAAAAACGGCACAGATGCGTGACGCATCTGTGCCGGAAATGTGGCGCATTGCTGGAGCTGCGTCGCAAGCGCGACGCAGCTCCAGCAAGGCTCGGGGGTGCCCCATTTTAACAATGCTGCGTCAAGACCTACGCCTGCTTAAAGCAGGCGCAGGCTTTTGACGCAGCATTGGCTTAAAAGTGACTGAGTGAAATCTCATAGATTTCACTCAGCCACTTTTGCGAGGCGCACCTGCCCCGGAACGCCCACCCTGCGCCTGAACGCCCACAAGCGGCGCAGGGCTTTACAACGTGACGCATCTGCCTAGATGCGTCACGTTGTAAATCGTTCGTAGGGATGCGCCACGTTTACGCCGCCTTGCGTGACGCAACAGCGGCGTAAACGTGGCGCAAGGGCCTCATAAATCTGCCCCTAAGCTTGGATATTGGACAAAGCCGCCCTAGCAAAGAAAAAACATGCCTGGATGGTTCTATCCTCATATGAGATTCAATCACCTCAACGGTATCTTGTCCAAAATATAACCCCATCAATCCAGCAATTGGTACTCTTTATCCGGTTGGGAGCCTTTATTTCAAAAGACCAGGTCCCAACATAGAAACAAACATGGCCAACCACGCTTTGCAAACTCTTATTCATCTACTGTGTATTTGCCCAGCCGTGAACAATTTGAGACGGTATTACTTACTTCACGTATTCTGCACTCTCCAAGTCAGATCAAGTCGGCCAGCTGTAATGTTACTACTGAACAGCTATTTGTTACAGACCTCATGTAGGGCCAGCAGATTCTTGCAAAAAATTAGCACATTATTCCTAAAATCAAAGATATAGCTTTCACATTAGTGCCTTTAAGTATATAAGACCAATACATCGTATCTGCACACTGGCGGATACAGAAGGACACGGAAGGCCCAACAGATACTCACAGGGTCTACCTGTTTTAACTATGAAACATATCATTTCACTCCACAGCGTTTACATGATTTTAACCATGAAACGTATCACTCCACATATTTCAAGGTAACAACACCACATACATAGTAATTGTTCATTATTTAGGCGTTAAATTGTGTCATATACCATGCTACTAACCCCATTTTAGACACCTTCATGTTACAGTGATAAGCATACATGCATCTTTGCACATGATTTTGGTTATGAAATTGAGGAACATTAACTTCGATTAAGGGATTTGTTTATGGTTTATATTGCAATGTTGCACATGGCTCCGGAGACTCATCCCGCAACATCTAGTTTACATTTGCACTTTGCACACGATCTCAGCTAATAATATAGATTGCAGATTTTGCACATGGTCTTGGACACGAAATTGTGGATTCGTAACATCTGGTTAATACTTGCATTTCAGCAGGCGATTTCAGCAACGCAATTGAGGAAGTATGTATATTTGCATACAGCAAAGCAATGAAATCCGCTGTCCATCTAAAAACTAGTGTTATTTTGTAGTGCTCACATTGTATTTTGCTCTTGATCCCAGCCGTTTAGCGGAGGATCAGCAGTACCTAGTAGACACTTGTATTTTGCACATGATTTTAGCTACAAGATAAAGGATGACTTCGATCGAGGAACAATTTATGTATAGCTGACTTAAACACAATTGGCAGTTGATTAATGTCGAATTTGTAAACATGAAAACTTTCTTCTGTTCTTGTTTTTCTCTTTTTATATATATTCTTTGCAAATTTGATGATTCTTAATACAAAAGTGTAATGGTTTTAATTAACAGGATGCAATAAAACATTTACTTACTTACTTACCTACTTCCTTACGTTATGTGAAAGTTCTGAATTATGGAGATTTACACTTATGTAACCGAGGTTTTGCGCAGGCCTACTTAAAGCATGGAAATTGAGTTGTGAACGACTCAAGATATTTTTATGAGATTTCCCATTTGGCAGGATTGCAGCCTGAATACCTTGCCATGCCATTTTCCAATCTGTGAGATTAGGGCCCTGATGTTTTAAGCCTTTGCATCGCACAAAGCAACGCAAGGAAAAGCAAAGGTGTATTTGAGATTTACAAAGACACGAAAGGACTAATTTCCATGGGCTTGCATGGCTTTGTAAAAAATGTAATGATGTAATGCAACGCAGCAGTTATTGTTGCGTTGTGTTACATTTCTTAGTGGTAAGCGTTCCATGGGTGGATCCTGGGCATTGCTGTGCTTCCACCCTTGAATTTCACGCAATTCCAGGTTTACTAAGGTTTGTAAAACTGGAATTCTGTGAAAACGGAACACCTACCACACATAGGTGTAAAAAATAGAAGTATGTTTATTTCTCTTTGTTACTTCTTTCTATATGTGATGCCGCGTGCATCACACATTGATGGAGGAATATGCCTCTTTTGACGTTTTTTGTGTTGGAAAATACCCCTTTCTGCACAAAAACAATCTTGCCCATGACGCAGGCACAGTTGCAGTATGGTGCAAGGATGCCTGTGCTGGCACTAGGCTGCCACAAGTGCTCCAGCAGAAGGAGAGAGCTGAAGAGTGCCATCTTTTAGTAGTTACTGCACTTTTTGTCTCTCTCCCATTAACAAAGCAGAGCAGCAGCTTTGCTTGCTGCCCTGTGTTGCGTGAACCTTTGATAAATATCCCACTGGGTGCATTTTGAGGTACCCTGCAGTTTCCCTTTTTCATGAATTCAGGCACCGATAGACTGCAGCATCATATGGGTGAGATGTCTCCCTTTTGACTAAGCAGGCTTAATATTTGCCTCCCGTAATATAGTGGTATATCTGGCTAAATATTTATCTTGATAGAACTGATAATATTTAATTAAAAGGTTATTACCCAATGTGAAGAACAATTTCCAATTCTTCACTTCACCTTTGCAAACGTCTATAAACGTCCTTTTCCTATTAGAATAGCTGCTACTTGAGGCCACAGTTATATTAGAAAATTATTAACTGCAGAAAAATGTGTTCTCTTGTGGAATCCTTTACATTTTTACACTCCAGAGGCATTGCAGTAATAAAAAACTGCTCCATTTACAGAAAAATATACAACATAAAATACGGTGTTTAAAATGCAGAGCATCTACAATAATCTGGTTCGTAATAAGCAAAAAACATACAGCAAATAATCGTTCTCGCAGCTGCCTTGTCGGGTTCTGAAAAGGAGAAAATTAAGGATACTGTCTCTTTCCAGATCTCAGAGACCGGTCTATTGAGTTTGGCTGGTTTTATTTTCTGTTTATCATAGAAAGGGCTTATCAAAGGCACCGTATGTAAGCAATTACATGGAGCCTTCACTGAGATGGCGGATAATAACGAGCATCTCTGAAGTGAAATTTCTTCAATTGACAAGTGAAAAGACATGGCATTTGGCTTTCTTGTGTGCTAAGGCAGAACACGCTATTTGACAGTGCAGCAGACTCACTACACGGTGCAGATGAATGGAAACTGGCATTAAAAATCAAACCGCATCCTTCCCAGCGGGACATGTATTAAAGTTTAATCAACTCTTTTGAAATGTTTTGATGGCTTTGTTATGATATCGTTCTGAGTTTTTCGAGAAGGTGAGCCTAAAGTAGTCATGACAATTGTGCTGTTCATTGACTGGCACTTTTCAATTACATATTTTATGTTCACTTATATGTTACTTTTTTTTAATGTTCGCCAAATACACGATGAAAGCAAATACATGAATAATAAATTAAAGCATTATAGAATTCCCATCTTACATAAATTAGAACCAAAGTGCCAAAAATCTAATATTAGCTTATTTTATGTGGCTCTTTATATCCGATTTCAGTTATAGACGTTAGCATTACCCTAAAGCAGATGTTAGTATTACCCATTGTAAAGGTTCCTCATTTCCTAAATTAGGAAGGATCAAAGGCTGAGATAGCCTTGCCAAAATTCATACTTGTAGCTTGCAGGTCTATGATGTCAGTAGTGAGTATTTAACTCACTGGGCCCAGTGGCATAGAAAGGCGGGGCGGTCTGCCCCAGGTGGCATGAGTTTTGGGGACAGCGCCCACCCCCACGGTCTTACCTCTGCCCGTCACGGGGGGCAGCTGCAGGAATCGACAGCACCCGTGGGCAGCAAACGCAGGGGCTGCCACAGGTGGCATAAGGCCTAGCTAGGCCACTGCCGCGGCCATCTTGCCAGTCAGAAAGATAATTTTGCTGATTCTACTGCACTAAGAAATAAGCAGAAAAATGTAGTCTTGGCAAAATAATATTTTCTATATTTAGTATCTAAAAATATATTTTTACTGTCCAGTAAACATAGGGGAATATTTACGAGCCCCTTGCATCGAAGGAGCATCACTTTTTATGATGTTCTGGCGGTGCAAATAACAAAATCATATCTATGAGCCCACACAAGGTTACTATGTGTGACTTTGAATGACCTCATATATATGGAGTAAGGCAAGGCATTGCAAATTGCTTTGCTGCCTTACTCTGCACTCAAGAGGCGTTCCTTGGGCATTGCAATGGGTTTTCCCATGCAACACCCCTGGATTTTGGCACATCGCCAACTTGCGAGAGAAAACTTGGTGAAGTGCCAAAACCTTACATCTCTTGAGGTGAGGAGTAACAAGGAAAAATACCTTCATTTCTCCAAATTTTTTCTTGTTTCCTTGTGTACTAAATTCAACAGCACACATAGAAAGAAGAAAACACCTCTTAGGATTGTTTATGTGTAGGGAGGTTCCCCTTCCTGCACAAAAACAGTCCTGACGAGAACACAGACACCTTTGCAGCATGGTGCAAGAGTGCCTGCATTGGCCCTCAGCTGCTGAAATGGCACCAGCGAAGGATAGGAATCACCAGATTACACAAATATGGTGCATTCCTGCCCTTTCACTTTGGCATAGGGCAGGGTAGTAAGCTGACTTGCAGCATTGCTCTACGTGAAGTCGCTATAAATGAGGGCAAGAGAGCGTAAAATGTCTTTCTGCCATTAACAACCAAATTGATTGCACACAAAATAGACTGTTTTAAAGTGTGACACTGGAATTAACAAGACTCAACTAAAAGAAAGATTGATACTGTGGCAAAGACTCCTTTAGAGTTTATTTACTCTTGCCAAACTGGAATGGGCATACTGTGAAGAGCTAAAAGGCATGTTCCCATGTGCCCTTATCTTTGAATGCTGTCTCAAGGCTAAAATATTATTATGTAATCAAATGACACGTTATGGCGGTTGTACACAGATGGTGTGAGGGGTCGTATGACAGAGGCACTCATGGCTAAACCATGCATGCCTCTACAATGCTGCCTGAACAACAAATGTGTCAGAACAATGCATTCCTTTACCACGCATTCCTTAACCATGCATGCCTTTACCATTCAATTCCATGGTAAAGGCATGACTGGTAAAGGGATATGAGTGGTAAAGATAACACCCCAGCCCTGCTGTCCTGTGCCCTAAAAGCAACCTTGACCCCCCTGAGTCCTAAAAACAATCCAGATCCCCTGTGCTGATCCCTAACAACAACCCTGGGCCATAAAAACAACTTGGCCCCAAGCCCAAAAAACAACCTGAAACTTAAAAGCAACCCCCGCCCCCTTGAGCACTAAAACAACCTCAACTTCCCCCAGCCCTAAAAACAATCTGACCCCCAGGGTCCTAAAAACAACCCCTACCCCCAGCCCGAAAAACAACAACTGCCACGCCCTGAGCACTAAAAACAACCTGGCTCCTGCCAAGCCCTGAAAAAAAACCAGACTCCCCCAAGCCCTAAAAACGACCCAAATCTGGCCCCAGCCCCACTTACCAGACCACATCCAGGTCCAATTCTTCCTCTTCCTGTGCTCGCCCATCCACTCATCTAGACCGCGCACTGCCTTAACCACGCATATACATGGGAAAGGCATATGCATGGTTAAGGCAAGCGTGGTTCCGCTTGGGGTGAAATGGCACATGGGGCTCAGCCCTTGTTGTAAACCCTATTTCCCGGTGAGAGGTGCTCCCAGCTTGTTAAATGTTAATAGTGGACAAAGGAAATACATACAATTACTACACATACCAATGCTATGACTTTATCCACTTGCCGCTTTGGCACTAGCAGCCTCTATTGAATAATTAAAACTATATATAAAAACCATCAAGTAGATTAGGATCCTTTCTAAATTAGGAAGTTGTGATTTTGTGTTTTTAGATCCTGACTCTTTGAAATTAGCAGACTCTATTAAACTCTGTGAAACAATATGCAAAATACATAATTAATAGCTTAGGAAAGATGACACTGTATTGATGTGTGCACTGAAAACAGACCCGTCATTGACTAGACAGAGGAATCTGCATATGTGTAGAAATGAGGCGGCACAAGAAGTCTTAGGAAACGTAGGTTTAATCTAATAGTGAAAGACAGCTTAACATCCACCAAAGAAACCGCCCAGCTCCATCAACTGTCTTCACAGAATCCACTTCCAACATTCTCCCCCGATGACAGCCCCAACATTCTCCTATGACATACCCCGTAGAACACTACACACCTTTCCCCTTGACAAAAAAATAAATAAATAAAACATAACATATTTTCTGCATGGCACAAATACAATAAAGTCAATACTGAATGAAATCCTTCAGTTTCATAGGCACATTTCTAGCATGTGAACTTCTTTTTATTCCTTCAACATGTTGTTCACCCAAAGGTTAAATTGTACCATTAGTATTAGATGCACTCAAAGACTGAGTGTGCAGACCATCAAATACCAGGTCTGAACCAGCAATCGCTTAACAATCTTCCTCAGACTTGCTGAGAGAAAATTTCTTTCTCAAATTTGTCCTGTTCACTCATAATCACACGTGGTCTCTCCCCAACATGCAACTTGCACACAGTAACATGTCTAAAATTCCAAATGTTCCCACCTTCAACTCTTTGCTAAAAACTTCAATCACTTTCACAGGATCAGACCATTTAGACAACTTCTTGTTAAATTGTCCCCAAAATTTGACACAAACCCAATCACCCACTTTCAACTTGGACACATCAGGTCTGTTCTTAACATTGTAATTTACCATCTTTTCTTGTTACTTCTCCACACGCTCCCTGACAGTAGCCAAATCCAAAACTGTATCATAAGAGTGTTTCTCTTTCAACCACCAGGGCATAAGTTTAGACCCAGATTTCCTGCCTCGCAACATTTCAAAAGGGGATAACCCAGTGACAGAATTGGGTGACGTCCGATAGGTTAACAAAGTTGCTTGCAACGCTTTTCTCCACGGCAACCCACTCTTGATGGCTAACTGAAAAGACTCTTTAACAACTCTGTTGAAGCATTCTACCTGACCATTGGCCTGAGGATGATAATTAGACACTCTTTTGTAGGACACCACATCTTTTAAGAAACAACTAAAAAATGTTTCTAATAAATTGTGGAGCATTGTCAGAAAAAAGTTCCTCAGGCAATCCTTCATGACAAAAGACACCAGCAAGAAATTCAATAACCTGCTCTGATGCAATTCTCTCTACAACTTTCAACTCCAGCCATTTTGAGAAATAGTCCATGAGAACTAACGCATACATATCCTTGCCAGGCTGAGTACCAACAGGACCTAAAATGTCAATTCCCAATTTCCTCCAAGTTCCCCGGGCATGTTCAATAGGTTTAACATCAACGGTTAATGGCTTGACAGACTTGTCACTTTGAGTACAGGGAGAACATTCCCTAACCCACTTGTCAACCATACCATCAATACCAGGTCACCAGTAGAATTCTCTAATTCTTCTCTTAGTAGTGGACATTCCCATTTAGCCGTCATGAGCCAAAACACAAATCAATTCTCTAAGTTTCTGTGGTGGAACAAGTTTGTCACCCCTCATTACTATTCCTTGCAAAAACATCAAACGAAAAACAATCACCCTTTTCCAAGCATACAGTTACATCTTTTAACGGTAGGCGTGACATGCAATCAACATGAACGTTCACCCGACCTGGGACATATTCGATACAGATCGGTATTCATCAACTAAGCAGCTAACCTCACTAAGCGAGCAGTTAGAGTTCTACCGAAACCAGCAGCCAGCATGTTAATCAAGGGCTTATGGTCATTTCTTAAACAAAATTTGGTATGCCATAAAAACTGACGAAAATGCTGTGTCGCCCAAGTACACGCTAGTACATCCTTTTCGATAGTAGAGTAATTGCTAGTGGCGGCTCGCCCATAGGGGGTGCAGGGGGGTCGCTCTGCTAAGAAATGGCACAGGGCTGCCTTGTCTCTAATTACTTGCTGTCATGTTACACTTTGCAGGAAAAACAATTGTGTTTTCAAAATAAAGTGCAACATCATGCCAGCAACAAAGGGGGCTCCACTGTTTGCTTCCCACTGCACATGTGTCAGGCAGAGGCTTCTTCAGCCCACCTCGCACATTCACAGTACATAGCAGACATGAAGGACTTGCCTCGGGCAGTGCAGCATGTCTGCCAATGAGGCTTCGGGGGGGCTTGTCACTCTTCATTCCGATATCCTATCAGATTGCTGGATAGAGGAGGCGGGCTCGCCTCCAACCCTATCATAATATCTGATATGGCAGGAGCTTGCTTGCCAGGCCAAGATGAGCAAAAGCTATCATTCATGATAGCTTCCGCTTGTTCAGACTGGCGCGTAGTGTGTTGGAGGCAGAATCCAGGAGTAAGAATCAAAGAGATGTCGACTGAGAGTCCCTATTCCCGAGGTAAATAAGGTTGTGTCTGTGTAATACCAAACCTGGGAAGTGTTGTGTTAGTAGAGAACACCCGCCTAAACTGATACTAAAGTGCTTTTGAAATTCATCTTCATACAACTTGAGTGTTAGTGAGGTGTGTTGTCTTGAACCTCAAATAGTCACAAATCTCGGTTTCCTATGCTTTGAAGCCAGTTAGAATGTGGGCTTTAAGTAAGTGCAACTTGTGTGAAGATAAAGTGCTGTGTGCATAGGCCAATAACTTCCTAATCAGTGCTAAAGTGCTTAGGTCCTTAAATTTATTGGCGTTGTTAGCCTCTGATTACTATATCTGTTTGCTGAGCTTTAGTGCGGGTTATGCGTTTAACCTTTTACTACTTTAGTGGTGCTGAGGAGCTCAGTGCCTTGAACTCTTCAGAATCCCTGATCTATGTTTGCTATGTCTATTTACTTACATTAGTACCAATTAGCATACGGCCTAATGAAAATACCCTGTTTAAAATGCAGCGTGGTATGTGCAAAAGTGCTTGGTGCATTGAGCGCCATTGGGAGCACTGAACACGATTTGCTAATTTACATGCGGGTTGCCATAGGACCTAAATGTTTTGCATTTTTAAAATACAATATGTTAATTCAGTTCCCTCTTATATTTTAAGTTTTTGAGGTAGATTGCTTCTTCAGTTAATTCCTTAGAATTTTAATAAACTCAACTAGAAAATAGAGCACATGGATTAGATTATTCGTAATAATTGCTGAACAACCTGTAGTAGTCTTGTGAGAGGCCTGTATAATTGTAGGGTGCAGGGTGGGACCGTGGGAGAGCTGAGGGACGGGAGAGAGCCAGAACAGTTATTGTGCACAGCGCAGTGCTCTCAGAATCAGATTACCACCACTGAGAGAAAATGAGGGTTGCAATTGCCAGCTCGGAAACAATATTTGCAGTAGGCCAAGGCGAGTGTTTCTTAAACTCGGGCTGCTCCCGGTAAATTCGAGCTCTAGGTGCCTTGTGGCATCCGTGAGGGGAACCAGTAATGATTTGTTGCAATTCATTCGTAGCCCCAACCTCCGTCCATAAGCAATTCAATCCCAGATGACTTGGTGACGTTTGTTCCATAGTCTTATCATGCACAGTTGTCTAATGTTGGTCCTCGGTACTCTGATTGATGCTACATTTCTTATATTGAATTTTCGCTCTTACATCCATAACAGACACACTGAAATTGCAGTTTGTTGTGTACGCAATTACACATTATGTAGAATAAGCATCCCCATCACCCAGCACCCCACAGTCTGGGTGTTGTAGAGTGCCCCAATATCCTAACAGGCTAGCTGTCACATTGTACAGGGGTGTTCTCTCATTTCACTTACATAGGCCAGCATGCCAGTTTTCTTTACTTGATTTTTCAATCGTGTCCGAGCTAGCCACGTAGTCACGGAGAAGCCCCCTTAAGTCTGTCGACCTAAAAGTCGGCAGCAACGTGTCGGTATAGAGATCTGCCAGTTAGCTGCACATTATCATGTCTTTTGTCTAGTTTTTAAATTTGGGTGGCCCCGTGCCACCCGACATCAATGCCACCCACCTCCGACCTAGCAGGGTTGTGATTGCCAACAGTTTTTTGCATTGTTTAGGGGTATCAAGGCAACATCCAGCAGTGCGTTCATGGGAGACATAGGAAATATTTTATCTATCACTAGCTCTAGCGTGTGAATTACCTGGGACTGAGATGTTGCAGCTGTTCGGCAGTGCAGGAGCACGCTAAAGTCAAGAAATCTATCTGACCCAGGGACTGCACATCCGCAGCATTTAGACCCTGCCAATATGCGGCACTTCAACATGCTTATGGGAATATAGTACATCCTGTGCTTGTATTTATAATAAATACATCTCTAGTCTATTTCTCATTCGAGGAAATTTCTTCAGCATGCACACAGCAAAAGGATCCTTATTTGTCAGTGTTTTCATTACTTATGTCTATGGATAACGGTATGAAGTCATAACCCTCTGGTTCTGAAGTTGCTCAGCCCGGTATGTTATAATATTAATACAAGTTATAAGAGGTTTAGGGGTTGGTTTCTCTAACAAGTAAAATAGCAGACCCCAGTCTGACGTGCTTATGGAAATGTTGGGATTCATCGTTTCATTAATTGTATGAGATTATATGATACCCTTGAATGTCCAGTGTAGGGGAATGTGTTTGGACTATAAATTCCATTAATGAAATTGATTTTTGGTTAGGAAATATGTTCTCCCTGTGTCGGAGTTCTTATCACTGTATCAGAGAGGGCAGGGTTGTGTTTGGTATGGGCATAAAGGTCATGTGTAATTTCAGTTTTGGCTTCTAACTTAAGTTAGTCCTCGCTGAGCTCCGCCAATCGTTTCAATGGCCAGCTCGCACATGTCCCCATGTGTATTTCTAAGTCTGGGTGAGGCAATCTGCTATAGAGTTTAGACTGGATGGGGGCCGGCTTAGTCAGGCTGCCTTCCAGATCCACGTGTAGTCAGTGCAACCTCCTGGATGACAAATGTACTTTTAACAAATTAGAATGTTGTGTGTGTGTGTGTGACCTGAGGTGAAATTATTTTTATGCACTATTTCTTCCTTTAAATATCTCCTAAAAGTAATCATATAATGTAGGCCATGTGCAATTATTTTACTTACTATGCCTAAACTATACAAAACAATACTTCCGGAAGCTTCCCACCCTTACTCATCTCTAAAGTGAAAGTCACATGAAGGCCTATTAACACCATAGTTGCCACTGATAACAATCTTGCTGTTACACTCCCACTTTTTAGGTAAAACTAACTCCATCTCATTTTCGTACCTCAAACCATGTGTTATTCAGATGAACCATGATATACAACATTCTCAACAATGCTATATGGAAAACACTTCCTTTCAATAAAGCTGCCATCTTCATTGCCACAGAGTGCTGCTAGGCACCTACCTTGTAATTGCGGTCCACATGTTTGTTAAATATGGAATGACAGAAGGCCCTCTCATAATGAAAACAGGCATTGGTAGCACTGCTATAGTAATGGCATTCAAATTAAAAGAAAAATACAGCTATCTGTAGAGCTCTAGAGCCACATTGTAGCGGTTTGAGCTCCTTCATAAGGGTAGAGGGCTTTGAATTTGAAATTAGTCCACACCTGCATTACTGTGCTGTGAAAAGAACTGAAGGGCTTCCCAGTGCTATAGAGCTTTGCATGAGACAGAAGGGCATTTCTCATTAGTGCATTTGTACTTTCAGTGAGGCAGTTAGGCACTCCAGTGCTACTTTGCTTTAAATGGAACAGTAGAGCAATTCTCACCAGTGCAGTTGTACTTTGGGAGGGACAGTAAGGCACCCCAGAGATACTGGGTTTTGAAGGAGATCGTAGGACACTCCAGTGTTGCTGTATTTGAATTGAACAGTAGAGGACTCCAGTGCAGCTGTGCTTCAAATAGGGTGGAATGGCACTCCAGTGTTATAATGATTTGAGTAGAACAGTTGAGTTTTCCAGTGCTACTATGATTTGAATCGGAAAGTAAGGTGCTTCTCATCAGTGCAACTGTACTTTCAGTGAGACAGTAGGGCTCTCCATGGCTAATGTGCTTTGAATGGGACAGTTGAGAGCTCTGGTGCTAGGGGACTTTGATTGGGACTCTAGGGCATTCCAGTGCTACTGTGTGTAGAATGACATAGTATCACACTTAAGCGTCACTGTGCTTTGAATGAGGCAGTATGGCACTCCAGCACTATTGTACTTCGAATGGAAGAGTAGGGCCCTTTTTTGCAGTTTTATATATCTACCTATGTTGTTATATGACAACTCTTCATTAATGTAACAATTGCTTTATTAACCTTCCTGCTTTCTCAAATTTGCTTGAAAGTGCACCATTTGTCCACTCTTTTTTCAAATTTTCTCAGGGGGAGAACTAAAACGAACCCCCCCCCCCCCGAACCCCCGTAGGTTGGTCGGGCTCATTCACTAGGCCGGCTCGCAACAGTGCAGTACGCCAATAATTTTACGCCCACACCACTTTCAAATGTCTCCAGCCGCCACTGGTAATTGCATTCAGAATCATGAAGCATTCTTGAAGCATATGATACCATGTATTCACCAGTATTGTCCTTCTGCATAAGGTCCGCTCCAAATCCACACTCCTAGCATCCACTGATACAATGTATTCCTTACCAATCACATACATTTTAAGAATAGAGCTCCAATAATTTCTTCCTTAAGTGCATCAAATGACAATTGTTGATCTTTCCCCCAAACAAATTTAGTATTTTTCTTTAACAAAAGTCTTAATGGATGTACTATAGTAGAATAATTTTGTACGAATTTGCCATACAATTCAGTGAGACCTAAAAATGACAATAATTGCTCTTTTGATGTAGGTGCAGGAGCATTAGAAATACTTTGTACATGGTTGAATTTAGGCTTGATCCCCTCACAGGAAATTTCATGACTCAAGTACTCAACTTTGCTTTGCATAAATTTGCATTTGAAAACCTTTAAAGTCAAACCTTTGTCTTGCACTTTTCTTAATACCACATGCAAATTCTTGTCATGTTCGTCACATGTTCCTCCAAACATTAAAATATCGTCCTGGAACGCAATGGCTCCCTTACAATCTTCCAATAGCTCCTTCATTAAACACTGAAAAATGGAAGCGGCACTAGCCGAACCAAATGGCATTTGCAAAAACTGAAACATACCTTCTGGTGTTACAAAAGCTGTTAATCGCTTAGATTCATCGTGCAACTTAACCTGGTGCTAGGCACTGGCTAGATCAATAGTGGAGAAAACAGGCACCTGACAGCGTAGATATGAATTCATGTATATTAGGAAGACGATCTTTGTCTATTCAGATCTCCTTATTCAAGCTGCGAAGATCCACACACAAATGAAGATCCTCTGTACCCTTAAGAGATAAAACAATGGGAGACACCCAAGGTGATGATTGTATGGGCTAAATTATACACCTTTGAACCAAATCGTTTAAGATGACTTTGAGTTTGGCCCGATATGCTAAAGGTACATTTCTCTCTTTGTGCCTGACAGGTATTGCCTCGCCCTTTAGTATAATTTTATGTTTGAAATTGATATATGTATCCAAATTGCTGTCATAAAGTTTTGAAAAAGTTAATTTTATTCCATTGACAAATTCTTCATTGTCGACAGAAGCAACATAAACAGGAGAAGTAGCATTGGAATCTAATTGAAGGCCTAATTCTTGCTGATGTGGCCAAACTAAAATAGCTACACCTTTGGTGGCGACATATACCTTTCCTCTAGTTCTTCTTCCTACAATTTCTATATCTGCCCGCATGAAACCTTCTAGATCAGTTTTGTGGCCAGAATACCCACCAGGTTAGACATCAGGTAGAAATAATTTCGTCTCACCCCAAAATTCTTTAAACAATTTCTTCCCAATAATGCTATACCAAGCACATGAGTCAACCATCATAGACACCGGTTTGCCATAATTTTTTGCTGAACATCTGAGAAAAGGCTTGTAATTAGAGTCACCAACACATAGTACAGAATTTAATTCACAAGGAACTTCTTCTTCATCATATGTGATGTAATTAACTCTTTGAGAAGATTGACATACCTTCCCAAAGTTACACTTTTTATTACATTTGACACAAACCTTGTCCCAAGCAGGACACCCTTTAAAATTACTTATGTGTTTGGTACTACCACACCTGTAGCAAAATATAGTATTTCTCTTAAACGTAAAATCTATTCTCTAAAGTTTTCCTTTCAACCTCCTTCTTTGTAAAATTAGTTGGACTCTTCTTTGGTCCCATTTGATTTTTTACAAGAGAGAATTCTGGTTCAGTATTTTGCATTTTGATGTTTTGATTTCTAATGTCAGTAACAAATTTCTCAGACTGTTCAATACCTTTTGCAAAATAAACCACTGCATTAAGAGAAGATTCCGTAATCAACCATAGTCTTTCTTGTATCTTTTTGCTTTTGGTCTTCATCATTATTTGGTCCCTAAGAACTTGGTCATAAGTAGTAGTTTAGAATACGTAAGAACCAGCCAAAGTACGTAGAGGAGATACATAATCTTCTATTAATTGCTCCTCCTTTTGTACGTGAGAATAAAATGTGAACCTTTCCATGGCTACATTGATCTTTTTCCCAAACCAAACGTTCATCTGTCTAATGGCTTCTTCAAATACATCCATATCCCCAGCGTCTTCGATAGGAGGAAGATTAATAAATTCCTTCAAACCTGCACCTCCCAAACAATCCCTGAGTAATGCTAATTTCCTTTTAGCCAAGCAATCCTCTTTTTCAAGAACATCAACATACGCTAAAAACATTGGAAACCATAGCTCCCATTCTGATTTAGGCTCACATGCAACTTGTAAAAAATGTGGGGGTGCTGCAATATGTGGCATAGTGAGATTCCCACAAACAATAACCTCCAAAATACCTTTGAAAATATACTGTAATCTAAGGTGTGCCCGTCACTGACAACACAGGCTGGATATAAACACATTGCAGTTGAAGAGACTGTCAACAAAGTGCTAACATACAATATTCGTGGAGGTGTGCCTGTCATGGGAATTGCAGGCAGAAACAAATGATGACTAAACCACACAAACACAGTATAAACAGTGCATTGAAGAAATATGAGCCGGAATATAGCACTAGAATAATGATTGACTGTGCCTATGAAGTATGCAGCATAAATGAGAGTTTCAGCAAAGCATTCCACTCTATAAATGCCTAATTGCAATCAACACTGTATAACATAGTGATGCTGTGCCTATCAGCGTGCATTACTGACAGACAATGAATGAGTTAGAAGTATACGCTGTTTAAACTCCTAATTGCAGCCAACAATCATAAAACATTATAAAGATGAGCCTGTCAGTGTGTGTTGCTTGCAGACAACAAATGAGCAAAGAGCAGACATTGTAAAATATAACATGTTGCCCAAGTTTGAAGATAAACATCAGCGTATAATTAGGTTAGACAAGAGCAGTATTGAGCTGTGCGTATCTGCGCTGTACTTGGCAACAATGCCCAAAAAACTAACAGTGTTGCCTGTTACTACTATACACCGTGTGACGTATAAGCATGGGCGAATTTTGCGAATCTCCCGTTCGCGAATTTTGTGGATTTGCGAACTCGCAATTCGCAAAATCCGCGAATTCTCGCTAATTTGCGGATTTTTTTTTTGTGTTCGCGCGGGTTTCTGCCAGTTCGCGAGGGTTTTGTACAATTTCGCAAACGCGAACTTACCTGTCGGGTCGCAAGTTTTGCGAACTTGTTGTTTCTACGTGTCCAGCCTGTTTGGGACACTCTTCTTCATCACTGCCACTCTCTGTCACCACTGCCACTCTCTGACTACTCATGCCACCCTCTGGCCCACCCATGCCACCCTCTGTTTCATCACAGCACCCTCTGGTTGTCCAGTCAGTGTACATTATTGTGGCAAAGCAAAGCACACCTTCCCTACCTCAAGTGACCTGAATTCATTTGGGGCTGATTAATGTGTCACAGAATATTTTTTTAGCTGGCACCTGCTTCCTTAGTGCTTCCTGATTAGTGATCTTTTGCACTTGCTAAGTACTTTCATTGTTGCAAAATTAGTTACAACACCTGCCCTGCCCCAACTGACAATAATGAATTAGGGGCTGATTAATGGATTTGAACTTCCAGCCTGGCTCCTGCTTGTCTCCCTTAGCTGTAATTCAGGACCTTTGTGGCATATGTGTAACTATTCTGAGGTTCAGAGCAGGGTCACATAATAGTTGCAAGTAGGCAACTGAACTCTGGAGGGGCCCCTCAGGAAGCACTACAGGAAATGGCTACTAATGATGAGCCTGAACTTTTGAACCTGGTAAGTAGTTTCAGTTTTGCTAAGATCGTATTTCTGCAATTTAGCGCTTATTCGCGGGGCGCGAAGTTGTACTGGGAAGCCGCGAACTCACGCGAACAGTGCGAGCAAGCCATAAAATCCGCTGATCGCGGATTTGCGGATTTTGCGGGAGATTCACGAATCTCGCGGATTGCGAATTTACCGAAAATCCGCAAAATCCGCGAGCGAAACGGATTTTCCGCCCATGCTTAGTGACGTACACTGTGAGGAAGAATCCACATATGCGTCACTGAATCCGTGATGACTGCAGCACTGGAGAAGGAATCCTCGAGGCGGCACTCTCGCAGAAAGAATGGTGAGGTCGCGTGGCAAGAAACTGTGAAATGTTTCACTCAATAATTGATTATTTTGTACTAATAAATAAAGTAGAATTCCCAAAAAGGGACTCACAAAAGTTACAGGAGACCTGAGGTGGCAGAGTCCAATCTTTTGAGACACCAAGGAGGATGACTACTTCCTTACGATGTCGATAAAATGAACAAAGAACACAGGTGGGAGCTACTTTCACTTCATCCCATCCACATCGCCAAATTCTTGTAGAAAGGAGGCTGTTGTGCATGAGATGTTGTATGTGTCACTCTGTATTGATAAAGTTGTAGTATCTAAGTTAGTTTGCACTTCACATGCCGCACTAGTGTTTTGGCTTTATGACATCTCTTGGAATGCTCATATTGTATAAAGCTTACGTAATTGGAATGCTGGTGACTTTCATGCCATATGTCTTTGCTGCATGCCGCTTGATTCACGGCTGCTCATGGGCCTGTTATTTAATAAACTTCTTTACCATATTATTTGTGTCATCAACATTCTTATGATTGACACTTCAGAGGCAGCACAAGAAGTCTTAGGAAACATAGGTTTAATCCAATAGTGAAAGACAGCTTAACATCCACCGAAGAAACCGCCCAGTTCCATCAACCGTCTTCACAGAATCCACTTCTAACATTCTCCCCTGATGAGAGCCCCAACATTTTCCCATGACATACCCCGTAGAACACTACAAAAGGCAAGCAGTCTTTTCCCAAAAGGAACCTTAGTTTCTATTTAGTGGCTTGAATGGGGCATTAATTAGTTCTCAGATAAATAACGATGATGAGGCAGGTGTAATAACTTAACCATACAAACAAACATTTAGAGAAATAAAGATTTTTAAGGACTGGATCATGCTTAAATATAACAGGTGTTCTAGCCGCAAACGAGTATAGAAACAGAAAAGAAGTTGAAGGGTGTTCCTGATAGTGTAAAAATTAACAATGGAATGGAATTGTTCTCAAAAGTAAGTATTACAAATCCTTGCTCCCCATGACTTAAAATCAACACCAAGAAAAGTTCACATGATTAAAAATGGAAAAATATTCCACAGGAAGCAATGGCAATTGAGTCTCAGTGCTATTTTATAAGATAATGGAGTCACCCTGTGGAATCCTGACCAATAAAGCAGACCAGTGTGAGTCAGTTTTGGAGGTTAAACCCAGAGGCATATCGCCCAGGTCAATTTTGAGTGGCCTGATGTTTCCACAATTGAAACTACTGGGTGCAAGAATACCATAATGTAAAACAGCCCAGTAAAAGCAACGTGTATAGTAGAGTATTGAGTCAAAGTTGGCCCAACTTAGCCTTCACTTGATTCTCTCCAACAGCATGTCTGGGGTATGGAATGCTCCTTCAACAGTCCAATGCCAGCCAAGAGACTGGTCCCCTGCTTGACTCTTGACATAGAGACCTACTGCGGCCCCATTCACAACTGTCCAGAGCAGATTATAAAATCTGAGCAGAAAAGTCCAAAGAATAGGGTAAAACATGTGAGGATAATCCTGGTAATTCCAGGTTCTGCAATTTATTTCCCATTTTGGTGCCTCAAACAAATCATGACTGGAATCAGATGGAGAGATAACTGCAGAAGCTGGGGAGTTTAGCTACTGTAAACATACATCAGGAAAACTTGTATTGAGGGTCATAATAAGGAGCAGTTGAAGCCAACCCGCAAAGCCATGCTGCTAGATTGATGTTGAGGGATGGATAGAACTAATGGCCACATTTGCTACAAAATGGTGCAGCGCGGTGCTGCAAGGCTTTTTGCTTAGACGAGCTGCGATTTTTAAAAAAACACAAGGATGCTTCGTATTAACAATATGACGCATCGATTTGCTTTCCCCTGCACTGGTGCATATTTGGCTGCCATGCACCAATGAACTCCCTTGCGTCATGTTGCAAGGGTGCCTGCATTGTGGGGTTGATAGTTTTTGTGCTGGAAGGGACACCTTCCTGCACAAAAACAATAATCATTGGCATTTTTCTTTTTCTATGCGCGCTGCAGAACAAATGAGGGGAAATAAAAGTATTTCTCTTTGTTGCGCCACTGTTATATCTCCTCTGGGACGTTGTAGAATTCTGACCTATTCCCAGGTTTGCAACACTTTGTAAATTTGGGAATTAATCAGGTTCCATGGATGCTGTGTCAGAACACCCACAGCAACACCCATGGGATGCCCCTTTCATGCAGAGTAAGGCATGAAACGGGCCCATATTTACAATGCTTTGAAAAAACATGCAGGGTGACTTTACGTGGCCTTGTAAATATGGGCAGGCACACTGCACCACAGTTGCATCAAAGAAAGTGATACACCGGTCGGCACAATGGGCTTGTAAATGAGACCCTCTGTTTTTATATATCTAATATGATTTAATGTTTTACAATGGCAAAATATATTCTAATTGCGTACTCTGGTGTGCTTCTTTTATGTGAATAGGATAATGTTTTCAATGGTTTTCTTGCTCATACACTGCATATTTTGTGAGAGTTTCTTCAAAGCACAGTGGATTTGGGGCCAGATGTAGGGCCTTTTTTGCTTCCGCAAATTGGAAATTCTCCCGTTTGCAACTGCAAAAAAGGGTTGTGGCATGTAGGAATGCTATTTTGAGAGTCACTGACTCGCAAATTAGCATTTGCGACTCTCGCTATTAGGAAGAGGTGGCCTTACTAATAGCGAGTCACCATGCCATGCACTACTGTTTTGCGACCGCTTGCGAGTAAACCATTCACAAACGGGAAGTGGTCCTTTAAGGAAAACAGGCTGCATTTTTTTTTTAACTGCTTTATTAAAAAAACAGTCTCAGACAGAAGGCCAGCATCCCTGTGAGTGCTAGCCATTCTTAATGGGGTTGCCAATTTGCTCCTCCCTCATTAATATTAATGAGGCATGCAATTTGGGACCGCATTAGAAATTACAAAGTGCCTGAGACACTGTTGTGCATCCCAATTTGCGAGCCACAAATTGCGAGCCGCAAATTTGGAGAGTCGTACATCTGGCCCTAAATGTTGCGCTTGAGCTGAAAGCATGTATGTTTTCAAGGAATAATTCCAACCATATAAGAAATGCTGTGCTAATTTTGTCAGATGGACAAGCAACAGCCACAATTTTTAGTCTGAAAATGGCATTGCATTTCCACAACTTGTGAATGCATTTTCATACTCATGGCATGTTGAGTATGGTAGCCTATAAATATTAACTATGAACAGGCAACTTAACAAGTCTTCAAAGAATGTAAATGTGATCAGCCCCAAAAAAAATGTTAACAACACTAGCACACCAGGATGCACTAGAGGTGAACAAATATCCATTTTAATTATTAGACGGAAAGGAATTCCTACAGTTGTTCATCTAAATGTTTGGGATTACAATGGAGAGGGAGGTACTTGCTGTCCTGATAAACGTGGTAACAAGTACCCCCCAACTGTACATTTTACAGTTATTGCAGCTCACCAAGACATTTATAACCACCGGGGCAACACGATGAAAGCAGAGTCACTCTGGAACACCTTGAATTCTAGGATGCTCCTCTGTTCCTCTCTACCCAGCATGTTGTCTCTGTGGTTGTCATTAGGGAGCAGGAAAACCTTTACATCATTTCCCCTTCTCTACATTATTGTCTGCTTCACACTACCTCCTCATTAGTCTTCCTCTCCCCAGTATTTACACTATGTACTTTAGCCTCAATTCAGAAAACTCCGAAGTTAAGTTTAAGTTAGACTACTAGCTTCCCATCCCTCCAAGCTGGCCGACTTCCTCTTCCCCTTTTAACTGTATAAAAGGGAAGTTAACCCCACCCTCTTCTTGTTTTTTGGTTTCTCTTGGAACTTCAAAGATATGACCTACAAGCAAGATGGAGGTAAGTCTTTTGAGCATGAGGTCGGGATTTAGCAGGAACATGTGGCCTGGTTATAGAAAGTCTTGCATTAGCATACCCATTATGTTATTCTAACAATTGCTGTGGAGATAGAGGCACTTGATGGCCCAGCTGCCATCTTACCTTCATGAAGTCCTGTGTTAGCGGACTCCGCCTCAGGGCACGCGATCGACGCCGCAATAATATGAGGGGGCGCCATTAGTCTTGACCCTCACCTGGAGCAAGTGCATCCTTTAGTATATCTGCAGCGGGGATTTCCAAGGCGCAATAATAGCGCCAAAGGCTCATCAATTGTGATACAGCTGTGCAGTAGATAGCGCGTTGCAGTCACAGACAGATACGTGTGAAATGGTCATGCTGGTGATATTTTTGAAAAAAACACAGTTGATGGACAGAATGTAGAACAATGTCATACATTCACCCCAGTACAAGGATCTGGGCCTAAATCCATCCTTTTTTTGCACTCCACACCACCCTGGTTTAGACACTGGCTATATGCAAATCAGCTCTGACCCTGTGCCTCATGGGAACAGTCCAGTCCGAACTACCAAGCCATGTCTTTCCCAGACCGGAATCAGGCATCCAAGGACCGGTTTCTGGCTATCAGCCTTCATCAGCCTGGATAGCTTGACTCCAGTGTGTGATATTTTTGAGGCACTCCACTTCGGGGTGCCGGTAATTCTGCGTACTTTGGTGGTTGTTAGAAGACGGTGACACGTAACAGGTTCCTAGCAATTATAAAAGCAGGAAATATGCTGTAGGAAGGTGGATACCTGACTATGGTTACCCCAGATTTTTTGCATAGTGTTCAGCTGGTTTTCGACTTAGTTGGCCTGGGACCCAGCTAATCAGGGCCCCAGGCTATCTGCTCTCTCTGTAAAATGGACTCCATGTACCCTAGGTACATCTCCAATTGGGTATTGGGTCACCATATCAGCCCCTGTACAGTGTACTATAGGTACCCAGGGCATTAGTGCATCCAAGGCCTACCAGGGGCTGCAGCATATATTTTGCCACCCCTGGCTGGCTATCCAAACTGACAGAACTGGCTGATCACTCAGCTGGGGCAAGGTGGTGTAATGACCACTTGCTTAGATATAGTATACCTATATCTGGACACATATACATCTATAAGTCACTCCTATGGCAGGCCTTAACAATCCTGGAGACAGAGTGCTTGGTTTTATGTGAGATGGTGCTCTAGCATGAGCTGAGCCTGTCTGCAGCTTTTGGACCAAGTCCCTTAGCTGTTCTGGGATATTGCCATACCATATACTCTTAAGTGCATTATAATCCTCGCGGTTACTTGCTAACTTTGGTTTGGCTTTATCAAAACATGTCGAGTAAGGTGTCATACGCTTTGGAATACTACCCCCTCGCCAGTTCTGCGACGGGGGTAGCATTCCACCCTTCTAGAGGGAGAAGACATGTTACTTTGCTTAAACGCGGTTAAATCTAACTGGAGCCTCAGCATCACAAAATGGATGCTGCTACCACCGACACAAGTTAGGCCTCCTGCTGCTAACCGAAACTCCAGCAGGGGAGGCCTGGACAAATGGTATCCTGT